>NW_024609884.1:57596122-58216894 GCF_016920785.2 Ixodes scapularis
TGCTCGAAACCTAAACTGAACTGGGGAGGGAGAAGAAATATAGAGGAGAGAGTTAGCAAAAGTCACGTAACTGTGCAGCTCTTTTTTTCTCTCTTTTTTTAATCAACGTAATTGCAGTTTTTTATAAACCACAAAGAAAATGATGTCTTATTTTCAGTCTATTTTTAGTATTGAGTGTGTGCCTTCGATGACCCACGACTTGGATTATCTTTGGTAGTTGTGTCTAAACCATAGAAAACGGTTCGTGACCACGGAGAAGAGAGTGAGCGCGACTCAAAGCGGCCAGTTCTCGATTGGCAGTTTTCGGGCGGAAAGTGGACTCTCATATGTCATGTACAAATAAAAACCTTGGCGAGCATAAATACCCTGTCAGTGTCGCTTTAAGGCTCCGTTCTGGGGCCCTAATCTTGGCATTTGGCGAAAAAGTGGGCGAGAAATCCGGCGGTCGAGATTGGCCAACGGCCCATTTGACCCTGGTGCCGGCGTCAAAATTAGAGTGTCGAACCGATATTTTTATTGGTTCGGTTCGGGTTCGGGTTCACGGCTTTCGGTTCAGTTCTGGTTCAGTTCCGGGGCGCAAAAAATAACGGTTCAAACCGGTTCGAACCGGTTCGAACCGGTTTGAACCGCTAAATTGAGAATATATTTTCCGCGTTGTTCTGTCAATAGGCGCTATTTAGGCCGTGAAACTAACTGCTGTAAACGATCTGATTTTTGCGAGGACCTATTTTTGAGAATTTCGCGAATCGCCTACAATTCGCGAAAAATGGGTCCCGCGAACCATTTCGGTAAAATGTAAACAGATTGAAATTTATATTGAGATTCCACCGCGTAGAGAAAATTACAACCCGCGAATTATTCCAAAACTTCAGCTTTGACCTAAATCGCGAAATATTGAGCCCACGAAAAATAGTCGTTTACAGTATATAGTTTTTTTTTTATTGTTTGTTCAATTCAGTTTTATTCTCAGGTACCAAAATTATAAAATTCTGTTATTTATTCCTACACAACAAGAAAGGAAAATCTACATTAACATACAAAACGTCGTGTTTGTACGACTCAACATCCCTTCGTTTACCAGAGTCACATACATTGTATACCTGAATCGAAATGTTTTCGGAAGTGAAGTAGGTTGCCTAAAATACCCGTAATTGGTACAACTTTGTATCGCAGTATTACATGTTGAATCGTGGTTTTGCCCTTGAACTAAGGAATTAATTACAGTGAATACAATCATGAAATGGGCACCCCGTCGCCATGCATATATATCATGAAATGTGTTTTACGGAATACGTTTCACAATATATATATGATGACGAGACGACTGAGCTTAAGGGAGTATAATTTTCAAAATGTCACGAAAGTCACGGGACAAGTCCTTCCAGTCTATATTTTATAGGAACACTAAGCGACAATCGCAATGCTTGTTTTTCTAACTAGCATATTGTTTGCTCTCAGCACCATGATGCGGGCGACGAATCATGCGAAAAGGAGTGGCTGAAATTGTTCACTCTAACCTATGAGCACCTTAGTACTGAGATCGAATCTGACCTAAAACAGTGCTTACCCATGTGAACATTTTCTTATATTGGATAAACTTGCATAGCCTGGATGTTGAGGTTTGCTCTTGACAAAATGCAGGTCAATTTAATTTGCAAAAAGCATCACCCTCGCTAATTGATGATTTTTGTTAAATAGAACAAAGTGATATTTCATGCTCTACTCAATTCGGAAGCTACCTAATTGGACACTTTCTGAGAGTTTAAGTGTGCAATCGTCATAGTTCCACCATTCGTTCCAGTAAAAAAAGGCGATAGTAAAAACACATAAAAAACGCGATAATAAACTTCTATATATTTGAGAAGTTATATATGCGTGAGGAACACATATAGTGATTTAAATTAGCTTCAAAATAATAAAAAAAAAACATTATTTAAATCTTTTCAAAATCACCTATAACGTGTCTATGGAGGATAAAAGCGCCGAAAAATATTTGCCGAACATCTTTCAGATAATTTAAAGGCGCATTTACTTATATATCTTGGAGGTGAGAATCTTCTATTTATGCTGCCAAATCTTCAGACAGGAATTAAGTATATTTTTATTATCATCGATAAATTTGACTTTATGAAGTTCACATAACCGCCTGAGACCGACACGGAAGGACGATACTCGAAAATACGTCAGCTGTTGTGTCTTCGGCAACGTGCTTTTGTTAGCTGTTTTGCAGTGTAAAATAGTGGGTTGCAGGGCATGCCAAAAAACACTGTGGTCACATGATATATCGGAAGGCAAATACACGAAATGGGCAGAAATAAGGAGATGACACGCAATTTTTTCTAAATAATCCCTTACACAACGCTTTACTGCAAAAAGAAATGCATAGAAATGCATAAAATGATATTCCTAATTAAACATAGATTCCGCGCAGGGCAAACAAAGATTTTTTTAGATTCCTAATATAAATCACTTTTGGGCATCAGCTTGCCTCAGCTCGAAACGTCGCGGGATACTACCTCGGGAGGCTAATGTTATCTTAGGTTTTACGTGCACGTGTTTTGAGACCTTACTTCATGACTCTGTTCTTTATCAGTCATGTGCTCCAACATTTCATTAGGCTGCCGTATATCATCGCGAGACTACTATAAATACTACGCAACTTTACACATTGGACGTCTACTGCTGGTGTTGCGAACGTCGCACTTCACCAGAAAGCTGAAGTATTTAACATGGTTTGCACGTGACGTAATCGCACTAGATACTGGTTGTCATTGCGAGTTGTTCTTGCTGAGAAAATCAAATCCGGTTTGGCAAAATGCACGCTGCAAAAGTTTCGCGCTCAGTGCAAGCTATGTATTTGAGAGGCACACATTTTTCTTGTTGGTACATCGTCGTTAGGCACGGCGCGAGTATCTGGCACGACGAAAACGTGCTTTCTGGCAAGAGTGTTTTTACAAATAAAAGTTGTACCAACTACCCATCTGTCACTATCGTTTCCAGGCCACGCTTTCTAGTCTGCGCCGAAAATGTGGGGCAGAGGAATCTTTACGACACAGTATGCTTTAAAACTACCCCCCTCCCCACTCCCTTTTTTTTTTAGTTGCTCCTCAAGATACTTTTTATTCCTCAGGGATTGCCTGCTCCGTATTGAGTGGTGTTCACTCGACAATTATATTTGTGTCACTTGTTAACAGTAATTCTTCCTTACTTTAACTTTGCACCAAACTGTGAAGGTTAAACAAAATACAGGGCGGTCGAAACTTGGAGAACTTGAGAGCGACACTCCTGTGAGACTTAGAGCGGCTGCCAACGTTCGGCTGTCCCCGGCGTGAGGTCACTAGGATCTTTCTTTTCAGGTATCCCTCCCGTACACACTAATAGTTCCATGTAACGTCCAACTCATACGTCACATTTAGACCCTTTAACACTTCTATTCTCGGGACAACTTTCTGAGGCAGTTCAGCAATAACGAAAACATGTTTGGGAGCCTCAATGGTGTGCATACATGTAAAATGGATCGTGCAGCATCTTTCTTTTTTTTTTTACCTTAAGTTCAATAAATACCGCTAAGTTGTAATCCTTGACGTTGATAACTTGCAAAAGCATCCATTAGTTTACCCCTCCGCGAAATGGCAGACAGTCGAAAGAAAGAAATGAAACAGCTTTCCCCTCCTCAACTCACAATTAGAACTATCAGCCACGTGATCTGATCCTAATATATACACCGTCAGTGTTTATCATAGTCATACGCAGGGTTGGCAAAGCAGAGAGCATGGGCTGATCTTCAGATATAATTTTAGTTGGGCTTAATGCCCGAGCCCCACTAAAGCGACAAACAGAAACAAACGGCAGCGGCTAGCCTTAAACCAGAGTATTTCGCGATTTGACAGGCTTTGTAGAATAAAGAAGGCTATGCTCAAACACGAGTATCATGCACACGATGGTACCATTTGCAGGCTTGTAAACACTCGTGCTAACTTCGCGAGCACCGAACAACTCAAAGCCGTATAAAGGTACCATCGCGAACATGCTGCATGTGTCTGTGGCTTGTCGCTTTCGTTTGTTTCTGTTTCTAGCTCTAGTGGGACTCGGGCCCATCATAATCTTTGAGTTGAACACGAGCGTTACCCGAATGTTTGGCGATACTGGTTGTCATGAACCAGAGCATTTGACTCGGGACCATGACAATCGGGTACATCATGGTGTCACGTGACTCTCAGTGCGAAGTTGTGATGTCATGTGACGTCACGGTATCAACAACGTTAATAGATCTAGCGACGTCCTCAATCCGAATCGACTTAACGCGGTGAGTCACGTGATGTGACATTACTTGACAGCATGTCTTGACATCATGACGTCACGTGACATTGTGACACATGGCTAATCACAGTGCCAATAAGAAAGCGCCGCAAAAAACCAGGATTTATTATACATTGCAATTCTGTGTATGACGATTTGATCAATACGTAGAGGAATACACGTGCCAATAATAATAAATTTGTAATACTAACAAAAAAAATACCGTGAACCGTTTTGAACCGGTTACCGTTATATTTTTTTCCGGTTCAGTTCCGGTTCAGTTCCAAGATGGCGGCGAAGATTTCGGTTCGGTTCAGTTCCGGTTCGGCTAAAAATAACGGTTCTGTTCCGGTTTTCGGTTCGGTTCGGTTCCGGTTCGACACCCTGGTCAAAAACCCCTGATGGAGCCGATCGGGCGGCGGCCCATCGGCTCGTCCTGTTCGTGCGTTTGCCACGAGCACGATGAATGCGGCGAGATTGTAGCCGCGCTGAAGGCAGCAAGACGACGAGCGCCGTGGTGATGGACTTTGTGGGGCCAGCCCCTATCTTTTCGACAACCGGACGCCGGCGTCCGGTTGTCCGGTTGCCGGACGGGCCCCGACGGACGTCCGCGGTGGCGGCGACCGCGACGTCCACTCGGGCGACGGCCCGGTGACATGTGATCCGACCCTCGACGGCGACGTCCCCAGGATGTGGTGTGGACAAGCACCGCCGGAATGATCGGCATGCAGCATGCAGTGGCGGCGCAACCCTCCTAGGCTTCCTTGATTAGCTTCCCCGATTTCGAAACCCCCCAGCAGAATGTGAGTGGAATGAACCCTTTCTGCCGAGAGCTATCCGTTGCTGTGTCGCGTTCATCCGGAGACGTGGGACTGGGGATTCGGACAAGAACCTCACAACTTTTATCGCTGCTTGAATGGGTGCGGCGGCTGCGCTCGGGCTTAGTGGGAAATGGACTATAGACAATGGCGGACACGAAAGACAGCAGCAAATGGGCTACGAAGGTTTCAGATCTACAGTTAACGACTCAATTATTTTCAACAGTATCTGTCTCTGCTTGTAACAAAGCAGATTTTATTCGCTTCGATAAGAAATCAGTCTCTTACCGGCCTTGGAAAGTGCTAAGTGCCGCAGTGCAGACTTTGCGACTATCAAAACAAAACAAAAAAAGAAGAAAACGTTAAGTAAAACAATGCACGTGGATTGTCAATAAAATGTTACACAATGCGTCATTGTCTGCGTGTTCCTGTTTTTTTGTTGTTGTTTTTTTTTCGGCGCTTTTTGGCTCAGAATGATGCACCAACTAGTCCTATATTATCCAGGTTGTGTGGGAGCATATATCGATCCGCAAAAGCCAGCATCATTGTGAACAGATATTGCTCGTTTCAGGCAGCTGCGCGACTCGCTGCGCGACGTGAGCGTATTTCAGAAACTCGCTTTGGTCGCGTGAGTCAACGCACGACGATTTGTTAGTGGCAAAAACAGCACTCAGAGCTGTAGAAGAGTGCGACGCGGCTACTTTCAGGGACACAACAAGGATGTTTCGGACAAAATAAAAGCTATAGACGAACTCATCTCTGTTACGTCATGGCGCAGTGGTGGCGCGTCGGGCGCACTTCCGGTCTGGGGCTCTGGGCGGTAAGTCGACATGGGGCACATGCATTCCTGGGTTCTTTTGGAAGAAATCGGACAAAAACCTGCCTTCTTGTCAAAACGCCGCGACTGGGGCTGTACCAGAAGTGTCGGGAAAGGTTTGAAGGTCAGTTTTCATGCGTGTTCTGCCTGCTCGGTTCGTTCGAGAATGTGAATAGGGGTCGTGAAAAGAAAAAAACAGACCCCGTCGGACCACGATTGCTTGGGGGGGAAACACTTTGGATTGAATTCACGGATTCTTGTGGTCGTCAGATTTATTTTTGTTCCAACATGAACGCAGGAAAACCGTCAAGTTGCGCGGACCACCTGCGGACTACGTTTAGAGCGTCATCACGTTCAAACGGCCGCCTCATCGTTCGAGCTGTCGTCTGCTCTCTCAAACGTTTCTGCTTGTTTGCTCGATCAAACGACAGCGGCCCGTAGACCAAACATCGACCCGGTAGTTGCGATAAGAAGTGCAGACCTCAAAAGACGTTTAAGTTTGAAGGTTGCCTCGGGTGTGTAGGCTCGATGTAAACGGTAGATAAAGGAGATGTTGATAATTGTTACCAGTGGCCATCACCGACTTTTTATGCCTGATTCCCGGGGTCCACTTCTGCTTGCGATTTTCAGTATCGGCGTCGACATCTCAGCTACGGTTCAGGCTTTTGCAGCCCGAGCGACGTCATGACTGAAAATAGCGAGCAGAACGTCATCATGTGAATCAGGCTTTAGCGTCCATTCTGCGGCGTCCACGCGGAATGAATCGCCGCATGTTAAATTATTCACGCCAAGTTTTGCGGTGTAACGAGCCCCGTTAATTTCTCTGAGGCCGCACAAGTAGTCACTCATCGCCAGGAAGACGTAGAATCAACAGTTTCGACGCGAAAAAGAGCACGAGGACTCACACCGACACCGACAACATCCGATTGCAATGGTTTGTTTATGGGCGACGGCGAGCTTCTTGCCCACACCCCATCGCGCATGCGCGGCGTCGGTGGCGTCCGTTAGGGACGCTTCGGTTTGTTTGTAACCTGGTGAGCCTGGTGACTTAGACCATCCTATAGTTTTCACGTTTAAATATTCTAAGCTTAAATGGTAAAACAAAATGGCTAGGTGGCGTAAGCTATCGCCCGATCCAGAGGGCTCAGCCCGATTCATCCATCCATCCATCCAAACATGAGTTGGTGAAAATTCTTGTCTAACTTTTTTTTTAAATCGTGCTACAAAATCATAACACTGCAACAGATGGAATCCACACTGGTATTAAAGGGCCTCTGAAAGGAAAAAAAAAGAAAAGCCCCTGAAAAGAAAAAAGCTTTTTTTTTTTTTTTTTTTTAAACAGTTTGGTCGGGACACACGTGTCAAGAAATAAATTTTGCGCGCGAAGTCCATGTCGTCACGGGTCATTCCGGAATGACCATCTCGGTCGTGAAGGCGAAGCCGATCCACCTCTCCTCCACACGGCCAAAATGCCGAGAAAGAAAAGAAATGGAAAGGAGGTGACTGCCGACTAAATCGCGTTTCGCGCCGTCAATATTACAAAAAAAAAAAAAAAAAAAAAAAAAAAAAACTCTTTTTTCGTGTAAAATTAGTTTCTTGATGCGCATGTCCTAACCAGACTGTTAAGACGATTTTTTTTTCTTTTTAGGGGCCCTTTAAACTCCCCCCCCTCCCCCCCCCCCCCCCCCCAAAAAAAAAAAGAAAAAAAAGTGCACTTTGGTACAGGAAAAAGCATAAAACATGCATATCACGCCGTCGCGCAATTGGGGGAAAAAAAAAAGTACTTGTATGTTATGACAATCTTATCAATCATCACATTTACAGGGGTCTTGAAAAACAGAGTAGACCTAAACACAGTGTTGCAGACCAAGCACTCTGAAAACGGACATTCACGGAAAGAAAATTTACTTTCGTTCCGCCCAACTATCAGATTCTCTACAAAACTAAAGACGTTTACAATTTTCTGTAACGCCGAATTAGAGCGCTGCTCTTGAAGAGGAGGACGGGAGGGTATGTCCCTCCTCCTTCCATCTTTCCACTAAATTTAGCAGGAAAATTTTACCTTCGTGACGTTCCACGACAACACGAGGGTAAATTTAACGGGAATATTGGCAATGTTCGACGCGTGTGACGTCACACGTCACGTGCCGTCATACGTCGTGTGTTTTCTATAATGGCGTCACACGTAACGTCACTTGTGACGCCACGAGGGTAACGTCGTGACCCTCACGAGCGTGACCCTCGTGAGGGTAACCCTCGTAACCCTTGTGAGAGTAACCCTCGTGACGTCACGTGTGACGTCATTATGGGAACGTTCTATAATGCGACGCGCGGTTACGCCGACGCTTACGCCAAAACGGGCGCCTAAGAGCTGCGCTCTAAAAAGGGCAGTAGATGAAATCAGAATAGTGTCATTAGGCAATTTGTTCCACTGTTTAATAGTAGGGGGGAAAATGAGAATTATCTGCAAAAATTGCTGAAAACTCCCTAATTTTCGTAGAATGATATAGTGTGTGTGACATAAAGTGCGGTGGTTCGATGAATTTAGATTTATCCCGTCCAGTTTGATCATGGTATATCGTATGCAAAAGGTTTAGGCAAAGACGGCGCGTTCTAGAGTTTAATGGTTTCCACGTTTAAGGGCACTAACGCTTTGATTGTAATTGTAATTTTAGAGCGCAGCTTAGGCGCCCGTTTCCGGCTTGAGCGGCGTCGCCGTCGGCGTAACCGCGTGGTGCATTATGGAAAACGTCCCATAATGCACCGTGCCGAAACGTCACCGTGACTTCCACCGAAACGTCTGACGTTACGGCACCGCGGCGAAACGTCGCGTGACGACGCGCGTTTCGCGCGTGAAAGAAGGAGGAGGAGAGGGTACGGATGTGGAGGATGGGCATAACCTCCCCTTAGCGCCCTCCCCTCCTTCTCCTCAAAAGCTGCGGTCTAAATCGGCGTTACAGGAAGTTGTAAACGTCTCTTTTTTTTTTTTTGTAATGAGCCTAGCTGTTTTTCTTTGTATTACAGCGAAGCTGTTTATGGCTAGGTTTCCGTGGATTTTTTATGTGTGTCAACAAAAACTCAGGTCCATTTGACGCATTCTTTGCAAAAGCTTATACGTCTCATCACTTGGATATGCACTTTCAGTAGATTAGTTATCAATAGCCACCACTTTCAAGATCAGTATACTCTCAGGTAGATAATAAAGGTTTCTCAAAGATTTGCGCTGTGCGACCCGCGTCGGCCATATCTACGGTCGCACCGCCCTCTTTGTCATTGTTCCAAGCGCTCGCGTTCCTAGTTTCCTTTCCTTCCACTTTCCCGATCAAGACAATCAATGTGTTCGTATCCGTGTTCAAAATTCGGTGTCACACGTCTGTGTCGTGTGCTATACAGCTTGCTGGTCATCCACCTTCATTTGTTTTGTTTTTTTGTGTCATGCATTTTGTTTTAAGCAGGGTGTCAAACCGAAATGTTTTTCGTTCCGGTTTTCATTCCGGTTCAGGGAAAATTCGGTTCAGCTCCGGTTCAACTCCGGAGTGAAAAAATAAAGGTTCAAACCGGTTCGTACTCATATGCTACAAAAACAATTGACGGCAGCAAAAGATAAACTATGCATATTTTATAGAAGTGTTACATATAAAAAGCAAACGCTCACATTACTGTGTGGAACTAACCAGCAAGTGCTGGAGCACCTCAGGACGGGATTGAAAGCGCAATTCAATGTTAGGCAGCTGACCGGAGAATGCATATCCAGGGAAAGACGGCACCTCTGAGACGATAGAATGAACTTCAGTGCAGAAAAAGCTCGCTGCACGCTGGCCTGGGTCACAGGCCCTCCCACGGCTACATGCTCCCTGCTCTCCTCTCGAAACGGCAACACGTTAGCGTCCCTTGAAAGCCGCGGCTCCTTGTCTAGCAATGCTCAGAAGAGCTGTGCGCCTTGATGTTTGGGTTTCAGAGGAGAAAACGTTTTGGTCCCTGCTGTTTCTGCTACCAGAGAGCGAAGTTGTTTTGCTCTTTTCTGTAGCTGTAACTGTTGATTGAATACCTCCTCCCCTTCCCGGTGCTGTAGACTAATTTCGGACAGATTATTAAATCCGCTGGGTTATTTTGAAAGCAGATTAGAGGCGCCAAAGTATGACAACTAGTGCAGGTTCTAAAAATTTATCGGCCTTTGTATCGCTTTCTTAACCGATCAGTTGCACAATGAAATCAAGGTGTTTAAAGTGAATTGCACACAACTCTACAAAATTGAAGACAAGGAACACCGAACAAAGCTTTAACTGAACGCAAAAAAAAAAAGAAAGAAAAAGACAAAGAAAGGTTTAACAACACCAGGGTTGTTGTCTATACTTCTCTTTGTCCTTTTTTTTTTTTTTTTGCGGTTAGTCCGAGATGAAAAACAACTAGCCCAAGCCACCGTTTTGCCACCAAACAGGCTCATCAATTGGTCGCTTTTGCTAACGTACGAATTGGGTATGTTCTAGTGTTCAATTTTATTTGATGAGCCATTTCCGGTTCCCAAGAAAAGGTTGGGACGAATGTGGGCATTTGTTAAAGAAATACATAAGACCAGAAATCCCGGAGAATTTATAGTTAACTGTGCTCATTTCGTTTAAGTTCTCGAGACAAGCTTTATAAATTATGAAAACAACCGTTATGTCAAAACCTGATAATGAAATCGTACAAAGCTTTCCGCTACCTTTTTTTTTTTTTTTTTTGCTTTTTGACTTTTTACATGAACGAAACACCGCAAAAATAATTGATCAGTTTTGCCCAGCAACGAAAAAATAATTATTTCGGTCCGGCTCAACTCTGGTTTGCGGGATATTAATTTTTTTTTCCTTTCATTTTTTGGTTTACTTTTCAGGTTACTGTGTTTCTCGCCACGCACTTTTCACGCAACCTGACTTCGCGTCTGAACCGAAAACCGCATGGAAAACATCGGTTCCCCTCCGGAACGAGAAATATTGTTTCGTTCCGGGTTAACTCCGGTTCGTGAGAAAATAACGGGTTTTTTTCCGGTTTTCGGTTCACGGTTCGGGTTCGGTTCAATACCCTGGTTCTAAGTAGCTCTCTTTAGGGTCCGAGAGCACGCGGGCGTATTCTAGAATAAGCCTCACATTAAAAAAAAAAAAAAAAAAAAGACAGGGTGTTTTTACAGTAGAGGGACAGTTATCGGAAGGATTTTGTCATTGTTTCTTGAAATCAATCATTTTAGTCCTGCAATACTATAAATTTTCTCGATTAATTTTACTGCAGGTAATTTTCCGATTGTGGACCGCAAGCTGAGAGAAGGAACCCGACCCTCGCTTTCCTTCTCGTCACTGTGAAAGGAGGAAATCGCCTCTCGTTTCCTTCTCGCCATTTTTTCTTTTTCTGTTTTTGTTTTCCTGCTAACTGCCTGATTTTTCTTTTTTTTTTTTTTTGGGGGGGGGGGGGGGGAGGGGGAGGGGCAAGTTTGGGGTGGGGGAAATGAAAGCTTGAAGGATTTGAAAAGATTATCCAGAAGCCAGCCCAGCACACCTGCGACAAGGAGCTGAACCAACCGAGAAGCTGTTTTGAGCGAGCTTGGCACTTGCTCTTCCCAACGAGTTGGATTGGCTTTTTTTAGCATTGGTTTGGAGGACGATTCTTGCTGTTGTGAGAGCACAAATAACTTGTTCAAAGCCTGGCGCGTCGCGAGAAAAGACGGCCGCCGTAAATGGGAAAGGAGGGGCGGAGAAACGGGAGCGGAGAGAACCTTGCCTGCTAGCGCCACAAAAGAGCGAGCGGCCAAACGCAGAAACAATCTTTTTTTTTTTCTCTCTCTCTTTTCTTGTCGCTATCGTGGAGAGGAGAAACTCAAGGTCCACCCTTTCCCGTTTCTCCCTGCGCCCTTTCGAATCGCCGCGATCGTTTCTCCCGGAGTACGAAAACGACGGTGACGAAAACACGAAAACAAGCGTAGTTCGGGGAGCGGCCGCTCATGACCCAAGCGCTCGCTGTCTAGGTCTGCCCTTTCTGCTCTGCGCTACCATATTGGTCACCGTTCGGCGCGCTCCTCCTCTCCTTTTTCCTTCGGCCGCGCGCCCCATGGCTCCGTCGTCGATGTGCCAGGCTTTCTCCGTATAGAGGAGGCTATGGTTCTGTTCAAAGAAGTAGTCATCGAAGTATCACTTTTAATAGAAATATCTGATTTGGAATCTTTCGTTGTTTAGGCGAATTCATGGCTGCAACGGGAAGTACGAGCGGCGTTTTTCGGTATCACAGGGATGGCGCTCCATAGACCTGTGGTTCTGAATCATTATGGTTTGTGGACCAGCAGACGTGACGGAGGATCCCAACCGTGGTGGGTTCCTCTGTCACTTTTCCTTGTAGAGCGTTTTGCTGTTGGGCATTTCGGTGCGGACTTTTCGGTGCACAGACATTTCAGTGTGCGGACTTTTTGCTGCAAAGACTTTTTGGTGCGGGACTTTTCGGTGCGCGGATATTTCGGTGTACGGACATTTTGATGCATGGACATTCTACGCTAAGGTTCGCTCGCCGGTATCTCTTTTCCAACGTACGCATTACACGCTTCACATCGTGTTTGCGCGTTGAGTCGATAGAGATGGTCTCCTCTATAAGGTTTTGGCTTTATTATCCGTACTGCGTGTAGGAAAGGCCCCAAACAGCAAGAAGCTCGAGTTGTTTGTGTATTCAGAATAATTTTGAATATCTTCCAACGCGCCTCCTCCGCGTAATCGTATAGCTCCGATTGTCAATAATTTGTTAATAATAAATTGTTAATAACCTCACACGACGAAAAACAATGTAATTATCACTTGTAATTAACTCATTAGGGAATACAGTAGGCGTGTGCGGGTACAAAATAAGTGTAATCAAATCAAATATCGATTTGAATCAAGTAAACAAGCCGATTTGGTGAATGCTAAATCTATTTTATTTGGTATCAAATGTTTGCTCATTCTCGTACGAAAAAAAAACAGTGGTTGTGTATGATCTGTGGTCAACGTCTCCTTCCGTACCGCAATGATGTCGCCGGCCGTAAAAAACTGCCTTGCAATCATGTTTATACAAGGTGATATTTTTTACGACTAGACATTTTTTTTTTCTGAAAAAGACGTCAGAGTTCGGTTTGTGCCTTATCTGTAGTCATCAAAAGCACAAAATCATTCATTTTTAAAGAGATGTAACGCACGTGAAGTAGTTCACGGCGTCCTAAAAAACCTAATTCGGCCGCGAATCGTCTTACCGCCATCTTTTCGGCCGCCGCGCTCCTCGCCCCTTCTACAGTGGCGTTGTCACAGCGATGCGCATGATTTGTCGCTTTGGCTTCATGGCGTTAGGCTGTGCCACGCGGAGACGGAGGCCACATAAAATCACAACTATATTTTCGCGCCCAAATTAGGAGGTTTTTTTAGGCCCCCGTAAAATAGTGTACGCCCGTTACATCTTTTTAAGAATGGATGGTTGGGTGGATTTCGATTATGGTCAACAACTTTCTAAATACACTATGCCCTTTTTCTTTTCTAATTAAAAGGTTATTTATCGAATTTTAGGCAATCAGTCGGTTTTAGTAGCGTTCTTTCTAGAACCTAATCCTCGCTTGGCCGTATAGCTCACCTACACAAACCGCAATTGCGCTAATTTTCACTGGACAATTTGGTGGCTTTCGATTATGTCCAACAGCTTTCTAAAAAAACTATGCCATTTTCTTTTATAATTAAAAAGTTCATTACGAGATGTTAGGTAATCAGTCGGGTTTTTTTTTTTTTTTTTTTTGCTTTCTTTCTTGAACCCAATCTTCGCCTGGCCGTATAGCTCACACCCACAAAACGTTAATCTGCACGTTTTTTATAATATCTAGTAAAAAAAAAAAGAAAACGCTGTATATAAAACCGAGAGCAGTTCTTTTCTGATATAAATAAAGCGCGGGGCACGCGTCTTGCATGCATTTTTTTTTCGGCCTATTAAAACAAATCTTGTGACATTGGAAATTGAGTTTATGATGGGGCGGGCGCTTTATCACGGATTATTCTGTCATGTTTCATAAGCTTTGTTACAGGTCAGATGAAAACCACGCGAGCCGTATCACGTTGCAGACAGCTGATTCGGGTGTTTCTCAAGGAGCTCTAGAACTTTCTAATTGACATTTCGGTTCTTAATACATTTAAAAAGTTGGGTAATTAGTCCTAAACATTTAATTCATTAGGCATAGTTAAAAATACTGCAACTCTCGCAAGACGTTTGCTAACAACATAAAGTTGGTTTCATTGGCTTAAAGTGGCTGCGCTCTAATTTCGAGTTACAGAAATTTGTAAACGTCTTTCATTTTTATGCTTGGTCTTTAAAGATTCGTGAAAAGCATTCGCGACCTTATCTGTCAAGCCGCGTCCGCGGACCGCGCGGCCTCCTCGGCAAGTTGTTCCCTCATCGAAGACGACAATGAATAAAAGGCACGATCAAAATCTAAATGTCTGAATAAAGCTCAAGTTTAAAATAATTTTAAGAGTGTTAATTGGTTTTATTTATACCATATTCAAATTTCAACACTCGTCGCAGCATGAAAGGAAGCACTGCACTCTTGGCGCAAACGAGTGTCCGGTCAACGGTCCTACACTCAAACACGGATCACCACCCGACCTGTTTGCAAAATAAATAATTTCTAGCACTTTTGGTAGAAAAGCGAATTTTGTACTGAGCGTGCTATTTTGTGGACCCAAAAGTCCTGTAGTCGAGATCAGTAGTTCACAGCTTCAGGAAGACTAAGAACGACGGAAGCATATTTCCCGCGGAAGTACTGTTTTGACGTTAAATTCCACATAAAATTGTATTCGCACAAATTGGTGGCACGATGCCGAACTTGCTTGATTACTTACCTTTTAGAGTCAACATAACCAGACCTAATCTACAGATATTGCAGATTTTATTTTAACTGGCGTACAGCGCGAAAGAGAAGTAGAGACATAAAAAACCCGATAGAGCTCTGCATTTCTACCGCATTTCTTTCTTTCTGTACTTGTGGGCAGTTAACCCGCATGACTATATTCAAAAATTGCTAAATCGTTTAAGTCTCCCTCTTTTTATAGTTTGTTTCATAGATTAATTAGGAATTGTAGCGAATCTCGGCTGGGTTCAGATACAGATCTCGCACGTGTTCAAGGAAAGCCGTAGCGTAAAGTGTTGAATTTGATTCCCCAAGGACTGCTCATTTTTCATGCAGGCACACCTTATTTATCACAGTTTCCAAGGAGTGGTCATTTTTAATGCAGGCACACCTTATTTATCACAGTTTTCTTCGCGGGGCATTTAACCTACTGATTTACTTGGTATAATTGCTTATAATCTTTATCTGATCATCATAAGAGAATCCCGAAACGTTATCCTTGCGCAGGATAAAATATCTCAGCTTGCCAGTGGCGTACACAGGGGGGTGCCGAAGGGGCCGCGGCCCCCCCCCCCCCCCCCCCCCCCCCCGAAACTTCTGAGCGGGGGGGGGGGGGGGGGGGGGGAGTGGGAGTGGGCGAGGTCACTGACTCTCGGGTTCATCAATATCAATGCGGGGTCATTCCATGTGAAACGTCCCAGACGTTGCGCTCGACCACCTCCGATTTCTAAAAAAAAATTCATGGGCTTCGGCCACAATGTCCGTAGCCATACCCTAAAATAGTTTTGACGAAAAAAAATCTGTGATGACGTGAGCGCGATTTTAATTTTTGAAAACAGCGTGAAACTAGGCATCACTCAATAATTTACGAAAAATCAGCTTTTTTATGAAATACCCAGCAATATTTTTTCTTAAAGTTGCACGGTTGTCGGCTTACAATGTGGTTGAGTTTGTGCAGTTTTGTTTAATTTAAATATTTAAAAAAAATGCATAATTTTATTCAAAAAAACACATTTTTGTTATTTTATTAAAAAATATATAATTGCTCCCAGGACCTCATATAACTGTTTACTGGTTGCCCTCTAGGTATATAATCTATAAAAAATATTTTAAACCGCTGAATTGAACACCTTGCAGTAAAACAAAAATCCTGAAGTTGCCAAAAAGTGCGTTTTGACGCATAAATAGCCGTTTATTCCACCCTGAGGTGGTCCAAGTAAAAATACAAAATATGGTGGGTTTGGAATAACGATTGATCGTGTTTTGATTCTAAAAGTTTAATCAGAGTAATTTTTGTTTAAAGCGAGAAAACAATTTTTGAAAACCACTACCCGACGTCGCTTCTTAACGCCTCTTCGCCGCACAGCACGCCGCCTGCGACGATAGCCGAAGCGATTAGGTCCAAAGAAACAACGGAGTTCGCTGCCCGCTTCCCCTCGTCCCTCTTTTCTGGCTGTAAGGAAAGAAACGGCGGGTATCGTGTACTAATCGGGGGTGCCGCCAGTGCGTCGCCATAGCAGGCCCGCTGTGCCCTTTGTACCCGAGGGCGGCTCCTCATACTCCGAAACGCGATGCCTAATCGACGGGCCGCATCAGCTGACTTGGACTTCTTCATGCCATGCCAAAGGTCCCACGGCAACCTCCGATTCCTAAAATAAAATTAATAATTCTTCACCATAATGTTTGTGGTGCTTCTCTAAAATAGTTTTGACGAGAAACAAATTTCATGGGGTGATGGCGGTTTGGACTCGTAAAAAAGGAGTGAAACTAGGAGTCATTTATTAATTGATGAAAATTAAGATATTTTTATAGAACAGTGGACTATTTTTATTCCTAAAAACCACATGGTATTTTCATTGTTGTGTAATGAGGGTCATAGATATTCGCTTGAAGCAATTTAAAAAAAAAAGTTAATATATGAGAATTTTAGCCTTTTAGAGTTTGGTTACAAACTATCTCGTTGCTGCATGTGATTAAACATCTTATTGGCAACCCTATGAATATTATGCACAAAAACAAAAAGTCTCGGGCCGTACAACTAAATATCTTGCAGAAAAAAACAGCTTAATTTGTGCAAAATGTCGTTCTGCCGTTTAAAGAGCCGTCAATTCTGCCTTGAGGTGGCCGAAAACAAAAAGCGAAACATGATGACTTTTACAGAAGAGTTTATTGCCTTTTGTCCTTGAATGTTTAATTAAACTAATTTTGTTCTAAATACGAAAAAAAGAAACATTTTGAAGTTGAGATCTTACGTCGCAACCTGGTGTCGTTTCTTGTACGTGCCTCTTCTCTGCACAGCACGGACACGTGCCTTTGTTTATTCATTATTTCCAATGGGTCATGTAGAGATTCTCGCACTGACAATATGGACCGAAAATAATGCCAGAAGCGCAATCTTGGCTTGTGACGATGCTTCAAGCGTCCGAGTCAACATACTGAATCAGCGCGATTCAGAGCTTTGATCACTCGCCTGTCGCCTTCATTTCGCTCCAACTAAGCGCGAACCGGATCATAGTTCCGCTTTTCACCGCAGCATGCGTGGCGGCTAGATTTCGCGGCGATATTATCGTGTTTCAGACGTCCACGTCTGCTGATGCCGCCCGTCGATTAGGCATCGCGTTTCGGAGTGCGAGGAGCCGCCCTCGGGTACAAAGGGCACAACGTGCCTGCTATGGCGACGCACTGGTGGCACCTCCGATTAGTACACGATACCCGCCGTTTCTTCCCTTACAGCCAGAAAAGAGGGACGAGGGGAAGCGGGCAGCAAACTCCGTTGTTTCTTTGGACCTAATCGCTTCAGCTATCGTCGCAGGTGGCGTGCTGTGCGGCGAAGAGGCGTTAAAGGGGCAGTGCAACGATTTTAATGTTGAAAGAATTGCCAGTTTGCATTTTTTATATTGTTTATACAAGCCCAAGTGACCAAAAACGCGTCACCTTTACCGATAAAACGGCTATTCTGCTGCGTAATCGCAAGGCAAAGAGGAATTATTTGCCGATCTGCAGCCGCCGGTGGCGGCTACGGGAACTAAAATGACGGCGTCTCTGGGGGATGCGCGGAAGTCAACAAACCCTGTCCCCCTCCGCTGCTACACTCGCCGTCAGTCCCGTGGCGAACCGTCCTTTGTGTTTATCGCTAGCCGCGACCTTCGACAAGGCTAATCCTTTGAAAGTCGACAATCGCGGAGGAAGCGGCTGGGGTCTCTGAAGAGAAGGCCCAAGGGGTGACCACGTGAACCCCCAGAGACGTCACTCGAAAGTCGGCGTGGAGAGTTGGGAGGCACTTTGACCTTCGATTTGGTTAATTTTTTTAAATAAGAACTAGCGGTCGCAAGAAAATGCGGCTTTCGGTTTTTCGTTTCATAGGTGACGCAGATTAATTTCCGCAGTTAATTGGACAAAGTCTGAAAATTGTTGCACTGCCCCTTTAAGAAGCGACGCCGGGTAGTGGTGCGAGAGTTCAACTTCAAAAATTGTTTTCTCGCTTTAAACAAAAATTACTCTGATTAAACTTTCAGAATCAAAAGACGATCAATCGCTCTTCCAAACCCACCATATTTTGTATTTTTACTTGGACCACCTCAAGGTGGAATAAACGGCTGTTTATGCGTCAAAACGCACTTTTTGGCAACTTCGGGATTTTTGTTTTACTGCAAGGTGTTTAATTCAGCGGTTTAAAATATTTTTTATATGTTATATACCTAGAGGGCAACCAGTAAACAGTTATATTAGGTCCTGGGAGCAATTATATATATTTTTAATAAAATAACAAAAATGTATTTTTGAATAAAATTATGCATTTTTTTTAAATATTTAAATTAAACAAAACTGCACAAACTCAACCACATTGTAAGCCGACAACCGTGCAAATTTAAGAAAAAAATATTGTTGGGTATTTCATAAAAAAGCTGATTTTTCGTAAATTATTGAGTGATGCCTAGTTTCACGCTGTTTTCAAAAATGAAAATCGCGCTCACGTCATCACAAATTTTTTTTCGTCACAACTATTTTAGGGTATGGCTACGGACATTGTGGCCGAAGCCCATGAATTTTTTTTTAGAAATCGGAGGTGGTCGAGCGCAACGTCTGGGACGTTTCACATGGAATGACCCTGCGGTGTTTTTTTTTTTTTTTTTTTTTTTTAGCAGCGGAGCCAACATTGTGAAAAAGTTGTAAAAAAATAAATAGGAAAGGAAGGGGATGCAATATGGCCATTTATGACGTAGTAAAAATAATAAAAATGTGTAGTTTTAACGTCTTTCACGTAATATGACTGAGGAATAATTAATTAACAAATTTATTCCTTAAATAATCTATTACAGGGTGGCGATCAGTGGGATTAATTTGCTATACTTGGTTTCAGCTTAGGTCCAGAAACAGCCGATGCTACAAGCGCGAGATCCAGGCTTTCAGCGTCTCTGCCATGCACGCGCGCTCGTGCAGTGCAAGCGCTGTTCAGGGCACATGCTCGCGCCTGTAGCATCGGCTGCGTCTGGACTTCAGCTGAAACGAAGTATAATGAACCCTTTCATCTCCAATCAAGATTCAACGCTTTATGAAAGCCATGAATTGTGCGATATAACAAAAATATCTAGGACCAAAGGTTCTACAAACCATAGCACTAAGATTATGAAAGCGTCGACTTAATATTTAACGCTTTGCTGAATTTCCACGCGTGTGAAGCGATACAACACAACCTTTAGTAAGAAGAAAAACGACAAAGACATCCAATATTTAATAAGATGGGTCCAGCTTGTGGGGACCCCACAGATCGCGATATACGTAACCAAGGACTGCGGGTTGCGCGATTGGGCGTGTACGCCGCGACCTCCGTAGTCTGCTTTTTCCCAATATAGATTTATATAACGGTCGTCGGGCGGAGTAGCCGGCACCGCGGGATACACACACACACACACACACACATATATATATATACTATAATCGGCCGTATATCTCATTTGTTAAATATATTGTGAGGTAGGCTGCGCTGCGTAGCGTTCCTCAGGAAAGAAAATGTATTTGTTTACTTCTACTTTTATTGCTTCGCAAGTGCCCCAATTGCGTGGAGTCGCCGGGGCTGGTTTGTCGTCGCCACGGAGCGGCCCCCGTGTCCCCCGTCTTAATTGTTCCTTGAGAACCCCCGCTCTGGGTGCGTACCATGCGCTGTGCCCCACTCGAGCACAGCGGGGCCCATCGATGTTTTGTAGCCTTTTTTTTTTTTTTGAGAAGAAGGGTGGGTGCTGCTCTTGCACTCCGACGAGGTTTTTTTTTTCCTGGAAGCGGTGTCCGGCTGACGGTCAACAGTTAGGGCGAAGGTTTTTGAATGTTTTCGGGGGTATATGCACCTGTCCTTTCTTAGTTGGATTTTGTATTGTATGTGTTTGTTTTGTACCGCGTGGCTCCCATTGGTCTAAAAAGAGCAATATCTGATTGGCTCCTTGGGTGTCGGGAAAACTCTTAACAAGTGAATATAGGCGCCTAAAGGCGCAGGATTTTCGGTTCAAGGTTCGAGTACGGAAGTTGTCATCGGCAGTTTGAGAACCGCGCGAGATAGGGGCTCGAGTGTGCGACCTGGTGCCTCAGGACGAGAGCCAAGTGCAATATGTGAGTGTACAAACCATTTTCCATCGTTCCTTTGTTGCGTCGTGTGACTTCCTTGACTTTCTTTTGTGAATGAACTTCGAAAACCTTAGAAATCGACAACAACGAAAAAATCATGTGAGATTTTTGTTCGTTCGATCAGGTTAAGATGAGGAGTAAAGGCTCGTTCACACTCTTGCAACCGAGTACGACCGAGAGAGACAAGACCGGTTTTTAATCCTCTTGCGACTTCTTAGGACCGGGCGCGCTGCTGCGGAGCTGGTCCTAAGAAGTCGCAAGAGGATTAAAAACCGGTCTTGTCTCTCTCGGTCGTACTCGGTTGCAAGAGTGTGAACGAGCCTTTACTCCGCGTTTCTTCTGATGCATCATTGCTTTATCAGCCCCGATAACTGGAGGCTTCGTGCATTGGAGACGTGCTTTATAAAATATTCGTTTTTATGATTTTTGTTTTTTTGCTAAGTCTGGTGCCTTCTGTTAACGTGACTTGTAAATAAAAAAAAGTAAACTGCAAATGCCTTCCTGGTGAGGAATTTCCGGGGCACAATTTTTATGTATCATAATCTTTCCAACACCAGTATGACAATTTTAATTATTTAATAGAGGAATGCATAGTTATTAGAAAAAAATTAAGGTGCTTTTAATTCCTCTTAGGCTTTCTTTTCTCTTTTTATCTTGTCCCCCTTTATCTTGTCCCCCGTTGGTCCGGCCCCCCCCTGAAATGAAATCCTGCGTACGCCACTGCTTGCCACGACCCATTCGTACACCGAGAGTATCGAAGCTACCGTAAAGTTGACATGTGGGCTAGTTGGTAGTCGAACATATTGAGCTGGTAGATGCACGAGTCCGCGGAAGATTATTTGGTTATTTTTTTTCTCTTCCTTTCTTGTCAGTAAATGTAGTTTTGAGTAGCGCTCTTTTCTGTCCTGTCCTTCTCCTCTCTACCTTGTTTCACCTGAAATGGTTGGTCCCCGGAAATACATAGCCAACATAAACCATTTTAGTATTCTATCTTTATTTTTATGAGTTTTCTTTTATTGTAAATATAAAATATACCGGAAAGGTAAAACTTCACACTGCATCTCTTTTCTCGAATCACTAGTCTCTAATACATATCTTTCTACGCTGTATATAAAATGCTGTAGTTTCTCCTCACTTTTACTGTGTGACCGATTGCTCTAGTTGCCAATGACCTCATCTGAATAAAAATATATGAAAGATGTGTTTTAGTTTCATGAAACTGGAACTCAGAGTCACTTCTTGTATAGGGCACTGCTAAGTGAAGGCTTTGAAAAAGGAACCTACTTGGGGAGTTATCTTTTTTTCCAATATAATAACGCAATATGTTTTTAATAGAAATGAATACCGAAATAGCGTATAACAGGGTACCCAAATTTAAGAACAATCGGAGGTGGTTTTTTATTTTTTTTATTCGCATCGGAAGTTTTCGTTTTGATTTTTTCCCCATGTTTGCCTAAATATTTACGATTATCGTATCACGCAGATACCCAATATACATTCTAAATATTAGCCATATATAAGCAGAATACTATCTGAAAAGTATATGATTAAATTATTTCACGAGATACAGGCCTCCAAGTTTTGCAATTTGTCGTTCGAGCTGGCACGTTTGGCAATGTTTAGAACAATAAATATAATTTAAATAAATATTACTATATGCATATTACAAGTAAGCTGTACCCATAGTTTGTTTCTAAAAAGTATCAGAATTCTCCTAATTTTATCGTTTTAGTTATTCAATTTCAAACGTATCCCCTCCGTCAGTGCGCGTTCATGCAACTGCCCACCTCCTCTCATGCCTTACAAATTTTCCTGTCCCCAATTTTTTTTTTTCTGGCCAAAACTAAGTGTGCATTCGTTTATACCTGACACTAGACAATGGCATATAAAAACATCAGTTGATTTAAAAATGTCGACCAGCCACCCTTTGGTCAATCTCATCTGAAATCACCCAGTAATATTCCATGCCAGTTTGACCTTGCACGCACAGATCATGAACCACAACTTTAGTTTTAATTAAGTACTGCCTGTTTGTACAGGGATTTGCATTCTAGCTGCGCACAAAAGCATTAGCATTTAACAGCTCTAAATGTATTTTACTGAGTGCCGTTGTAAGCCGGACTCAGAATTTGCTCTAATCAAAACAATGCACAAAAAAAAAAGAAAAAAAAGAAAAGAGAGTTATTGGGGTCTATCTTACAAAATTTCTTTAATATTGACATTGGAGGGGAGCATGATGCAGCTAAGACTGGTGCAGCCCACTGCTACAGAATGACCGACTAAAAGTTGGGGGGAATCGGTGTGCCGGTGTCCTTAGCCAGGGCAATCATTTCCTCTGCAAAAAGAAACAAGAGTTATTAAGCAGGATGACTTTTTAAGGTTAAAATTATATTTATCCAAATAGCCAACACCCCTGCACACAATGTGAGAGTTCCCAAGACAAACTAGTTCCTACAGTCGTTAAGTAGTGTGCAAAATGGAGAACATTTAGTATCAGCTGCTCTGGTAATAGTGTCAATCGAAGCACCGGCTCTTTTGATTAAGGTTTCCAAAGCTTCTGGGAACTTAATTCAGAAAATGAAAACTCATCATCCGACAGAGAAGCTCTGTAAAGTACCTCCAGTGCAGAGTCCGAGACTGCCAGAATGTTGTGAAAGCGAATGCGCCAAAATAAAATGGAATGAATAAAAAAAAAAAAGTCTTCTATGCTTCTTGACCAGGACAGCTTGCAAGCACCCGCACATAATGTCACTAAATAATTTCAAAAATAACCTGTGTTTACTTATTTTTTGTATTCCCTTAAAAAAAATCAATTAAAACACACCTGAAAAAAAAAATGATCACAACAGTGTTAATTTTCTTTTTTTACTTCCAAAGATGATAATTCACTGGCCACTGCAGAAAAGGGTAATCCCCAAAGCGAGCAAGTGAGTGATCTCAGTGAAAACAATGGATTCGGAGAGTCCAGATGGAATCCTGCAGCAGGATGCTCTAGCTTCTCTTTCAACATGTTCACACCAGATTCTCTTTCATACAATTGAATTTGATCCTAGCAGCGTAGTGCCGAGCAAAGCATCTTGGGTAACTTTTGGCCACCGTTTCGGTTTCGATTTGCCAACCTCGATTCACGACATCCCGTCACAACCAAACACACTGCACGCCTTTTCGAATGCGACTTTTCTTAAATTTATGGAGTTGTCTACCAATACGAATAGAATACTGGAACATGTTTTTCGGAACTCCCGACATACCAGAGTTTGTGCTCAAACAAACAAAAGAAGAATTTTACTCGGCCAATCACCTATGCTACATGCACGGCGGGACCAAGTGGGGACCAGGACAAAGCTGTCTGCTGCGAATGGTCAGTGGCGCGGCGCTGTCCAATCCCGGCAGCCGGCATGGTTCCGGTTCCTTGGTTCTACTCGGTCCCAGAGTGTAGACCCCTGTTCCATTGTCTACATGTCCCAGACTTCTTAAATGATCCGAGAGTCGGAAGGGCTATGCAGCACTCTGGAGTGGTGCCAGGCTGCTATAGTCGGTTACAAGTCAAGAAGGTAGGAGAAGCTCCTCCCACAAGCGTGATGCGCCGGTTTCAAATCCCTTTGCAGTCGAAAGAAGAGTTCACTGGAAACGCTCGTTGTTCCGCTTCAATGGATAGATATTGGCTACAGAGTGATGCCAACTTGTCTCTGATCCCACTTTTTAAGAAAGCGACCTTTGTATTCATCGGAGGGGGAACCGAGCCCCTGAATGCAGCCTTTGTATCCATCGGAGGGGGAACCTAACCGCCAAAAGTCGCATTTGTTTCCATCGGAGGGTGAAAACTCTAATCTCCCTCTCGTGGCTTCCACAATGCTAAGTCAAAGTCGAAAGATAAAGCTAATATGTACAGAAAGGCAAGACACACCTCGCGCGTTGGCCACGATATCACGGAAACGATGGGACGCTATTGGAAGCAGGGGTGGCGGAGGGATATATGATTCCCTTTGAGGGGCATTTGCCACTACCTTCTTGACTTGTAACCTACTATAGAAAGGTATGGGATGTGGCAGGCCATAATCCTACTCCTCGTAAAGTCTAGGCAGGTCCTTACGGCCACTGGAGGTCAGTGTCTCAACGAGGGCTCTCACGAAGACGAATGCTGACTTTATTTTAATACCGTGCTGAGATGCAAAACTTTGTCAATGGTGAAACTGAAATTGAAATCATGCTACTCCTCTCTAAGCTAAAATGATACCATAATGCCACGCACGCAGTGTTGCATTTTTGAAAGTGCAGTGGAATCTTGTTAATATGATTCTGCACAATACATTTTTCGGTATGTTTTTTTTTTTTCATTCCAGCCAACGGCCCATTGGAACAATTTATTTTGATACGGCTAATACAATCATATTTTCACTTGGGATCGGACAATACGACAGTTGAAATGGGTTCTCATGGGAAAATATACCTGTACATTCCAGTTACCAGCTCAAACCACATTTACACAAGCCAAGAACGACCCACTGCACGGCCGCGTAAGTTACGATCAGCACCACAGCTCTGAGAAGTCGCAAGTCGCGACGATCATATCGCGACTGCCACAGCCGCCATGGCTAGAGGGTCGCAGTTAGGGCTAGAGTGATCATCATGGCCGCCAATGCACCCAGTCGGGTGGCATCGTGCGCCTTCAAGCAGAAAGTAGAGCAAATTTTCAAGCGCGTGACCACGAAAAGTATGCGTAGAGAGCCTAGATTGAAGGGAGGGTCCATTTCAAACCATGGGAAGCATGGTTTGAGACCCCCTGCGGCAATCGGTCGCAAGTGTGCAAGGAGAAAAGCAGAAGGAGAAGCGTTGACGTCTGCAGGCGATCAATGCTTTTGTCTTTTTGCTGCAGCTCGTATTGCAAATGTGGCCCATAGACCACGTGATCCTGATCCGGCAGTTGGAAACTATCTGTGTGGTGCGTCTATCATAAGAACGGAGGGATCGGTGGCCGAGTGGGCTAACGCATCTCAGCTCGGAGCGTGGAGCGAAAGCTTGCGCTGCAGAACCTCCTAGGTTCAATCCCCACCCCCTGCCCGTTTCAATCTGGATGAGTTTCGTAATGGCACGCATTCATGTAATCCCTACTGCGTCGCACACGTTAAAGACCCAAGGTTAGCGGTAGTACTGCACTGGCTAAATTTTTCATCTACAGCTAAGAGACAAGTCCCCAGTTGAGCCATACAAGCATCTAGGCTGTCTAACATACAAGCAACACAATTTTTTATCGTGAGAACACGCCTTTCTTGCGCAACTTGCTTCCTGCATTTTCTGCGCCTTCTTCTTTGTTTTCTGGGTAGATAGCAATCAGGCGTGCTGTTTTTTGGTGCTCCCTGCTCTCATGGTACCGAAATGTCAAGAAAATGCAAGCCATTAACTTTGAAAGAAAAACTGGACATTATTTGTAAGGTCGAAGAAGACTCGAAGAAGAAGCATGTAGATCTGGCACGCGAACTTGATTTGCCGGTTTCAACGCTTAACACTATCGTCGGGAAGCGGGAAGAAATTCGCAAGAAGCTGCAAGTGTTCGCCGCCGGCGTAAAGCAAACAAGAGAAAGAGGTCCTTCTAGCTTGGTTCAAGGAAGTGTGAGCAGCAGGCGTGAACGTCAATGAGAAAGTTTTACGCAAGAAGACCAATGAGTATGCGCTCTCCTTGAGCATCGAAGGCTTCCAAGCGTTGAGTGGATGGCTGCACCGGTTTAAGGCACGACACGGTTTGTTTTACAAGACAGTTTCTGGCGAAGAAAAGAATGCAGATGCAGTGCTTGTTTCCGACTGGATGTCACGTTTGCCAGCGCTGATTTCGCAATACTGGCCACGGGATATGTTCAATGCATATGAGCAAGCGTCTTCATCAACCTCCTGCCCAAAAAAGCGAAGGGCGGGATGTGCCAAGGAATGAAAAGCAAGGAAAGAGTGACGGTCCTTTTCTGTTGCATTGGCAACGCATTCGAAGCATTGGACGCTCTTCAGGCTTTCGTCTCAAATGCCGAGCTGAGCAACCAAACTGCGGTTCTTTTAATTTTCAGAAGAACTTGTTCATGGACATTGAAAATAAAAAAGTCCAGTGCAAAGTGACAACCTATTTCAAGGTTGCAGAATAAAAGCAAGTTTCCCACTAGGTATGCATTTTTAAGGCTTTTTGGAGCATGTTTGGCTAATACGATTTTCGGGCAATATATTCTTTTCTCGGTTCACGTGAAAATCATATTAATGAGATTCCACTGCAGTCTCTTCACGCTGCTTTAAATATAAGTCTGAAATGTATGCCATGAGCGTGTCCTAAAAAAACAAGCGGCCTTTATAGTACAGTACAATTAAATTCAATTTACCATCGAAGATTTATGGCATTATCACCATTTTGGCCCTTTGGAGCTGACGCATACATTGTGGTGAATGACTGTTTCATAAAAACACTCACAAAAGTTTACATTTCGTTAAGCCTGCAATTGGTTCCTTTGTTTGCAAGCAAAGCACCAAGGTGCTTGGCAGGTATCTGGCAGCATTGAAAAATAGCTTTTTATTGTTAGGAAAAGTCACGAATGATGATGATGATGTTTCTGGAGACCGGCAGATAAGTCAGTTCGAGGAAGATGCTAAGATTAATGAGTAATGTTTTCAGTGCGATGATGTCTGCACCATCCAGGGTCACTGGTGCAGAACGAAAGAGCAGTAGCTACCAAGTTTCAATAGGGCAAAATGGCAGGGAATCTGTCCCATCAGACATCATGCAATGTTGACGGGCCAAACTTACTGTGAAAGCATGCTCACAATTGAAGTTTAGTGGTTGTGCAACATCACTAATTTCAATTACTTTATGCATGCTTTACTTTTTAGGCATAAGTAAGATTCATGTTTTCTAAGATTTTTTTTGCTCTTTATTAGATAACAGTTTTCTTTATTTGAGTTCCATTTTACTGTTTCTAATTTTTCAGAATTCAAAATTAAAACTTGGAGGACGCATAAGCTTCGCCTCTAAGAATGGAACGCGATAGCGTAATCAAGGCTCGCATTGCCTTCTCATTCACTTTTCATGCTCGAGACGTAAGTGCACTCCGAAATCCGGAGACGCTATTGCATCTCCGATAGTCCTGTCACTGCTATCGCCTCGCTTCGGCTTCACGGGCACTCATATAAACAAGTAAACCCTTGCTCGTCACCAAGCCGTGCAAGTGTGCCTTGCGTAGCCTAGTCAGTAGCGTGTCTGGCTCGCAACCGAAGGGTCCTGCGTTCGGATCCCGTCTAAAATTCTTAAATCTTTTCTTCAAGGCAAAAGAATTAATTTATAAAGTGATATCATTCGAGACATGTGACAAACTTTAATTCACATTACATGTCATGTTTTAATCACTTTCATTCCACACGTGACTGTTGTGGGTTGTTTGAAATTTCCACGCGAGGTCATGTGGCTGTGACATCATGACCCTATCCAACCAATCAGGATTTTTCCATCACGCCATCGACGCCGGCTTTCTGGCGACACGAGCTCCTAACGCTATCGCATTAAAATAAATCACACTCTTACGCAAACATATCCTAAATTCATAAGAGCTCATCTGCATCGAATGTCATTTCTTCAGCTGCATTTGACATTGGTGTCCTTGCCATTAGAATATTAACTGTCCCACAACAAATCTCGCAAAGTGTTGCTTCAACTAACGTCGATACTTTGAAATAAATAAACACCTAGATGTGGTCGGTGAGAAGCAAAGAAGCTCCAGCCCCATCCTGCCCCCCTATGTAAACTACAGATTTACAGCTTTCATTGTTCTCCCTCTACGAAGCATCAATAGTATGCTCTAGACGGGAAACCGAAACAGTGGCTTTTGTCGTGACCCTCCAGTACACTGACCCATAGTTTTGAACGAACCTTGACGAAATAAATGGTAAACCCTCTTGTGTTAATAGCCCAATACTTCAAAGGAAACTGAAGTGACCTCTCTTCAGGACCACCGAAATTGTGCTATCATAAAATGTATTAGCAAAACACCGCCATTTCTCTTTTATATTTTGCCACCGTGGCCTCAAAATTCAGAGTTCTTCGGATAAATCCGAATTGAGGAAAAATTTACCGGCAAGTTTTTCGGAGTTTTTATGATTTATCAAAAAATATGGAACCCTAAGATAAGGTAGATCAGTCATTCAGCAAGAAGAGTTAAGGATTCAGTCACTAAAAGCATCTTCAAGTGTCTATCATACATAAAACTTTTTTTACTTCTTATTAAAGAGAAATTAGAAGTTCAAAATAAAAACCTGGCCTTTTGTTACAAATCTGACAAAACGAAAAAGAAAAAAAAAAAATAGCCTACTTGTTTTAGCCCTTTAGCTATGCTGTGAAATTCACACAACAGCAAGCGTGAAATGATAAACGCTTTATGTTAAAGCACCACAAGAGCAATTACATAAAACAGCCCGCATCAACAAGGACAACACCCTACTAAATTCTCAGACAGAAAAATTATGGGAAAGTGCCCAACCATGCTGGGTGACATATTCGTTTCACTTCACAGACACTACCTACCGAAATTCGACCATGACAATTGTACAATAAAAAAATCCTCACTATGAGAAGACGCGCTGCAGGTTGCTGATACATTACCATAAAATAGAAAGTAAATATTTGTGGCTTGCAAACCAAACAAAAAGAGAGGGCCTCTCATATGCCTGCAAAAGACTGGGGACTTAATCCCCCTTTTTACAAGTATGGATTTGAGTTGAGAGTAAATGGATTTATTATCCTCTCTTTATACCCACTGAGCAGAGAAAAGTATTAATTTCGGTGTGAGAGATTACTACACTGGTGCTCTGCCTGGACCACTGCAACACAATACGCCCAATGGGATGTAGCTATTATATACGCAGCGTCAGTGGGTGCTTGTTTTCTAGCCAAGTACTCTCGAGCGAAGAATTTGAAGTAACATTCATTTACGCGTCCTGGAGATATTGTGACTTGCAACCCAAGTCTGGGTAGCCTCTGTCAAATTGTGGTCACCTTGGTGGGGATTCAAACCCACCAAGGTGACCACAATTTGACGGTGGTCACCTTGGTGGGGACTGAGGATCCGTAGGCCGGCACTGTGCCTCAGAGCCACCGAGGTGGCTGATACACCAACATATGGGAATCGTTTTAAACGGGACAAAGGTGTACACAATAGGCGGGCTATTCTATGAGGCACAGCAGAAATTAACTGTACCAAATCCCAATTTCAGCAGCAACATGCAGCTCATACGTTTTCAGAACAGAATCTAACCTAATAAAACAGCCAATCACTGCCCAGTGACAAATACACACATTGTGGCAGCCCATGAAAGGTGGCCACATAACCAAAAAAGGGAGCAAGACCTCTATCACTCGACCACACCCTCACGTTGCACATTCCGTTGCACACTGCTAAATCCATGTGATGCTCAGCTCTTTCGGTGCCACACCCGGGGGCCATTAATCAACTGTGATAGGTAGTTTCCACGCACCAGAAAAATTAGAATTTGGCACGCTGGAACATGTGGCACCATCTCGTAGATAGCCAAAGAACTACAGCTTTGGTTTAGAATTCGTTTTGCACTTTCTGCCAAGCTGGTGATCTATCAGAAATAAATCTCTGCGTGGCAGTGGCATTTGTCAAACATGGTGTCCCGCTGACTGAGGGAACTGCTATAAAAACAGCCTCAATCACACAATTTTGACAGCTTTTGCTGCTTGGTTTTTGGATGAGAGCAGCAGTGGGGACTGGATGTTGGATCATTTGATTTGAGCCCCTACAACAGCATTTCATATCCAAGGCACAGAATATCAACAGGCACTCGTCGTCAAATGTCATTCTAGCTTCCCAGGCTCTCCTCAGCCGGGATGCACATTTTACGTGTGTCGCAAGCCATACAAAAACTAGAAGAGGAGAAGTTGGGGTAGTGTTTTGTGAAAAAAGAAAGTGTTCTGGAGGACAGACATCTCCGCATGCAACAGCATCTCTGAATGGCGCGACCCCACAGAAGCATGCTTGCCGACGTACCAAATAAAGACAGTATTAGCTAGAAATCTCTAACTTACAGAAGTGATAGTAGTGTGTATAGAGCACACTTTTTGTATATTAACAATTTTTAAAAATCATGATTATATCACTGCAAATGCAAATTTTTGCACGAATTCTGAATTGAGCACTTAAACTTGACAAACTTTTGCAGCCATTAGCGTAAACCTTATTTTCTTCTAAACCAAACCTTATCGGCTACATTTTGATGCATCATACTTGGTCACATGCTGAGTAGTTCAAATGAAAAATGTTCAGTCCATCCCTCAAAAATCGCCACTTTTCCCCGTGGTTACTGAAAGAGTAAAGGTGACTGGCAGTGGGAAACCGGAGCACCTTTTTCTGTCTCTCAAGGTTATGTCATTGTGACAACATTGCGACTTTCCAGCGTCCACAAAACTCTTTCAAATGAGGGCAACCCTAGAATGATGAGGAATGAGGCTGAGCCTTAAGCGGAAAACACATGTACGACGAAACCGTTTGATCCGACGTGCGAACTGCCGGAATGACCTTCGGGGGCGAGGGTTTTCGTAGCTCCGAAGAGCGTCGAAAACCCTCGCCTTTAACCGTCGTATTGCCTGACCGGACGTCGGATCGCACGGTTTCGTCGTACATGTGTTTCGCGCTTTACAGAGCATTCCAATAATCACATTCTGCACACCGTCATCTTCGTCTACTGGGCTTTTTATGCATGCAGAGTAGTCCTCTTCTGAGAAACCTCAGGCGTGTGCATGCATACACAGCCCAGTATCTCAACAATTTTCACCAGGGCAAGAATCCCAAGGGGGGGGGGGGGGGGGGGGGGGGGGCAACTTTTCCCCATGTACCCTCTTCCAGATGCCCATGCAAAACACAGTACTAAGGGAATTATTTACATGGGTGGTCAAACAAACACCAGTAACAACTGGCTGCCAATGAAAGATCAGGCTCCGAGAATGTTTACCTCTGTTTTTCTTCCTCTTCTCTTCCTCCCGCTTTTCTCTCATCAACTCCATTTGCTGGGCTTCATACTCGCGCAGCTTGGTCTCCTTACGACTCAATCGCCCTGCGCAAATCGATGATTAATTTGTTGCTTGACAATATGGCCGAGCGTTCCACAAAGACCAGACATAATGCTGTAGACCTGATGATACCACCCATGCTGATGCTCAGGCTACTGCAAGAGTTTGGTCAAACAGTGCAAGCACACTTACATATAAGCTGCATTGAGCACCAATGTGACCAAAAATTCTACTTCCGTAAAGAAAATAAAAAATACAAGCCTCAGCTTTGAAAAGGATAAAAAAAAAATTAAATGTCATTAACCTTGAAAATGATAAACATTTTTCGGGAACTGCAAGCGGCGAAGAATTGGTGTAAAGGCTATACAGCAAATCCGCCCAGATGCCAGATGCCAAAGTTTCTGAACTGTTACATTATTTAAAAGTTGCAGGCGATTTTCTGAACATTTCAATGGGGAAATCGGGGTCGTTCTCGGTAGTTTCCGCCCTTCAGCCCCATGTATTCGTGGGCACTGTCGGCCAGCACTTTACCTTTGAAAAGTTTCGAGACAACAGTCAGTTCTGAAACTTTGGCGGTTTGGACCGCTAGCGCTACATTTGGCCGGAGATTGAGCGTTCGACGATGCAGAGTTTATTTTGGGGATTAAAACCAATACTACATATTTCCCGGGGACATCCTATATTTTGTAAAGTTGAGCACTTTCATCCCATCGTTCACATTAAGAGGAGCTACGTTTGCCTTTTAAACATTTGAACCAAGTGTAACAGACGGAAACAACTCACTGAAATGGTACGCTCCATAGAAAACGCCTGCAGTGAGTGCTCCCCATCGGCAAGCCTGAAAAGTAGGACCAACGTTTCAGAGCGTTTCGCCGTCTAGACCACGCGAGAAGAGGATCACGTAAGCCATCCCAAAAGTTCTCGTGAGTGATCAACTCCCCTCACGAGTAACAGAACAACGACAACCGCTGGCCAGCAACCTTCAGACTTCTCTATTGCAACTACTTACTTCGAACAAAACTGCTAGAAACTTCAGCAGGCTAAATTACTCATTTTCTTCGCTATCTCCGCTCGCGGCTGATTTAACACAACGAACATGATCACTATGTAGGCCTAGAGAGCGAAGCACGCAAACGCCAGCAAAACGACCTAATAAACATTCTTTCCAGGCTCCTGGAGTACAAAATACTGTAATACCCACGCAGAGTACACCACACTTGGCGATCAAAGTTCCGCATTATCGGTAAAGCCGTTTAAATGTGTCGACTACACCGTTTGACCTCTAGAGTGAAAGGTGAATACGATGACGAGTTCGCACGCTGTATAGTATTAAAAACGTTTCTGATGCTGCAGTTTAGATACGCACCCGAATGAATGGCGACACGGCAACTGGAGGAGCTAATTCGACCATTATAATGTCGATGAAGTTCTACGATAGAACCCTAACCTTCTGCAGACACACGAAGCCGGTCGAAAAATTGCACTCGAGCCCCTGAGCTCGCTCCAGGCCTGGTACAATCATACTCACTCGTTTCACCGACCTTTACTAGTGGCGTTAGTAGTCACTGACAATCAAAATATTATTTTCAGAAATTTTAGTTGCCATAAGCAACGCCCTAAGGTGTAAAAATTAGACCAAAATACCGTTTGTACTAATATATTTAATATGTTTAAGTATATATAACGAGTGACAATAAATTCACACATTTCAGTCCCGGATATTTCGCGTTGATTTCGCGGCTAACCTTGTCCGATTATTTGTGGAGTTTGTGGCGTTTGCAAATCGTGGCCGATGCGGTGGTAGGCTGGGTAGGCTGCAATCACGCAAGTGGCGATTGTTGCGATTGTTGGGTAAGGCGAGTGCAGGGATCGACGGTGAATGGCAATGGACTTGAAGTCTCACGCGATTACATCATTATTATGGAGTTTATCGCATCCCTTCCAAATGTTTTTCTCTGGTTTATGCGCCGTGCTTCTGCTGTTGTACCTCCTTTCGGTGACAAACACTACCCTGGGAATCCGAAAGCAGTACCTAAAGTTTCTTCTCAAACTGTTTGAGGTAAGTTTGCAAAGCGCGAGTGGCGAGTCGGTTGTATACGCTGTTTTTCCTCGCGGTTGAATCGTGTTCGGCGCACGCTGGAGGTCGCACAGCCGCAATCGCCGTCCGTCCAGTGCAATATCTTTGGCATTCGTCGTCTTGCCATCGGCGTGCTCTTATCGCATCTACCCGAATTCATCCTCATGGGCAAGATGCGAGGATAGACTCCACGCTCATGGCCGCTCGATTTTCTTGTGCTCGCTGTTGCACTGCGGTTTCTAAATGAAAACGCCACCGGCATCGGCCTCTCTACCTGTAGCTGGCCAGGACAGTAGCACGCATCGCTTACAGGGCGTTGTAGTGTGCAGGTTCCTATCAAGTCGTGAGATCGCCCGGCGACACTCCCTCAAGCAGTTCGTCGTGTTGGCTAACGGTCAGCGACACGAGGACGACGAGAGGCTACCCACGTTGCGATTGCACTGCGGAACAGCCGCTCCGAAAGTTGTCCGGGTGTTTTTCGTTCGCTGTTTGAAGCATACAGATGCGTTAGAAGCGTTCGCTCCGGCCGCGTAATCACTATTTGTTGTTTTGAGGTAATACTTCTACACTAATAATATTTATTGTGACTCTGAAGAGGCAGGACGCAGCAGAGAGGCGACTAGCCCGTTCCGTAAGGGTCCGCGGCGCCGCCTCGTCTGATGCCACAATTATGCAAACACCCGTGTGTCGTTCCTCACGACTTGGGCAAATGGTTTGCGGAGGGATAAACAGGAATTTTACACGTTTAAAACGAACGCATGGTCTCGTATTCATGTTAAATAGTCTGGTCACTTCAGACCGACAAACAGGACAAGTACAGGATGTCACAAAAAAAAAAAAAAATATATATATATATATTTACAGGGTTTTTTTCACCGCAAAAATAAACTAGGCATTGCCGAAAGCTCATTCTCCTCCCAAAGGTAGCGCTAGATGTCACAACCAGATGAGAAAGTTTCAGCCCGATCCGATACCTTATTCAAAAGTTATAACTGTTTTTCTGAAAATTTCAATGGAAAAATGGCGGCGGACGGATTTTTTGAATACATGGGGCTCTATGGGCACCAGAAACCGAAAACGGGCAAAAATGGGCTCCAGTTTCCCATTTGAAATTTTCAGAAAATCACTTGTAACTTTTGAATAAGGTATCGGATCGGGCTGAAACTTTGGCATCTGGATGTGACCTCTAGCGCTACCTTTGAGCGGAGAATGACCTTTTGGCGATGCCTAGTTTCTTTTGTTATAAAAAAACCCTGTAGATTTTTTTTTTTTTGTGACACCCTGTGTTTGTATGAAATTCGCAGGCATCTTTGTAAACGCACAAGGAGAGAGAGGGAACGAAGAAAATAAAAAAACTAGCCGCCGTTATATGTGTGATTGTGTGACCTCCAGTCGAGCTGTAATGTTTAAAGGACAACATTAACGTTGTGCAAGTGATTGCCGATTTTGTAGTGGCGCTACCGGTACCGTGATTTGTGCATGCATACGTTTTGGTTGTCTTCACTATACAAGTTGAAAGTTTTGAGGGGGAGAGGGAGAAGTTGTCTCTTGCATCTCAGGGGTTCGCGAACTTCTTGATCTCGATAACCCCTACCTGACTTGAATCAAGGCCGAAAAACCCTTCCCTCCTGGTTTTGGCTCTGAACTCTGGTGAACTGTTTGGGTTCCTAGGAACCCAATTTGAGAACCCATGGTCTAGAGCAGGGTTGCACAACTCAAAAATGACGTGGGCCAAAAAGATGTTTATTGGGAACTATGCAGGTTTTTAATAACTGGCAGACAGGTTTTCAATATCTGGCATCATCGCACTGGTCGCTGTCTTGAGCATGTCTCCGTGGGCCGCACAGGAAGTGCCCACGAGCCAGATGCGGCCCGTGAGCCGGATGCGGCTTGTGAGCCAGATGCGGCCCGCGAGCCGGATGCGGCCCGCGGGCCGCATGTTGTGCACCCCTGGTCTAGGGTAAGTTTGGCGACTAACACATAAACAATGAGCAACCTGGAAGAGGATAACTTGATGGTACGGCAAAAACTAAGTTCAGACATACTCTCTACCTGAAATTTATTTATTTATTTATTTTGTATACCTTTCACACTCTTGCGACCGAGTTAGACCGAGAGAGACCAGACCAGTTTTTAAGCTTCTTGTGACTTCTTAGGACCAGCTCCGCTGCATCGCGTCCGGACCTTAGAAGTCGCAAAAGGCTTAAAAACCGGTCTGGTCTCTCTCGGTCGAAATCAGTCGCAAGAGTGCGGACGGGCCTTAAGGCACTAGAGAGTGGAATGATGAAGTCGCAGAGTGCAGTTATTATTAGAACAATAAAATGGCTCCTAGTTATACATTATTAGCTATGGTGTTCTTGAGCTCTTGGTGATCTTCAATTGATGCTGATAGTGTGGGAGGGCAATCCCACTCTTCTGATGTATGCGAAAATTACTGAAAAATTATTAGTTAGGCAATATGCAATTCCAACCTTATGAGCATGATCTAATCGAGACAAAACATATTGAACAGGAAAAATCAGGTTAGCGCACAGGTAATAGTAATTTACTAACTGGTGAAAGAGGCAGAAACTAAGGGTTCTACTGCAAGATGCTAGGGATGGTAGGCTAGACTTTATTGTACTAATGCTTCCAGTCCTGTTTTACTTAGACAATATGAAACAGACAAAATTGTTTTTAACCATTTCTATATAGTCTATTAAGTTTTCTTGGCTTAAATCCCAAACTGAAACGGAATATAGTGGTTTTAAAGGGGCACTGAAGTCGATTCTGGGATCGTCCTTTTGTGGTGACAACTCAATGTAGCCGCTCCCAAAAAACCTGAAACCAGAGCCGTGCATACCTTATTTCCTTGTTCAAAGCGTGTTCAAAGATCGCAACACACTCTTTTTGGGAAGAATTTTCTTCCGAGGTAAAGGGGTCGACGAAGGGCGCTTGTAGGCGAGTTGCAAGCGATGGCTTTGCTTGCGGAGAAAAAGAGCAGTCTTATCCGAATGTGTACCTATCAGACTCAATTCGAAGCGAGTTATGATAAATTCTTTCGGAATCTGCGTGTATTGTAGGGCTTTCATTGGTCCTGACAATGTAGTCTGCGAGAAAAAAAGAGTCCATGTTTTTCTATTGTCCTGAGATGAATAGGCGGTTTTGTAATATAGGACTTGGTATATGTGGGAACTAACACATTTTAAACAATATAAGATCAAAAACGATTGTTTTCAAAAATGACTTCAGTGCCCCTCCTTTAAGTGCAAAAGTACTTTGCACAGAAATAGTTTTGTAGATGAAAGTGCTTTTGCTAAATTACAGCAGAGATATCTTGCAATTCAGTTACCATTATTAACTATGTATCAGCCTGAAGGATACAAGTAAGATTAGATGTAATGTGAACTCCAAGGTATTTACAGCAAGGTAGAGCATCCAAGGGCAAATATTAAGACAGGGAATAGGTAGACAGTCTTTCTGGACATGCACATAAATTTGTTTGTTTATGCTTAGTTCTATGCAGCACAATTTGCATTATGCAGAGATAGCGTTAAGATCGGATTAGAGAGTGGTTATGTCGTCGTATTTCCTGGAAAACTAATTTCCTGGAAAAACTAATCTGGTAAGAAACACAAGAAGGTAGATCATTAATGTAGGTAAGGAAAAGAAGAGGTCTAAGAGACAGAACCTTGGTGGCGTACCCGAGTGGACGCCACTTGGCTGAGATGTTAGATTGATAGCTGCAACGAGCTGTGAATGACTAACAAGAAAACATTTAAGTCATGTAAAAAGTTTGGTATCAAGATTGAGTTGATTTCATTTATGCAGTAATAGTCAGTGGCATACCTTATCAAATGCTTTTGAATAGCCTAAAAAGATGCAATTGGCTAGTGAAGAATGGTCAAGAATGGTGTTTAGTTTTGGTGTAAAAGATGGGCATTGTGTTTCACACGTTTTTCAGGAGCCATGTTGTAAAAATGTAAAAATGAATTAGATGGAGGAAAGTTGGCGTGGTTTGAAAACAGAATCTGCACTAAAATATTACATGAGATGTTGGTGAGAGAAATTAATTGTTAAAGGATCTCTGAAAATCATTTTTTTTTATCAATCTAATTGGGACACGCGTGTCAAAAAATTAAATTTTGTGAAAAATATTTTTTGAGCAATATTGACAGCGCGAGACGCGATTTAGCCGGCAGTCACCTCCTTTCCACTTGTTTTCTCTATCTGCATTTCGAGCGCGTGGAGGAGAGGTGGATTGGCTTCGCCTTCACGTTGAGGTGGAAAGAGCGAATGACCATTCCGTGACGTCATGGACTTTGCGCGCAGAATTTCAAATAAATCTGTCGCCGTCAATATTGTTCTAAAAAAACTTTTTTGTTTTGCATAAACTTTATTTCTTGACATGCGTGTCCCAACCAGACTGTTTAAAAAAGTCTTTTTCTTTTTAGGGGCCTTTTAATTAAAGGGAAACTGAAGCGGTTCTCTATTTGAGAAAAAACATTTCAATGGCCTTCATTCTACCTCCAGGATCAGGAATATCGAGATTATTTTTCAATTTGGTGCACGGAGGCTTCAGAAATTAATTTTTAAAGTACCGCCGAAGCCCCTCCTTCCCGGGGCGTGACGTCACACTAGGAGCTTTCGGAATCTCTGCTCTCGTGCATCTTCAGCGCCTGTCGAAGCTATGCACGCGCACTCTTGCTATTTTCAGAAAGGTCAGAAAGAGACGTCACGACTGGTGTCAGTGCGGGGAAATATACCTGGCAAGATTGCCGTTGCACGCGCTGCCCACACGAGCGACACGCGCTTGGCGGCCCGAAGATCCTAGTATGACGTCACGACTGGTCGAATGTTCTTTCGCTTTTTCTCGCTTTTAGTTGCATCTTCAGGGAAAACAAAAGTGATATTCAGATTCACGGGATAAAAATACGCCAGAATTCACCTCTAACTCGTTTTTTTCAAGAAGTGTTTCAGCTTCCCTTTAAGTGGAGAATACTTGTTACCTGATTTATGGAGCAGAATTTCCATTCCGACCATTCACTCGGCAGGGAGAAAACCACTGCTGCTGAAAAATTTTGATAGCATAACACAGGGGTGGCCAAGCTGCGGCTCGCGAGCCGCATGTGGCTCTTTCTGTGCTAAAGTGCGGCTCGCGGCTCCCTCTATTCCCCCCCCCCCCCCCCCCCCCCCCCCTCAACTTCTCCACCTCCCTCGCGGTCACACGAGCACTTCCTCAAAAAGAGAAATGGAACGCGTTTTAAATCGAAAGACAGGCTGCGGTATGGTAGTCTTGTGCTACTACTTCCTCATGTTGAACTGCTTTTGATTGAAATTATTGAAAAAAAAGATTGAAAGTAGCTCGAGTTTTTATGTGTACAGTTGAACTGTTCACGAACAGTTAAACTGCTTTTGATCGATAGATTGAAAGTAGTTCGAGTTTTTATTGCTCTGGACAAACGTTTGCCTTGCACCCCCCCCCCCCCCCCCCCCCCCCTCCCCCCGCGGCTCTTGGGAAGTTTGATGGTTTTGTTTTCGGCTCTAAGGCCGGGCCAGCCTGGCCACCCCTGGCATAGCGCAACAATAAAATTTTATACTTTTTAATACTGCTGGTCGACTAAACCATAGCCAGGAGCAAAATAAGGTTTATGTTATTGAAGTATGCTTTTTACACCACCGATATATATAATCATAGGAAGCTTTGCAAGGTAGCCATAGCAGTGTGTAGCAGGTAGCGAGACAGAAGTTGTGTGTAAACATTTTGTTCAGAGCAACAGCACATTGATTAGAAGGGATAACTTTACCAGCACCGTCATTGAAGGTGATGTCGTCACCTTTGGGTTTATAACGTGTCGGAACATTTTAGTGTCAGTTGTTAGCATGGATGGCAAAGTATAATTGATGGTATGTCAAGGACTAAGTGTGGACACAGTCCCTCGCAAATTCATTAATCGCAGCTCAAGCTTTTAGTGAGAAAAATGTGTTAGGTTACCAATGGCAACAGCAGCTACAAAAGTTTTCAAGGCTTGAAAGATCCCTACCAGGAATTCTTTTTGCTTAAATCTGCCCATCTTTAATAGGGAAGCAACTTTTAGCATCATGTCCAATATCGACTGTAATACATCCCTTTCAAAACCCCTTCGAGCAACATTGGCAGGTGCCATTTCTTGGGCACAAAGCGTGTGTTTGGATCCGAGTTCAGGCGAAACACTAATGTAGCCCTCTTTTTTTATACGAGCTGAGCCGAGTTCATGCCGAACACCGATGCAACCCTCGTGTCTAATATATGCTTCGAGTATGTGCCCAAGCAGTGGCGGACCATGGCCTCCGAGATTCTTGGCGTGCAAAGCTCTCTTCCGGCCCTTCGAAAGGCTAGTTCGCGCAGCAGCAGCATATAGCACAGCTCCTCCAGAGCTCTGCAAAACGGTGCTGATACAGGACTGGCATCAGCATCTCAAAGCTTAAATCTGTGCACGCAGTAACGAGCTCATATTTTCGTTAACACAATGAAGGCTGAGGCGCACGAGCGCTTTGAGACGGGATTCGGGTGCCGCTCAGCTCATGCACTCGTTCAGGCAGTGCCTTTTTTCGCGCAGCCTTTGCTAAGATGCGGCTTCTAGCAAATCGGCCCTGATCATCAGTAAACAGTTTGAGAGATTGTTACAGAAAATTCCACTGCGGCGACAAGGCCGAAGCCATCGAAGCCCTGCCGACAGCAAAGTAGTGGCGAGACAGCGTTTGGGGAACACTTGAGAGAAACGCAAATAACAGCAGAAGGGAAACAATGGGTAGAATTAAAGAAACAACAATATCACGAAAGAAACAATGTGGTTTGAAGTCTCAAGCGGATGACAAGACCAATGAACCTTTCTTACCTTCTATTCATTAATGCGATCTGCGAGGGTATATTGAGCACTACGTTTCGCCTGCTCAGTGTTGCAAAGAAAGTGGTGTTTCTGAGTCCAAAAGTTCGAGATTCATTATTGGTTCGCCTATATTTTTTTATCAAAAATGATTGGACGCTCAGTTTGTCTGAAAACAATCAGGCCTGCATTTATTCTGCATCTTTCCCAGTTTTGGAAGAGCAACACTCATATCTCAACCTATCGCTTCCTCAAAAAAGTGATGTACGTTGTGATAGCACATTTTTACTAGCCGGGCAGCCAGCCAACCAAGCCCAATGATGATGCCCAGCCCTCTACCTAGCGCCACTGTGCAATAAAAACAGCTGCGAGCCATTCTTTTTTTTATGTCAATCTTCTTTTGACTAATGGAACAGCCGGAGGAGAGTTTTATGCTAGAGCTGTGCATGGGCCTGGGCCAACTGAAAGCCCAGGACGGGGTGGGTCAGGTAGGACACATTGTTTTCGAACCGGAGCCTGGCGCGACATGCTTTATCTCCACCGTTGAGGTACTTCCAGCGGGCCGGACTTGGGCCGGATCATGTAGGCATTCCACTGGGCCGGGCCTGGGTTGGGCCTCAAAAGGTAGGCCTGTGCAGTGTTCTGCTTTGCGCGCCAAGAATCTCGAAGGCCATTGGCAAACTCGGATAATTGCACATCAGATACTATATGGCGCACACTTTTTAAAAGGGTCTATTATTAGAAAATCATACTTCTAGCTTAGAGGAGCTTTTTTTCTTTTTCTTTTAAGCAAAGCTTTTTTTTTTACTAATAAGAATGCTTTAGGTTCTACTTTGGACAGAGAAAGGTCGAAAATGTGTAGAAACTCCTCACTGAAAAGAGCTATAAATCTGTGAAGCAAGGACGATTTAAACACAATTTGGTTTCCTAGCACTGCTTTTTATCTGTGAAATTTCTTAGATTAAAAAGTGCCTGCTGGATTGGTCGAGTGTCTAGTATTGGACATTTGGTCAAAGAAGCAGTTTTTGTGTGCAACCTTATGTTCTTTTTCTGGAGGAACATACTGCTTGCAAAGATAACTTCTTTTTGCAACTCACCTTCTCTTGAGTCCCTGTATGCCACTTGTGCCCATACCTTGCTGAAATATCTAGTTTAAACATTGCAGTATGGACGCATCAAAATCGAACGAGCCAATCGACAGCGCCTCATGCGAGAGGAGAGCATTGACGACCTAACGACCTTGAACTCTGAACCGCCTGTCGACGCCACTTCAGGTAGGACAGTGGGAAGCCTTTGCCTAGCGTCCCTAAATGTGCCGCAACGCAGTCCTTTGCATGAGGCCTTCCTTGCAGTCATTACAAGGGATGATGTTCTTGTGGGAGCTGAGCAGCCAATAATTGACATTCCTTTCAAGGAGTACCACTTAGGAGATATTACCTATTTTATCAAGAAAGGCGTAGAGGTGAGTAGGTTTTTAGCAGTGCATGGCGCATCATTCTGAGAGGCTCGCCCCTTTCCAGGCGATCATTGACGATGTGGTGACCAAGCGGTTTGCGACTGAAGAGCTGCCCTCTTGGAATTTGCTGACAAGAACAAACAAAAACTACACTTTTGTCAGGTAAGCCTGCTTCACCCGGGCCCTGCTGTGGTCCTCACCTACGATTCTCTAACTGCTTGCAGCTTTCGGCTCACCGTCATCTGGTGCATCGGTTGCATACTTCGTTACGTCTTCCTTTTCCCCATGAGGTGAAGTGTTCCCCTTTTTCTAAGATCATCCTAAAGTGCCTGAGGGTGGGGTGACATGATCGTTTATCTTTCAGGGTGGCACTGACATGCGTTGGTATGCTCTGGCTCATTTGCTGCACCGCCATTCTGGGATACTTCCCCGAGGGCCGGTGAGTTTTCTCCTGTGGTCGGTGTGATGGAATGATGTGTGAACTGGTGTATGGATTGCTTTCAGGTTCAAGCGATTTCTCTACTGGCACATCAGCCTGATCACCTTCCGAATTCTGTCGCGGGCAGTGTCGGCAATTGTCACCTACCACAATAGGTAAGCTGTGTTGTGACTGACATGTATTCTTGTTGTCACGACGATAAAGCTGGTTCATTTTACTTTGGCACAACATTTTTATCTAGTGGATTTAGTAAACTGTACAATAAATAAGTGCAAACGATCACTAACTAGAATGCAAAAACAAAAGAGGGACAGATGCAAAACGGCCGACATAAGCCATCTGGTCATCCTTTATGTCTCTCTTTTGTTTTCATAATCGAGTCACCAACACACTCAACTTTTCATAAAAAGATCACTACATACTTGTTTCCCATATTTTGGTTGCACATTTAGTCTCAAGGCTAGGTGCAAAAGTTTTTGGTGTGTCCAAATATGCATGCATGGGAGGTCAAGTTGTGCAGTGATATTTTCTTCATTGCTTATTGTAAAATACCGGAGGAGCGGCTGCCCCACTTTCACTGAAAACTGGGTTGATCTAGACATGGGTGCTTGTACAGTCGAATGGGGCACGTAAAAGGACACTAACACCAACTCCCCCCCCTCCCCTTTTTTTAATGTTTTGCCAGGCGATTTAATATGGTGTTGGAAGATTACCCATTGAATATTTTGCTAGTTACATATATTTTATAAAGTAAAAAAATGCAACTGACCAAAACCGAAACAAGAGCACGAAGTTAATGGCCACGACATGTAGACTTGGGGAGAGGCACGAATATAGAGAAGGATAGAGTTGGCCGAAAGTCGCGTGGCTACATCCAACCGCTTTTATTTTTTTTTTTTTTGGTTGTGCAAAAAAAGACGAACATACAAACATCAATCACAAAATGCTTGACACTTGTGCATTTTTCAAGCTTTTACCAATTCTTGTTCATAGGACTAGCGATGTCTTCAGTCAGGAGGAGGGGCGACGACTCGGTGACTTCTTGGTGTGAGTCAGCTTGGTAGTCGGGCGTGTCATACGGTATAAATGTTAAGTGCTTTGATTGGCAAAATATCTTTAAAAGCTAGACAGATTCGCCGGTACCACAAACGACAGTTCTGATGTAGAGGTCCCACGCCCGTTGTCTGCTGCCATCATTTATAGTCCGCTTTGTCCAGCCGTCCAGCCCGTGACTGACACCATGTTGAGAATTACGCAATAAATGAGTACTCTGTGCAACTTTTTTTTTTTTTTTAAGTTTTGCAATAGGGCGTATGTTGAGAATTACACAGTAGATGGGTACTCTGCAAATTTTCAATGTATTTTTAGTTTTTTAAAAGCCCCCCCCAAAAAATGGGTTTCATATTTTTTCTATTTTTGATATTGAGTGTGTGCCTTTGATTACCCACGACTGGTCATATTTGATACGTGCGTCTGAATGGCACATAACCATGGAGAAGAGAGTGAGCACGACTCAAACCGGCCAATTCTCGATCGGCGGTTTTTGGGAGCCAAACAACCGAATTTTGAGCTGCAAATTGTGTTTTGGGTAGCTGGGCCTCATATGTCATGTACAAATAAAACCTTAGCGAGCATAAATATCCTGTCAGTGTCCCCTTTATGTATAATTTGCAGAATTCCAAAGTTATCTATGTTAATTGTGGACACTTGAATGAAGTCAATGCTTCCGCAGTATTCTACGGTAATTCTTTTAGTAGAAAACGTGAGCATTTCCTGAGCTTGCATTTGCACGAATACCACCGGTCTTAGAATATCATATGTTGCATCATTAATATCCAATGGGCTTAGAATGGTGCGTTTAATGCGGTAGTAGTAATGTTAAAAAAGCAAGGTATAATAGCAAGATAACGATAAATTTCAAGTCTAGAAAGACAAGACAACATAATGAAAGTTGTTTCTTCTCTACGTCAGTAAGGCTGCAAATGTGTGTCTGCCAAAGCAAAACATAATAAGACGTAACAGTATGGTTTTCAAAGCATTCTTCAGGGTCAGTCCACAAAGATAGGTTGTGCTTCATTATATGGATACACATGGATGCATAACGGTTTTGTGGCATACTTGGCAGAGATTCTGCATAAAGTTGCTCATTTACTCGAGCAGCTAATGATGCAAGATTTTTGGTAAGGTTGGAAAGGGGAGGGGAGAAAAGTAATGTGACATATATTATCCTTGTTATATAGTGAGTTTGTACTGAACACAATATTAACATAATCAATGCTTACTTAACCAAAACATTTCAGGCAGACACTCTTCAAGGGTTAACAAAGGACATCCACTGGAACATCATATTTTTTTCTTGTCCTCTGTGCTTTTCACTTTGAAAATTTGTGTATTTAACAGTGCCAGGAGCATCTTTACTTTCTAGAGATTTAGAACCCCTGGTTTTCTCTTTATGTTTTTGTCAGCTAAATGGCCACAAAATAAATGTACTGTATTTACTCGAGTAATAGCCGCACTGTTTATGAAGAAAACCTGAGGGTTCGCTTTTCCGCGAGGCATGCGGCTTGCCAATCACCGCGATCGACAGCATGATTCCAGCTGTTTACAGGACAAAGATAATGTCTTCGTGCGAAGATACCATCTATGAAGATTGCATTTGTATAAAGAATCATGTTCTCCATCTAGCTATTCGCTATGTTATTTATGCGCAACGCGATGATTGGGTGTATATGTGTTTTGCGGGAAAGCAGACGCAAGGGCCTTGTTCATAAATAGTGCGGCTATAACTCAAGTAAATACAGTAACACTTTTCCCATTTAGGGCCCTTTCGGATGTGATTAGAAGAGTGATAATGCGGCCGCACTATAGAATGCCACTGCTGTTTCTAACCGAAATTGCCTTGAAATATGATGCTGTTATGGCACTCTGATTGACAGTGATCTAGAACCCATGCAATGTTCTGATTGGTGCCCCTTCCTTCCCTGTTATGCGCAGAGAGAATCGGGCCAAGCCCGGTGGCATCTGCGTTGCCAACCACACGTCCCCCATTGACGTGGCCATGCTGGCTAGCGACAACTGCTACGCTTTGGTGAGTTTAACAGTCTTGAATGAGTGGAGTAGCCACTCAAATGCCACACACTCTGCAGGTGGGGCAGACGCAGGGTGGATTCATTGGCGTCATTCAGACAGCGCTCAACAAGGCCGCTTCCCACATCTGGTTTGAGCGAGCCGAGATCAAGGACCGGCAGGCAGTTGCAAAACGGTGTGTGTGTGTGGCGTCGGTTCATGCAGTTGGTCGGCGAGTAACTGATTCCGGCTTTTTCCAGGCTGCGAGAGCATGTGGAAGACCCGACCAAGCTGCCCATCCTCATTTTCCCTGAAGGTAATGTCTGCCACTAAGACAGGACAATCCCTAAGTTTCCGAACTTTGCTAGTACCCTGTGACGCATCAAAAATGTTAACCTCCCTCCCTGGCTTTTTCGCAGCGCCCCCAGCCTTTTTAGTAATACACAAAATTTATGCGGAAATTTTATTTGACAGTTAATATAGTTCTAGTGATTCTGCTGAGCCATCACAAAAAGAAAAGTATGCATGCATGCAGCAATGCCTACTCCGAATGTCTAAAATTTGCTCGTTTGTTAGAGCACAGTTTCTTAAAATGAGGGCAGGTTTTGGACATCGCAACTCTTAGTTCTGGCTCGGTGATGAGCTGCGACCTGTACTTCGTTTTCATTGACGCAACTGCAGAGAAACCGAGTTTGCGTTTTTTCAAGTTCTTGAGACGCTTCGCGACCCACAGTTTGGGAGGCACTGCCTTAACCCTTTGTCTACCGCCAAAATTTTTGAAAAAAAAAACGATTTGAAAATGCCGAATTTTTTATGTGCCCTATAAATTTAATATGCAATACAAAGGCCAAAAACAAATGCCAAAATATTTATTGTATGAGAAATCTTTGAACACACTGCAAAAGAAAAAGGGACTAAAGTTTCGCTTCACTGCATTACCGCAGACAGTTCACATCACCTTGCACATGGACGCTCAGGCCGGGTGTAGCAGTACTGCAGACAGTTCACATCCCATTGCACGCAAGTGAATGCAAACGTGGAGGGGCTAGAGGGGGATTTTCTACATTGATTCCAGTCCATGCCGACACGCCGACACAATGTCTTTATCGAAATCGGAGTCATCTGAGCTCAAATCCAATAACTCAGTTGCATTGCTCCGCTGTTCGATGAAAGATTCATTTCCTCGTCTTCTGAATCTGAAGAGACGTCACAATATCTTCGTTTTCGCCCCAATTTTGAGGCAAGATCGTCACTACGAACGCAGCGACCAGAAGTTGACGTCACCATTTTTAAATCCTTTGTTGCCTGCGTTGGAACAATTTTCTGCCAAATTCAGAAATTTACCAGGATTTTATTTTCCAGGAAGCGCCATCTATCCACGGCAAAGCTCACTAGAAACACGTGGACTAGCCGAGTTCGTCCATGGTAGTGTATTGGAGCCCAAATCAATGTGGACGAGCCCTGCTCGTCTTCGGGGGGAGCGGTACAAACAGTGTGGATGAACTCAGGTCGTCCATGGTAGGGAAAGGGTTAAGGATCTGTTGGCCATAGTCAGAACAGGTTTTATAGACATAATATGCCGAGATATAACCCAGCTAAGATCAAAAGGAAATTGGCTCAAAATAAGGGGCGGGATAATTTTCGGAGTGCGACTGAACAAATTCAGAGACATTGTATCCAGGCCAGGAATGCAAAGTCTTCTAAAGAACATGAAAATCTGTTTATTTGTGGCCTATTTAAAGAACTCGTCACTCACGCTATTGGATTATAAAAGTTAGTTTACAGTCACCAATTGACTTTTCGGACTTCAAAAATTTCAGGCATGCTCGAATATTCTGATCTGTCTGTGAGACTCTCACTCGCCCCAGAGAGTTCATGTATAACAGCAACTAAAATTTCAGTCATTGAACTTGTTGCTCAGTTTTTCTAATTTGGTTTGCCTTGCTTGCACGCAAGACCGTTGAAGTCATTAATGTTGCCACCACTTTACTTTTGTCCTGTAACGTCGCTACATCCCACATTCCATGCAATGGAAAAAGCTAGATTGAGGCTATAGTTGGCTGTCCCAGTTTCGCTACAGCCGCCATGACCATCTGTCCGTTTCTGTGACAATTATAACACGGCCGCTGTTATTTTCATGTCCTTTGAATGCAAGTGGTTTCTGTTGATAGGCCTAGTAGCAAAGCAGTCTTGGTTGGCTGAATGTTGTCTTTAAGCGATTCAAAATGGCACCAATGAAGGCTCCAACGAATGCAGCATATTGGTGAAAAAAAGCGTCCTCTTTACTGCCAAGGTCACATTGCCAGTTAGATTTCTAAGAGTGGGCCATCTTTGTGTAATTTTGCATGAGCAGGAAATCGTGCTGGGGTGGTCTATCTCGGGATATTATGATAGTTTTACATTTGTTGTGTCTGTTCCCTTTGAATTTGATAATTCTATGTTTTGCACAATTTTTGCTTGAACACCTGTAGGCATGCATGCAGCTAGGTAACAATTTTTTCCTGAATGTAAAAAACTACAAAGGAAAGTTCTTCAAAGCTTTTGCCTGTGGGGCATATGTGCCTGTATGATTGATTAACCTTGATTAAGTGTAGAGTTTATGCTTCTTTGAGCAGGCGTGGCAGCGTAACTTAGTAAGCATGTCCTTCTTTGAACAGACACCTTTCAGCGTAACCTGTTAACATGCAAAATCTATGGACCTCATGAGCCAGTTAGAGAGCAAAGCGACAGCCTTCTACAGGAGGAGTGCACTCTGTGCTATGTTATACATTGGCATTTGCCTCACTCCAATACACTACTGAATGGTTTGCTAGGACCATAGCTTTTAACATATGGCAAGTTATGCTTAAAGGGGCCCTGCAATCATATTTAAGTGTCTGCCTTTTTTGTGGTTTCCACGTCTCTTGGGGTTCAGGCAAGCCAGCGGGCACGGAGAGAGTAACTAAATATCAGTGCTTCATATTTTAACCGGACGACGATGAAACCTCCTCCACCGACGAGGGCGACCCACGGTACCGAAAGCGCGCAAAATGTGACGTCTTTGGTCCTGGGCTTACTACTGGTCAGAGCTGCTAAAAGCTTCTTTTTAGTCGAAATACAAAATATAAGTGGCGCGAACCGTTTCAATTATTTATAAAAGTAGTTTTTGTTCAGTATTTTAGGTCAAAAAAGAAACGAATGCAGTTCATAAAGTATGGAAACAAGATATGACCCGTCGACATACCCGCCACCAAGCGGTGGAAAAGGCGGCGGCATACTTGAAAGGAATAGTGGGATCAGGCGCCGACACGGAAAGGTCCCGGATGTACGCGGCGGCGCTGCGGTTGTATGAGCAGGAGGATCTGACCGGCTCCGAGCGTTCCGAAGGCCTTCGGCGAGAAGCTGTGTCTTGCGGTTTGGCCGTTTCGCGGTATGGCAGCGCAAAGTAGCTCCCATTCTGAACTGATCTTTACCCCGTATTTGCTGTCGTTTGTTGCCAATGAAGTGCCATGCCGAATTAGTGTTTAATCGCGCAGCAAATGCAATGAGAGCCGCTCTGGCTGCCCGCTGCATACAGCCCATCCAGAACGCCAGAGCCGTACATTGGCTCTGCAGAACACGCTTTAATGGCGCCCTCTCGCGCCGTCGACATGGAGTGCGGCAGCCATGAGCGCTCGATGAGCTCACTACTTCTCCTCTAGTTCACGGCCACTCTCAAGCAACCAAGGACGTCATGAGGGAGGTTATTTTTTGCTTGTTTTTGTCATTTTAATTTGCCTATAACTTTTAAAATAAAGGGAATTTCGAGAAAAGAAAAGTTTCAGTAAGTTACTGCGTTCAGTGCGCTCAGGTTGGGTGCAAATTAAAAATCAGTAAAAAAAGTCATTGCAGTGCCCCTTTAACGGAGTATGGTGCCGATTGAAAGGATACATAGTCCAATCTGTTGTTATGACCTGCTTGCTGCTGTCACATTCGTGGCATGGACATTACATAAACTCAATAATCCCACTGTTCTTTTTCTTCCAAATAGTTTTTTTTTTGCTATTGTAACAGATTGCATGTACCATTTGATGTGCATTTCGACTCGCGAGAAATGCCCATAGTATAGTACAGTCTGGCGGAGGCAATCGAGTCTTTCGCAGCAAAAGGGCGTAAAATGTGCAAAATGAGAGGGTAGTCGACTTTATTCTAGCGAACAAAAGTTTAAGGACCTAAACACATGCGAACCAAGCTTTGGAGCACTAGGCCTAGCCTAGGCCAAGTCCTGGAGACGATGTGAGCATCGATGAGCAGGTCGAAAGATAAACCTTGACATACTTTTTTTTGCTACCTTTAAAAGATAGGCTAGCCACAATATTTCCTTTTACATGTAGCAACATGGCTGGAGCATGGTACAAAAAAACTGCTTATCAAACGGAAACTCGTGAGAAAATATTCTGCAATGCGTGTATACCAGCCCACTTATTTTTCAGTGTTACTGGACTGAAGCAAAAGAATATGGAACCATGGCTGAACTAGGCAACATCAATAACATGCTGAAAAAGCTTTATTCTCACTGTCTTGCCTATCCACATTGAGCCGCTTTGGGTAAACCATAAAAATTAAAATATCTCGCATTCCGAGTCAAAATAGTGCAGTGACAGAAGTGCCTCTTGGATGGGAAACACCACCTATGACTATGTAGTTATGGTGCTCTACAAAAAATGGCGCGCGGCGCATAAAAAAAACTGGCGTCGCACCTCGAAAAAAAAAACAACAGAAGTTGCATTGTTGTACAAGTTGTACCAAGAAAAATGTTTGAAAAAAAAACCACGGCTTATACACCGGAAAATATGGTAGTCATATCATTGAACAAACAAATTAACATGTGGCTCACAAATGACAAACCGGCTTCTTTGCATACAATTTATTTTGCCGGCTCCAATTTGAAACACTGGGGAGTTTGGTATAGTTCATGTAGCACCATTTTCTTCGGCATAGAACCACTGCCGCACAGGCAGCTAGAGGCTGTTTTTGTTTTTCACTCTGTTATTGGCTAAGTTGCCATGAAAAGGCAAGACTTTGTTTTTAGTAGAGTATCAAAGAGACTGTCTTAACTAGTCATCCAAATGCTGCTACAGACTGCCACCACTAATGAAGTCTTTAGTGCAAATGAGTGGAGTATTGTTTGTTCCCTCACAAAGTACATAGTACACTTGGTCAGTGTATTGCCTATGTGCTGACCCGAACACAACTGCAGGCACGTGCATCAACAACACCTCGGTGATGCAGTTCAAGAAGGGCAGCTTTGAGGTGGGCGGTACAATCTACCCGGCAGCCATCAAGTACGACGCCCGTTTTGGCGACGCTTTCTGGAATAGTAGCAAGCAGAATTACATACACTACCTGGCAATGATGATGTCGTCGTGGGCCATCGTCTGCGATGTCTGGTACTTGCCGCCCATGAGAAAAAAGGTGAGACATTTGAGCCAGTCTTGCATGTATTACCGAAAGCCAGTAAGTTGACGACAGATGCAGCTGCTAGGGATCCGAAAAATAATGGGGTTACTTGATTATTGGATCATATGAGAGTTTTGTAACTTTTCATAATTTGGACTATTCCAATACTCATAACTGTATGCTCACCCTTACCCAAGACTTGTGCCCGATATGCTTGCGGGGGGGGGGTAGTAGGTATAAGTTAACCCAAGTGCCAGGTAGTTTTTTCCGCATGTCGAACACAAATTATTTTGACCCCATGCATAAAAACTGTAGCATCTCTAATGAAGTATATTTATCGAAGACTCACTGGTCGGGCTTAAAGTTAATTTATGTTTGCATGCCTCCATCTAGGCTGTTTTTCTCAAATTATATTTTGTGAGACAGGGTACTATGGTGGACTTTGTTAGCTATAACACGCCAGCGGTGTCCGCATCGTACACCCAGCGCCACATAGCAGGCGCTGTGCGAAACACTGCGCGGTGCTGCAGGCTGCCTCTTTCAGATCGCAATCGCACCCTCGCTTTGTTGTAGGTCGGCCTTTAAAGGAAAAAGGGTTCATTACCTGCAATGGGTTTACTTTGCTCAATGAAGCCCTTTTTGAAAAAATAAACTGAAAAGCATTGTTTTTTTTTTCTTTACTCTACACACATCAAGGGGGTGAAGATTGCATTTGTATGGAGAATCGTGTTCTCGATCTGGTTATTCGCTACGTTATTTATGCGCAACGCAGTGATTGGCTGTATATGTGTTCTGTGGGAAAGTAGACGCAAGGGCCCTGTTCATAAATAGTGTGGCTATTACTCGAGTAAATACGGTAGCCCACCCCATGTTGTTCACCATTTATCTCTTCATTTTAGGTGGGCGTTCCTTCGGAACTTTACGGTAAACCAGTAATTTTCAGAACGACTTTGAGCGCGAGAAGTGCAGTATTGCGGTAAAGTTACCACTCATGCAGCAGGTACAAGGCTGGGGCTATGAGAAACGATGGAAATTGCACAGGCGCCCTATCGCATCGGTAGCTTTATACCTGCTGCACAAGTTGTACCTTTAGCGCACTACTACGCTTCTCACGCGCTCAGTCTTTTTGAAAATGACTGAATTAGTGGTTTTGGATGATGCACGGCAAATTTCTAATAGAAAACCATGTTTATTATCACTAATTCAAAAGGTAATTAAAATTTTTAAGTTAATTACTCACCAGACTGTGACGGTTTTTTGCCCCTCGAATGTCTGCGAAGCTAAAAACAAAAGTATAGTAGCGACGGCATTCATGTAGCAGTAAAGAGACCTTTTTTAAAAATCTGTTTCGAGTAAAAATTGACGCCCGGTATCTTGACGATTTTCATCGCACACTTTTTAACTTACTTTCACGGTCTCTTCTCTAGACTGCAAGGTGCTATGAATATTCAATTCACTCGAGAAGGCTGGCAAGCGAAACTGCCACCAAAGCTTTTTGCTCTAACCGCTAAGTGCCGTCAATTTCGCTGGAGTCGCCAATAGGTGAGGGCACACAGGATGGCGAACGCTGCGACGCAATGGACTTCTTCCACAACCGACGTGCCCCATTGCGACTCAATACCACACAGTGCACTCGGGGAACTAGTTGGCCACTCAGTTTCGGTTTCGACTGAGCAGCTTCATCTCATGCTATCACGCCGCGACTGAACACGCTGCTTGCGTTTTCGATTATCTGACTTTTTTTACGAATGTACAATACACTCATTCTCGAGCGATACAAAACGAAGGCCGGTGCACTTTCCTTGGTTCCCGAAACACCGGATATTATGAGTGCGTATGCAAACGTAGTAAGACGTGGCTTAGTCACCTTATCTTTGAGTTCAATTTCAATAATCCTGTCTAGTACCAGTGAACTACAAGTGAAATTCAGTCACCTGGAGCATTACACATATTTTGTTTGCCAAACGTCCGCTTCTTGTTACTTCATTGGGCGAAAAGCAAACCGCATCCTCACAGGAGTATCAAAGTTGAGCCCAGCATTGACGCATGAACTTTTAAGGAAACGCAATAAATTCGGCCTCACTACTGCACCAAAGTTACTATGATGTCTTCCTCGTGTCATCATATATCTGCCACTCAAATTTTAGGCTGATAGAAGATTAAGTTTTTGTAAACGCTGAGATCGGCTAGCTACGACGAAGGCCCTGACAAGCGTCCCCTACTCCTCGCTAAGCCTTTTTGGACGAGCTTTTACTGACGCCCAAGATCTGTGCCTGAACGGTGTGTATGAAATTATCTCGGCATACTCAGGCAGGAAGAAAGCAAACACATAACAAATATTCTGGCCATTAGCAACTGTCAAATGCACTTTGAATAATTTCGTTCGTTTGGCGCACCGCATAGGGGTTTATGCCCGTCCGGCGTACTTCTGGCGAATGGTGCGACATTTTTCACACAAGTACTCGACTTTTACTTTCTTAAAACGATTTGTATGTGTGAATGTCCCTATACGATTGTACGATAACTTTACGCGCATACGCTATGTTGAATATTAGTAAAATGCAAGTGGGTGGGTACTTAGCTTCGTGCAGTGCTGCGGGTCAGTACAGATAAGAGATATGAAGTGTGTTATAATTGAGCTTTTCAATGGCGCCTCCGAGTTTTACCTCGCGTACACAGGCGTATTAAGAAAACAATAATTGCAAAAAGTAACATTTCGTCTATGGACGCACGAAACAAACAAACTTCCTGATCATCAACACTAATGTAAAGGCGCGAGCTCGATGTATGCATACTTATTGGTTGCTACGGCTTGTTGATTCGTACATAAGCAAGATCCCCGAGCTTTGCAGCGTCGACATTCCCAGCACTGGCTCGTCCACATACCTCAAAACGCTTACAGAAAGGCTCAAGTACAAAATACTACAAGCATGTGTTAAGACAAGCTATACGTCTCAAGATTGTGCTAAAGCTTCGAGGTCTGGCCATATAGGTTAGTTTAGAGACCACAAATGACGCTCTCGGGACTAGAAAACATGAGGTAACGGCCGTTAATAGTCCAAGCTGTGTGTGTAATCTCTTGTTGATGTGTCGATCGAAACCGAAACCATGCCACTCTCCTCCCTGGCCAACTAGTTCTCAGAGTGCAACGCGCGCCGTGTTGCATGTAGTGCTTTATGGAGGTAGTCTGTTGACTAGATAAAGTTCTCTGCACGCACCCGAGTTGCGTCGGCCGACAGCGTCTCCGCCGTCCAGACAACGCTACCAAGGAAACAAGAAAAGAAAAAAAGTGTCTCATTCCCATGGCGCCTGTGCATGCACTCAATGCGCTCGGAGCGTCTGTTCCGACCTTGACAGACACTGGCTTAAACACAGCGCCAGAGATCTCTCTGCTTCAACGCATTCATAAATCTGTTATTGCTGCTGTTAGGCACCAAACTAGGTTCAATGACGAAGCGGTGTCTAAGCAACATGCGCAGCGCAAGTGCCAAGTTCTACATGACGTGGCGCATCCAGAAAAGAACGTTAAAAGTCAAACTTGTCTCCCATGGAGAAGCATGGGAAACTTGGCCCCTTGACAGGCTGTCATTAGCTGCTTATCGGGGAGCCAGCTGGTAGCACAGCTTGCAACCAAGGCGAGGAGAGGACTTTATCTGGCAGCTGTGACGTGCATGGTGTCCACACCTGTATATATATATATATCTTGCACCGTGCTTAGGGCATAGAGTCATTGACTCCAGGCAGTTTGGTGGGTGCAGTGTGGGGGAGGGGGCCCTGACGGGGCCGGGCATGCAGGACTCGGAGTCATCGGTGGAGTTTGCAAACCGGGTCAAGTCCAAGATTGCGGAGCAGGGCGGCCTCCTGGACCTGAACTGGGACGGGTCGCTCAAACGCTCGGACGTCAAGCGCGAGTGGAAGGAGCAGCAGCAGAAGGACTTCAGCCAACGCCTCAAGCTCATGTGAGCCCGGGGCACTCGGCAGTGTGTACATAGCGTCCCCAATATCGATTCCCGTGTACTGGGCCCCCTTCCCGAGTGGCACGCCAGAGACAGTGGCTCAGAAGATGATAGTTTATTATGTGGAAAGGAGTATGTACAATCATTGTGATCTGTTCCGTACTCAGGCCCTGTATATACCGCCTTTTGACATTTGGTGTAGCTTTCTAGACAGGTTTTGTTACGACTGCTCTCATGTTCGCTCTAAAAACTGTGATAACATGTTGGCCTTTTAAGTAAGCCGAAAAGGTTTGTCGAGGTGTCGCTCTCAAAATGAGACGCAAAAAAAAAGTTGTGCTATGTCTGAATACCTCAATAAAGTTAAGTTCTTGATGTTAAAAAAAGGCAGTTGATCTTGCTCTTGAGTACAAGATGCGGAGTGTGAGGATGCTACAAGATGGTGATGAAGCTTGGAAGTGTGTCGCAATAGTGTGTGGGTGAGGTGAATCATTCTACTCTTTCATTCTTTACAGCTGAGAAAGCTGAAGCATTTGGATGCTCACCTAAAACAAAAGACAGGCTTCTGTGCAGGAAGTCTAGACTATTGCACAACAAATGCCCAAGGTGCATTGATTGCTGGAGTGTGACTTAAATCTTTGGAGTTGATTCCTTCCTTGTCACTTAGAAACAAGTGCTATGAAGTTGAAATGCTTCTGAAGTACTTCAGAATCCTCTGCCAGCGCGACATGGCTCTGAAGGAGACTGGGTTCTTGGTGTTCTGAGTAACTGCGGGGTCTGTGGCACGCGATGCGTCTGACGTCTGCTGCTCCACGGGCTCTCGCCCATGGCGGGCACGCTTTTTGAGCTTCTTGTACTTGTTCCGCACCAGATGCGACTTTGTGTGCGAGATCATGGCCTTCTTGAGCTGCATGACAATCTCGACCACTGCCTTGGCCACCTCTGCTGGCGGTGCCTCCTTCTCCGAAAGCACAGACCACTTCTCCTCCGTTATGCAGTGGGGTGTCTGTGCAGAAAGAAAGGGGTGGCTCAGGCGCTGCTCTTTGGAGCCGCGTAGTGCAGAAGTTCACCTCGAGAATCTTGAGCGGCACCCCGTACTGTCCACCTGCGGCACCCCCGGTTGACACCACGGGCACCACGAAGTGGTCGTTCCAGACAAACTGTTCAACTTCGTGTGCAGCACTGGGACCCCCTACACAAAGAAGCAGTGAGGTGCGTTATTGATGCCCTAAAAAAACTGACACACTAGACTCGCCTTCTATGACGATGCACGTGTCAAATGCACGAGCCACGGCACACTCCCTCTCCTTAATGGAATTTCCCAAGAACAGATTTCGGCCGTAGTCGACCTCTGCAAAAGAGCCGTCGCTGTTCTGCAGCACTTTTCCTGCGAAGATCTGTGAAGATGGGGCAGTGTTAGACCTGTTGACGGACAAGCTGTTAACGCTTCCTTGGACATACCTTGTCATCTCTCTTGGGCAAGATGTGGAACACACGTGGGTCCATTTGGCCATTGTTTTCGCGAAACTCGTGGAAGGTCCGTGCCACCACGTCTGGGGCTCCGAAGAATCCTCCGGTGACTACGCCAACGTTGTGCAACTTTGCTAGCTGTTTACCTATCTCCCTGAAAAAGATGTTAGTTCCTTTTTGAGAGTATGTGATGGGGTTCAAGGCAATTTTATAATTTTCTACTGAAATTTATGGCATATGTCAAATGCAAAAGCTGCTTGGAAGCGATAAATTGTTGGAGAGCGGCCAGACTTCAATTGAATCAGAATTAAGTGAAGCATTGGTCTCTTCCAACTGTTTGCACCACAGTTCTTCATATCATTAAATACAAATTGGAGGTAAGCAAGCTGTTAGAAATTGTTACTGTCAGGTCTTGCTCATTTTGGTTATTGAGTTGATTGTATGTTGTTGTGCATCTTTACTTACTTTTGTTTCAACCTTAAGCGAAATTGGAACAGTTTGAACGCTTGTTTTTATTGGTTCATTGTCTGCTGTCTCCGTTAGTCTACTTTATGTTGTCCTTTTACAGCACACACAATTGCTTCAATCCCTCTTCAAATTGAAGCTTGTAGTCTGTAGTAGATGATAATAAATGGGGAAAAATGCTAGCAAACACACCTGCAGATTTCTTCTGATCTTGTTGATTGGAGCTTGCTGCTTCCGGCAATATAAACACACGTCTCTATGCATGATATTTCTTTCTTCATGAAGCTAACCTATAGGAAAGAAAAGCAAAAGCTTTTATCCGATGACTATGCTTACATTATTTACCTATACTGTTAGTCCTTAGTTATGAAAAGCACTGATGTCAGCATGATAAAACAACAAGCACAATGTAAAGTACTGATAAAATTAATTGGACTATAAAAAAAAAGAATTGCCTGTCTAATGCGATAAAGGTGTGATAGCGTTAATAGGCATTGGTGGCATTGTGCATTAGTGCAGTTCACAGAGGTGTGTTTGAGTGTACTTAAATGCGTCTCATTCCTCTGCAACAACAACGCGCTGGTGTCATCTGCCTTGGAACACTTTTGATCATCTTTTTTCCTTTTTTTGTGCATCATTCTTTTGTCGCGAGCATGAAATGATTCCAACAGTGTTATAATTAGGCTTTCGTATTTTCAATAAATATCGATTAACGCCTGAGCAGGCGTGATCAAAATCGGGGAAAACTGAAAAACCCTTAATCAGAGCTGTCCCAGAAACATGGCCAAACCTCGTGGGAAGAAACTTTATCTCCAGCTTTATTTGCGTTGATCCGGAACATGTAAGACTCCTCTTTTTTTTTTCTTCGGAACCAGATATCTGATCAGTGCTGGAACGTTTCCCAAGTATTTGGCTCATGTGTATGTTCCCTGGACGTTTGGGAATTCCATACCAGTGTCCCTTTTTCATCAACATTAAGCCACAATTTTGCGTTTGACACCAAAAATGAATACCGAAAAACACAGAATTCGTGAAAACAAAATAAGAAACCCAAAAACTGCCCTGAATTTGCAGAGAACTTAAACCCCGAAAACACTGATCCCTAGTTAAAGCAGGGTGGAGAATAAAAATCAAGATGAATTAGATTGTGACTTAAACTGTAATTTAAATCTCACTGATTTGGCTGTGATGATTTAATTTAAACACATTTCCCCAATACAATACTTAAAATGCGAGGGGTGATCAATAAGTTTTGCCTTCTAGGCTGTAACATTTTTATATCAAAATGCAAGGGGTGATCAACAAGTTTTGCCTTCTAGTCTGTAACATTTTTATTCGGCAATGGAATTGAAAGATGTTGCATTGAAATGAAACTTTGGAATCTCCTCTTTTCCTGGAGCGCTTCGATTTTCAATATTGTTCCGACCAGCAATGCACTTCTGCTACTGGTGCGCTACTCTCCGCGTGCCATTGTCAATGATTGAGGGCGGCTGTTGACGACACCAACGGTGCACTGCGTTGGTAACCTCGTCATTGGACGCAAACTGTGTGCCCTTTAGATGTTAGAGAAACGGTCAAAAGTCTGTTGACGTGAGGTCCGGGCTGTGAAGTGAATGAGGCTTCTGCAGTTCCTCCAGCGCGGCTTTGGTGTTGTTTACAGTCACCCTCTATCATCTACGACGGCCTGCGGAGTATAGTGCACCGGTAGCTGAAGTGCATTGCTCCCAGCGGGGACTATATTGAAAATGCATGTGCTCCTGGGAAAGAGAAGACTCCAAACTTTCATTCGAATGTAATAGCTTCCAGTTCCATCATTGAATAAAAAGGTTACAGCTATATAAAAAAAATCACTTTTCCAAGCTGAAGTGATTTAAATCATGACAGTTTAATTTAAATAAAATAAAGCTGATTTACTTTTTTTTTTTTTTAATAAAAAAAAAATCGCTACATATTTTTTTTTCTTACTTGGCTGGACATTGCAAGAATAAGCTCAGATGTTTGCGTTCGCCTGCACCATGCGAAGAATGCACACACATTAGTTGCACACTTCGAACACGGGAAGCGGGACCGCTGGTGCAAAGACATTCTGAGGAAACCGAAACCTAGAAAAGCATCCAAGTTTAGCATTTTACTCAGAATGCCGTAAAATGCTGCACATGCTTTATTTCTAAAGTGGGTTGATAAGTGGTATTTGTCAATGACTAGAAATATTCCAACTAAAACCATACCTTTAAACTTCCCAATTGAAAAGTCAATCACTCAAAGTAATATAATTGTACTGACCATTATTATTTTTCTAAATAGGCCCTTGGCAGAAACTAGTACGACATGAACCTTTTTTCTCTGCGATGCATACTTTTCATGGGAAAGATGGCCGACGTTCGGTGAAGTGCCTTGTCTACTCGGCATCAACTATTTTTGTGCCATGTTGTCAGTGCTAGAGTCTCTGAATGTTTTCAGGGTACCGAAACTCCCAAGCTTCGTTTCAGAACCGAGTCGCGGCGCAGAAGTCGCGATCCCCAATATGGCGCTACCCTGTGCGGTTGAAGCAAAGCTCATACAGCGTAGTGTTCGTTCTCGTGCGAGCTCTTCAGTCCACTTTCCTGGCCCGTGTCAACACTGGTTTTATTAAAGTTCTGTCCTTTGTTCCGAGCGGTGCGTGACTTGCTCCTTGCTGCCTCTTCTCTCTCTCTCTCTCTTTGCCTCGAAACATATCTAAGTCGAGTGTTAGGCTTAGCGTCTAAGGCGTAGAGTTTGAAATGCAGCACCAGCACAACCAAAGCGAGGAAACGAGTCGGCAATCTCCTTTGGCGAACCAGATTAGCAGCTACTTGATATGAAAATATTTTAGAGAAAATTGAGACACCTTCTGTTCGGTCCTAACTCATTGATGCCCGCGTGGTAAGGCGGGCATCAATTCCGCGTTACCTGTGCGTACCCGCCGTGGTAACGCGGAAACGTTTTATAAAGTTTTTTGGTGGCGTTTTGGGCCAATCCACAAAATGGGTGACTGATAACTTCCGCCAGGGGCTAAACCAGCCAATCGAAACTGGATTCTGCGAGATTGACTACTGGTAAGCGGACTGAATGGAATTTGGTACTCTAAGAACATTCGGTGACTAGTCAATGCAGGCACGTAGCCGGGGGGGGGGGGCCCATGGCCAGCCCCAGCCCCCCGAAATCTTCCATTTTGCTGGGGCCACCTCTCCCCCCTCCCCCTCATACAGCATTTTGTCATGGGCGGGCCCTCCTCCGGAACAAAATCCTGGCTACATGCCTGAGTCAATGCTAGTGTAGCTTTTGCAGTGCTCCAATGCTGTGAAAGCTACTACATGAGCCTGTGCTTGGCTTCAATTAGCTTGCGAATGAGACGCAAGATGAAGCCACGTGATCTCACAGCAGTGTAAGGCTGCAGCACTGCAGAAGCTACGCTAGCCTGGAGCACGAAATAGTTGACGCTGAGTATGGGAATCGGCAGGAGCACACTATGACTCGTGAGAACTCTTTATAGCTGAAAAGCTGGGTCTAACAATTCCGACCCTCTTCATGCCCTAACTGTCCCCATTGGGGCGGTCCCTAAATCGGTGCAGACCCCCACCAATATTGTTGCAGGCCTCCAAGGGTATGGAGGCCTCCAAGGGTCCGCAGGCCTCCAAGGGTCCGCAGACCACAGTTTAAGAACCGCTTGTAATAAGGTGTTACGCCGCACGATAAGTGCAGTGGAATATCTTTCCAAGCTACTAACACACATGTAAAGCTTTCACTGACATGCATAATGAAATGCAGGCAGCAAACGACCTTAAAATCCCATATGGGCACCCACCCAAAATGAAGAAATAAATGATGAAAAGCATGAGGTGGGCTATCTTTGGAAATGAGACAGCAAAACTTTATCAAAAATTAATAATGAACATAGAAGGGGGGGGGGGGGGGCGGGGGAGACCCACTACTAACCAGGTGACACAAGAACTGATACAGCCCATCGCGGACGCGGCAAATTCGCGTTTCATAGTGCGATAAACACATGGGACTTTGCTACAAACTCCTATGTCATAAGAAAGGATACCACACACTATGGATGAAGCAGATTTGTGTTTCACGGTGCAATAGACACGCGGAAACCGGCTACAAGCTAGTGTGCCACGGCAACCAATATCGTGCGTGCGGATCGCTGACAAAAAACGCAGAAACTTGCTACGAACTCGCATGTCACAAGAACTAGTATCGCGCACGCAGATCGCGATAAAAACGTGGGAATCCACTGCGAACTCGCTTGTCAGACGTACCAATACCGCAGATCACGCAGTTGATGCGATTCCCACAATTACATATATTTAGCCATTCTGGCTAAATATCCGTAACATCGCCCACCCCCGATTCCCGTCGGACATTGCGTGATGTCCGACAGGATTCGGGGCTGGGCGATGTTACGGATATTTGGCCAAAAACACAGGATGGGCGACCTCACGGTGGGGGGTGCCCTTACGGGATATTACGGTACTATGCTTTTGACAGCAGCTCAAATGCGTGTCTAGCACAAGTGTAGCTATCGGTCTGCTCACCCAAGACTGTACAGTTGCCTCCACGGCAGCATCTTTCGGAGTCTCCGAGGAGTCCGGGCTCATTGCTCGTCTCACGCGGGTCTTCAGAGTGTTCTCAAACTGTGGGCTGTCCCTCTGAAATAAAGGCTGCCATGAATTTGTGCCCTAGAAAAATGGGTGACTAATGGTGCTCACAATGTAGTAAAGTCGTTGGGTGAATGTAGTGTTCCAAAGCACACTATCAGTCTTTGGGCATAGGCTACATCAGTTTTAGCCTACAATATGTCAGGTTTCAGGTCTGAAATCAATTTGCTTTATAACAACTCCGACTGATCCAATCATAATACCTGACAATCGTGCTGTAATTCTAATTCACAGCTTGCTCTGCCATGAAGAATAATCAATGATATTCCGTATACAGTTGCTAATATACAATGATTTTAGAAGGTGACTGCACGAGCAGACACCCTCTGGTGTTAAATGGACTCACAATGATGACATCATTGCCCATCAAGGAGGAGAACCAGCACGGGATGGGCCAGTCGTCGCACTTCACCAGAACAACATGCTTTCTGTGCTCGCAGTAGAACACCTGCATCAAGAAAGGGACAGTGAGGCCGAAACCAAAAGCTTCTGGTAGAAGCTTGTGCTAATAACCTGTTGCTCAGATGTCTTCGAGCCAGTGTAGTCCTTTGTGATGAGCACTATCACGACCTTAGCCCGAACTGCCTTTTGCTGGAAACGTTTCACCCTTTCTAGCTTTTCTCCCGCAAGTACAGATGCTACGCTGACATCGCTTGCTTGAGAGGCCAGGCGACACACAGCACGGTTTTCTGTAGAGAGGTATGAAAAATCCATTTCGTGCGACTGACGCTCTAGCTCACACTAAAGACCAATGATATACTACAAAACTGTGGTTCTAACATTGTTCTTCTCTTGAAAATAACTGTATGGGTTCAGTAAATGCTTGATTCAGGACAGTAGAAACAATAAGTTTACACCAAAAGCCCAGATAACACATTCATGTCGCCGTGGTGTCTATTATGAATATTTTTAGTTCCGCGTTTCACTTCCTAGAGGAACCTCTTTCAAAGAAATGTATCCATAGCTGTGCACTTCGAAGCAGTGGCTGGTCTGCCGCTCAGACAAATAAAATTGCTACTTTTGTCAACTTTGAGACTAGAGATATTGAAAAGGAGTATAATTTATATTTTTGATAATAAGCAGGAAAACCCCTGCAGTCTCTCTGCCAGACAGAATGTTGTCCATTAGATGCGACCTAGAAAACCTATTCGGTTCAGTCGGAGCTCAAATATCGTGCAAGACGGAGGGCTTCAGATGTCCCCGGTCAAAAGGGGCTGGGCAACTCACCCGCAGGTTCATGATCTCGAAGGGAACTCAGCCGCTTGTGCTCCAGAATGCGGTTGTGGGCATCCCTGTAGACATCGCTCAAGATGCGCTCGCCCTCCGGGATGGGTGCCAGCTCTCGCGGCGTGTTGGGATTAGTTGGAATGCTCTCCGTATCCGAGCAGCTGTCACGGCTCTCTGTTAGTTCCGTCGTGCTCCACACCTTTAAGCCGTCCCTCTCAAAGAGTCTAGCAATTTCTTGCGCCTGCAAGTGAGGTAAAGTGTTGACATCCATGTTCCTGTCATGCACCGGGTTGGGATAGTTACAATGTCCTTCTGCTTGGGGTGTGCACTGATCACAATAAGTTGTTTTGGCTCTAGCTGCTCCATCTGTTCCGCGAAGCCGTGGCTGTACCCAGTGGCCTCCACCCTCGACTGGGGCCTTGTCATGGGGATCTCTTCGACGGTCGCCAGGGTTCCCAGGTGGGAAGTTCGCTTGGGCTGCTGCCAAAGGAAACCGAAGCAAAGAAAATCTATCATTTCAAGTCCAGACTATCTAATGACGGGAACAAAGGGTTACCTTTATGGACGTCTTTGCCCGTCTCTCGGCTATCTGCTCCCTCTTGACAGTTTGCCGATACCGCTCGGCAATTTCTTTGGCTACCCGCTTAAGGTTGTTGTCGTCCCAGATGCGGTAATCATTCTTGTACATTTCACCCACGGCTGGCAGGGAGTCCAAGAAGCTATGAGTGTAGTCTCTTCCACAACATACCTGAGTCTGCTTACCTTGGCTGCTCTCATGCTCGCACAACTTCCAGGCCGCTATGTACTGTGTCGACGCAAATTGTATTGCCAAGCACTCCGGAGGCCAGCTCTCCAGAAAGTTGACTGGGATGATCACCTTGTGAAGGACGTCCGCTAGTTTCACCTAAAGGAAAGCTCTTCAAGTTTCCTCATGGGGGGCACAATAGGGCAACACAATTGAAATGAGACAAGGAGCTTACCTCTCGGTTTGTCCATTGAGTCTTCCCATACATAGGGCTTATAAGAGGCACGAACAGGTGGCATTCGCTCACGGCGTAATTTAAGGCATCTTGCCAGTCGCTGCCGATTTTGATTTCATCAATGTCCTGTGGCAGAATGAACATCAATAGATATTGAACACTTTTTTTCAGGCTCGCTTGTCAGGCTACTTACGAGGTACACGCTGAAATTCATCTTGAGCAACTCCTGTTTGAGGTTGAGTGCGTGCTGTGCAGTTTCAGCTCTGACATAGCTGATAAGGATGGGCTTTGGTTCACTTCTGAAAAGGAGGGTCACAGCTGAGCAAATGTGTCATTACTTCCGAGTGATACTTCGAAAATAAGTGAGTTGGTGACTGTTCACCTTGAGAAAAACAAAGCTGGAGACATAGAAGATATGCCTGCCCCCCCCCCCCGCTTCCCCCCCCCCCCCCCCCCGCTTCCCCCCCCCCCCCCCCCCCTTTTGCATGTTCCTCAGCCCGAGGTTATTTTCGGGATCACTTTAAACTTTATACCCATCGTCAAGTGCTGCAAAGTGACAGTGTAAATGTGCTAAATAAAAAAAAAATGTAAGCAGTCCGACATTTGGAGCAAATGTCCACAGGACATTCTAAAGCCCCATGGATGTCTAGAAATGTGTTCTGCTCGGTACTCTATGTAAAGTATATTAGTTTGTCACCTCCTATATGCACTGAACTAACACAATGTACTGAGCAAGCGCTAAACCACAATTGAAAAAAATAACCTTGTGGCATTGCAGGTGGGTGCTTGCTCAAGTCAAACATAAGCATACTTTACATACTGTATTGAATTTTGCCATAAAATGGAAAAAAGGGTGGGAACATGTGTGGGTGCAGGAGCAGATGCAGGAATTTCCTGAGGGGGGGGGGGGGGGGGGGGAGGGGTCAGGTGTTGGTCAGCGTACCATATGTTTAGGAACCCCCTCTCTTGTTTTACGCCCTAAATTTTACGTTTAAAAATCAAGAGGGGGTCAGGACATCCGGACCCCCCCTCTAAATCTGCCCCTGCGTGGGTGTGCGTGCTCAGTTTTTCAGTGCAAGTTAGTTCATTTAAATCTTTAGTCCCAAGGTCAGAGGCGTAGCCACGGGGGAAGGGGAAGAGACAGCCTTGGGTCTTGTGCGCTTTTTCCTCACTATTTGTCAGAAAATCAGCTGAACATGAGCTACCTTTTTTGATACATTTTGACATGGGTAGTTACAGAATGCAAAAAGGTGCTACCGATTTAAAGGAGCTGTGCAACAGTTTCAGTGCTTTGCTTAAATAATTTGGGAGTTGGTGTCTCGACCTTTCTGAAGTAAAGAACAAAAAACCGCTTTTGCCTGCATGTCCTAGTTTTTATTTTAAAAATGGACAAAGATTGAGTTTTTTGGCACCGCTCAACTCCTTCACCATCTTCCGAGTCACGTGCACTGTGACGTCAATGGGGTTTGCGCGGGGTTCCGGTGAAGCTCTCTCTCTTTAGAGCCATTAGTGAGCAGCGAGAACTCATCCGCTCGTGACCTGGTCCTGGCGGGCGCAGCGCGAACAATATGGTGAAAGGAGGAAAGTCTCATCCGGGTCCGGCCATCCCCGTCCCCTTCTGGGCTTCTGGCGGCTGTTCGCGGTAGTAGATAGAGCTGACGGTTTTGTGGACCTAGGATAGATGGCGCGACTAAAACTCCGTATAATAAAAGTTTTGTCGATGCCAGGTTTTTGACGCATTTATATTTATGTTAAAACCACAAGATTTATATAAAAAAAAAAAAACTTTTATCAAGCAGGTATTTGCACAACTTGCTATCTTTCTACAAGACCCCCATTAACGTCACGCCGCGTGTTTCTCATGGCCGCCGCTCGCGGCTGCAGGTCCGTGGATATCCTAAGTTTTGCCTCACGATTACGCGGTGGAATCGCAACATTTCGAAGGAAGAGGTGTGTTTTCTGTCCTTTGTGACAAGGTGAACAATGCCAAAAGTAGATGCCAATTTTTTCAGCGTTAAAATCGTTGCACAGCTCCTTTAAAGCCACGATGCAGGTGAGCTGGTTTAATAGAAACATTGGTGTTTGCATCCACACTTATCTACTCTGTCCTCATACTCCAGGGTTAGAATGGCCACCACTTTTGCTACATTGTAGTTGCCCCACATGTCGCCCAGGTCAAACAAACAAGAACACAAAGAGAACAGAAAAATAATTAATTTTCCTTTTTTTTTTTTTGTGACGTGTTTGACATCTATTTGTACTTGAAAAGTTGCTCGTTGCCAAACCTGTTAACGACGGCATTTGCTCAGCGTGTGCACCTTTGTGCTTTGTTTTAGAAATTGGCCCTAGAAGTCAAACTTGTTAATCGCCAAGTCGATCCTCGGATCTCTTGCACTCGCAACCGCTGTAAAGAATGCCTTGCTGCTGTTGAAGGACAAGGGCCTGATTGCAAAAAAATATTGATATAATTTACTGGTACTCTGAATGCCTTGAGTTTTGTAAGTTCCTAGAAATTATAGGAAATATTGGGAAGATGTTATGTCAATGTTCCCCCTCCCCCATCCTAGAGGTAAGTCTCCTTAAAGGGCTACTCCACCGATTTTTTCATTGTCTCCGATTTGCTTGAAATTTTGCTAAACTAACAAACATCGCGAAAATAGTATCCCGAATATTAGGTCAAAATATTGTTTTTTCGCGAAGTTATTGAATTTACAGTTTTTGTCCTCACCGTGTTTTTCAAGCTCGAAGTCTCTACTGGCAACAGTGAAAAAGTGACGTCAGTGGAAGGCAGGGGTTCACTCTTTGGGCTGTAGATTTTGTTTTAAACTGATTCGAAGCAGTTTCATGGTGTCAAATGAATGCTTGGGAAGCTCGTTGCAGTACCCGCGCTCCAGCACGGAGCAAATGATCGGCATATTCTATTTTTTGGCTGCTTGCTCGACTGGCAAGCCTGCCTGCCACTGACGTCACGGCCCTGAAAAGCGCGCGTATATTTGAATGTTGGTTTTTGCATCGTTTTCATTTGCCGATTTCGCAATAACTATTATGAATTTCGGGATTCTACATAGCATACCAGAAAGGGTAAAGGCCGGGGAGTCGGAAAATATAGTTAGTTGAGGTAGTTCAAAAAATCGGTGGACTACCCCTTTAAAGGCCGACGTACACTTCGCGCTCTCCCCTTTTGTCCGCCTCCTCCTTTCCTATATGCACTCCACTTTTCACCTTGCTTCAACTTTACTTCCCTCGCAGCTTAGGAGAGGAGAGCGCTAAGAGGATTATCTTCCCTGCAGAAAACTGAGGTTGTACGTCGGCCTTTAACATTGCAATCTCGCTACACCACTGCCTGAGGTTACATACATGCCAAGAAATGTGCTAGGAAGGTAAAGAGTGGTACATAGTCAAACTGAACATGTTTAGGCACTTTCAGTGACTGTCGCACAAATCACAGGCGTATGTCGCACAACCTTGCATTAGGAAAAATATGCAAAAGTCATCCTTAACACTTCTTGCCCCAAAAGTGAAAGCCACGGATATGGCATTGGAGATGCAAAATTAAATACATGCAACAGGCATGCAGAGGTGAAAGGCAAAATACATTCTTTTCATGCAACAAGTGAGCAGGCAGTTGAAGTGAAAAGATGCACAAGATGGCCGCCACAAAGAAAGAAAAAGGAAGCGGTGCATGGTTTGGAAGCTATGGCACACTGCTACAGTCTAAGTTCATTACAACAGACATTTGGATATAACATACCGATTTGTGAAGTTCGGTTGCTTTCCTCTACATACCGTTGACTCAACTTAATATCTGCATACAACATACTCTTGCAACGGACCGAAATCTTGGTCAAAATCAAGGTCTGTTATAACGAGCTTAGACTGTAGTCGGAGTTAGCCAGAACTCGCCCCTTTGGAAATTTTGTCTTTTTTCTAGGCATATGCATGTTCTACGGCAGTGGTTTTCAAATTGGGGTCCGCAAAGGCATTCTAGGGGTCCGCGAAGCCCTGCCTCATCAGTCAAGCCCGACAATAAAGGTTGCAATTTTTCAGATTGAGAAGAAACATTCAAAATTTCCGGTGAGTTTTCTGCTGTGTACGTCAACGAGAGAAATCTACAGCGTGTCACAAAAGAAAATTTACACGGTCTTTTTTACCGCAAAAATAAACTAGGCATCGCCGAACGCTCATTCTCCGCCCAAAGGTAGCGCTAGAGGTCACACCCAGATGCCAAAGTTTCAGCCCGATCCGATAACTTGATAAAAAGTTATAACTGATTTTCTGAAAATTTCAATGGCAAAATGGAGCCCATTTTTGCCCGTTTTCGGTTTCTAGTGCCATAGAGCCCCATGTGTTCGAAAACTCCGTCGGCCGCCATTTTCCCATTTAAATTTTCAGAAAATCGGTTATAACTTTTTATCAAGTTATCAAATCGGGCTGAAACTTTGGCATCTGGTTGTGACCTCTACCTTTGGGCGGAGAATGAGCGTTCGGCGATGTTTAGTTTATTCTTGCGGTAAAAAAGCCCGTGTAAATTTTCTTTTCTTTGGGCGGAGAATGAGCGTTCGGCGATGCCCAGTTTATTCTTGCGGTAAAAAAGCCCGTGTAAATTTTCTTTTCTGACACCCTGTACTTCACGCTAGCCCTTAGTTATATCCACTTATTAGCTCATTATCATGATTAACATATACCTTCCCCTTGCCACGGACGGGGTCCTCCACCATCTACGCCGATCCACAAGGGGTCCACGAAACATCAGTGGTTGAGAACCACTGTTCTACTGCGCTAGAATTGGATTTTGTGCCCTCGTAGCCTTTTCTACATCCATATGACATCTTCAGGACATGTATCTTCCAGGAGACATTGTCAGTTTTAACTAGGACAGAAAGGCAACTGTGCGCTGTGGTGAGGTGTTGTTCACACAGTTCATGTCAGCTGTATACACAGAACCCATAGAAGACAAAATTTTAATAAGCAACTCGCTAGCAATTGAAACATAGCTCGTATCTATATTTGGCAAATCTTGACTGAGGTCAAATGAAAACTACTGCCATAAAATCTAATAGAGTACCACAAAAACTGCTCTAACCTGACAGCAGCACAGAGTTAAAATTTTAAAACAGAAAGGTGCATCACGGTTACACAAAAAAGTGACTGCTCATTTTTCCTATGGTGCGTCAAAATTTGCAGTGAAATTTGGTGTTCAATCTAGCCTGCTCGAGCAAAATCCAAAGCGAGGATCTCGTGTTTATACTAACTGCGGCACGCAATGTATGTATTATGCTCCCACATCTCTGTTTTACTCGAACTGCAGTGCCCCGTTTTTGCTGCAGGTGCTTTCAACCAGACCCCAGTACTAGTTCTGCGCAAGTGGGGTGTAAGTCAGGGTACCTAGTTCAAAAAACTGCAAATGTCCACAATACATATGACAGCATAACTAGAAAGAAATATATACTCATATTGGGAGGGAGGGGGGGGGGGGGGGGGGGGGCTAAACACTCTAAAAGCTGGTTCCCGCAGCTGCGTTTGAGTGTGAAAGCACGTTGCATCCGCTTTCAACCAGAGAACATGGAACACCTTTGACCTGCGTGAACTCCAACTTAATCCTAAGACACCACTGCGGTGGCGCTGCTGCCGGCACTGCGCATGAGCATAGTGACGTAGCCAGGGGGGGGGGGGGGAGGCTTATGGGGCTTCAGCCCCCCCCCCCCCCCTTCCCCGAAATAATCCAGTCAACCCTATAATATACATATGCATCTTGAAACCCCTTACGTCATGAACACCTCGGCCATCAGCCCCCTCCCGAAAAAAATTCCTGGCTATGCCACTGGCACAGACTCTTCACCTCGCGTGAATTCGGTTTCTGTGCAGTACCCACACCTGGTGTGGGCAAACTTGGGCTTGTTTGGAAATTACGTGTTGGTCTATATTTCTGAATCTTTTAGGCATCATTATTTTACCATAGTCGAAATAACTCTGACAATGTTATAAGTAACTTGTAGATGGCATGCAGATTTGATCTCGCAAATACTGCAAAAAGCTTCAGTCTAGTTCTACGCAAGTCGGAAGGGAATGATGCCAGCGGTTGCAATGCAGTCGATCACACTCAAATGCAAATGTGTGAACCAGCTGAGAGAGGTTCATTAACTGAGAAGCTCGGGTACCTATGTCTTCATCCTTACCCGCTCTTTTTTTTTTTTTTTTTCCCCAAGGTGTGTTTGAGAGTGGAGACCTGTTTTGAACAACAAAACAAGGACTGATACAAGGAAAAGGGAAGCAATAGGACACCTATGTCAGAGTGTGCAAGTGATTGCAGTGACATGAAAATCATATGCTGGAGCAGCAGTGTTGTTGAAGTTTCTGCATTATGTCAACCTAGCCAGCAGCTCTTCATACATTAGACCAAGTTAATGCTTCTTTGCTCTTCGTTTGTTTTGCCTCCTTCCTCAATTTATGCATTTTCCACCGAGACACGACGTATACACCAAACGAGAACGAGCACTCGGTGTGCTTCGCCAGCTTGCTCGAAGCAACAAGCATGAAATGAGCACACTAACGACAGGGTTACCAGTCTTATGTGCTAGTGTTCTGTGTGCTTCCGATAACAATGGCTTTAGCTTACTAGAATGGACAGTTGGGTCAGTTGGTATGAATTCATGATGTAAAAACAGCACAAAAATACAAGGACAAAGGGGACTCCCCTTTGTCCTTGTATTTTTGTTGATAGTTTGCGCCTTGTCCTGCGTGTTCTCGGAGAACACACAGGACAAGGCGCAAACTATCAACTTCCTTATTTCGAAAAAGAAAAGCTCGTGTTTATGCGTGCCCACGTGAACACCATTGCGTTTTTAAAAAGAAAGGTGATAGCACCTTGTCATGTGTGTTCTCTCTTTGTCCTTGTATTTTCTCGCTGTTTTTACATGATGAATGTCTACCATCTTGAGCAAGCCTGCCCTGCTTTCTTGAAGCTTTAAAAAAAGATCTACATAATATGACACCCTCAATTAAAACACTGATTAGTAAAGTCCCGTATGAACGCCCGCCCCCGAGAGGACGCCCATCTCGTTTTCTGGGCTGAATATTCAAACATCGAAATTCCGAAATATCTATCCTCCAATTACCACCGGATATCGATCACGCGATGTCGGACGGGAGTCGCATCAACCGCGACAAGCGTGTTCGCCGCGAGACACTGATCTCTGAAGCTAACAGTACTGAAAAATAGTTTCATTTTTTACACCGATCGCAATACAAATTTCGACTCAGCTGCATAAAAGTCTCAGGATTTTGTGCGGTCACGTGTCTACTGGTCAAAATTGTACAACATGGCGGCAGTAAGGTGGGGGTAAAGCATGAAACACCTGAGCGGTGAAGCGGCGCCGCTAGGCGCGTCACAGGCGCACCGCGCAGCTTAATCTGTGTTGACCAGATCCGAGCGACGCCGCGCGAAAGTGACGTAGAGACGCCAGCACCGGTTGCTATGATACTGCCGCGCGACGCCCGTTTTCATCGCTCATGTGTCCCCTGCTTAAGCCCTTCTACCTCGTTGGAACCATCGCAGTCTTTGAAAAACTTGCTCACGCATTCCCCAGCGCTCCCCAAAACGAGAAAGCAGGTTCCGTGAACGGAGAACCGGATACGCATCGTCGAGTGGAGCGAGCGAACACATGAGCCTCCTCTCTTTTCTTGGCTTCTGATTGGTCGAACACAACGCGCGGCCGCAACTGCCATGTCCAAAGTTGAGCCGGTCTCTACTCCCGTGCGCCGCGATGCGAGGGGTTGCGCAACGGCGCGTATCTACCGCAAGCAAACGCTTCTGGCCGCAAGGATGCCGCAACGCACTCAAACTTGCTCAAACGCGAATCTGCTGCGTCCGCAATCTGCGGTCTCCGTTCCCGTGACACGCAGACATGCAAATTCATAACTCCTTCCCGCGTTTCTTTATTTTTTTTCCCCCGGCGATCTGCGCGCGATATTGGTTTCCGTGATGCGCGAGTTTGTAGCGGTTTCCCGTGTTTATCGCACAGTTACACGCCAATCTGCTGCGTCCTCAATCCGCGGTATTAGTTCCCGCGATCTGCACGCGCGATCCTGTGGCACCCGAGTTTGTAGCGGGTTCTTGCGTGTAGGAACACTGACACCCCCAATTTTTAGAGCGCAGCTCTTAGGGGCCCGTTTCCGGCTTGAGCAGCGTCGCCGTCGCCGTCGGCGTAACCGCGCGGTGCATTATGGGAAATGTCCCATAATGCACCGCGCGAGCCTTTCCCCCGAGGTCACGTCACTCCCCTGAGGCCACGTGATCCCCTCCCCGAGGTCACGTGACCCCCCTCCCCTGGAGTCACGTGACCCCCGATGACGTCATCAGAGACGTCACTGATGACGTCACCGGCATCCACATCGTCATCATCACTGATGACGTCATCAGTGACGTCGTCACCGGCATCCGCATCGTCATCATCACTGATGGCGTCATCGCCATTGATGACGTCATCAGTGACGTCATCGGCATCGTCACGTGACTCCCAAGGTCACGTGACCCCCCTCCCCCGGAGTCACGTGACTCCCGATGACGTCATCAGAGACGTCACTGATGACGTCACCGGCATCCGCATCGTCATCATCACTGACGACGTCATCAGTGACGTCGTCACCGGCATCCGCATCGTCATCACTGATGACGTCATCGGCATCGTCACGTGACCCCCAAGGTCACGTGATCCCCCCCAGTACCCTTCCCTCCTCCTCCTCAAGGGCTGCGCTCTAATTCGGCGTTACAGGGAGTTGTAAACGGCTTTGACTTTTTTTTAAATTTTTGTCAGGTGATTTATTATGGTGTCAGAACCCAATCAATATATTTCTACAGTGTCACGTATATTATTAATAACCCCCCCCCCCCAAAAAAAAAATAAATAAATAAAAATAACTCAATTGCTCGAAACCGAAACTGGACCGGGGAGGAAGAAATATAGAGCAGAAAGACGCCGGAATTCACGTGGCTGTGCTTTTTTTTTTCTTTGAGTCAACGTATTAGCAGCTTTTTAGAAGCCACGAGAAAGGACTATCATATATTTTGTCCATTTTTAGCATTGAGTGTGTGCCCTCAATGACCCACGACTTCGATTTTCTTTGGTGGTTGTGTCTAAACCATAAAAAACGGCACGTGACCACGGAGAAGAGAGTGAGCGCGACTCAAACCGGCCAGTTCTCGATCGGCGGTTTTCGAACTCAAACCGGCCAGTTCTCGATCGGCGGAAAGAAAACGAATTTCGAGCCGCAAATTGTGTTCTGGGTAATTGGGCTCTCGTATGTCATTAAAAAAAGAAAAAAGAAAAAAGAAAAACTTCGGCGAGCATAAATACCCTGTCAGTGTCCCTTTAACGTACTGTGAAGAGCGAATGTGCTGTGTCTGCGGTAATCATTCCTGTGACAGGGGATCTCGTAGCGAATTCCCGCGTACTTATCGGGGAACGCGAATTTGCCGAATCCGCGACCTGTAATAGCGGGGGGGGGGGGGGGGGGGGGTGCTAAGGTGCCATAGCAAATTTCAGGTTACAAAATCGCCACGTTAACATGCACTCGTCTTCTCGTACAACCAACAGATGTTAACACACAATCAGACCGTCTCGAAAGATGCACGTGCTCATTCCCGTACAATGGTAGCACCTTACCTCACCGACCACCGACCAAACCAGCCGGAAGAAAACCTGATCAAGAAACATGACATGAACAGAACAGAGGAAACATTAAACTGCAAGCTTCTCCACCTTGCCGCCACTCTGAACAGCAAAACACCTAAATTACTAAGAAACAGATAGGGAGCAAGAACCCCAAGTGCAGAGCAAAAAATAAAGTAGCAAGTAACGTGTAAAAAAAACAAAAAAAAACTTTCAGCCTTTCCACTCTGGTGAAGAAGGAAGACCAGCGGAGCTGTACAATGGAACGTAATGGCCGGCCGCTAGTCGGCAAGCCAGAGTGGAAAGGCTGTCGCCATCTATGAGCGACGGCGGCAACCAGATACGTGGTTTGCCGCCGTCGCTCATAGATGGCGGTAGGTGTCCAGAGTTCGGTGTCTTCGTTCCTTTGCGGGGGACACGATCCTGGGGAAACTAGCCCTTAACAACTCAGCTGTTAAAAAAAAAAAAAAAAAAAAAAAAAAGCAAGCCAGATGGGAGAAGAAATGCAAGCTCGTTTTCTGTGGTTTAGGATTTTACTAACCTCACTGTCTTACGGTAGTAAACCTATAAGAAATATTTTATTGCTAAGTGACTTGGCGTGCCAGAAATGCATCATCCTAGATTCTGTTCAAAGCAATCAAGAATTGAAGTCCTGCTTATTTCTCAAGTTCACGAAAAATTTAATATGCCAAGATTGAAAATGATTTCATACTGCATATAGATCTAATACAGTCACATGAGTAGAAATATATTTTGTTTTCTGCCCCATGTCTGCATAAGATAAATGAAGCTAACAAAAAGTACGGAATAATCAGCTTTGTGGTATCCCGGTACAGCAAGGAATGTTTCTTCTTTCGCTTTCATATGTCCGTGGGAATTGGTAGAGTGTAGGGCAAACAAAGTTTTGATTTCGTGTTTTCATAAAAAAAAAGGGGGCACAGACATTATTTTTGAGTATTTTTATCTGTTTCGTTATTGTCTGCCTTAAGTTAGGCTATTACTTGGACAAGGTCATAATCCTCTTTACCAGACCCAAGGTTCGGTAGAGCCTGTTTGAGTACTGGGCGACAAGTCCGCCTGGGGCTGTCGCCGTCGTTCCCTGCACGACTGTCTGGGTCTCGCATGTTGTTTGGCAGTTAGACGTTGTCACCAGCCTCGTACGCCTACACACAAAATGGCCATGTATAGTAAACCGTGTAAGGAGACTCGATCCCTGCTGCCTCTTTGTGATCTATCTGCCATTTCTTTCCCGGTCTCGGGGCTTTTTTCCACCGAGTCAAGCCCCAAGCAAGTAGTGCAGAGTTCCCAGAAGCTCTAAGGAAGGCATTAAGAGCAGAAAGAGAATGCCAGGGAAGTGAGACTGCGCTGCAGCCAGGCATTTACTCACCGCCCAAAGCGCACAGACTTTTTCCGTTTGCCGTCCCACTCGTCCGAAGTCATTGAGGTGACCTGTGAGGATGTCGAGGTCGGCCGCTGGGTCATCAGGGTGCTCGGCAGTGGAGGCAAAATGGGAGGGGGCATGATGTTTCCCGTGGGCACCGTCCCCAGCTGGATGAAGAGGTTGCGGTTGTTGAGCACGTCCAGGACAGTCAACGCTGCCTCCTGCCGCGTCGTGATGGGCCAGCCATTGCCTTCCACAAACCGGAATTCTGGCCGGGCTGTCTTAGGGTCGTGCAGCTGGAAACGGAACCGGTCAGAAAGGGCTGTCAGCGAGCTTGGACTAGCAAAGGCAACGCTTGCAGAGAGTACCTGCTCAATGACGGCATCTCGGAACTGCCTCAAGATGGCGTTGTAGTCGCTGAAGACGAAACCAAGGGAGTTTCCTCCAGTTGACAGCACCCCTATCCTGGGTTTTTCTTTTAAGGGGAGAGAAACGGACAGCGATAAGAGTGTTTGGATTACATTTTGCACCGTATCGAGAGTTACTGGAGATAAAGGCTAATACAGATATGCCACTGTCTGGAAATTTAGGTTTAATAGACAAATAAAAGAAAAGGAACATTAGTGAGATTTAGTGTCGCGTATACGAGCGAACGCAAGCACTGCGAATGCGTTAGCGTTGCGTGCTCCACACTGCATATGCGCGGAGCCCAAACTGCGGTCTTGAATTGGCGCATGGCGACGACGCGCATGTGCAGCGTGGAGAACGCAACGTAAACGCACGGCGCTTGCGTTTGCTCAGATACGCCATACTCAAATAATATCATTTCAAATTTCTGCGTTACAACATAGCTTGTGTATTAGTGACATTGTGATACATACACAGGCTGTTTGGTTTTAATTGGGACAGGTTTCTTTTAGAAAAGAGGGTTCCCGCTACATGGATATTAGAGAGTTTTAGTAAATCGTTCTGATACCCCCGATAACGATACGATGCATGCACAAAGGCGGCGGCGCAGTATCGGGTATCGTTATCGGAGTCATCGGAACATTCTACTAAAATTACTGTCTTCACTCTGTTTATTGGGCTCGGCGGACATTAAGTGGGGTTTTAACTCACAATCAACTGGCTAATTAACGGCTACTTAAATTTCCAATTAATGATTGTATGGGACATTTTGCACTTGCACCTTTGAAGACAGTCATTATTAGCGGGCGAATCAATTTAAACAATTCGTGAAAAGGTAACGAACTTCAAAATATTTATCAGTCATTTTAAGACTTCCTGTCAATTCCAAAACTGGATGCACAAGTAGCGCCGCATGGCCTGCTTAGTGCTTACAATGATGCACATAAAAGGGGCATACTCGTGACGGGCATCGTTAACTCGGCAGCGGGGCATTACCACTCCCGTCAACAACATGCTATCAAAATAACGAAGAGGTTTGCATCCACGCCACTTTTCTACGCATCGTTGCGGGAAGACCTTGCGGCGCTCCTTCTACACTCAGTTTCAAAACCAGACGGCAAAAAGATGAAAAATGGAACTATGAATATATCAAAGCCCGTTGCTTTTTCTCTAAATGTGCGAATTGGTTTAGCCTCTAATAAGCATTTTCAATACTGCAATTACAAATGGAACAATGAACCATTAATTAAAAGTTAATGAACAAATCTTAGTTAATTAGCCAATTGATGGTGATGGTTCTTCCCCGTCTAACATTCACTGAGCCTGATCAACTCGGAGTTAAAGGGATACTGAATCGAAACTTGAAGAAATAAGTCGAATAGGATCAGCTAAACCTGTAAGTGATAATCGCATGCTTGTATTTCAGGCCCCGGATGGCTATATTTTTTGTTCTAAATGCCGGGAGTTTGGCGAGTTTTCATTGTTTGTTTACTCTGTCAAGGAGCCACACATGTGCTCGTCAGCAATGTTTGTTGCGGGGGTTGCCTAAAGGGATACTACAACAAAATTTCGGCGCTTATTTCTCGGTCTATTAGTGTTCAATGGAGCACTATCACATCAGACACACCTATCTCTTGTTGAAAAAGACACGAAAAGGAATTTTAAAACAAATTAAACGATTAGCAAAGAGCACCCGCTGGATGTCGCTCACGCCTCGTTTGTAATGCCCATCTAGGAGCCTTGACAGGTAGTGACGGTAGCTGTCTCGCCTCCGGCTACGACGAGAGAAGAGCTGAAGGAGGAACTCCCCTCTCCCCGAGACGATCTCTTTTGTTTGTCCCAGAACTCGCTACTGTCTCTCTACAAGATTATAGAAGATTAACCCGTCACTAAAAATTTGTACAGACAGCTTTGGGGTTACTTGCGGTGGCCCAATCGCTGGTGTGCTTCGGCTGCTTTCAGCGGATGCTACGAGCCATCAGAGCCTATCCAAGGCCGTGTGAATGTCACGTGACCTTGGAGAGGGGGCACAGCGACTCGCGGAAAGCGTATCACGGGCTACGCCCACACAGCGAGATTGGCTGGAATAGCTCGCAGCGTCCGCTGCGTCCGGACGTAAAGTCCCGAGACAATCTACGTCACGATTGCGGCGGATGTGTGCTATCCGCTGGCTGCTCTCCGAGCGTTTGCCAGAGTGGGCCGTTTATAACGAAAAATGCAGTCATCTGACTCAAAATACAAACGTGCGATTGTCATCTATACGGATATAGGGGGCCATATACAGCCTATTTGTGAACACGACGGGTATATTTCAAATTTCGTTGAAGTATCCCTTTAAAGAGATACTGAACCAAAATTTCGACCTTACAAAACAGGGCTGGTGCGATAGGCGAGACGCTGCAGAATACAAAAACACCACTCATACAGCGTTATCTCTTATGGATGGCCGTATTTTTGGAAAAAAAAGTGCGCAATTGAACAAGGCCGACGAGACAAGTGACGTCACGATTCTTATTCCCTCTCCTGCTCACTTCGTCCCGTCGAGCTGGTGAACCGAAGCAAGGAGAGAAGCGAGGCCGCTTCCCTTCATTCTCAACTGTTCCAGGAGGATATTGACGTCAGAGTCCTCGCTTGATCGCGCCCTTCTTTTCAAAAAAAAAAAAAAAAATACGGCCATCCGTTTGAGATATTAATGTGTGAATGAGATTTTGGAGTTCGTAGCGTCCCGTTCAACGCTTCTATGGTCTTATTTTGCGAAATCCAAATTTCGGTTCAGTATACCTTTAACCGCGCTTCCGCCACTGCTCTGCTGGTTCAATCTTCCTCTGCTGAGCGTCACGTCAGCATCGCGTTGCGATTCTCTATAGCCCAGCGGATCGTAAAATCGGTTATAAAAGATCGTTCCCGAAGCGGTTACCAGCAGCGCGGTGCCAGTAAGGTTCCGCTCCAGGTGTGAACAGGTATTTACGTGGCTCTTGCGGACACTCTTGTAGTTTAAACGTATTTTCCCGGACGTCTGCTCCCTCCCGCATCCTTGAAGCCACAAAAAACGCCACGGCGATTTGTTTACATGTACGCCGCTTTGCAGAGCCGTGCGGGCCGTCCCCTTTTAGCAACCATGGTAGTTATGTTAACTTCGTAGCGATTGAGATCGTAGCAGTCGACCAAGGTGGCTATCCCGTCATCGGTAGAGCTGGGCATTTGGGCCGGTTTAAATCAAGATTACATCGCACAAACACAATCCCTAGACATGCGTTGCCGGAAAGACCACCCGAAACTGAAACCAATGGTGGCCAACTTTGCCATGACTTTCTTCACCAAAGCGCCTCAGTGCTACGTTCAGGTCTAAGTAATTTCTATGAGTGAGCGTACTTCGCTTTGTGGCGCTGCTCTTACTGACATGATGACGTCACGACATTCCATCAAAGCTTCACAGACATCCACCAGGTGGCTTTTGGTTATCGTTTAATTCAGTTTAAAATATCTTTTCTTGCGTTTTCCTACGAAATATTGGTATTGGTGAAGTCCTACTTTAACTCGCTTCATGTTGACGCAAAGAAATAAGCTCCGAAATCTGGTTTCCATACCCCTTTAATACGCTATGCATGTAGCGGTCACCTCTTTCAAGTTTAATCTATACGAATTAAAAACAAACACCTGCCTACTTTGCGGTTAGTCTTGTGTATTGCGGCCACTTTTACAACCATTTAAATGTTGAAAACCAAATCAAACAGGATTGCCCTTCTAAGACAAATTCGGGGAAGCCTGGTCAGCATGGCTAGAAATCACATGAAACTTGATGCCCACTTTGCTGAGCAAATAGCAAAGTGGGACAGGCAAAAATACTAGATACGCATGGAAAGAATAATTGAAATATTAACTATTAAATTACAAGTTTTTTATGTTCTCCAATCCTTCATTAGCACAATTAAAATAAATTTGTACTGCAAAAGTAAAACATTCAACAGTGGATGCATCCCGTCTGACTGCCTTATCTCTTCAGTAAAAATTAGCGTCCATGAATACAAGACCAAATGTTACAGAGATGGTGGATACCAGGGGTCATGGTACATAACGCTCGTTTGTAGAAATAATTAGTAATTTATTTTAAGTGAATTAAGAGCCAAAAGAAGAGAGGGTGGTACTTAAGGGCTGCTCTAATCTTTCATTCGATTTAAAGGTATTCACATTTGTAACGCATTCATCTGTCAGATAAACCTTGCTAATTCATATTGTACAACCTCATGTATATTTTGAATAGGGTGTTTTCACATGACGTGAACTCGCCATTTTGTTGTCAGAGAGAGTGAGTGAGAAAATGTTTTATTTATCCGAAGAGAAAAATAATAAAGAGGCGTGATGGGAAGCGTATACGCTTTTGTGCACTACCGATCTGAGGGTGTCACGTGAATGTTCAATATGGCAAATTGCTAGGCAATTGTACTTCATGCGTGAAACGTTCTAGCGTTACAAACGTTTATAGCACCATTTAGCAGCACGTCTAGCCTATTCAGCCAGACGTTTACGTTCACGGCACTGTTCATCAGATAATTTAACGCATGGCATGTGTACACTTGAAATGATAAACCTGGTGATCTTCCTGAACCTTCTAACCGACTCCTCTACCTCGTCGACTATCTCTTCTCCTCACTCCACCCCTGGTCACATGACCTCCCTGTTAACCCATCAGCGTCAAGCACCTCACTCCTCCTCTCCCACCCGTCACCCAATCAGTGTCGAGCACCTCACTTTTCTCCCACCCGCCAACCAATTAGTGTCGAGCCTCGCGGCCACGATTTTATCCGGGCTTCACTTTTGGGCTTCACGAAATGCCGAACACCTAGCCAAAGAACGTTTCACGTTAAAATGCTCGCTTTTAGCACGCGCCAAACAGCACATAACAACAAAATGGACAGAATTATGTCAGTGAAAACACCCTATATGCACTAATTCAGCCACTAATAGATTATGAACGAGAGGGTATCCCACTGCATTAGCTATATTGACCCTCAAGGTCGGTGCATGTAAAGAGAAAAAAAAAATCCAGACCGAAAAAAGAATGATGTGAGAATTACCCTTACCATAATACCTAGAAATGCTTACAAGTCTCTCTTCTGTCACAAGATGGGAGACCCGCACAAGATGCTCTTGACTTTTTTGAACAGGCCACCTGGAAAAAAAAATGAAACATTAAAAAAGCAACGGCATTCTGCTACTAACCCCCCCTTCCCCCTCCCTTCCCTCTCATCCCCCCTCCCCTCCCCCCCCCCCCCCCCCCCCCCCAAAAAAAAAAAAAAAGTACCCTTGCTTGAATTTTTTTATGAAGTGAGGCAATGTCATATACGTTCTTTAGTCTTTTGGCGATGCCTAATAACAGACTACGAGGAGAAACACGGAAAGGCAAATTGGAGATGACAAAAGAGCATCACAGTAGAAGCGATCTACACAAGGGAGCATTTATTGGTCAGCGTGTACACAGCTTGAAGTTTAGCCAACATAAGGCACTGCATTATTGCGTCATCTACCTGGATCCAGCGCGGGCAAAGCTTGGACACGAGCGCTGCGTCAACGTTCGACTCGGACTCGTGCTGACTGGATGTCTCTCTCACCAGAGACAAACCAGGAATTTATGAACTGAATGTAAGTACGCAAACGAGTTGGTGCATATTGAATGTGACATAAACCTCGAGACTGAAGGTAAAAACGACACGAACTCTGTCTGAAAGGTCTTCTGTGTTCCTGTGTTCCCGAGTCTCGAGTTTTTATTACCATGAATCACCACTAGCTCACTTGTTTTTTTAAGTATTGTTCCGTTTGTATCGTTTTAACCCGCAGTTTTGGGGTTTATGTCATGTTCAGAAATGTATGTTTGTTGACCACAACACCGACGGAAGTGAACAGTGACGATGAAAGTGGTTGGAACCCTTCTGGAAATGAGAAGCCCATTCCCACTGACAGCATGGTCAGGCTCAACGAGATGCAATGTGAAGTGTAACTCCCACGTGCACAACTTTGCACTTGCTCACTGATGCTCTCAGGAACCCCACGGAGAAGCTTCAATCTGGGAAACGGGGCATATATATGACTCAGGTGAAGCCAACTTTGGGGACATAAACCTTATGAGCACCGATGTGCATGATGTCACTAAGAGCCCCACTATGCAAATTGCTCATTGGTGCCATTAGAAACATTGCAGAGAAGCTGAAATCCCAGAAAAGGTGTATTTTTTTATGCAGGTAAAGTCAACTTTAAGGAGATCTCAAACCATCTCAGACTTCAAAGTTATGGCACTTTGTACCAAAAATGAGCAGATTAAGTGGACATCTTGAAGATTTGGTCTAGATCATTTTAATCTGATACAAAATTGCCTATGATTGTGGTTTAATTCTTTGGAGAAAAACACGGGTTTGCAAAACTTTCGTAACGAACAGGGTACTCACTGTGTATAAAGGGGCAGTTTTGAATGGAATTTGTTTTAACGAAAATTAATATATATATATATATGTATATATATATATATATATATATATATATATATATATATATATATATATATATATATATATATATATATATATATATATATATTAATTTTCGTTAAAACAAATTATATATCAATATATATATATATATATATTTATTTATTTATTTATTTATTTATTTATTTATTTATTTATTTCAGTTGAATGTGTAATTCAACGTATGGGCTCTGTTAGGAAGTGTGTGTCCAGAGCCTCAAATATGCTGAGTGGAGAGCAATTTAGAACAGTAACAATGCAGGGTGTCTAGCAAATTATAATTTTGAAAATCTCTGACTTTTTCAGGTTTTCCCTGACAATTTCAGGTGAAATTCTCTGACCACTGTAGAGGCGGTTAAATTTATAAGACCATTACAACACAAGGGATTGAGCATCGAGCACTGTGAAGATCATTTAGCACGGACTTAATCCAACTTGCACATTCCGAAATATTCGGGTTCGTCCAGTCTGGATTAAACTTTCTTGCCGCCGACATCGTGAGTGAAGAGGCCACTTCCGGAAACACGACGAAAACACGACGCTCCACCGCATACATCAATAACCGAATAGCAGCATGGCCGCCAGATGCACACTTTTCATATACTTTCGGCTTCACGCTTGGATTGGGGTCTGCGGCTTTCCAATTTGTTACTAAATCTAGTAGCTCTAACTGGATCAAGCGTAGTGTCGTGCCCTCAATCCAATTGAATCCAAAGCTTGGACTGGATTTGCCGGCTGTTCCCTTTGAATCGGGCAGCACACTCTACATTGGGTGAGCAGAGCTCGCGCTCCGCTCTAAGCAGAATTTAAAGCATAGTTGTCTGCCTCCAAGTTTTCTAGTCTTTGCTGAGGGCACTCAATGGCGTTTCCGGCTCATATTCCCAGACTGGGCTCGCTTTTTGACAATATCCCTGACAATTCCCTGGTTTTTCCCGGTAATTAAAATTTCCCTGACGATTCCCGGTTTTCCCGGTCGCTAGACACCCTGAGTAAAGGCGATGGCCTTGATTTGAATTTTAACATGCATCCATATTGCCCTTCAAATATCAAGCAAAAGATTCTAATCTAATATGTCTAGAAAATATATTTTGTGCTGAGTGGGTGTCCTCATTGATATTCATTGATTGTTGCTCAAGATAAACATAGCTGCTCATTCATACGTTCTCTCGATCATGCACATTCAATTTCACATCAAAATCTACTTACTTTGTCTCACTGTCAACATTCAGATTGGGGATTTCTAGTGAAATTGGTCACTGGACCTTTCTTCTATTTACCGGTATGCACATTAGTTGATGTATCAAAGTGAATAAGATTTCAGCTCAGTGGGGGGAAGGGGAGGGAGGGAGGGAGGGAGGGAGGGAGGAGCTTTCAACCCTGCAGCAGGGTTGAAAGCTGGGCTAGTTGGTACTGATTAATCATAGAATAAGAAGCGCACGAAAAACTAGGACAAAAAAGAGGACACGTATAACAGACAAGCGCTCACTCACAAATGGAAGTTTAGTCAGGCTTCAGAATAAAACGAAGAACTAGGACAAAAAAGAGGACACGTATAACAGACAAGCGCTCACTCACAAATGGAAGTTTAGTCAGGCTTCAGAATAAAACTAAGAATAGTCCCTTCCCCGGCTGCACACGAGCCGTTCAATAGCCCCCCCCCCCCCCCCTCCCCTCCCCCTGGTTGTAATCTAAAAGCGCGTAGCACTGTCGCCGATAAGAATGCTTCTTCAGCGTCTGTCAAAGCACGCAAGTGACGGGTGGCTTATGCAGCCATCACCCGAATTTTTTATACTGAATGCCTCCAAGACCTCCCGCGCTCTCTGCTCTTTATATCGTCCTAAAATATTTGTACTTTCACCTACACCTGGTGCAGTGGACTGCTGAATGGCCAGATGGAGTCGTACGAAGAGAGTTGGAGTGCTCCCTGTCTATCATTACTGCAGCGTCCCGTTTGGCCCACATAAGCCTTACCACAAGACAACGGAATGCAGCATACAACACCCAAACGGCAGTAGACAAAACGATTTACATGTTTCTTCCCACATGAAAAAACGCCCTTTTCCTATCCTGACAGGCGGACCTTCTTGCACAACTGTAGCAATTTACTAGGAGCGCTGAAAACAACTGGCACATCATACCGCACAGCGACGTTTTTAACATTGTGGTATACGTGCACACCGTGGAGGTACGGAAGCACTACGGGCCTAACAAATCTCTTCCGTGGCACCCGCTTACATGGCCACTTCAGACTTCTTAGAAAAACTCCCGACACCTCCTTTAGAACCCGTGAAGGAAAACCTGCCTCTTTTAATCGTTTCACCTGGTCGTTAAAACTTTTTTTCCCACGCCGTGGTGGCATGACTTGTTCAATGCCGATCCGAGGCAAGACGCTGCGATGCCTCTTTTTACGAGTTTTGAGTAGGTAGACTCAAAAGGTAGGAGGCCTTTCTTTGAACGGGGACTCTATGACCAACACGGGCGGGGTTTCGCATCAAGGTCTAAAAATTGCAGACGACCGTCAGAAGGGGGTTCGAAAGCAAATTTTAGTCCCCTTCCCACGTTTCTGAAAACGGACTTCACACGTTCAATGGCATCATAGGCTTCGACAAAAATCAAGAAATCGTCCACATATCTAAACACCCTTTTTGCACACCCCCTTTGCAGAGAGCCTTCGAGAGAAACGTCAAGCTGGCCAAGAAAAATGTCGCTCAAAACCGGAGCTACACACGAACCAATAAAGATGCCATTCCGTTGCACAAAAATTCACCCTTCCCACTCGACCAGCATGGACTTCAAATAGAAATTAAGTAGCTGCAGTGGAGTAAAGTGTGTGTGTGTGTGTGTGGGGGGGGGGGGGGGGTGCTAATTAACCAGCATGGACTTCAAGTAAAAATGAAGTAGCTGCAGTGGAGAAAAGTGTGTGTGTGGGGGGGGGGGGGTGCTAATTAACCAGCATGGACTTCAGTAGAAATGAAGTAGTTTCAGCGGAGAAAAAAAAAAAAGGGAGGGGGGGGGGGGAGGCTAATGAAAGAGTGCCGCCATTACGAAAAACTGGCGCTGGGGCCATTACCCCAGCCCCTGTTCTCACGCCTGCAAGGAGGTATTCCCCGTACCGACATCACTGACTTCTTTTCTTTTTTCTTTTTTTCCTGCACAGGATCGAGGGTTAAAAGGACAATAGCAAAAGCGCTTGCATAAGAACTCTCCCCACCACGAATACAAGCGCGCTATACTCCAAGGCACCATTTGGAGTCCGCAAAGGCATTCTAGGGGTTCGCTAAAACCTGTCTCATCAGTCAAGACGGCAAGAAAAGTTGTCTTTGTTCTTAGATTGAGAAGAAACGTTCCGATTTTCGGGTGAGTTTTCTCGTGTGTATGTCAATGAGAGAAGTTTAGTTCAAACTATAGCCCTTAGTTATATCCATTTATTAAATCATTATCATAATTAACCTATACCTTTCCCTCCATCGTCTCCGCCAATCCACAAGTTTGGGTCCGCGAAACATCAGTGGTTGAAAACCATTGCCCCAAGGGACGAGCCGATATCGCTCTCCGTGAAAAGAAACGCTTATCGCGTCAAAGAGCATCGCGAATAGCGCTCAGCTCCCGCGTAAACTCCCCGTCCGACTCTGAGCCACGCATTACGCAATCATCCGCCCGCACAAACTCGCGCTGGCGGTCCCATTTCGAAACATCGAGAGGGCGGCTGGACCACGTTCCAGACCCCGTGCAAGCGCAGGCTCACCGCGTTCGAGAACGTTGAAGCCGGCTGTCATCCAAAGCGTAAACACAGCTTTAAAAAAAAAACAAAAAAAACAAAAAAAAAACAAGTTGCAAACAAAAGGCGCACGTTACGAGCCCCCCATTTAGCCAAGAAAGAAACCCAGCGGCACCTAGCAGCGACGTAGCCTAACATGCTTCGGCTCGATTCTGGTCGGGTTGGCCGTGCTCCAACAACGTACGGCCGGAGCTGCCCGCGCGAAGCATCAGCCCTGCTCTGCACTTGAGGGACGGGCACTTCCTCCCGTGCAAGACAACTTCAGCGTCGAGCGGAGACGGCCCGGGTGCCCCGATAGTGGGCACGCAGCGGCCCACATCCGGACAAAGTCGCGCGCCAATCTGCTCGGGCCTTCGACAGTGCCTCTTCCGGCGCCGATCTCGTCGGGCGACGGATGCGTGTCAGCTGGCGGCGCCGATTCTGCCACCCTCCGATGAATTTAGCCCGAACGCCTGGAACGAGGTATCCGCTAGAACGTTCCAGCATAGCACGCAGCGATATCGCGAAATTGGGTACTTGTGATACAAAAAGATAGAGCGCGCTTCGACGCCGATCGCTCGCAAGAATGCATGATTATCTCCTGGTTTTACACTCTCAAAGCAAATATCACTGCAAGTTCATTATTACGCCTCCCCTCCCTCCACCAAACCATCATACTAGGGGCAACATTCTGTGGCCGTTAGGGATGCAGAATTTCCGGAAAATTTGAAGGCCGGTAAGAAACCACGAAAATAACAATTTGTCTTCTGGAAATTTGGAAACATGTGAAAATTTGTTTCAGCAAGAGTAATCCAATAATCTTTTGAAAGATACCGTCACAGATGAACAACGACAAAACGTTCTGTGCCATTTTTGCAGTGTACTATTGGGTTATATATATATATATATATATATATATATATATATATATTATATTTATTGGAGCTTTGAGAATTTAGCAGATTTTTGACTACTCATCTTGCAATAAAAATATACTCTTGAACATATTAAATGCTGTATTGGGTTTACTGTAACGGTTAACATGCAGCCACCGTTCGTCAGTTATGGTGTTACATGCACAAAAGTATGCACATGGTAGTGCAGTAGGGGAGGCTCGGTTCCGTCATGTATGTCCCGTAGTTTTCGCTGACTAAAGGCGTGACAATGTATTACTAACAGGGAAATATGCCCCCGATTGACGACGTAAAAAATAGGCTTCTTCACATGCACGCGCACACTATACGAACAAATCATAGGCAGCACTAACTCATCACTCCTCTGTATTGATGTTTTTCAAACTTCATTTTGATATATTTTGAACATTTATAGCCGTACCGCCATACTGAACAGCAGAACAACGCTCATTGGGGATGATTGGTGCATGCTTTGAGGGCAATGCAAACAGTTTGTCAAGGGGTAAAGGCAGCAGACAACCGCACGTGCTTGTGTTTCCTCCCATTTTCTCCCTTGCACCGTCACTGCACTCTATTTTTTTTTATGGGTTGGCAAATATAACATGGCATAGTGCATGGGTGGCCAAGCTGACCCGGACTAAGAGCCGCAAACAAAGCCACGGAAGTTCTAAAAGCCGCGGGGGGAGCGGGGGGGGGAGGGGGGGGGGGCAACTTTTGTCTAGTGCAATAAACAAAACTCGAAATACTTTCGATACCATCTCAGTCAAAAGCAGTCCAACTCTACGTAAGGTACGGGTAGCACAAGACTACCAAACCGCAATCAGTCTTTCGATTTAAAACGAGATCCATTTTTTTTTTTTTTTTGAGGAAGTGCTTGTGTGACCGAAAAGGAGGCGGGGGAGTTAGGGAGAGGGGGGGGGGGGGGGGGGGAGTTGAGGGATCGCGAGCCACTTTAACACGCAAAGAGCCGCATGCGGCTCGCGAGCCGCAGCTTGGCCACCCCTGGTTTAGTGTGTTTAATCATCCACCTGCACTGCCGACGAAGCTCAATGATATGATGTGCGATATAATTATTTTTCGTTTTGACGTAGTGATTAATGGCAATTTTACCGTACGGTGTAGAAATTCGCTTAATAAGCTTGTTAAAAAGTAAATAAATTGTGCCGCGGTTTGTTTTCTTCAAATTTTTATGTACAAACACAAAAATAACGATTATTTTTTTTTTTCAAAGTGTTTTATTTTGTTGTTTTGATTCCAGAGCCCTCCCATCACAAGCAGCAGTGTAGTCGGAATGTATGGGTCGAAGAGGCAAACGGTGAAAGAGCGTATGTGATATTTTAAAGTGACACCTTTAATAAGGTGCCGGTTACTCCATACGCTTGGAGGGTCAATCTACGTGAATTTCAATTAGGGAGGATTATATGTATCAAAACAGAACAAAAGGCATCCATCTGGGAGGCGGCAGGGAGGAAGTAAGGACGGATTTAGGCCTGCAGCTGGCACCTGGGAATATTGACGTGCAACCGAAATCACAGCGAGTCGCATGGCGCCTTCACCACAAGATCAATGATGGCACAAAACAAATTAGTCCTTATTTGTTTAGGCAGCATGAGTTTAGATTGCCAAAGTATGATGACATTGTTACCCACTAGATGAGAAATTTAGACAGTACAGTACGACTGCTAGCCTGGGGTCTTTTACGTGCATCACACAGCAGTGATACACGACCTCAATGTCCTTCTGTTTAGGGTGATGCTACCCTTTGTAGTACCCGATGCCGACAGCACGCGCTCACGGGTAAAATAAAAAGAAATCGACGAAAACAAAATGTCGCCATAGCACAGTCAGCGCCACAAACGCGTGCGCTTCTGAACAAAAAATAAAAATAAACGTGTGGGACAAAATGGCCAGATGTGCACCCTAAGCAAAGCGCACATGAAGGCATCCTACAGGTACGACTCGTCCAGACCGAAACGGGCAGATATGAGGACTGAATTAAGGATCCCTGGCTTCTGCTGCGCGAGCTTTCGTTGCACGTGTTCCGAGCAGCGGTGCCAATGATTGCACAGATTACTTCAAAGGGGCGGTGTAGCGCCACTAAATAAGCTACGCTTCTGAGTAGCGACACTTGGTCATATGTGGCTTAAAAGCATGGTTGCCAGTTATCTCAAGTTTTATCTGAAATCACAGGACACACTTTTCCGTCCTCCGCCATTGTTTAAACAGTTCACGACAGAGAAAAGCAATATTACATGAGCTCCCTGACACCGAATCTAATGCTGAGGAAGTCGCACTTCTGAACCATGACGATCGGCAGTAGCGTCTGCTCTGCACAAGTACCAAAATGGCGGCGCCCACAACAATGTCGAGAAACAGAGTGCCGATACTCTGAGCGCAGCTCATTTACCGCTCATTCACACAGGAAGCGGATCCGCGTTCGCAAAGCGGTTGCGAACGCGGTTGTATAAAGATCCAGTACAATTGCACGCGCACTTGATGTCATCGAGCGCGCGTGCAATTGTGCTGGATCTTCATACAACCGCATTCGCAACCGCTTTGCGAACGCGGATCCGCTTCCAGTGTGAATGAGCGGTTAGTGGCTCTAGGGCGGGTGGAACGATCTTCAGTTGGAATGTTTTTCACTTTACACGAGCTTCCTGGCATTGGACCCAAGTATACTCGCACGCAACGGCATTGACCAAGGAACCTCTTTGTTGCGGTGTAATTTCAAGAATAAAAGCGAATGTTTTCTTCCAATCTCCTTCGCAAAATTTGGTGACGTAGTTTGGAGCTCACAATGCTCGCATAGTCCCAAAGTGACGATATCTGAATGCGGCTATAGATGTGACCCGCGCACTGCGTGACCACTCGATTTGGGTCAACACCTCCTATAGACCTTTTCACCCTCCCTCGCATGGGCGCTGCCATTTTGGAATCACGTGACGCGGCAGCCATTGGGTTGCTTCAACTTGCTGCTCCTCTCTCCCATCCGCGCCTTGGCGGATGCGTTGTATTCGTGTTTTTCGTCCCGTTTCACCGCGCTTTCTTGCCTTATTTCGGAAACTGTAGTCCGATACGTGTACTCGGACATCACGAGGGTTCAAAGGATATGACAACTGAGGTTTGTTTATTAATCGTGGCGGAACATTTTCAGTGAGAAGCGCGAATATTTACATCCCGCATTTAGGACGAGAAGGTGTCTAGAATAGTCAGCGCAAGGAGACTATCTGTATTTCCTGAAAGTATCGTTCTTTGTATTTATAATATATCGAAAACAGTTTATGTTGAGTATGTGAGGAAATTCGCGGGGGAGATAGGCAATGAGGAGATAGGCAACTTGTATTTTACCTGAGGCTGGAAAAAATGGCACGCAACATCAGGCGACTTGTTTGTTCATAACATCACACCTACGTGTAAATAAAATTCCCAATCTTTTTTTTTTTTTTTTTTTTTTTTTGCAAGATATACATTTGCTTGCTCGGTTTACTTATGAAGTATAAGAAATTGTATACCGTGCTCGCTCCCATTTCGACAATCATTTTAGTGATTTATTGATTATCTTTGTCTTTATGATTACCAGTTCAATTCCACTTAATTTATTTTAACACAAAGCTTCGGACTTCCCGCGTAAGAAACTGCCACAGACAACGTAAGCAGTAGTGAGTTTCAGAATAGCGTACACAAAGAAATAACGTCGTTTCTATTAGCAAATCCAAAATGCGGTCAATATTGCATGCGCAATAATGACAACGCCTTTTTTGCGTACGCTGTTTTAACTTGTGTTAGTATCTGAGGTTCGCAACATTTGACGCCGAAGAAAAGAAAAAGCCGTCTGCATAACAATTACTTGAGTCCGGGGTGTCGATGGCGCGTTTACTTTTGATGGCTGGCGACGCCGAAATTTACAAAGCGAATCTGTTCAAACATATAAATATTTGTTCACACAGGCCCGTGAAGTGGTGCTTAGAACTAGGATTCAGCCAAACTTTCCGAGGTATTTCTCCTGTGTGTGCCCTTTAATTTTATTTGGCGGAGATTACAGAAGTCAAATACCAGATTTAATTTTACGGGTTTGTCACTTGAGTAAGCAATGTTCGTATAAAAATAATTTATTTTCTAGGGCGAAAATTGTGAAATGCTGCTTATGAGTACATTAGCAGGGCTGATAACGTTAGAACTTCCTTACTCAGCCTAAGACGCGCTGTCAAAATATGCTCGAATACTGAATTTAAAATAAATAAATAAGAGAAGCCGAGATGATACTAGCTTATAAAATTATCTGCCCCATTACACAATACTTTTTAGCCTGCAAAGTTCACTAAAGGATGGGTGTCCACGAAAATCAAACAATGAGTAGTAAACTTGAAAGTTCATCTGTTCTGCCCGATTCAGCACATTAATCAAGCTGTCGATATGCTTCTTTACATTCACGTGTTAGTCTCTTTATTATTTTATTTTGCTGGAAACTAGTGTCATCGAGTACGGTCATAGACGACGGTAATCTTCCATGTACATCAGTCAGGCGTTGGCAAACGTCTAGGAGTTGGCAAAACACCCCGCAATTTAGGCTAAAAAACACCTCGTAGTCCTCAAAGTGGCTCAATACGACTATTTTATTGGTTGTGTCATACAAGGCAAATAATTGTACCACAAAATGAAGCAAAAACCACGTAAAACAGCAACATAGCCGCGCGCACGTTGAACCGGAAACCAACCAAATTGAAGCAACCTAATGGCGCCGAGTGCGTTAGCGCCCTCTATCCGCCGGTGAGGCAACTACGAAAATGAAAAGGTCTATAAAGTCGGTTACAAGTCAAGAAGGTAGGAGAAGCTCCTCCCACAAGTGTGATGCGCCCGTTTCAAATCTCTCCGCAGTCGAAAGAAGAGTTCACTGGAAACGCTCCTTGTTCCGCTTCAATGGATTCCCACTTGTCTCCGATCCCACTTTTTAAGAAAGCGACCTTTGTATTCATCGGAGAGGGAACCGAGCCCCTGAAAGCAGCCTTTGTATCCATCGGGAAGGGGGGGGGGGGGGGGGGGGGGGGGGGGGAAGCTAATCTTCGAAAGTCGTATTTGTTTCCGTCGGTGGGGGAGAACTCTAATCTCCCTCTCGTGGCTTCCACAATGCTAAGTCAAAGTCGAAAGATAAAGCAAATATGTACAGAAAGGCAAGACCCTCCTCGCGCGTTGGCCGCGACGTCACGGAAAAGGTGGGACTCTATTGGATGCGGAGGTGGCGGAGGGATATCTGATTCCCTTTGAGGGGCATTTGCCGCTACCTTCTTAACCTGTAACTGACTATAGACCTTTTCCACAGGGGCGCCGCCATCTTGAATTGTCGTCACTTCCAGTATGGGCGACGACAAAATAGTAAAACGTTTCAACCTGTAACCAGTAGAAAAATAGAGCGGAGCCAAAACGAGAATGTGTGACGGTTAGGCTTATATCCTAAATGTGTTCTATTGGCGTGGCGACGGCAAAGTAATGTTTTCGCCCATACTGGAAGTGACGACAATTCAAGATGGCGGCGCCCTTGTGGAAAAGGTCTATAGACAGTTTTCAAGGCGTTGCGTCACGGTACATGACGTCAGGTTCCGGAGGCCTGCACGGGCGCTGATTGGATTCGAGTGCCGCGTCAGCCTTCGCGCGAGGCTATGATTGGAAACGAGTTTCATGCAAACGCTGACGCGGCACTCGCATCCAATCAGCGGCCGTGCAGGCCTCCTGGACGTGACGTCATGCACCGTGGCGCGCTGGCTTGGAAAAAGGGGTGTTGTTTGAGTTTGCGATTATCAATAGCTCCACAAGCATTCCGGTAGTGGCTCGTGTCCAATCTCTGCAATGACGACAAAAGCCGAACCCTATAGTTCGTCTCACCTTATCATGGATTAACTGCGAAGGCTATGCAAGCGCGAGTGGCTAGCCTTGACTGTATCACTCACTGCACGAGCACTCGTGCAGCCGCCGAGGCTTCATCCAAAGCAACTAGCTCGCGCTTTTGGCATGCGCGGCTAACAATAGTCCATGCTAAGGTGAGACAAAGTATAACAATGTCTGGAACTCGGCGCGTGTCCTCTGCTTTGTCTACCGCAGCGCGTGGCTGCGATTCTGGCTGCCGCCATGTCTTTGCACGTGCGCGAAAAATACGCGCAATTGCGAGCTTGCCAAAGCTACGTTCACGCGCACGCTGCACAGGCACTATCCTTGCAACTGTCTATACGTTGGCGGAATATACACCATTCCAATATTGACAAGTCCTCAGCCCAGCGTGCGATCTCCTCAGCAAAGCACGCGGATGTTCGTCACTTCGGAAAGCGAGAAAATCACGCGCTGTAAACACTGAAAATGGAACCGAGCAGGAGCACTTTTTTTTTAAAGGTCGATTTACCTTTCCATAAAAGCGTTTTAGGGCGCGTTCATTGCTGTGTTTGTGTGTTATGCACGCCCACTTTTTGGCTGGCCGCAATTGCGCACGAGCGCTGGCTGGACTGTGATGTAGCATGTGTGGACTGTGATTTTCGTAAACAGTGGAAACGTCTATAATCGGCTCTGGCTGCGAGTTAAAAAAAATCAGATATTTCTTTATTTTTATATTATTATTATTATTATTATTATTATTATTATTATTATTATTATTATTATTATTGCACGAGGAGGAAAAATAACGAGTGCCAAATCTTTCAACAGCCTCTGGTTGCGCATCGCGTGCAAATCTACATTCAAAAATCCACCAATGGATCTTCCTGTACAGGAAGACCCATTGGTGGATTCTTAGGGAATGCGCTAGCATGACCCTTAGAAACGCCACACACGTCCCCTTCTGGGAAACGCTAGCACTGACCACTTCACTTTTCTCTTTCGGCTACCTCTTTTGCTTCCTCTATTTTTTTTGCTACCTCTTTTGGCCTCGTTACGGGGTCAGTCTTAGCGTTCCCCAAAGGGGGACGTGCGTGGCGTTTCCCAAGGGCCATACTGACGGACTCCCTAAGAATCCACCAATGGACCTTCATGTAATTTTTTTCGTCACTGTTTCTGTCCCTGCCTGTCAGAGTGCACCGATACCCTTGGATAGGGTCATCCGTGTCACTCGTGGAAAGAACCACATCCATACCACTCGTGGAAGGAACCGCATCCATATCACTCGTAGAGGGAACCGCATCCATCGTTTTAACGAGACACACCCATCACAGCCCACGCACCGCTACTACGGAAACCCAGAGCGAAGAACAACCGGCGACGGCAGAGTGGGAGATGAGCACGCCTGCATTCCACCGCGCCGCGGCGCCTGCTCCTCTCTGGCTTAGGGTGCCTACATGTCTGTCTGTCTAAGGGTGAAGACATCCATTGTTGCCCTGAATGTGCCAGCGCGTGACGCTCTCGCGCACTCGGTGCGTGACTAGGTCGGTAAAATGGCGTCTATGTATTAACCAAAGCTACGCGCTCGAGCTGAGTGACATCAGATTGCGCGCGCTTCAAAATGCATAAAAAAACGATTGGGCGGAAAAATGGCTGAGATGTCACCACTCAAGCAAAAGCGCGCGTGTGTATGAAGGCACTCTACTCTGGCTCCGCTCCGCCTAACGAAAACTTTGACGAAAACGTTAGGCCTCGTTTTGACAAAAATGCGGCGGCGTCTGTCAGATTATCAGCGCCGGGAAGAGAGGGAGAGGTTGACGTTCGCTCACGTCAGCGCTTCGGAACAACGGGAGCGTCGCAAGCGTCACCCTCTCCCCCTCCTCCCTCTCTCCCCGGCGCTGACAAACGAAAGACACCACCGGGTTTTCGTCAAAACGAGTGCTTTAATGCTAACGCATTAAAAAGAAAAAGCATCGCTTTGTATTCTTTTAACCCTCCCTCGTTACGAGTCAAGAAACGTGACACACCGGCAAAACGCAAACGAGACGAACGAGACAGCGGGGCCATTCCAAGTGTCAGGACAACTTCCGTTGTGTGCGACATATGTAGTATGGAGTAGAAAAAACCGTCCCATTGTTTCTCAGTCACATTGTGACGAAACTAAAAGGCAAGAGCGAGCCGTCTTCTGTTGATGCGGGCGTACTTGACGCGAAGCTATTTTTGCAACATCCGCGGTCGGTCGTGTCTTGGTCGGTTTTCTCGACAAAGCGATGCATTCCAAGGGTAACTTCCTCGATATCCACGGAACGGGCCCATTTCGTCCTATATTTCACTTCAACGCTGCTCGAAATAGTCCTTACATGATTTTTTTGTTAAAGAATAACTTTTTTTTTTTTTTGCTTTTGAAAAGTATACGTTTTACTGAGACAACAAAAAAACTGATGGTGAATGCAAATAGAAGGATTTAATTCAACAAAGGGGAGAATGAATAACACACCGCCAAAAGTAATATATATATATACACTGTGATTTTTTGTGTGAAAACAGAATTTTTGTTATAAATCTGTTCAAATTAAAATCAAACACCCTGTATATACGTACCGAGTGTTTGGTTTTAACCTGAACAGATTTATTACAAAAATTCCGTGAAAAGTACACTAGCTAATGCGGTTTGTGTAGGTGAGTTATACGGCCAAGGGGACATAATATAGGGCGTTAATCTTCATGAGAAGTCGGATAATTAACTAGAAACTCTTAATTAACTTTTTTATTGGTGAAAATAGACATATGGTTCCCATTGGAAAAATTTGGAAAGTATGGTAAGGGTACAGGCGAGCTAGTGAATATTAACCATGTTGAATTAACCTGAGATTGGGATAGAGAAGGAACATCAAAACGTAGAAGAGACAGAAAATAGACAGGACGACGTCTCAAACTCAGCTGAGTCTGAGACGTCGTCCTGTCTATTTTCTGTCTCTTCTACATTTTGATGTTTCTTCACTATTCAGGTCTCAGGTTAATTTAACATGGCCTATTAGAAACTTGCCGAGCGTCATCGAAAACCACTAAGGTAGTTAATTTTTTAGTGACTTAAAGGACGTGGGGAGTGCGGGGGTGCACCACCACCACTACAACTAGCGGTGGGAAAACGCGAATGAAAATATAATCATCCGTGTTTTCGGACTTATGGCGTAACGAAATGTAGAGAGGCTATAGAAATTCTTCCAGTGAATACCACTTATTCTTTTATTCACTATTTATTCATTATTATTTTATTCAGTGAATATCACATCAATCTCTGACTGAATACAACTTATAACTAATCTTTGACGTCCTTAACCTACGAAATACACGTTTGTGTTTCTCTTCACGCGATGGCAGTCGCAGTAACGAGTAGAGAATGACGAGTAGTACCCTAATTACACTAGCGCTCTTAACTGCCATTAAGCCAATGACAATTGATTCAATCGCGATCGGCCGGAGTTACACGGCGGCGTCAACTGTCATTGAGTCGCTAACGATCATTGGAGTTCAACTGAGCTGGGCTATCTCAGTTAATCGATGGGGGTTCGTCCCAATCAGCCACAATAGAGCTAAAGATGGCGGCGTGGCGGTATCCGCCGCATCGCCGCCGATGGCCAGTGCCAGCGAAGCACTTGCTATTGCGGAAGATTGGGGGATGTACCTAGAAAGTAGCAGCAAATATTCTCGGAAGAGGTATTTAATTCGCGGCCAGAGATGCTGCTAGAACGATCACGGCACGTCGCGGAAGCCAAAGCTCGGCAAGGGTGGCCATTAGGGAGTTTCAGAATAACGTACGCAATTTTAGCGCACGCTAGCGCGAAATTTAGCGCTTGCGTTAGCGCACGCTACGCGAGAGAGTTTTAGTGTTTCTCCGTCGCGACGCAAAAGCCCAAGCATCTCGCGCTTGGAACGCCACCAAGATACAGCCAATTTTTATTTCACACACTAAATACTGTAACTTGCATTTTTTTTTTTTTTTTGGTCCAGAGTAACATTTTAGATTTGTTTAAACATGAGAATACGACGCGAGCGGTCGATCGGTCGTGTCCGCTAGCGTCGCCTCGGCAAGACAGGTCTCGTGTACTGACCTTCGCTGTCTTCGCCGAGAAACATTCGCGCGTCGCGAGAATCAAGCTGCCGGTGATGGTTGCCAAACCGAGTGTAATTGACCCCGTAAGTGATGACGTCACAACACAGCGTCTGGGTCATAACAAACCGTTGCTAGGGACGTTGCTATGGACTAATGCATGGAGACTACACACGAGGCTAGATTTTCGCTTATGAGTAAGTAAATAATTTTTTTGTAAGCAACCTAACTTCTTCATATCTAATTATGAAGATGATGCTGTCATCTCAGCGTCGTATTGCAACGATGAAGGTCATTTCTGAAGTATTCCACTCCGCTTTACTTTGGTAGGAGACGACACGACAGATTTGCTGGCCTCTGTTGCAGCAGGCGTCTTCATTGAATTGCGTCGGTAAACGAGCAACACAAGCAAGTGCATCGCCATGGCCGCAATGTGTGTGTGTGTGTGTGTTTTTTTCTGTGAAGAACTCAGCTTAGTTCAGAGGGGCGAAAATTCCGTAAAATCAAACCACGTCATGCTGCAGATCAGTTACGACGACGACCTGAAGTGCATTACCGGCGTGGTGCAGGCCAACATGAGAAACAAATCGTACGCCGTCGAGGTAAGTCGTTTGTTATTATTATTATTATTGAGGTTGTCAGGTTATGAAAATATTGTATGTCTATCGCAGTTTCGCAATTTTTTTTTTTGTATACATTAAATTTAGTGGATGTGCTCTTTGAGTGAAGATCTCCATCGAACCCGCTATGAGAGTACAATCTGTAATAAACTCACCTTATGTTTTTTTATCCAGTTCTTTCGCATTTTGGGGTTTTGCGGAAATCTGAAGAAACTGCAAGAATCTTTCTCCACGCGATGGTTACAATCAGATACGAAGCACCCTCCCATAGCGCGAGTCCGCAAGCCAAAATTTGGGATCTCCACCGATCGCCTGAAGTGATTTTCTCACGTACGGGTCCATTGCGATCTTTTAGCAGATGATCATCTCGATCGACGCCCGGACTTTCGATAAACCATATTTTGCATCGCACCCCACTATGAATTCTTATAAGTGTCTGAGACTCATTATATTTCAAACAAATGCAATATCACAATATCGTCTTTATTCACCCTATTCAGACGCCGGCGCCGGCTCGGCCGGCGGGCGTGTGGCAGACGGCATTTTTCTTGCATTCGTCGTCTGCTGCAGGCATCTTGAGGACCGGAAGTTGCAGTCGTAAATATTTCAGAAACAAGCGGTTACTGGCACACTTCTGTCGAAACATATATGACATTCAATCTTTCTACATCTGTGATTTTTAGAAGTCTAAATCCTGCTCCTGATTTTTGAACGGTCGGGTTTTCGTAGCGACTCCTAGCCACATGTATTTGTCCATAACAACGCCCCTAGCAACGGTTTGTTTGGACCCATGACGTCACACTTACGTAGTCAATGTCGTCCCGTATTCAAAAACGCAGACGCGACAATGCCGCCAACGTCGCGCTCACGACGCCGCCAAAGCGGCCGCAGACATGGTCCTGGGAGCCGCCATCTTTTAACTGTGCTCGTCTTGGCTTTAGCCAACTTCTCATCACGAATCCTCCTTGGAGGAGCGCAAAAAGTCTTTGCGCTCCTCCAAGGAGGATTCGTGATGAGAAGTTGGCTAAAGCCAAGACGAGAGCGCAAAGACTTTTTGCGTACGCACGATATTTCCGAAAAATAGCGCACGCTAAAATAGGGAGTTTTCGAAGACCGCGTTTCCCCCTCCGCTAAGTCCTCCGCAACGAAGAAGCTGCTACTGCGCCTGCGCGCCGATAGCCTTGACTGTAGAGTTTTGGGTATCGTAGCGGGTTGCGGAGGGCGTTGCGGGACGGCGAAAGCGATTTACGAAAACTCGCTTATAGCGCATGCAAAGCGCAAAACGTGGTTAACGTTGGGCGGACGCGCAGTGCCGACAACGCTATTCTTTGCGTACGCAAAGCTTTAGCGTGCGCTATTCTAAAATTCCCTATTGTGATGTCGGTACCGATAAGACTTTCGTCATGTCTCTCTTGTTTGAATTCGTGTGAAACGTTTTGTTTGGCCTTTCTTTACTCTAAAAACAAAACAAAAAGTTAACTTTATTTTGTCTTTTGAACATTTGAAATGAATTAAAGGTGCGCATATAATTCATTTGCATCACTTTATAAAAAAAGGTAATGTGACATCAGTTTTAGTTTCGGATCGTTTTCAACTGTGTCCCGTCACGCGCGCCTCAAATGGGGTTGTGTGTGTGTTTATACAGCCTAGAACTTGGTCTGCCTCACAGGGGCGACGAGTCTCCCAGCTGTAGATGAGAAATTTAGCCAGTGCGGTACAGCCGCTAGCCTGGGGTCTTTAACGTGCATCACGCAGTAGTGATACACGACCGCACGCCGGTACGATGCTCACCCAGATCGAAACGGGCAGGGGTGGGGCTCGATCCCAGGATCCCTGGGTTCTGCAGCGCGAGCTTTCGCTCCACGTGCTGCGAGCTGGTGTGCGCTAGACCACTCGGCCAGCGATCCCCCCATGAAGTGGATTTGTTATGCCTATGTAACGTGTAACACCGGGCAACTTAGTTGAGTTCAATGACAGTAGGGGAGATGGCAACGATCGCTAGCTTAATGACAGTTGAGAGCGCTAGTGTAACTATAGGGTAAATCACAGCCAGAACAACCGACCACGTGATCTGGAGCCGATTATATTCCGCCAATGTTTATCCTATAGCCGCGCGCTGGGGTTAGCAAAGCCATATGCGAAGCCCAGGGTCCAGGCAGCGATTGGGCACGAGCACTAACCGAATGTTCGCCGATCGAAGCGCAGAATAAGCAATTTTAACGGCCTACAGAGGGCGCCCTAGTTCAAATCAAAATGGCTGTCATCTAGATGATCGTCATTGAAGGGCAGCGCGAGGTTGCGTCTGGACGCGTAAGTTTTTTCTAGTATTGTGAAATACAGCGATACCAGAGCCTTACCCCACACTTCAGCGTCAAGAAGGTGTACGCAAGCCCCTTCAATCTGAAGCCCATCATCCAGGAGCTAGGGAGCGCCATTCTCACACCGCGGTTACTGCGGTACCACCATCGCTGAAAGTTGCGAATGTACGAGCCATGGAGTCGAGTGCTCACGCAGCGATTGTTTCCAATGCATGAACCGCATTCGACTATCGTCACCAAGAGGTGGTCCCCGCGACTACGTCATCAGGCTTTGCAAAGGAAAAAGAAATAACCCAATTTTGTTTACTTGAAACGACACCTTGACAAAGAAGCTTCTGGGTCAGTCACAGTGGCGTAGCCAGGAAAGGGGCCTATGGGGCTTCAGCCGCTCCCGCTCCCCCCCCCCCCCTCCCACACTCCCTTACTCCCCCCCCCCCTCCTCCTTTACCAGGCAGTTCCCCAAGGCATGGACATTCAAGCCAAAATCAGTCACTCCGGAAAAACATTCATGGCTACGCCACTAGTCAGTGGCGTTGCGTGAAAGTCTCCTTTACTGAGATCGGTCACCATGCATATTGTCAACGTCTTCAAATTATGCGCAGATTTAATCCCCCCTCATCACTGTAATAAACACGAAATCCAATTAAAACGGTCGGATACCGAAGTGGCAGTGCGAAACAAAACCTCCTCTCCATAAATAATACTCACTCACAAATACTTATAGCCAGTGTTTGGTAAAGCAGATCTAAAAAGTGCTTGAAGTGAAGTACATAGTAAATGAGAGATTATGTACTTAAAGTAGTAAATACACCGGGCGCAATGTACTTGAAGTAAAGCACTATAAAATACAATGTACTTTCAAAGTAAAGTACAAGTGCTTTTTAACACTATCTTTCATGGTGCCCTCTCATTCCCCAGTACAATGTCTTTTTTTTTTTTTTTGCTGGTATGCATTGTTTTAGGAGCACCCGATGGTACATCAGTTATTTTCGGAAATGGCGGCGAATATTGGATAAAGTCAAGTGGCCACACAGTAGTTGTTTTACTCTCAATGACGAACTATTCAACACAGTCAACTTATAAGGCATTCATTGGTATCGGTCTTATAGCCGCCATTACTTCATTCAGAGAAATGACCAGATGACGTGCATTGGCATGCACCTAGTGGGGTTAAACGGATTACACGTCAAAATGTCCGTCGAGACTAAATGTCCAACATTCTGACTCGCTGAACATTTTGACTTCGTGGACATTTTGACTCCTTGGACATTTTGTCTCGATGGACATTCTCAGACCTGGATGGACATTTTGTATCGATAGACATTTCGCCACGTTGGACAGTTTGACCTGTTTGGACATTATGACTCGATGGACATTTTGACCAAAAGAGGGGGGGGGGGGGGGGGGTGCAACGCCTTTAAGATTAAAAGAATTTGCATTTCGTCATTTTTACGTTGTTTATCGTGTCCCGGAGGATAGAGAACACATCTCCTTCATTAAAAAATGTCGCGATTCCGCTGCATAATCAATCACAAAGCAAAAGCCTAGCTTTTTTCCCCCACCTGCAGCCGCAAGTGGCAGCCGAAGGAACTACGGCGAGAAGCTTACGTGACCTCAGTCGGCTCTAAGCTGCAGCGTAACTCCCGCTAATGTCAGCAGAGAGAGGGAGAGGCAGCGCCCCCCGAGAGAGCACACGGGAACCTAAACGGCACCCCGAATTACGTCACTAGGAGTGCAACCAGGTGGGACCCTGAAGGCTGGGAGTGAGTTGAGGGGTGCCAGAAATGCCAATAGTCATCTTTTTTGTTACACAATAACTAACACACGCAGGCGAAATCGGGTTTCTGTTCTTTACTTCAAAAGTGTCAAAGGGCAACTTCCACAAATGTTTGACCGAAGTCCGGAAATAGTCCCCCCCCCCCCCCCCCCCCCCCCCTTAATCTCCTCGCGAGGATCGAGTAATGCCCCTGAATAAGAAAGGTAGCGACATCTTCTGCCTCCTCCTCTGACGAGCACACCTTTTATCTTTATGTTTTGCATTTTTAGACCCGCGCTTCGACTGTAGCGCCGCCTGGAGCGGCCCAAGATAGCAGACGGCCTTCCCATACTTTAGTCAGAGCGCAGTCAAAGGCTGAAAGACATATACACACAGGCTAAAAGCGCACTGTCACGGTCTACCACCTCGAAGGGTGTGCTCAAAGAAAACGATGAAAGCCGTGATGTTGCACAGTCGGCGTTATTCGATTGGCGACATGAGCTCATAGCACGCACTGCACTCCAACAGCATAGGCATTCCTTCTCCCTCCTCGTCCCTCAGGCACACTCTTATTGTTATATTTTGCTCTTTCGCGCTCGCGCGTCGACCATAGCTGTAGTGCCGCCTGGATCGGCCCAAGACAGCAGGCGGCGATTCTTCGAAGGATGTCGCCACTTTTCCGTATAAAGGGGCCTTAGGATCGAGTAGCGACAGTTGGAGATGCCGCGGGAAAGCCGCCCCCGGCACAAACGGAGCGATATGCTGCATGCGTCGTCTGCTCGCGTTTCCTGGTGAGATTAGAATATCCCTCCCAGTAATTTTGTAGAGTTGACAGAACATCCTTTTGTGATACAAATTGAACAAGACCGAATTCGGGGAATGTTCTTTAATGTTGGGAGTTGTACTTTTTTCGAAAGTACCAGAAAGAAAAAAAAAAGTTTAAGTAGAGTACAAGTACATACTTTGATCACACTGCACTTAAAGTACAAGTTCTCTAAACCTACTTTAACCAGTACTTTAAGTGCAGTGTGCTCAAAGTACTCTGAACAGCACCACCTGTAGGACACTTTATATACGCATCACGTGAGTCGTCATGCACCACATTCGGGCTCGGGACAGTCGCCGCGTTTCCCATCGCGTCCGACCGCAGCCAAACAACGCCACGAACCTACGGAATCCATCAAGGAGCGCCAAAAATGTCTCCTCGTGGCGCTCGTCGTTCGCCTGTCTGTCTGGTTCGCCAGACGTTCGAAGCCTGTTAAAGAGGGAGAAAAGATCCATTGTGTTCTACAGTCGTTCGCCGCACAACCAACCAACCCCCACACTCCCGGAGGACAGAACGTTGCGAGGCGGGTCGCGTATCGGAACGACGACCTCGAGTTGTCAATCTAGACGACTCGTAGCCCTGTTTATGCGGTGGAGTAGTGCAGTGCGCGAGCGCTTTTCGGAGAAACCCCCTCCATCGCTCTGCACGCATGAGTGCACCATTAAACCCGGACCTGCGCGACGCGGTGGCCGGGAATTCTGCGCATACCTGACCGCGAACGCAACGGGCCGGTCGTAAAAGCTGTATCTCTGCTGCACGCGAATGTAGAGGCACGCGCGTTCTCCAAAGGCGTTTATTTCCGCCGTTTGGGCGACGGAAACAAACCAGTCGTTTTTCCTTCGCAGTACTGTGCGCTCTAAGAAAAAAAGGGTATGTTCTTACGCCCCTTGTCAAACATCAGTGTTGGGAAGTATTACTTAAAGTACTACTTCTCGTAGGTTTAGGAAATTTTCTACTTTACTTGAAGTACATTCTCTGAGTATGTACTTGTACTTTCCTTAAAGTATTTTTTTTTTCTGCTACTTTCCGAGAAAAGTACAACTTTCGACTGCAAAGTATATTCCCCAAATTTGGTCTCGGTGAAAATCAGCTCTTTCAAGGACCACGCGCTAGCGTCCTTGGCTTTCCCAGTAATGAATCTTAGAGAAAAGCTCACCGGAAAAAAGCTCTCCCACATTTCTGCGAACCCGGAGAAAAGGTCACCGGTCCTTTGACAGATCCAAAGAAAAGCTCAGCTCGAAATAAATTTTTAAGCAAAGTGGTCGTTATCAGTAGTAGCGCTACCAGTGTTTTACGCGCTCTCACTCCTCTATGAAAAAAGGTTCGTAATAAGTACCTTCTTTTTGAAGCGCCTATTCGGACTCAAACTGGAGTTCTTCAGTGGTCGTAATTTAGTGTAAGGTAGGGCATATTATTAAGTAATTCGGCACTCACGTAAACTGCTGTGGAAAATAACCGTTTGTTCACACTGTTTTTTTAACTACATGAGTTTTAAGCAAATTCCGAAAAATTGGCATGATATCAACAAAAAAATTTCCATCGCAAAAAAAAAAAAATTTTTCTTGGAGTTCAGAGGATTTTTTTATCCCATTTAATTTTTCGTACATATCCGAGACATGAAAAAATTGCCGCTTCTCCTTTGTCATTGAATGGCCCGCAAGATAAGGAAGCCTAAAACCAAATCTCCGACACCAGGATGAGGTTTACCGAAATCGGTGGATTACGAAGATAAGTCGTTCGTAAAGCGGTGATTCTAATCCAATCATGGGCAGTACGAAAGTCCCGTTTTTAAATTGGCAGAAGACTTTGTCCTTTTGAAAATCTAAAGTAATCGTAAAAGTACCGGTTATTTTTTCAAGTAACGACCATTTACTTTTCAAGTAACTAAGTAATCTGATCTAATACTTTTCCACCAAGAGTAATTGTAATTCTAATCGATTACTTTTTTCGAGTAAGTGTTTACAAGACTGGTTCCCGCACGACCGTTGCGTGGGCAATGGCTTGCGAAATGCACAGGCCTAGGTTAGTTCCGTAGTGGTCCAGAAATGCAGCGGCACTGATCCGTTGTCCTGAACGGACCTTGAAGGCAAGTCCCCTCCGTGAATCATCCGAGGTTGCAAAAGACACTGAAGCAATGACCGCGGATCTGGCGCTCATGCAAACGAAAAATTCCCGGCTTCTTTTTTTTTTTTTTTTTTTTGTCTGGTTTTTATTAGCGTGAATATCGGAGTCATGAGGATAATTGACGGAAACATTTTTTTAAATTGTTTTCGTCTGAAAACACGGGATTCTGAGTTTTAACCCGCGCGTGATGGCAAGTACAATATGGTACGTACGTCATAGAAATACAGTGCAACCTCGCGCTTGACGCGCTCGCCATCGAAGCAAGTGTACGACCAATCAAATGGAGCCCCGTGAATGCACCCTACTCTTATCTCTGCTGCGGCCATGCGCTCTATTCTCAGCCTCGCACAACTCTGAATGGCGCTAGTGACGTCAATAATCACGAAGGCGGGCGTCCGCGCGGTATTTAGAGTCGTTTCAATTGACACGGACTATTCGTCTATTTTTGAACCCCGTTTATGGCGACTGCGTCACTGCACAGATACTCCAAGAAGGCTTCCGGCACCTCGCGCCCACACGGGCTCCCCGATAACAACTGTATATCGGAAGCGATTTGTTTTTTCTTCTTTCCTTTAGAAACTGGCAACTGTGTATCTCTATGCTCGACCGCGTATATACTCTGTCTGGTCGAAAAGGTTGAAGCTCTACTCGTGCCTTGAGAATCACGAGTCTGTGGCGCTTGTTTGTTTGCAATGATCGCACAGCTGAGTGTACCATTCCCAAGCAGCAATCGAGCTTAGATTAGGCGTCGGCTCACGTAAGCTGCAATCAGCGCGGTCAAGTTCATCGCGAGAAGAAGCGCCTTCGAAAGGCTTCGACGTGATACGGAACTATAAATCACTCGCAGTAATTGCGCCCCAGAAGCCTAACCAGAACAAAGAAACGGAGCCGGTAACGAGTTCTTTCCGGCCCAAACACGTCAGCACCGTGGCCAGGCCAACGATTCGAAATGCACGCCTGCGCGCGTCGCCACGATCCAGCGGCGTAAGTGGACTGCTGCCGGGGACGATCAAGGAAGAACACGCTTCCCATTACCGGGGCCTCGGTAACCTCACGGCGGTAAACCCCCGGCCTTGACCACATCGTTCCCGACTGAGATCACCGGGCAGCACCGGAGGTTCCCCCAGACGCCGGCTGCCGATTCAAGGGCGGCGTAAGTCTGCAGTCACCGCCCACGGACAAACACCGAGGCAGCGATCTGCTGACGAGGGACTGCAAATACACACGAAGCAACGAAGGAAAAAAAAAAAAAAAAATCAGCGCGAAAGAGAGCGAGTCGGCGGCGGCCTCATAACGACGGCTGTTATATTCGACCGGAACTAACCCCCGATTCCGGTTCGTCCGACCCGGCGGTCTTCCTCCCGGCTCGTGCACCGGACGCCGGAAAACCCCGCGGTCGCGTCTGTGTGCGGCAGCGAGCAGCGGGGGCAAGCGCGCTTCCGAGAAGCCGCTCTTCGCGACGGGCGCACATCCTCATTAGCTCCAAGTATCGGCGGCGCGGTTTCTGGAGGCGCGGCCGCCAAAAGAAGCCCCAGGCCGGTTCCGACGCCGTCCGGGTCTTCCGGTACCGCAAATGAGCGGACGCGCCGCCGGGTAGTCCTCCGTCGCCGAGATGGGCCACGGAGGTCCCCCGTTGCTCCCGCTCCTCCGGACATCGCGCGCGCTGCGCTCTTGGAGCTTGCGCGACAAGCGACGGGCGGGCGGCACTTCCGTTTCCAGCCAACAAGGGCTATACGAGTCGTCCAGGACGATGAATGGGTCCAGCTCGTAGATGTCACAAAAACCGGCAGCAGATATGGTGAAGAACGCGGCGACGCTTCGAGGTGAACCGTGTTTCGGCACACCTAAAACGTCTGGACAATCACGACTCACTAGGATCGACGTCGCGAAAGACGTGTTCGGTGCAGGAGGGTGCGATTTTACTTGCCATTTCGCAAGAGCACCGCAGCTTCCACCACGCTCTTTTGCCGCCCGAGCGACGTCGCAACTGCGAAATCCCAAGTGAAATCGCACCTGGTGATTCAGCTTTGCATCACATGCTATGATTTTGCTCGCGATTTCGCAGTTGCGACGTCGAGAACCGCTGCTTCGACCACGCTTTCTTTTTCGCGTAAAGGCTCGTTCACACACTTGCAACCAAGTAGATGCCAAGTACGATCAGATGCGCTACTGCTCCGCAGCAGCGCATCTGGTGTTTTTTTTTATTTTATTTTTTAAGCTTAACAGATTTATATATATATATATATAAAAAAAAAACTTTGAAAGCTACACTTACGCGGTTTGTTCAGATGAGTTATACGGCCAGTGGGACATAGTATATGGGGCTAATCATAACAATCAGTCGCCTGATTAATTAAAATTTGTTAATTAACTCTTTAATTAGTGAGAATAGTCGTATGGTTCCAATTAGAAATTTGCTGATCGTCGTCCAAAACCCCTAAATCAGTAATTTTTATAAAAACTGAGCGCGTGAGAAGCTCAGTAGTGCGCTGAAGTTACCACTCGTGGAGCAGGTACAAGGCTGGGGCTAGATAAGAGGCGGAAAAATCGCGCGGGCGCCTTACCGAAACCGCTAGCCTTGTACCTACTCCACGACTGGTAACTTTAGTGCACTACTACGCTTCTCACGCGCTGAAAGTCTTTCTGAAAATTACTGATTTAGGGGTTTTGGACGACGCTCAGCAAGTTTCTAATTGGAACCATAGGACTATTTTCACTAATTAAAAAGTTAATTATCAAATTTTAATTAATTACCCGACTTATCGCAAAGATTAGCCACCAACATAATCCCCCTGGTCGTATAACTCGCCTCTACAAGGGGCAAAAGTGTAATTTTCACGACTTTTTTTAAACAAAGCTGTTAAGCTTAAAAAAAAAAAAAAAAAAAAAAAACCTGCATATATATATGAAACCCGAAAACGAAGGACTCTAAATTTATACACCGCCAAAAATTAATAATAAAAAAAAGGCAGGAAAACATGATTCTTTTCAGTTCGGTAGAACAGCCACCGCACACAGAGGTAAAATATCGCGATCAATAAAGGTTATAAAAGGTCCGTATCTGTCAATGGATTAATAACAGGAAAAATACTGGGTTCTGGAAGTCTTGCTGCTCCGTGCAGAAATCGGTAATTCGAAAACAATTTAAAGAATACATTTTCTTTCATTCATCCGTTCTCCTTTTTTCTTTTTTTTCCCCATTGTCTTTCTGCACGCGTATTTTGTTTTCCGGTTTCTTTCTTTTTTAACCAAAACGAAGTCCTGTTGAGATAGAGTATATTTTTCTCCAAATGCAGTGATAGCCGGGGAAATTTTCTGTGTCGGTTAAGGTGTTCCCAAGGACGGTAGACATTGCTGTCTCTCTTGCACCGCATCGCGCGAATTATGGACTATAGACGCTTTACAGACGCGCCAGATTACAGACGCCATTGCCGACCTTCTATTGTCTTACCGAGATATCAAACCACTGAAGCGGGCTTTGGCGAGCCTCTACAAAGGCAAATGCTAGGGAAAAAGACACCGTCGTATCTAAAATGCCAGTAACCTGTCCTCCTGTGGTAATGATGGAGCAGAGTGAAAAATATACGCGAAAACAAGAACTGAAGGGCGGTTATGGCGGCGCCCATGCACAGCTGCTGTAAAGCGTCTATACTTTTCAACGTGTGCACCCGCAAGAAAAAAAACACACAAAAAAAAAAAAAAAAAAAAAACTGAGAGCATTTGGAAGGATTGCGGAATCTGACCACAAAATTGTCCGAGTTAGCGACCTCCGTAATGACGTAAGCGACACGGTCCCTTCGGTACGCGTGTGCGAAAGACATAGCCTCCGTTCAAAGCTTTCACAATCGCCGCCAAAGAATCTACCCATCAAACGAAAACGAATGCCAGCACGTGAAAACGGACACGCTCAGCTCACACTGCGCCTCGAAACAATAAAAAAAAAAAAAAAAAAAAAGACAGACGCCGAAGAACAAGAAGGAAGGAAGTTTGTAGCAAATTCGCAGACAGCCGCCGCCGCGAAGGATCGCCGGGAATCGCCCGAGGGAACGCATCCAGCAAGCACAGGCAAACAACACACGCGGTGCGTTGCAAATAAGAGGGCCAGCCGCCGATCCACGTGCTGAGCAAACAGGCACGAAAACAACCCGATCGCCGATCGGCCGTGGTAGGCCCCCCGGGCGCATTCCCACGTGCGTGCCGACCAACCAACCCCTGGCTCGGAGCCAAAGCGCCCGCGCGGCGCAATTCGACCGTAATGCCACTATCACCAGAGGCCAACCAAGTCCAACAAAACATTCCGCAGACCAAATGAAAAAAGAAAAGAAAAAAAAAAAAACGTATTGCACCACACCCACCCCGGCCGTCTGAAAAGTTGGCCTAACCGGCTCCTACTCTATGTGTTGGGAGGGGGGTATTTAGTGACGAGATTTCACGATGATATTATGCTGCTGATAATGAAAACGACGACGACAACGAAAATCACTGTACGAATCGCGACACGACAGTTTCGCCCTCCGGGTAAATCGTGGCAAATAAACAATTGGCCAAGAAATACGCGCAAACACGGGAACAAAGGATGAGGTGACATTCGAAGTGGTCTCCTCCGCCGTTCACGTACATAAAAAAAAAAAAAAAAGAAGAAAAGAAGGTTTAATTTTTTTTTTTTGCGGAGTATTAATGATTTTCTTCTTTATGTGGTGATTTAAGGTACCTCTGTAATTATTTAGGACCCATTATTTGTCATTCTATCGCAAGTACACTTTTTGTTTCACTGTTGACAAACGACGACGATGAGCTACGAGCCTGTGCAAGCATGGTTTTGAAACCTTCAGACTGTGGTTTTCAGAACCATGCTTAGACAGGCCTCCAGATTACCGTCGTCTTTTGTCAACCGCTAAACAAAATTTCCTGAGGAACCGGAAATTGCCAAACGCCGCTCACCTATTAACCAGATTTGTGCTTATCTCAAATGAACCAGCGCCTTGTTCGTCTACCTTCTCGTTCTTGTCCGTGTCCTTGCCCTGTTCTAATTTTAATCTCAAATACTCTACTCAAGATACTGTATTTCAAATACTTTTTGAAGTATCGAGAGCGTTTTATACTGTATTTTAACTACATTTCTGAGTATCTTGTATTATTATCCCAAATACATGTTTGACATTGCGCCATTTTCCGAGTTTTTCGGTATAAAGTAGCGTGGGCGTGGTGCGAAAAAATTGGGTTGTGTGTGTGTTTATACAGCCTAGAACTTGGTCTGCCTCAGAGGGGCGACGAGACTCCCAGCTGTAGATGAGCAATTTAGCCAGTGCAGTACAGCCGCTAGCCTGGGGTCTTTAACGTGCACCACGCAGTAGTGATACACGACCGCACGCCGGTACGATCAATACCACCTAGAAGACAAGGCCTGCGCATGACGTTTCGTTAGTAGATCCCCGACCCGCCCCAAGCGGCAAACACCCCGAAGCTTGACGAGAGTAGGGGCGGCGTCGCAACTACGTCGCATTCAGTTATGAGGCCGCAGCTGTGTGCGTGACTGCAGAGCGCGAGCTGATAGCGAGCTTCCAGTGCATTTGCGACGTGCACGCGAACACTCCCTCGGCCAGGAGCGCGAGCTAGCACGCGCTCCTGGCTTTGAGACGCGCATTTCTAGCGCGCGCGCTCGTTCTGCGGTAGAACGCTTCGAAGCAGCTACCCGGGGTATAAACAGCGCCCTCGAAAATGGCGTCCAGTGTCAGCGTCCAGCGTCCAACGAAGGGCTTTTCAGCCCTTCGCGCAGCAGTAAGGCAATTTCGCTCATGCATTTGACGCTCCACGTGAACGTCTAACTTCATCGTATGCTATTTGCAAGAGACACTCGGCGTGAGCATCTGTTTCATTATCTGTTACACAAACCACTGAAGCAGGCGATGAAGCAGACGATGTTGCTCATCCGGGCTAGCTAGGGGGCGCTGAGGGGATCTACTAGTGATGACGTTTAGAGGAGGAAACGCGCAGGCCTTGTATTCTAGGTGGTATTGGTACGATGCTCATCCAGATCGAAACGGGCAGGGGTGGGGCTCGAACCCAGGATCCCTGGGTTCTGCAGCGCGAGCTTTCGCTCCACGTGCTCCGAGCTGGTGTGCGCTAGACCACTCGGCCACCGATCCCCCCTGGGCGTGGTGCGAGCAAACGTCAATAGTGTTTCGAGCAATTAAAATCCTGTTGCTAGCTTCGATAAGCTACGGTGACAGGCTGAGCTCGTGAAAACATCGCTTTTGTCCCGAATGTGACTCATATTTCACGCCAAAGTTCGTAGAATAAAGGTTTTCCCCTCGCCTTCCCAAACGGCACCTCTTGTTGATTATTATTATTAGAATGCAATTAAATGCAAAGGTGCAAGCGAGCTGGACAAGAATGATGAAAATAATCCCTGGAGAAGGGGAACAAGAGGGACAAAGGACAAACACATAACTCCAAACACAGCTAGGTGACTGGTGCGCGACTGGTGCGCGACCTTTGTCCCTCTTGTTCCCCTTCTCCAGGGATTATTTTCATCAACCTCTTGTTGACTAGAGTTTCCCCCAAAAAGCCTCAAACAGAAGGGGCCATTTTACGGAAGTAAAGATTGCTACACTGAGGCGCAACGCGGAACGGGAAACGACCCAAGACAACAATGCAGACTTCAGTGTCAAGCAAACAAGAAATAGAAGAAAATAAAAAGTAAACACAAAAAAATACTTTTTTTTTTTTTTTGCTTGTTGGATATCTGATTCCGCTACAGCAAAACGTCGAGTTTTGGTGTTTTTTTGTTTTCTTTTTTTTTAATTTCTTATTGTCGTCAGTTTGGCACTTAAGGCCTTGTCACACTGAGGCAACAGTTGGACAACTCTATCCGGCAACACGAGGAAATCGTGTTGCTTGGCGACCCTGTCACATCGCGGCCACAACAACAGCCCGGCAACATGTTGCTGCCGCCCGGCCACCGTCTTGTCCGATTTGTTGTCCGACAACTCTGTCAACCACGCTGATGGCGGGACAACACGGGGAACACTTCGCCATCTTGATTGTTTACCTTCGTTCGTGTGCTGCGCGGAGTCACTCGACAAAGTGCTAGTGCGTTCAAAGAGCCGGAAATTATTACGAGACGACATCAACCAATGATTGTGATTAGAACACTTGACATGGGGAGTATTTTTCACTCTTTATTTTATCAAAATGTATTTCATTCGCTGACAAAGCAGATAGCCCTAACCGAGGAAAACCGTTTTATTTTGTCAGAACCAAATAAAAAAATGCACTCTATCTATTCGCCGGGGCAAAGCGCCGGATATTCTATTTTCATCATCCGACTTTTTGCACTGTGGTACAGAACTGCACACCACCACCTCAGCGCTTCGACACGTCAGCGCCAGAAGTGTTTGTTAGCACGACTACGCTCAAGCTTTGGTAAAACGTCCTACTACCAATATCGCTTCACCAAATAAACACAACGCGTGAAACAGGCTTTGCCGCGCGTTCCTCAAACAGAGCACGAAACGAACTGACGAGCCGAGAGACCCAAGATCTGCGCTGTCTCCGTCTGTCCTACCCTTGAAGTCACAAACGATGATGATGATCAATACGGCTCAACCAACAACTTTAAAAAAAAAAATATCGCTTTTTTTTTTCAAATATCGCTTTTTTTTTTTCTTTTTTTAAACAACAAAATTCTTTTTTTTTTTTTTTTTTTTTTTTGTTTGTTATAGTAGCACATATTCCTAGTAGACGCGTGTTGTTCTCAACGGGTCCGTCGATATTCGTCGGGATCTCTCCGCAGTGGCTGCCGGGTTTGGAGGCAGGTGAGAGATGGGAGCTTCGGCGTCACTCATGAACAAAGGCTCCTCTCGCGTTTTTATGCGACCTTCGAGTGACTCGAGTCGCGGGGCAGTCTTTTAAGCGCTATTGTGCTCGGAACGTGCGAACATAATCATTACGACGCGGGCCGTCCCGCTCCCGCAAGGGCGGCCTGCATTTTTCCGAGTCCTAACTGCTGGCGACAGGGCGCCGGTTCAGCAGAGCCGCTCGCTAGAATGGGAAGGGTCATTAATTTCGCAAAATGCGCTTTCGGGCATTTTACGAAATGGTGACTCGTAAGTCCATCACGCACCCGCGAGCGCTGGCACGTGACTTCTCTGACAACGTGTATACGTAATTAGATTTATGAAGCGATCGATCGATTCTATACCTATTATTAATCGCAATAGCTGCAGAACCATGGCGGTCGTTATGAGGGATATTCCCACGGGGGAGAAATTCCTCTCTTTGTTCCCCGGGATGCGCATCACGTGGTACCAACGTCACGCCTTTGCGTGGCGCCGCGTTGACGTAGACATCCTAGGGGGATGGGGGAGCTTTTGCTCGGGCTGCGCAAACACTCCCCGCCTTGGCGAGGGATCTCTTTCTAACTGGCGGTATTTTCTTCGCGTGACTGGCAACTTTACAAATTTTGCTCAGCGAGAAGTCGGCGGTTCCACCGGGACCGCCTCACTTGTGGCTTGCGCTGTGTTGCGCACGTCGTCCGCGGCACCCGAAGGAGGCTTCGATATTCATCAATGGCGTCCTCAAGCCGATCCTCCTCATACAACTGGTTTTGTCCTTTGTCCCTCTTGTTCCCCTTCTCCAGGGATTATTTTCATCACTCTTGTACAGCTCGCTTGCACCTTTGCATTTATTTAGATTATAATCATAACCTTAAAATGCAAGTTTTCTCCCTTGTTGGCGTTAGACTGGTGGCAGCTGATAAAACCTATTTGCTCTACAGACGTCTAACCCCTGGTTAGCTCAGTTGGTAGAGCGCTCCACTAGAACTGGAGAGGTCCCGGGTTCGATACCTGAACCAGACGGATTTTTTCGGCCGCGCACCAGACACCTAGCTGTGCTTGGAGATTTGTGTTCGTCCTTTGTCCTTCTTGTTCCCCTTCTCCAGGGATTATTTTCGCCATTCTTGTCCAGGTCGCTTGCACCTTTGCATGTATTTGCATTGCAGACGTTCTTTTTGTTGCATCCACCCATTAAATTTTTTTTTTTTTTTTTTTGTAGCAGGAAGGAGTCCGTCGTCTTCGGCACCTAACAGTCCTGCTGCCATCATCGCGTACCGAAGTTTCATGCACGCCTTCATTTGTTTACTCTCATCAGCGCTCACCGAGCCGAGTCATCAGCGCTAAATGCGTCTGATAACACTGACATCCCTCTCGGCTCCCCGCCGTTCGTGTGAATGCAGCTGGTTTTAAGCATCGTCTTCCATCATTCAAGTGATGCCACCCCTTGTTGTTGCTTTTGATAACAGCCATAAACCTCGTATTTCGAACGACGCAAGATGCATTGAGCGCATAAAATTGCGAAATTGGGCATCGTGACGCTTTGCTTGCGCACAGAGGGCGCGATCCGCGGTAAAGCAGTCAGTTTAGCAGCCGTATACAGCGTCGGCCTAATTGGCCTTCCACACACTGGTGATACAATGTGCCAAATTCCAAGGGTCTACGGACATGTACACAACACATTTTACCTCACCTATGTACACTGGTAGAGTACAGTCACGCGTGAGAAAGCATCAACGCAACTATTAAAACCAAAAGCACGCCTACACAGTGTCCCTAGAATAGAACGCCGTATTGGAGTGCATTAAACACGGCGTCAAAATGCCGTTCTTCATAAGCTCGGTCTCATCGGATCGATTTGTAGGTACTTAATAAATGTGCGAGGAACAGGACATTGCTGAAAGTAAACGAAGACATTCGCAACCATCTGACAACGTTCTGGAAACTACTAAATGCTAAAAAATAAACGAAGGCATTTACGAAATCCCATTTTTGGTTCATTCCACGCTGTAAATGCTGGTTGTCACTACATCTTTGGGGCAGCTGGACAAATCAATTACAGAGGATGTTGCCGGGTTATGGCAGTCTTCCGCCGCTGGAACAAACTCGAGCGTCGGGGAATGAGCCACGACACTACATTCCTGCCGTCGCCTATTCGAAAAGCCCTTTCGGGATCTTTAAACGCATATATATATATATATATATATATATATATATATATATATATATATATATATATATATATATATATATATATATATATATATATATATATATATATATATATATATATATCGAGTATTCACTGGCGACCATATATCTGTGCGCGCGACCGCTGAGCGAGTGCTGAGAGCGAGCTCTTCCACAGATCTTCTCCAACGTGCATTCCGCACCATCAAGATTGCCCTCAAATATGGCGTCCAGTGAATACTCCCTATATACTTGTGGTCATTACTGCTTGTCCTTGTCGAGAAGAACGAAATCGGTGGTGTGAAATGCATACTGCGGAAGGCACGAAGTCAGCACCAAATTCGCCAGAATGGTAGCTGCCCTATTGAAAAAACCAGCTTAAGCTGGTCCCAGCTTCAAGCTGGGTTATTGCCCCAGCATGCCCAGCTTGGCATGCTGGTCATGCTGGTTGATCTGGTCATACTGGTCATGATGGTTGATCTGGTCCCAGCTTCAAGCTGGGTTATTGCCCCAGCATGCCCAGTTTGGCATGCTGGTCATGCTGTTAAACTGGTCATGCTGGTGAACTTCCCAACCAGTTTAACCTGTTTAAATTAATACACAGAATAAAAAAGCCAAGCTCGTCAGAAAAGCCAACTCGGCATCCAATTTATTATTTTCGTACTTGCGGCAGCCTCACATGAACTCAAATGCTACACATCCTCGGCGCTGACACAGTACTAACCGACGCACAGATTCTCGGTGCAAATTGTCTACAATGTTAATAAAACCAGATTGCTTATCTCTCAACACGAAAAAAATACTAGACACAGGCCAAAAACAGGCAATAGCAGACGAAAATACTACACGGACGAGAGAAGCGAACCTGGGTCCCGCCAGCGATGGGGGCGAAGCGGCAACTTGCGTGGTCGGCAGAGGCGAGGAAATCCGTGTGGCTTGGATGGCATTGGCGATACTCCTCGGCACCGCCGTCATTCTTGGGCACACACACGTTCGAAGACACGAAGCGACGCCGCAGTCGGGACGTCTGACATCTTCCCGCACTGAACGGACTGCCGCTCGCTGTCTTCTCAAAACCCGCTTCGCTTGCACCGTCGTTCAACTAGTCTCCAAACAACGCGCACACAGCCGTCCCTTCGATCTGCCCTCTGCCCAAGCTATCCAAACGCGTCTTCGATTCTCCGTTTCTACCACTCTCTCTCTCTCTCTCTCTTTTCTCGCACACAAAGGTAGCTTGCAGCGCGCCTGACGCGCCCGGTGGTCTACCAAAAACGAGAGGACAAAGAACAGGACGTGGCCTCGTTCCAGCAGCCGACCTTGTCGCGCGCGCTCCCAGCAATGCCAGTTCGGCTATCTCTAGCCGACCTTGGCGTGCGCGCTCCCAGCATGACCAGCTTGACCACCACGATTATTATTTCGACCAGATTCACCAGCTTGTCTCCCAGCATGACCAGCTCGTCTCCCAGCTTGACCACATTGGCTCCATGGAAAACCAGTTTGACCAGTTAAGACCAGACTGGCTCCCAGCTACACCAGATTGAATCTAAAACCAGATTCGAGTGAGACCATGCTGGTTTTTACTTAGACCAGACTGACCAGCTTAAATTCCAGCTTGCCCAGCTTAAACCAGCTTGATTGCCAGCTAAACCAGTTTAATTACCACATTGACCAGTTTGACCACCTTGATTACCAGCTTGACCACCTTAATTACCAGCTTGACCAGTTTGATTTTCATGCTGGTTTTTCCAATAGGGTGGCACGGGCCTACGGGGGAAATGCAGATCATGTATACGTTACGGCAGACGCCAAAGCACGGGTTCGGGGGCGTCTAAAACGGTTGCTATTTTATTTTTCATAGGGAAACTGTGATTTCAAAAAACTTGTAAAAAAAAAAAAAGAAAAAAAAAAAAAAGACTTTAAGGATTTGCATCCTTTCAAACCCTGCGGACCATTTTCCCCACGAAGGACTGTCTAGCGGTCCCTCAAGACCGCGATCTAGAAAGAACCTTAAACAGCCGGTCAACTTGCTTACTAATTTTTTTTTTTTTTCAGAAATAAACGTAAAAAAAACAAATAGAGAATATTTATATTCATATTTGTTTTTATTCCTTGCCCCGAGACAAAGGAGACTCGCGCAAAATCAGCCTAGCCCAAGTCGAGGGGCAAGAGAGCGCGCCCGTTGGATGAGAAAGCGGCGTTTTGTTTGCACGGGGACTTACGCGCGCATATTTTCCTTCGGTTTTTCCTGAGCCTCGCGTAAGCGCGTGCCAAGTTGTGTACGCGCCTTTGTCGCATCTGACAGCAGAAGGCAAGACGCGCTTGGGAAAAACCGTGCCTTGGGCGGCCCCCTCGTCAAGACGACGGAGCGAGCGGAAGACGCCGTATAACGCAAGGGGCGTCGCAGCTGACCCGACTCGGACGTCGTCCGAGGCTGCCGGCTTTCCGCCGTCGGTTGGCCCCGTCGCGGACGTGTGGCTCGCCTCAGGTGCTGCATACAGCCCCCTCCTACGAAGCACGCTGGACGGGTGTACAAGGTGCACCGGACGGCGCGCAAAACGCTCACTGCCCGCGTGGACAAACCAGAACGCATTCTGGCGCACTAGAGGGAGTATTCACAAGACGCCATATTTGTGGGTGCTGTTAAGAGCGCATGCTCAGAACGAGCTTACATCAATAGGCTGCTAAGACCGGCACTCTTGATGGTGCGGAATGCACGTTGCAAAAGAACGGTGGAAGCTCGCCATCAGCACGCGCTCAGCATTCGCGCACACAGCTATGGCCGCATGTGAATACTCCCTATACTTCTCACAAAGTTAGTTGCGTTAAAATGTCCCAAGTGATTACCTGATAAGACTAACATGGGGGATACCATAAAGAAAAATCCCTTACAATCATGAATGGTCGGGGTAGACCATTCACGATTGGAAGGCGCTAACCGATGCTTCAAGTTTTTTTTTTTTTTTTTTAGTTTTCTTTTAATGATGTGGGTACCGTATAAATAATTAAAATACCAGCCTACGCTCAGAAATTTATGTGACAAAGGTCTCGGCCTTTCGAGCTTGAAATATCGTTTTTTCGTTGGGATACACATAGGTTAATGAATTCAGTGCAGACACTCGAGAATACCGTATACACGGAACAAAGAGAAATGCAAATCGGGGAAGCGCACAGATGAGAGCTCACCCTGGATGCATTTACGAATCTACCCTTCGCGAGCGTTCTCGTACCCAAGAGGATGCTGTACCATTCCAACGGTGCAGGTATCAACTAACGCCTTGCCGACGCTGTCAAAAGGTTAAGAATTCGTTTCACACGCATACAACGGAAGGGCAGGGAAATATCATTTGAACCCTCGTTAATCGAAGAATATCGTGGCTGTACATGAATTCGCATTTAGATCTGTAACGCGTAAGTAATTTGAATTATTGCGTCAGCTAAGCATGTATCAGGGATGCACTTACATGAGGATAGTAAGAACCGCTCGCGCACAGGTGTACAAAGTCGCGCACGCGCAGCTTTAGTCGCAGCGTGGCGCCATTTCGGGAAATTGTGGTTATGTTTACGGGGTGCTTTGCGTTGTGTGTAAGCGACTACCCACCGACTGCGCAGGCGAGTTTGTGACGAGACTTTTGAATGCGAGTAATGTCAGACCTCGTGGGATCCATCGAAACATGTGCCAAGTTTAAGGCGCACTGAGTGAAGGTATTGTGCGGAAATGTTTTTGAATGTCTACTGAAGGACGACAGGGCTTTCAAGATGAACTGGGTTGCATAATATAAGGCGATTTCACGTGACGTACTTCCGGCTTGAAATCTCGCCGGACGCCATATTGATGAACGTTTCCCCTGTGTCATTCTATGAGCTGAGGCATTGTCTTCCAGCTTGCTTCAGTTCTTTCATATGGTTATCGACTGCGTCTGCCGGAATAGACAGAGGCACAGCGGAGCATCGCCAGCTTCTCAATCTTATACGCACCGGTCTTTATTCGGAGACGAGCAGGCGTTCGAGAAGTCGGGCCGAAATGGGCCCCAAGGCTCCGTCTTGGTACCGGGTGATGGTAAGACCTTCCTTAACTGCTGATTGCATGCAGCGTCAAAACTTTCTGCAACTCGCTCGGTACCCACAAATGAAAAAGTTCTGACCCGTTCGCGAGTACGCAATTTCGGTAAGAACTCTCACCAACACACAAATGGCGAGAGAGGTCCCGCGGCCTCTGAAGTGCTTGTCCCGAGTACTCCTACAGTCAACATCAGCTTGTTTCGGGTAGCAGAACAACTTGAGATTTGCAGAGGAAGAACGGGTTGCCAGTCCATTACCACCGTTAAATAATTGACGATCACAATGTCAATCTGCGTCCGATATCACTTCGCCGCAGCACTCGGTTCGTAGCAGACGATCCACTTTTATTTCCCATTTGTTCGAAGACAACTCACGGTGTTTTCTTGTTTAAATTTTGTATGCGAATGGCGCCTGTATCATGCCGATATCGTACCGCATGCCAATCTTATCATGCTGCTTATGCTATGTCGTTTATACACCAACTCATGTTTACAAACAAACCGGAGCGCCCCTAGCCGACGCCACTGGCGCCGCGCATGCGCGATGGGGGTCTGTGCAAGAAGCTCGCCGTCGCCCATAAACAAACCATTGAAATGCGACGTTATTGGCGTCGGTGTGAGTCCCCCTGCCCTTTTTCGCGTTCGAAATGTTGATTCTACGTCTTCCTGGCGATGTCTGACAACTTGAGCGGCCTCAGCGAAATTGACGAGGCTCGTTACACCGCAAAACTTCGCGTGAATAAGGTGACATGCGGCGATTCATTCCGCATGGACGCCGCAGAATGTACGCTAAAACCTAATTCGCATGATGAGATTTCGCACGCAATCCTCAGTCGCGACGTCGCTCGGGCTGCAAAAGCGTGAACCGTAGCTGAGATGGTCGACGTCGATACTGAAAATCTCAAGCAGAATCGGATCAAGTGAATCAGGCATAACAAATCGGTGATGGCCACTGGTAACAATGATCAACATATCCTTGTATCTACTGTTTACATCCAGCCTGCTTACCAACCTTCAAAGTTAAGTCTTTTGAGGCCTGCACTTACTCCTTATCGTAAGTACCGGGCCCATGTTTGGTCTACGGGCCGGTGCCGTCTCAAAGAGCAGACGACAAGCAGAAACGTTTGAAAGAGCAGACAACAGTTCGAACGATCAGGCGGCCGTTTGAACTTAAAGACGCACTGAACCTAGTCCGGCAAGTGGTCCGTACAACTTGACGATCTTCCCGAGTTCATGTTGGAACAAAACAAATAAATCTGATGACCACAAGTATCCATTAACTCAACCCAAAGTGCTTCCCACCCAAGCAATCGTGGTCCGACGGCGTCTGGTTTTCCCTTTTTACGGCACATATCCACGTTCTTGGACGAACCGAGCACATGAAAACTGACCTTCAAACCTTTCTCGACCCTTTTGGTACAGCCCCAGTCGCGGCGTTTTGACGAGAACGCAGGTTTTTGTCTGGTTCCTTTCAAAACAATGCAGGAATACACGTCTCACATGGGGACTTCCGCCCACAATCCCAGACCGGAAGTGCGCCCGACGCGCCACCACGCGCGGTGACGCAACAGAGATGAGTTCGTGTATAGCACTGAGTCATGCCGGTCGGTACCGCCCCCCTGTTTTCGGCTGTATAAACGATGCCAAATAAACCTTGGTTGTTGTAGCGTTCACCAAGCTAACCGTGTCAGACTCACTTTCTTACCAGCCGAGAGCCGGCCGATAAATGGCGTCAAAAGCAGCCCCCGCGACCAGACCAAAACTGCCGTGGCAAGAGGCAGTCATGAAACCACTCAAGCAGCCCGACCCTTTGCTCCTGTCGGGAAACGTTCAGAAGAACTGGACGCTCTTCGAACAGAAGTTTGAGCTGTATATACCTGCAAGCGATGGCGCCAGAAAAATCAAGAACGGATGCTACCAAGGCGGCCACACTTTTGACCATCGCCGGGGACGACGCCCTAGATATCTCCAATAACTTCGCCTTTGTTGAGGGTGAAAGCAACGAAGATTACAAGACCCTTGTCGCAAACGTCGAGGACTACTGCGCGGACCAGCAGAACGAGGTGTACGAAAGATACGTCTTTCGGACAAGAACGCAAGACGGCGGAACCGTCAATATCTTCTGACAACATCGGAAACATTCAATCGCGACACGCCAGTTGACAGCGATGTCAGTGACTTCGAAGACGCCGGAGCGGAAATGCAACTTCATCCAAGGGCCCAAGAAAGAGCCAACGAAACTCCTCCAGCGCAGAGAACTCCTCAAACTGTTCGAGGAATACCAAACGTGGCCCCATCAGCGCCTAGATCTACGCGAGCTACGGTTGCACCCAAGCGCTTGCAGTACGGGCAGTATTTCGAACGAACTGTTTAGCATCGTTTGCCCTTGTCGTTTGTTATTTTATGCTTTTCTTACTAAATAAAGGGGGGTGTATCATGCCGATATCGTACCGCATGCCAACCTTATCATGCTGCTCTATGTCGTCGATAGCACTGAGTCATGCCGTCGGTACCGGCCCCCTGTCTCCGGCTATATAAAGATGCCAAATAAACCTTGGTGGCTGTTACGTTCACCAAGCCAGCAGCGTCTGACTGACTTTCTTATCAGCCGAGAGCCGGCTGATACAGTGCCTGACAGTCATAGCAGACAAATCCCGTTCTTCGCTTTCGTTATACTTCGTTTCAGCTTCGGTCCGAGCGCGGCCAATGTTATGAGCCGAAGGGCCAATCAAACAGCGAAAGAGGCACAACGTCATGGCGTCCGCCTGCTCGCTTTCGGGGTGGCCACAATCAGACAATAGCAGATGGCGCCGGGAGAACTTCGAAAGGGAAAAAAACAAAACAAAAAAGACATAGTGTAAGCATGGGTTTTTGCGGCCCAAATACGTCTTGTTGAATATATTAAGTTATGTCGTCGACGGAGCTACTCACCATGCACGTGCGTTTTACCGACACAAAAACGACGCCAACTACACTCTAAAAAATGTCTGTGCGTCTACTTTCACGCACAAAACTCGGAGAACCAATCAGCGCAGCTTACGGAGGCAGTTTAGCGAATGACGATGTCGAAACATCTGTTTAGGCCAAAAAAACGCAGTCTGAGTTGTGACATCCAATGGAAAACGTCACGCTTGCAACGTTTTTTTTAGAGTGTATAGACAACCACTGATTACCAGGAATCGCTATACAAGAGCTAACTCTATGTGCCGCCGCCTTCGAGAGCGGCAGCCTTTCCCTTTCGTTTTGCTTCACTGGCAGGTTATATGCTGTCCACATATCTGGTCTCTCATCTCAGTTTGTTCGACACAGTTTACTAAAACCAAGAGAGGGAGAAACTAACTCTTTGCCTGGCAGCAATATCAAACGTGGGGGCCAAGAATTCAGTTTCGAAGACATTAAGATATTTTTGCCTGTGCGCTTGCTCACCCAACTTAGGAGTGCGTTTTGCTGACCTGCAACGTGTGTCCAAAAGGAGATGGATTAACCCTCGAAGTACCTCTGTGGGAATCTGGGGAGCTGCTAAAGAAATAAATGGGAAGTAACGCATTTTGCAATGAGCTCAAAAAATAACAAAGTACTTCCCACATTACTTCATCCGGCATGCTCAGCGGTAAGCTCAGAAAAGTCGCTTCTCAAGGCTCGTACCATCGTATTTCGTTTTGATTTTGGGAAAAACAGGAGCGTCGTTCTTCCGCGAGCGGTACAATGCTTTCATTGGAAGAACCAAATGGTGTCTATCTTCACCAGTGTCGCTACAACGGAGGTCAAAGTCTACAGCTTAGGAGTTGCCAGCGACGACATCGTGCACGATACAGTACACGCACTCTTCGCTCTGCGCACTTTGGAAGAGTGGCTGGAAGAAAACATTCCTATATTTACAAAACTTGTCCGCATCTCATCATTTCAAAAATAGGTTTCAAATGTACGAGGGAACAAAAAGACGAAAGGTGACTAAATCTTTTTTTTTTTTTTTCCAGCTACAGGGACGGCAAAAGTGCGTGTAATGGAGTGGGGAGCGTCCTCAAGCATAAAGCAACCTTGTGCAACCTCAGGGCGTCAGAGTTGGAAATAATTGGAACTGCTGATGATTTTGCTCGTGTAGGGGTCCAGAAAGTGCCTGGAATTGTACTTTTCAAAAATGAGGCAGCAAAGCCTCATCCAATACCGTGACACAATGAAAAAGAAATGGAATTCTTTGAGTCTCATAAAAAAACATTCAATCCTGCGACTTATGGATGAAGGCTCAAAATAAAAACAAATCTTTCACGGTTGTGATAAAAAAAAATTGCGAATTTTCGGGAGTAATGTTAGATTCACTTAAAATCACTTTTTCTTTTATCACACGAAGCGTTACTGTGAACTTATAATATTAAAGATGCCATGTTATGTTATACATTTCCCCCGTTTATCTGTATGCTTTGTTATTGCCTCGAACAAAAAGAAAGTAAAGAAGGCCTGAACGAGCCTCGCCAGTATACGTGAAATGCGGCCGTATGAAAGAAACAAAATTTCGCACTTGGCCCGCTCGGCTTCTGAAAATACTTTTTCTCGCCCCCTTCAGTACCTGACATGAAGGATTATACAACTTAACATTTATGCTCGTTAAATAATAATAAAAAGAGCGTTTCAATAAGTTTATTTAAAGTTGTGAATCGAGACTTTATCAGTAAACTTGACATGTGCATGAACTTTTTTTTTTTTTTAAATTGTCAGAACACACCTTAGTCATGCCTCAATTTTACCAAAAAGGTGCATGGGTTTAAATATCATAAATACTATGGCTACGTTCCAAGCATATTGTCACGAATGAAGAGCTGAAACAAAGAATAACAGGGAAAACTGAAACGTTTAATGGGGCGAACTACCATGAAACACAAAATATAGTGGGAAAAGACGAGAATTGAGCTGCCAGCGGCGTTTGAAACTGCGCCTACGCAGGCTGCGCCTAATGAAATCACAGTCCACTCGGTTAGGGTTAGGAGGGACGCCGGTGAGAGTTTAGCCTCAAACTCAGTGATCGGGCTCGAAAGCGGTTTGTTGCCCCTGGGGTCGAGTGTTTTCGGCGCGTAGAACATTCTAACCTCGAATTCTAACCCGCACAACACTCGGAGAGCCAATCACCGCAACTTACGGAGGCAGCTCGGCGAATGACGATGCCAAAACATATGTTTAGACGAAAAAACGCAGTCTGAGTTGTGACATTAAAGGGGTCATGAAACGATTTTCCTACTTCTTCCTCCTTAGCTTTAATCCTCAACTCAAATGCGAATTGTGAAATCACGTGGTCGTGATATTCCTTCGGAACAGGTGCGATGACTCCTAGCTTCCACCGTGCTTTTTATGCACACCATAGAACTTGTCATTCCCCAGTGACAATAAGTTCCGTCAGGGCACTCATTGGCCACGAACGCGAATCCAAATATCCGTCGACGGATTGATTGTTGACGAGCGCATACGTCCGAGTGACGCAGTTCTCGTGTCCAATGCGTGAGCTGGGCTCTGCTGACGTCAGTTTGGCGCTGGTGACGCGCTTTTGGAACCGCGGATGTATCACAGTGAAAAGGCGGAGAGCTTTCGAAGGCAAGAAGGTACAAAATAGTCCGCTATATTTTCAAATGTAGCGTCTTTCTTTTGGCCAACTAAACGATATGCGATTAGTAAAGTACCAATTTAAAATCATTCATCCCAACCCTAAATTCGTTTCATGGGCCCTTCAAGCAATGCTAGCGTGGCGTTTTGCATTACGTAATGTCACAAATCAGACTGGGTTTTTTGGTCTAAACATATGTTTCGGCATCGTCATTCGCTGAGCTGCTCCCGTAAGTTGCGGTGATTGGCTCTGGAAGTGTTGTGCGGGAAAGTAGACGCACAGGCATTTTTTAAAGTGTATACACACACGCAGCACAATTATATATTCCGTTCTACACTACGATGGACCGCAGAGGAAGCTACGAGTCATCAAAAGCCAATCTAGTGTCGTCCGAGTGTCACGTGGCTTGGACGCGGAGACGTTTGGGGCGCATAGGCATGCGACACGCTCACAGCGCTATGACTGGCTGGGATACACTCTAAAAAAAGTCTGTGCGTCTACTTTCACGCACAACACTCGGAGAGCCAATCAGCGCAACTTACAGAGGCAGCTCAGCCAATGACGATGACGAAACATATGTTTAAACCAAAAAACGCAGTCTGAGTTGTGACATTAAAGGAGCTGTGCAACAATTTCAGGAATTTGCTTAATAATTGTGGAAGTTGATGCCTGACACTTCTGCAGTGAACTACAGAAAACAGATTTTGCCTGGATACCCTAGTTTTTATTTTAAAATATGAAAAAGATCCAGGTTTTTGCCGCCTCTCAACTCGTGCATCGTTTTCCGGGTCACGTGCACAGTGACGTCACTTGAGTAGGCGCGGAGTTCCGGAAAAGTTCTCTCTTTAGAGCCATCAGCGAGCAGCGAGAACTCATCCGCTCGCGACCGCGTGACCACCCGTCCTTGCCCGTCCGGCGCTGTCCCCCTCCCCCTCCGGCTTCTGGCGGCTGTTTGCGATTTTGTGGACCTAGGATAGATGGCGCCACTAAAACTCCGTATAATAAAAGTTTTGTCGACGATACCAGGGTTTTGACGCATTTATATATATGTTGGAACGACAAGATTTATAAAAAAAGTTACCTTTTATCGAGCAGGTATTCGCACAACCTGCTATCTTTCTTACAACTACCCAAGTGACGACACGCCGCTTGTTTCTCATGGCCGCCACTCGTGGCTGCAGGTCGGGAAATATTCCAAGTTTTGACTCGCTATTAATGCGGTGGAATCGCAACATTTCGATGAAAGGAGGTGTGTTTTCTGCCATTTGTGACACAGTGAACAATATCAAAAGCAGAAAATGCCAATTCTTTCAACGTTAAAATCGTTTCACCCCCCCCCCCCCCCCCTTTAAGCAATGCAAGCGTGACGTTTTGCATTGCTTAATGTTTCAACTCAGACTGGGTTTTTTGGTCTAAACATATGTTTCGGCTTTGTCATTCGCTGAGCTGCCTCCGTAAGTTGCGCTGATTGGCTCTCCGAGTGTTGTGCGGGAAAGTAGACGCACAGACATTTTTTAGAGTGTATATACAAATATAAATATATATATATATATAGCGTCCGCTGTGGTTAATCGCAGAGTGAATCGGAGTAGGCCGCCTTGAGTCGGGGAAGGTCGCGGGCGGTGGGATTCTCAATGCACGCGTGACGCGCTCAGAGAAGCTTATATCACGTTGCACAAGTGTCGTCTGACAAGCGAGCCCCCAAAACAAACAACGCAGTCTCGAAGCGACCTCGCGTGACAAGGATGCAGCAGCTGCGAAGCGAAACATGCTGCTCGTTTTCGATTTCCGCTCGTGCGCATAAGAGTCGAACTCGAGTCGAACTTTCCGTTCAAAGCTGAGGAAAGTCGAACCTCTCTCTGCAGGTTCGTGCTTCTGAACCCCCAAAGGTTCGATTTGCGACTCGCACGCTGAGCATCTCGAGTTCGCCATGGATCCACGTTCCCTTCGCCGCTCGGATGGCCTTCACGACGAATCGTCCACCGATGGGGCCATTTAGCAACGAGAACTTGAGAACTTGGTGCGCTCGTCAGCAGCCAGAGTTCTTGTTTTTTGAGCCGCATAGTTTCGTTCACGCGAAGAAATCTAAAGCGTCCAGTTTGGCGCAAAGCAGTTGGGAGAGCTGATCGCTGCAGTGCACGCAGGGAGCTCGGCCAATCAGGACGCTCCCATGTTCGGACGTCAACCGTCTGCGCCGAGAGCAAGCTCAAACGTCATGCTCGGTGCCACAGCGCAAGTAGTTCTGGTTTATGAATGTTTAGAGAGCCGGAAGGTTAATCTGCCTCAGTGGGTGTCCGGTGTCTCAGCTGGAGATGAGCAATTTAGCCAGTGCAGTACAGCCTGGAGCCTTTAACGTGCATCACGCAAAAGCTATTACACGACCGCGCGCCGGTATACGATGCTCACCCGGATCAAAACGGGCAGGGGTGGGAGTGAACCCACGAAATCCCTGAACTCTGCCGCGCGAGCTTTCGCCCCATGCGCTTCGAGCTGCGGAAGTGGCCGAGCGAAGCCTCAGTGCAATCTTTTCATTCGTGCCTTTGTTTCATTTATCACACTCGGCCACCGACCCCCAAGTCCCCATGGTGCCACAGTGCTTTAGTAAATCTAAACATAACATCAGCACCCCCCCCCCCCCCCCCCCCCCCTCTCCCGGAGATCAGAGCGACCCCACGTGCTTTGCGGAGAGCAGTCACTCCAGATTTCTGAGACTGTTCAGCTTCTTATGGACGATGCCACATCATGATCGATCCTTCAGTCCAGCCAATCGCTTGGACTAAGTTTGGGGTTGCCTTATTAAAACATTGGCTCGATGGCGGAGCCTCGAAAACGATCGAGTGGCCCGAACAATCTTAAGAGTACCTCGGTCTGTTGCGAACGGCCGCAATTGATTTCCTTCCACTGCCCGCCCGCGGACACGAAAGACACCCTCATGAGGTGCCCAAACTGTCCGCGTTGCCCCAATCAAAGCTACATAGTGGCCTCATTCGCGACCATAATTATCGTTTCTAAGCTCTTTCTTTTTTTTTTTTTTTTTTTTTTAGAACATCGCCATTGAGCATTTTTGGTATTCCTGCCGTCGCGTTTATAATCACCGGTAACTTAAATTATCGCTCCGCCGCCACTGAGATTGCGACATTAGCAGTCAAGAACGACAGAGAACGAGTCAAGAAGCGGCAACAAATTAAGCCAAGCCACGCTCTTCATCATCTGTAAGGGGGATCGGCGGCCGACTGTGTCAGCGCACCGCAGCTCGGAGCACGTGGAGCGAAAGCTCGCGCCGAAGAACCCGGGGATCCTGGGTTCGATCCATACCCCTGCCCGTTTCGACCTGGATGAGCATCGTACCGGCGTGCGGTCGTGTATCACTACTACGTGATGCAAGTTAGACCCCGGGCATGCGGTTGTACCGCACTGGCTAAATTGCTCATCTACAGCTGAGAGACAAGACGCCCGTTGAGGCAGGCTAAGTTCAGGCTGTACACTCTACAGAATGCCTGTGCGACTACTTTCCCGCACAACACTCGGAAAGCCAATCACCGCTACTTACGGAGGCAGCTCAGCGAATGACGATGCCGAAACATATGTTTAGACAAAAAAAACCCAGTCTGAGTTGTGACATTTGCGTTTTTTTGTCTAAACAGATGTTTCGGCATCGTCATTCCCTGAGCTGCCTCCGTAAGTTGGGGTGATTGGCTCTCCAAGTGTTGTGCGGAAAAGTCGACGCACGGGCTTTTTTAGAGTGTATAAACATACTCACAACCCAATTAAAAAAGAAAAAAAAAACTGAAAGAGGCGATGCAACGAGTTTTGTACTTTGCGCAAATACCGACTAGAACAAATTCCTGATGCTTATAACTAGGGTGTGCATTTTCCGGTTTTAACCGAAAAACACCGATAAACATCCGTCGGTGACGAAAATATAAAATCGGTTAGAACCGAAAAACACCGGTGGTTGGATATTTTCGCCCTGGTTAAAACCGAAAAACACCGGTCGTTGCTAGTTTCCGACCTAGCGAAACCCTTTCCCCGTAGAGGTTCGTCAAGCGTGTTATCTTGTGGATCCTGCATTCTTCCAGTGTTTATACATGGCTTGCAGGTGGCGTCAGTCCGCCCTCCTTTCTGGGGGTCAAAAGCGTCTAGTGAACGCAGTGGAAGCTAAGCTCTCATACGCCTTTCCCCCATAGTGTCTCCCATGGCCCCCTTTTGTGGACAAATTAACGCAGTGGAGGGTAGGCTCTCACGTGCCTTTTCCTCATTGTGTCTGGCCAAGTGATGTCGGTGCAAGCCATATATTTAGAGGTTGCTGTGGTTCCTGGAAGACACTGCCAATGTCCGTGTCGTACAGGAATGTGCGTTTTCATAAATGCGGGTTGCGAACCACAAGGAACGTGCTGCCATGACGGCAGCACGTTCCTTGCGTGTAGATGCAAGCATGAAAGTATGCTTGCATCTACTATAATAACCAAGTGTGAGAAATAGTTGCTTCCTAGAGAAGAAGTGTATGAACTATATGTGAATAAAATTAGAAATCTTTGTCTGTGATCAATCGCTTTTTTTTCACCGATAATCACCGATTTTAGCCTCGTCGTGAGACGTTCCTCCGAAATACACCGCTGTTCTGAAAATAAATAAACACCGAAAAACATCCGCCGATTTTTCTCACAAATAAACACCGGAAAGTACACACCCTACTTATAACCTATAAAACACGCGTTTTTCATAACGCGCAGTAAAAAAAAAAAAAAAAAAAAAAACAATAAAAAAAAAAACGAGCAGCGTCTTTTCAACTCGCAGTCAGAACAAACGGCCCCGTGATCTGGACCTGATTATATATGCCGCCAATGGTGGTCACGCGCTGGGGTCGGCAAAGCGCAGGACAAGCGCCGAGTTCCCGACATCGCTATGGTTCGGCTATTGTCGTCGTTGCAGCGATGGGACTCGGGCCATCTAAACGAATGCTCGTCAAGCTATTGATTATGACGAGCCCAAATCGACTGCCCATGCAATGCTCGGGTCCGATCTATGAGCTGCATTCAAATATCATCGCTCTGAGATACTGCGACCGTTCACACTCTAAAGAAAGTCTGTGAGTCTACTTTCACGCACAAAACTCGGAGAGCCAATCAGCGCAACTTACGGAGGCAGCTCAGCGAATGACGACGCGGAAACATATGTTTAGAACAAAAAACCCAGTCTGAGTTGTGACATTAAGCAATGCAAAACGTCACGCTTGCATGGCTTAATGTCACAACTCAGACTGCGTTTTTTGGTCTAAACAGATGTTTCGGCATCGTCATTCGCTGAGCTGCCTCCGTAAGTTGCGCTGATTGGTTCTCCGAGTGTTGTGCGTGAAAGCAGACGCACAGACTTTTTTTAGAGTGATAAGACATCGAGTTTTGCGAATGAGAGATTGAATGAAAACGATCAATGTTGTCCTCGCAATTACACCGCAATAAAGGAGTTTCTGGGTCAGTGCCGTTGCGTGCGAGTACACTTGGGTTCCGCTATAGTGCCACTAAGCCGGTGTAAAGTGAAACCCATTCCAAGCAAATATCGTAGCAGGATGCGGCACGTTCACGCTTCTTGGCATCGCGTTTTTCGGCGTTCTTATCGGCTAGTTCTGCATAAAACAGGGCTGCCAGTTCCTGCAGAACACGAGGACAGCCAACCACGGCGAACAACGAAAGGACCCCAACGAATGATCACGAAACTCAGAATGGATTTGAAAAGTGCGATGCGCGCGAGGACAATGAGAAAGGGAAACGTCACGCTCACTGCGCCTGCGCATATCGCATTTCCTGATATAATCGGAGCTTCGTCGTACGCTAAGACCCATGCAGGCATTGGTCGCCGCAATTCGCTGTCTCCTGTTCTGCAGGAAAGGGAACTGGCAGACCTTTTCTTAGGCTGCACAGTCACGTGGCCGCCTCGGTACAGCTCCGAGCCAAAGTGCCGGCCTATTCTTCGTTGCTGCGCAACGATTTTACATTGAAAGAATTGGCATCTTCTGCTTTTGACATTGTTCATTTCGTCACAAAGGACAGAAAACACACCTCCTTCCTTCGAATTGTTGCGATTCCGCCGCGTAATCGCGAGGCAAAAATTAGAATATTTCCCGACCTGCAGCCGCGAGCGGCGGCCATGAGAAACACGCTGCATGACGTCAATAAGGGTCTTGTAGAAAGATAACAGGTTGTGCGAATACCTGCTCGATAAAAGGTGACTTTTCTATAAATCTTGTCGTTCCATCATAAATAGGAATGCGTCAAAAACCTGGTATCATGCATCGACAAAACTTTTATTATACGGAGTTTTAGTGGCGCCATCTATCTATAGGTCCACAAAACCGTCAGCTCTATCTGTACCGCGAACAGCGGAACAGCCGCCAGAAGCCGGAGGGGGAAGAGGACAGGCCCGGACGGGTATGGCCGGACCCGGATGAGACTTTTATGGCCTTAGGAGAGTCGATCTTGTGATATGGTATTACTGTTTTCGGACAATGTGCAGGAAATAAAAAACTAGGAATAGATAGACTACTTAAACAAATTGCGAGTAACGTTGCGTACGGAACCAGATATAATGACCTAGTAATAGATATGAAAATGAATGAACTAAATATAATGTATTTTTCTAAACTGTATGAATATGTAATATTAACACGGCATTATTACGATAAAAGCTCGAAAATTGAGGTCAAAAAGAGAAATTTGAGGTGCATTAAAAGGTACGTAATACCCAGAATATTTACGAACTACGGAAAGAGAATAAAAAGGCATGATATTCCTTCCCTTTTTAATAAATTACCCGATAATTTGATTAGTATATCATCCATGCGAACGGCTAAGAAAGCTCTTAAAAAGTGGTGTCTAGAGTGTAAAATCTGATTTCCCTATTGCTTAGTGTGTTTTTTCCTGAGTCATTTCTGTGTTTTTTCCTGAGCCATTCCTGAGTCATTTCTGATTTCCCTGTTTAGTGTGTTTTTTCCTGAGTCATTTCTGTGTTAAGCGATGTTGATGTTCAATTGTTGTCTATTTTGGTATGTTTCACATGAGTCGTACAGTGTTTAGAATGTGTTAGTATTTCAGTGTTCGGCGATTTGTTTGATTTTCATATGGAGAGTAGTTTCATTTACATGGCGCAAATATTGCTGTGTTTTACAATTCTGTTTAATTTCTTTATTTATAGTGCTACTTGCAATACTGTGTTCTATTCCTTTTATTTTGTAAAGATTTTGGTCTGCCTGGTTCCACGGACAAGCAATCTTCTTTGCTTTTGTGGGCCAGTTATTGGAAGTGTTTTTCAAAGGAATAAAAGACTATTATTATTATTATTATTATTACTGGCTTATACCCTTTGTAGCGGGCGGTAGCTTGTGCCACCTAGCCTAAGTCTAAGAAAGACAAACATTTGATTCCTCCCGCCCTTCTAAGCCTGGATGTTGATGGCTGCCGCAACCGGGTAAAAGCCACCTGCCGGCAGTACTTGAAAAAAAAAAAAAAAAAGGCTGCACCTACGATTCTAAAATCGTAAGTGCGGCCTATACACGGGTAATTTTTAAATATATTTTTTCAACTTTTTTGTTCAAAGTTAGGGGTGCGGCTATTACAAGAGAGCGGCGATTACACGCGTATATATGTTATAGGGTTCCACAGTTGCTAGTCCTGGCCGAGGTGTCCATAAATTGACGGAGACTTATCGCAAAAAGTTGTCTTTTGTCACTGCCACTGGCGTATGATACCGAGCGTCCTCCTCATTGGAAGAGCTGGTTGAAGGCGGACGAACGATTGTTGTTCACAGTGCAACGCGGCGCAGCATACACCCGGCCAGTAGCGTCAGCGGCTCCCGCGGGGCGGTAGCCCACCGCGACCTCCCCCCGCCCTCTCGTTTCGAACGGCGCTTGAAACGACTATCCAAAAGCTAGGTAGCGCCTGAGACAATGACAAAGTAGGAGACTGAACCCCACAGAGCGATGACTTCAAATGTTTAACCATCGTAAACAGGGAAATATATGCACTGCAATCATCGCACTCTCACTCAATCCAAGGCCTCGCCGCCGCTCGCAAGAACGCTACCTCCTTATCTATCGGGTCAATTCAGGCAACGCTGACGCAGCCTGCACCAGGTCTTTGGATCGCGTCTGCCTCGATTATCTCTCTTACGGTCGTATCCTTATGTCTGGCAAGCACAACGAACGTGCTGAACAGGCCTACAGCCGCAGTCTTTACAGTGAAGTGAGAGACGGCCATCTCGTTACCTGTTAACTACAGCTATAATGCAATTAAATGCAAAGGTGCAACGTGAAGGTTAACGTTTAGGTTGTGCTCGCGTAACCTATCATTTAAACATATGCCCGTTTGTCTAGCGTACTTCTTTCCGCACGACAGCGGAATATGATACACCAACCCCTCAGCGCAGGCAACAAACGGGCTTCTGTGTTTCTTCACGCAACACATGCGAGGCTCTGTGGAAAGGGTTTGTCAATTTACACAACTTGGCGAGCTTTTCCGCCGCAGAAAAAAACGACCTTTGTGTTTATACGAGTAGCTATTTTCTTACGGTTGTGCGCAGTCTTGCGCATTCACGGCACAACGGCTATCTTTTGGTTTCACCAGGACTGGAGTTTACTTTTGCTCGTAGCCTCTTGAGAAGCCCTTCTGCAACCGATACCAGCACAACCTTTGGGAACCCGGCAGATAAAACACGTCCAGACTGCTCCAACATACTCAAATGTATCACATGGTGGCACGACCCTCGAAGAGCGTTCATGAAGCACAAATCTGCAATCCCTCTTTTAACAAGTTTAAAATGGGATGAGTTATAACGTAACGGGGGCTTACTGGCTCTAGGCAGGCAAGTCCAACATACATGATGCTTAGAGAGGTTGAGCGTGATGTCGAGAAACTGTATGACACTTTACTGGAACCTGATGCGTAAGTTGCGGAGGAAGAAGGGCATCCCCAAAAACGGTCAAGAGACTGTCAGCGCTCTGTGTTGTCCAGTCTCCTATACTTTGTCCTCATCTCAAGCGCTACCATGTTTTGGAATACCCAGTACGAACTCGCCCAACAGTGTGCGCTTGAAACAAGAGGGAGAGGGGGAAGAGAGTCGTGACCCCCCCCCCCCCCCCCCTCCCTTTCACTGCCCAGCTGCACACCCCTGAGCTCTGCACCCGGTGCGTTCCGCCACCCCCCCCCCCCCCCCCCCTTAATGACGTCACTGCACTCGGGGAATTTTGAGCCCGCAGCGCGATCTAACGACGGTGCCCCGTCAGAGAACACCACGCAGCCGACGAGGCCCGGAATACGTTGGAGGCTTGCAAAAGAAACGCGCGTCGAGACAAAATGACAGGAAGTGCAACGCAAGCTCGAAGAGCGGCTCCATTCACGAAGAAACCGAAGTGCTGTCGTAAGTATAGTACGCGCAAATACCCGAGGGTTACCTGGCCGATAGCAAGACGACAGAGCGGCACATCAAGAGCGTCACCGCGACTCGGGGGTAATCGGTGTCTCACGTCAACGCGCGTTGCCGACCCGAAAGCAAGGCTTCTCGTTTGAAGCACGGCGACACCAGCAGCACCGTGAAGCCGGGAGAACCCGGTCTTGCGCAATAACCTCCTCCAATCGTGCAAAGCCGAGTCACGCGAAGCAACAAAACACACACACACACGCACGCACGCACGCACGCACGCACGCACGCACGCACGCACGCACGCACGCACGCGCACACACACACACACACACACACACACACACACACACACACACACACACACACACACACACACACACACACACACACAAAAAAAAAAAAAGCATTTGAATGGCAGATTTAGAAAATGCACGCATAACTGTCGCGGAAGGTAACTGGCAACGTAAACGACCCCAGATGTGCGTCGCGAGTGTTTGCGACGGCGGCGGAAGGTCCCACGGACCGTCTTTGTGCCTCTCACGCCGGGAATTGAGAGAACGGCCGCGGCCTTCGAAGCATTCCGCTACCTCATACGTCTGTTACCCAGATTTGGCGTATAACGGCCTCCGCGTGCGACACGCAACGGGTCAAACCCAAATCAAGGGCAAAAAAAAAAAAAAAAGGAAAAATTTCAAGTTGGCGGCGAAGCTTGCTCAAGTTGGACCCGTTATGAAACAATTCGTGGCGACCGGGACCCACCGGGCGACCTGGTTTTCCGGGCGCAGCCCCCTCATTAAAGTCCGTCTTCCGGTATTCCCCAACCTAGTTTCGGGAGTCGCGTGAACCCGCTCACTGCCGCGGGCGACGGTGGGAGGAGGAAGGCACGACAAGTGCGCGTGGGTTCGGGGAGCGATCGCTGCCGCCGTGTCATTAGCCCTGCCTCATTACGGCCACGGAGGACAGTGCTCTCCGTGCGGCGCTCTGTTTGGCGCCACGGCCCGAAACGCATGCATAGGTGCGGGTCGCACTCCACGTCCCCTTGCACGATTCCGATAAGGATCGGCAGCTGTCGGCGGCACGCATCGACCGCTCCGTCGCCTCGCATCGAGCGCTCCGTCGCCTCGCAAACACGGTTCCGAGCCCGTGCTTGCACGCGGGCAGGTGTTTTCGAGCTCGCCTGACGTGTATTTTCACAAACGCCTCAAAAACCGTATAAAAACAAAAGAAGTTAAAAAAAAAGGCAGTTTTGCGTTAATTTACAGCACACTCACAGGGATATCTGCGACACGTCACGGCGAGGTCGTTGGGCATCGGCGTCGCGTTCACGCACCGTGAAGTGTATACAAGAAATAGATATCCGACAATTCGGTTCCGAACGTTGTTTCTTTCTTTTTCTTTTTTTTTTTTTTTTTTTTTTTTTTTTTTTTTTTGTTCCCGAGCGCGTGAAAGCGGGTCTCCGGGCACGAGCTCCTGGCAAAATGACAATGCTACGACGACATTATGTTATGGGTTATTTCTTTGTATGTTTTTTTTTCTTCAGAGAGTGCGTGCAGTGGGCATCGGGTACTACAAAACCCCCAAGTATAGTCATTTTTCGTGTTCGTGCGTACGGCGCGTGATTTGCTCGCTTTCCGAAGCGACGAACATGCGCGTGCTGCACTCTAACAATAGCCCGTGCGTCCATTTTCCCGCACAACACTCGGAGAGCAAATCAGCGCAACTTACGGAGGCAGCTCAGGTAATGACAATGCCGAAACATGTTTAGACCAAAAAACCCAGTCTGAGTAGTGACATTAAGCAATGCAAGCGTGGCGTTTTGCACTGCTTAATGTCACAACTGAGACTGCGTTTTTTGGGTCTAAGCATATATGTTTCGGCGTCGTCATTCTCTGAGCTGCCTCCATAAGTTGCGGTGATTGGCTCTCCGAGTGTTGTGCGGGAAAATAGACGCACGGTCTAGTTTTAGATTGTGGGCTGAGAAGATCGCACGCTCGGCCGAGGACTCGGTACATACTGGAATGGTGTAAACAGCAAGTTGCTAACGTTGTGACGTAGCTGCGTGGTAACGCCTCCGCTTCGCAGGCAGCGGACCCAGGTTCGATCCCCGCGGGGAGCGTTCTTTTTCGAGGATTCGGGAACAACGACAACGGACACCCCCTACGCCCTACTGCAACAAACGGACGTCATTTCCAGTGGTAGGAAGAGCCCACAATGGCTATCGCTGTAAAAAGGTTCGGAACCTCGCGATGCATCAAATTACCCATCTACGCGGTGATTTAAAATATACGCAATTTAGATTAGCTATGCGCCTCCCAGAAACTAAGGGACAGGAGGGGACGAGAGCACGAGGAGGAGACGTCAGAATGCCCAACTGGAAGGATTCGTGGGCAGACGCCAAGCTAGAGCTGCCTTTGTGAGATCTGCTCACACTTCGAACGCGTCCGACTGCCAAACGCCGGCCGTCCAGCGTTCCGCATTCGCATTCGAGCTCGTCCATATCAGATAGAGATTTGGATCACAGCAGCGCGAAACTAGTGAATGCTTTTTTGTTCGTTTTTTTATCACAAGATGTGTTTGACCAATCCTCCCGGTCACTGAGTGATAATTGACCCTGTAAGTGATGACGTCACTATATCAGAGGTGGAACTCGTGAAATGTACACATCGCGACACTGTTAGCGCGAACACGACATCGGCGCATTTTCGCATTTTACTTCTTAATAGTATTAGCGAGCACGAAATGTTTTCGCTTACATTATAGAAATAAATTAGCTCTTTCCGTAGTAATAATAACTTCGATGACATCCCTTGGTTTCAAAAAGAAAAACTAGAAAAACCGAGGATCGCTTGTTCGCGCTAACAGTGTCGCGCTCTGTACTTGGGAGCAGCCACGGGAGCAGCTGAAACGGCTGTTTTGGAGCAGGTTGGGAGCAGCTAAAACTACATTCTGGAGCAGGCTAGGAGCAGCCCAGATCAGTTTTCATTGCACTTCAGCTTGTGTCTTAGACAAGCACGGGAGCAATTTCAATCGTGTTTAGCAGCACAGATGGACACGAGTGGTTAGGGACCTAGGTGGATGGGATAACAGTGTAACAGATGCGAAAACTTGAAACTTTGTGAGCCTTAATGAGAACCAAAAAGCAAGTATCATATGTTTCTGAAAATAGTGTCCTTGAAATTTTCTGAGTGGCTTTTAGCTGCTCAAAATTCAAAACAGCACTGCTTATTGCACAACCCACACATGCTCGACATAGTAATTATGTGTGCAATCCATGCGACGTGTGTAAGCAACGGACGTGCAGTTGCGCGGAGAAACAGGGCAACAAATTTCGAGTTTATCCTATTGTGCAATTCAATATCGAAGCAGCAGACGACGATTAACGGAGTTATCGTATTCTAAGCGACCAGCAGGAGCAAGGTTAAATAAGTACGCCGAGCAGATCTACCGCTCGCGTGAGAGCTGCTGGCCGGCAAGGTTTCGGATCGGACCGCGTTTCAGTTCTATCAAATCACCATTTATCTTGCGGGAATGCGGTTCCAACTTCTAACAATGAAGTACTAAAACTAATCTTTTGCTCATTTGTTTTCAACTGGCTGAACGTCCGGATCCCGGGCCTCACCTCGGCCGACTTGCTTAGCTGCTGATGGTTGAAGAATAACAATCCAGTCGCAGGTGGTGTAGCGCTTGGAATTCGACCCCCGAGTTTTTTTCGCGCACTTTCGACTCGGGATACACAGGGAAAATAAAGAGAACAAAGGATTGCAAGGCGGACCAAGCTAAACGCGCTCATTGTTGCCAATCAAGTTGATAGAAACCGAAACCAAGACAAAATACAATTTTTTTTTTTTTTTGGCGCACGTTTTGCGATTTGGTGCATAATGGCGCGAGGTATTTATTGGCTGTGGCGCAGTTTTCGCAACATGGCGCAGGATGGCGCAGACAAATGCGTCTGGCGCAAGATGGCGTAAATGGCACAGCCGTTCCACCCCTGCTGGCGCTGTGCTCCGAACAAACTGTTGCTAGGGCCGTTGTAAATATATTTTTTATTATTATTATAAGCACCGTCTCTTCAATGACTAATCAGGAAAAAAAAAACTTTTTTTCTATCGTGTCAGTATTATAAGGTGGTGATACAAGCCCGTAATCAAGTTTCAGAACCGGTTTTGCCTTGCTTGCAGACGACACGATGGCTTCCCGGGCTCTTTTGAGATGGTACGCGACCGCGTTACATTGAGTTAGTGACGAGCGAAGAAACTTCTATTCTCGGAGTTCAACGTTCTGTGGGATTTCGGAAGCGAAGAGTGCCCGTGCACGACTTTGATCGGCGCTCGAGGTGCGCGAGCGGGCGAACGCCGGCCCGTCGAGGCTTCCGCAGTATTTGAAAAGCTGAGAACGAAGCCGAATCACGTACGACGACGACGTGAAGTGTACCAAGGACGAAATGCAGGCTAGCACACATTTCAAGATGATCTGACGGCACAAGTTGATTCAGAGCACATTTGTGCGATCAAACAAACTGTCCGTAACAGATAAAGTATAACTTGCCTGATGTTCTTACCCGGCTCTTTCACTATTTCGGGTCTTACTGACAACAGAAGAATCAGCAGGACTTTTTTTTCTTTTTTTTTTCTTAGTGTGATGGTTACAAGCAAGAACGAAACACACAGCCATCTTGCGAGCCTGAAAAACGCAGTTTGCAGTATCGAACCGATCATGTTAGAGTCAGAATAATTGCTCCTTCATTACAATGCACGTCAACTGCAAAATCAAAAAGAAGGCCTAGCTGACGCTGCCTTTAGTTCTAAACAGATGCTTCTCTCAGTGTATTTTTAGCAGATCTCCGTGCATGCGATGATATTCGTCAGACACTATATCCCGTCTCGTACGCAAGTACAATTCGTCTTTATAAATCTGATTAGTTTTCTTAGGCCCTGCCATGTTCCGAATAAATACAAAATCAAATCGTATCATTGTGCAAACGATTCAAAGTATTGCCCACGGCACACTTCAGTCATTCCGTGCGCGTTCGTCGTCTGGACCAGGCATCTCCAGACGCATCGAGGACTGGAAGTTTCCGTCTCAAATATTTCGGAGGACCGGAAGTTTCTGTCGCAAATATTTCCGAAACAGCCGATTCTCGGCAGACTTCTGTCGTGGTAAGTATCGAATCTCGGCGTCGTATATCTATTATTTTTAGACGCTCAAATGCCACGTCCGATTTTTGAACGCTATGATTCTTTCGGAGCGAAATCCACTTCCATATATACTCGTCCATATCAACGCCCCTAGCGACGGTTTGTTTTGAGCAGTGACGTCACACTTACGGGGTCAATAATAAGGAAGAAAGAATTGCCGTTAATTTATGATAGTTTCATTAACAACATATTATCGGTGTACACTCTAAAAAAAGCCCGTGCGTCTACTTTCCCGCACAACACTCGGAGAGCCAATCACCGCAACTTACGGAGGCAGCTCAGCGAATGACGATGCCGAATCATATTTTTAGACCAAAAAACGCGGTCCGAGTTGTGACATTAAGCAATGCAAAAAGTCACGCTTGCATTGCTTAATGTCACAACTCAGACTGCGTTTTTTGGTCTAAGCATATGTTTCGGCATCATCATTCGCTGAGCTGCCTAAGTGAATTGCGGTGACTGGCTCTCCGAGTGTTGTGCGGGAAAGTAGACGCACGGGCGTTTTTTAGAGTGCAGTGATGTGATTGGCCTAAGCCGTTTTGGAGCACCTTTTGGAGCAGCCCAAACAGTGTTTTGGAGCAGCATAAGTGGCTTTTGGAGCAGCCAGAACAGTGTTTTGCAGCAGCATAAGTGGTTTTTGGAGCAACCAAAAGAGTGTTTTGGAGCAGTATAAGTGGCTTTTGGAGCAGCCAAAACAGTGTTTTAGAGCAGAAAAAGTGTTTTTTGGAGCAGATATTCTTCGAAAAATAAAGAAAAAATATTCGTTTTAAGTGCTGGACAAAGGAAGGGCACTTTGCTCGACGCAATAAACAAATTATGGTCGAGTTAGACCACCTGGGAGTCTTTCCACATGTAACTGAAATGCCAATGACATGACACATTTTGCAATGCTTCAGTTAAATGGTACATATATATGTACCCGCTAGAGATAAATAAAAACCAAACTGCACATATAAAATTTATTTGAAAATGACCAGCTCAGTAGTAAATATCGCACCATTAGGTTTACTAGGTATATGATATAATAAATGAAAGCAGCCTCCAAATCATGAAACACGTAACTACTGCAGTGCAATGCGAAATCGTATACACAAGACAAAGGTGCATTACGACTAGCGGGTACTCTTCTTTTTGCTTTTCTAAACTTTCTGCAAGGCTGCTGCAAGCCTCGCTTTGCCTTCGGCTAGTAATGAATGTCCACTTTCAATTTCTCCAAAGAATTATTAAGACGTCCCACAAGCGTACAGTGATGTAGGCGTGGCCGAGCAATTCCGAAAAATCGCTTGCCACCTTTTTACTGTTTCTCGACGTGCAAGATTTTCGTCAAAAGTAAGCAAATGCCAACGTAAAAAAAAAATGGATTGCCAACGATCGGCTCGTGCCCCTGTCGTGCAATCATGTTCGCATGCACATGAGAGAAACTTCGGCAGGCTTGCAGTTGCACGTGCTTAGTTGCGCGAGCGGAGACAACGGCTGTTCAATCGAAACCGAAACCACACCACTCCGCTCAGAGTGGTGTGGTTTCGGTTCCCGACAGTGTATACAAAATGTAACTGTCCAGCATACGACTAAAACAGTCCAGCGGCACGTGCTTGCCAGGCCGGCAGGGGAGGTACAACCTAAACACACAGAAAAAAGAACCTGAGCATAACGATGGAGGACATCGCGAGTCAAGTTCGAAACGTTCTTGGAGCGCTTTGTGAAACGACTGAACGCGAGACAAACAAGCGCGCTGCGCGGGTTCAGCGTGCAGACATTGCCTTCTTTGCTTAACTCACTCCTCTTCAACGTTCTTTCGCGGCAGATTTTTCGCGTACGTTTCACGTTTCAGAAAGCCCATCGAGAGAAACCTAGGTAGTGAATACTTCGACACAGAAGTCTTTGAGTTAAAGAGTATGGCGCACCGTGAATTCACGAGGGCGCCCATCAAACCATTCGGCCAATCTTGGCCGCGACACGATCACATGGTCGTGTTGCCGCGGGGTCGATCGGGATCTCGAATTCGGCTCCCGACGCGCCGCTTTCTCTCCTAGCCACTGGAGGGCGCTGCAGGCGCCCCCGTGGCAGGCGAGGAGAAACCTCCTCGCCCATCGACATATATACTCGGTGGGGCAGGGGGCGAGAGGCCTCTAAGAACTTCGGACGAGACCGAGACGCAGGCACTGGCAGGCAAGTGGGTGGCGACCGGATCTAGGATATCGCGGGACGCGAGGCCTAAGGGCATCCTTTGTGTTTAGCTTTAGCCTTAACGTGCATTTGTAAATAATTGTGTAATGTAGCTTGTATTTGTAGTTTAGATTGAGTGTTTTGTAGTGTTGTGTTTTATTGTACCAATAAACTGGGAGCGGAATCCCGCTCCCGTGAAAGAACCAGGCTGGACTCGGGTTGTTGACGGACCACGTGGGAAACGGCGAATCGGCGGCGGTACGCGAATTCCCACAAATGGCGCCCAACGTGGGGCAGGCGAGCCGTAATTACGGTCGCAACGTCCGTCGACGACACCACGTGAAAGTTCACGCGGGGCGGTCCCCCTGGTTGGCGGGTCTATACCGCGGCACTGTGAAGGTGGAAAGGGCACGTCCAAACAAGTGTTCGGGATGGCCGCGGGTAATTTCGCGCTAACAGATTTAATGTTTCTGGCGGACGTCGCGACGACACAAGCGGAAAAAGAGCGACGGCTCTCGCGATTGACGGAGGGGAACGCCGCGGAGATGACCGTAGTGCCGGAAACGCCGACGGTATCACCAGCGGTGTCTATGCCGCAAAGCACGGAGATGTCCCGTGAGTCCGCGGCGTTGGTTGCGGCGTTCGCTCAGGCCTTACAGAGCATGCAGGGGCAAACGCCGCTGCCAAGAACCCTCATCCGCATTCCGGTGCCGGAGTACAGCGGACACAGCGATCGAGCTCTGAGCGCGACCGACTTCTTGCTGGAAATCCAGCGATATCGGAAGGCTACCGGCCTGACAGAGAAGGAGACGCTAGGCAGAGTTCTGCCGGTGGCTCTTGTGGGCCCAGCAGCCAGGTGGCATCGCCTTGTGGGCGAGTCAGCCGGAACACTCGACGAGTTCACGGCCCTCTTCCGACAAGAGTTCTTGCCGGCAGACTACCTGCCAAGAATGCGCAGGGAACTGGAGGAAAGAACGCAGGCTCCCGCTGAGCCCTTCGGAGAGTACTTGCGGGCAATGCAGGAACTCCTGCAGATCGCCGATCCGAATGCTACGAACCAGGAGCAGGTCGAGCGGGTGGTGAGGCAGGCGCATCCCACCTTCTCGCGGTATCTGCGTGGGCGCCCATTCGGAAGTCTGAGTGAGCTCGCACAGGAGGCGCGCAGGGTTCAGGCCGACATACTGGCGGAGCGCAGGTACCACCTTCCCCCAGCACCAATCGACACGCTCGAACCCCGATGCGCGTGGCAGGGGCCGGTGCCACGTGGGTATCGACGGGGGGAGGCCGCAATGGCGGGGGCCAGCGGGGAGCCGAGCGGGAATCCCTGGGAGCTCTCGGATGACGCCTTGGAGCCAGGATCGCGCCGAGGAGGGAGCGCGGCCGTCCACGCGACGGAATTCCGTCCGACCGGCGCACCACGGATCGCCGCAGCCCAGGAGCAGTCTGCCGCCGACCCGCTGCCACAAAGGGGTGAGCGCATCAGACGTCCCACTGGGGAGAATCCTATCCCAGGTTGGCGAGGCCGCTGCTTTCGGTGCCACGAAATCGGGCACTATAGGCGCGACTGCACAAGGGAGATTCCGGGAAACTGAGGAGGCCGCCGATAAAGTTATCGGCGGCGAAACCGACCAACGAGCGGGTCCCCGACACCCCTTCGACCGTGTGCGTGCCGACGGCGTATCGAGTCGGAGCAGCGACAAGCACCGCGGCCCCATTTATTTCCCTGACGGTGGCGGGAAAGGAGTTCGCAGCTCTTCTGGATAGCGGGGCTAGTGCGTCGCTAATTGGGGACGAGGTCCTCAGGCATCTCCAACAGAAGTCCGTTCGGGTGAGGCATGGGGAGACCACTTTCCAGTTGGCTTGTGGGTCGACGACTTCGAGGGGAGCAGTGCGTCTCGTGGTACGTTGGAATCAACGCGCGCAGAGACAGCGGTTCGTCCATTTGGCCGGGCTGACAGTGCCCATCATTCTGGGACGGGATTTCCTGGCCCACACTGGCATCATCATTGACGTGGCAAGTGGCGGGTACCGAGAGGGGGCACATGCGCCCCTTTCAAGTTTCCGAGAGCGCTCCATGGGGGCCATGGCGGCAGCGCTGGGAAAAGCGACAGAACAGGAAAGAACCGACCGCGACGACGCCATGCCCATGAGTCACCCAACTCCGAGCTCCGCCGAGCACTGCGACGAAATGGGCCACCCGTTGGCCAATGCCGATGGACTGTCCCGACCAGAGCGAGAGAGGTTGGCGGCTTTGCTGCACAACTTTGACGAAATGTTCACCGAACAGCCGGGCTGCACTAAGCAGGTGCAACATCGCATTGAAACTGGGGACGCACGCCCTTGGAAGTCCAATCCGCGTCCTGTGAGCCTGGCGAAGCGAAACGCGATAGATGCCGCAGTCGATGAGCTCCTGAAGTCGGGAATCATTCGCCGGTCATCTGGACCCTGGGGATTCCCGGTGGTTTTGGTGCCCAAGAAGAACGGAACATCGAGACTCTGCGTCGATTATCGGCGCTTGAACGCGGTGACCGTAAAAGATGCGTATCCATTTCCGAGCATCGAAGAAATCATCTCGAATCTGGGGAAGGCGAAGTATTTCACTACCCTCGACGCAAGCAAAGGCTACCTCCAAGTGGAGATGAGCCCGGGCGACGAAAGCAAAACTGCATTCGTGTGTCACCGAGGCTTGTTCGAGTTCACTCGGATGCCGTTCGGATTAACAGGTGCACCGATGACATTTCAGCGGTTGATCGACGGGGTGCTCGGAGATGCCAAGTGGCAGCACGCGCTCGCGTACCTGGACGACATCATTGTGTACTCGGAAACTTTCGAGGACCACCTTCGTCACCTTGAGGACGTGTTGCGCAAACTACGGATCGCCGGCCTCACACTAAACCCGACTAAAGCCCAAATTGGAGCTTCTGAGATCAGCTTGTTGGGTTTCCGGATCGAGAGAGGAAAAGTTTCCCCTGACGCGGACAAGTTGCGGGCGATCTTGGAGTTCCCAGTCCCTACCGATGTCGGGGGAGTGCGCCGTTTTCTCGGCATGATAGGATACTACCGAGCCTACATCCCGAACTGCGCAGCCATGCAGGCACCCCTCACGCAATTGCTGAGGAAAGCGGCTCCCTGGAGCTGGGAGGCGCCGCAGGAGGAGGCGTTCCTCCAGCTGACCGAGGCCTTGGCGCGTACAGCATCCCTCAAACTGCCAGACCTGAATAGGCCCTTCACGATCCAGACGGACGCCAGCGACCAAGGACTCGGCGCGGTGCTCTTGCAGGAGACAGGGGGAGAGATCCGCCCGGTGGCATTTGCCAGCCGGGCGCTGACCCCGGCAGAGAAGAACTACACGGTGAGTGAGCGCGAATGCCTCGCCATCATTTTTGCTCTTAAGAAGTTCGATCATTATGTCGAGGGGACGGAATTCACGATCGAGACGGACCATATGGCCCTCGCGTGGCTCTCCCGAATCAAGGAACCCGCCGGAAGACTGGCGCGCTGGGCCTTGACACTGCAGAAGTACGAGTACCGAATTCGGTACCGGAAGGGCACGACAAATGTGGTGGCCGACGCGCTCTCCCGCGCGCCCGTGGATCCCCCACCGCGCGAGGCAGCAGGCTACGGAGGCGGGGCCATCCCCCAGGAGACGGGAAATCCCGCCTCGCGCTCCGCCCCCTACTGTGGCGGCGTCGCGCAGCTGGCTGAGGCGATTACCTCACTGGGACCGGCGTTCAACCGAACGGAACTGTACGAAGCACAGCAGAGCGATTCGTTTTGTCGCGCTATCTTCGACCGGCTCAGGCAAGAGATGGATCCTGACCAGACGGGCGAAAAGACGCTCCGGCACTCCGGAACACCGAGAGGGCCAAGGGCCATCGCCCAGGAGTCAGACATCGAAGCAGGTGAGCTGGAATCTTACCTGATCGATGGGGACGGCGTCCTGCTGCGCTACTTCCCGGAAGAGAGCGATTCAAGTGAGTCGTTCAAGACCGTGATTCCCCGCGATCTCAGAGTGGCAGCGCTGCGTCACTACCACGATGCGGACGGTCACGGCAGTGCACCGAAGTCGTGGCATAAGCTGCGCCGTTTTGCTACCTGGCCGGGCATGAAGGGGCAGCTGTGCCGTTATGTCCGTAGCTGCGCAGTGTGCCAAGAGCGCAAGCCCAGGGGCGGCAGACCACCCGGCCTGCTCGAGCCCATCGTGAGTACGCGGCCATGGGAGATCGCGGCCTGCGACTTGATGGGACCCCTGCCGCGGTCAAGCGGAGGCTATCAACATGTGTTGGTAGTCACTTGCCACTTCACCGGATTCGTCGAGATGTTTCCAATGCGGAAGGTGACAGCCAAGGGAGTCCTGAGCAGGCTGTCCGAGGTCTGGTGTCGCTACGGGTTCCCCGAGAGACTGGTGAGTGACAACGCCTCGATATTTTGCTCGAAAGTCTTCGCGGCAACCTGCCAGGCCCTCGGGATTAAGCATTGTAAGACTTCGTGTTACCATCCCCAAGCAAATGTGACCGAGCGGCGGAACCGCGACATCAAGCCGCTGCTCGGGGCGTATGCTCGAAAGCAGCGGGACTGGGATCTGCATTTGGATTCGATTTCGTTTGCATTGCGGTCCAACCTCAACCGCAGCACTGGGTTCACGCCTGCGCTTTTAAACTTCGGCAGAGAACTCTCTACGCCGACCGATGCGGTTCTTCGCCCGCGACAGAGCGCGGCCAGAGCGGTGCCCTCGTACGAGGATTTCGCGACGCGCACAAGAGAGCGACTGTCGCGGGCGCTGGACGCCGCCCGCGGAAACAGGGCTCGCGCGCGGGCGGAGCAGAAGAACACCTATGACAAAGCGCACCGCGATGCGCAGTTCGAGGTGGGCGACACCGTTTTGCGGCGAAGTCACGTGCAGAGCGATGCGAGTAAGTTCTTCTCGGCGGCGTTGGCCCCCAAGTGGGTTGGCCCCTTTGTCATCGATTCCAAGAAGTCTCGACTGACATACACGCTGAGGGACCAGAATTCTGATCTCGTCCGCGGGACAGTTCACATCGGCGAACTGAAACCCTTTTTCCCCAGGGAAGGGGATGAGCCGGTCAAGCGGCCGCAAAGGGGCATTCGCGGGCGCCAACGATCTCAGGAGTTCCTGGGACCACCGCGGCACAGCTACAACACGCGTAGCCGGAGGCAACCCGATGGGATCGGAACCTCGTAGAGTGCGTGGCCCGGGAAAGGGAGGAAGAGGGGGGACGATCCGAAATCGGCGTTCCGTAACCCGCGAAAGGGAAGAAGAGGGGGAGCGATCCGAAATCGGCGTTCCCGGCATTTTTTTTATTGTTTTTCTTTGTGGGTGGGGGGAGGGTGCCTCGGAACCCTCAGTGTTTGGTTTTCTTGTTTTTGCTTTGAATGTTTTTTTTTTTTTGTTTCTTGTTGTTTTGTGTGCGGCGTTGCTGTTGGTGTTGGGGTACTGCTCCCTCGCTGGGCGCACGCCTTGGACTTTTCCCATCTTGTGCGTCATCGCCCCTGCGGCTGCTGCTTCGAGACGCAACTTGGTGTGCACCGAACGGTCCTCTCTGGGAGGGATGAAAGGAGGAGTCGCCGTTTGGACAAACACCAGCTTGGGCTGAGCTCCTCGTCTTCTGGCAGCGTATTCCCCGGCAGGAACCACAGCTCGGGGAGCCTTGTGGGATGTCCGCGACGCCACGCAGGACGCCGGGGTGCAGTTCTCAGTGACACTGGACTTCCAGCCCCGCATCGTTCCGGGAGGGCGGTCGCAGCTGGGTCGCAACCACAGTCCCTCTCCGGTGCATCACTCTGTGGAGGGGCCAGTCTCATGGTGGCCGCGCACCCCAGGTCTCGGGCGAACTGATGGACCTCAGTGAGGACGACCCATGGGACCAGCGGTGTGTGTGTGCGTGTGGGGGGTCTCCAGGCCAAACCAAGCGACGGTGTTCCCAGCAGCCTAGCCGTACGTCTGAATTCCGGCGTACTTCGATTTTTAGGAGAGGGGAGTATGGCGCACCGTGAATTCACGAGGGCGCCCATCAAACCATTCGGCCAATCTTGGCCGCGACACGATCACATGGTCGTGTTGCCGCGGGGTCGATCGGGATCTCGAATTCGGCTCCCGACGCGCCGCTTTCTCTCCTAGCCACTGGAGGGCGCTGCAGGCGCCCCCGTGGCAGGCGAGGAGAAACCTCCTCGCCCATCGACATATATACTCGGTGGGGCAGGGGGCGAGAGGCCTCTAAGAACTTCGGACGAGACCGAGACGCAGGCACTGGCAGGCAAGTGGGTGGCGACCGGATCTAGGATATCGCGGGACGCGAGGCCTAAGGGCATCCTTTGTGTTTAGCTTTAGCCTTAACGTGCATTTGTAAATAATTGTGTAATGTAGCTTGTATTTGTAGTTTAGATTGAGTGTTTTGTAGTGTTGTGTTTTATTGTACCAATAAACTGGGAGCGGAATCCCGCTCCCGTGAAAGAACCAGGCTGGACTCGGGTTGTTGACGGACCACGTGGGAAACGGCGAATCGGCGGCGGTACGCGAATTCCCACAAGAGGGATTTCTGTAGTACTAGTAGCGTATGATTTATACAAGAACAATAATGTTGAACATGCGGCGGTCCTTACGTTTCAGTTTAGAAAGCGCTATATTGGCAGCGACGTGGGGACAGCAACACCCGACGTCGCGTGACGACGGTGACTGGTAGGCAGGGACCAAATCTGGTTTTCCCACGGCCGTTGCGTTTAGGAGCGAGTGCTTCAGCTCACAAAGTAACTCCTACCACGCAAAAACGCGGCTTCGTTTCACAGCATAACGGCATGGCTGGTACCCGGCACGCTAGCGCCGGAGCGCCCGCACACACCCGCGTCTATCGTTGAAGCATTTTTAAAAAGACGCGAGACGAGACCCACGAGACGACGAGAGTGCGAAACGCAAGACGGCGGGAAAACTATGCAAGACCGGATGGATCATTGATGCAGGTTACTTTAGTTTCGGTTTTGAAAGACGACCGAAGTCGGTCCTTTGGCGCAGGCTTGGCGCAGATTACCCATATTTTGGCAAAATGTAGCAGGATGTAGCAGGGTTAGCCCCTTGGCGCAGTTTGGCGCAATTGGCACAGCAATCACATCACTGAGAGTGTAAGTCTGCCAAATTAGAGCAAATACATCCTGATTTATTTCGTTAATGTATTTTTCGGACTATCGAGCACTATAACATGTCGAAAAGTAGAAATTTTAGGCTGTGCGAACTATCTACGCGTGCGGACTATACAGGAATTTTGTTTTTTCAATATCGTTGATTATGACGAGACGAGACGGATTTTGTGAATAAAAGAGTATGTTAATGAGGATTTATGTCTATTATAGGCTTCTTTGTGAGCTAAGAGAGCAGACATATGTCAAGGGGTGCCAGGAGATTTCCGTGGCAACTAAGCACCAGTTGCGGAGTATGCACTGGGTGCGGAGTATAGTCTGGAAAATATGGTAGTTAAAAAAAAGTTATATTTTATTTCTCTTTCCCGTTCTGACGTTCTTGAATAGGCGAGCACTTTTTCTCATTTTTCTTTCTTCCTTTCACGTTCCGATTTGCTTTACGTAACTTTACCTAACGTCCCCCCGAATCGGCGAACGTTGCGGGTTTGATTCTCGCTCCTGGCCCAATTTTTCGCCAGCTCTCTTTCCCTTTCCCTAACATTAATGCAATAAATTCAATAATCGCTTTCTCCCCTCTTCGTTCACAATATTACTACGGCTGCACTTGTCAATCTTCACTCATTAGCATCATAAAAATATGCAGGTTTTCTTCTTTTTTTTTTTTAAGTTCTACAGATTTGTTTAAAAAAAGCCGTGAAAGTTAGACTTATGCGGCTGGTGGAAGTGAGTTATACGGCCAGGGGGACATTATGTGGGTGGCTAATCTTTGCGATAAGTCGACTACTTAATTAAAATTCGTTAATTAACTGTTAATTAGTGAAAATAGACATATGGTTCCAATTAGAAACTTGCTCAGCGTCATCGAAAACCAGTACAAAAATCTTCTGGCGACATGACTCCGACAAATCGTTCGGCGCTCCGCTTCCGGCCGTTTTTATTTGCCGGGGGCACACCGTGGCCAGGGGAAAAGTGACCCTTGTCAAATCTCTCCTTCGCTTCCTCCACGGCGGCTTTGATCTGCTCATAACGTGGGTCCGGAGAGCCACTCACACGCTCTGTTGGCTGTCGGTCAATCGCTCAAGGCCTCCGCCGTTTTTCAAGTCCCGAAAACGGGAAAGGGAATGACACGAAGGTGTCGATCCTAGGGAGCCTTTATGTGCGCTTTGCGCCGACAAACCAGGAGCCATGCACCCTTCGACGCAGTCATCTCCCAAATCCACCCGAAGCCGGACCTCTTTGGCCTTCTAGCCGAGGCGACGGCGGTAGCGAGGCCAGCGAGCCGCGGGAGAACACCAGACGCAGGTGGCGTGTGACGTCCAATCCGACGAGCACCGAAGTCAAAGAAAAGTGGACGAGACGAGAGAAAAGTCGCGTTGTTGGCTTGGCCACAAAAACCGTCTGGCGATATGACTCCTGCGATTTTGACGATTTTTGCAGGAGCCGTATCGCCAGACGATTTTTGTAGTGTCCTGTTTGTATACACCGCTTGAGACGACGAGGGTGGGCGCGAGCATCGGCTGCGCACAGACGTCCGTGAACGAGCAGTTCGCCAGTTTTCCAATCGAAACAGCTGCTCGCGGTAACGAAGAAAACAGACCGTGTCGTCTACGGTGAGCAGGAATCCAAAAGAAAAACTCGGTGAAAAAAAAAAAAAAAAACTCGCACATTTGATTGAACCTTCAGTTAAATTTTTATGAAAGGTGGTCGTTATCATTTTAGAGTAGTCCAACCAATAAAGCTGGAGGCGCCTCCCACGCAACCACATTTCAAAGCAGGGCGCTCTGCCGCAGCCCTCGCTTTCATGTCGACCGTTTTAGCGCAACTGTTGCCCTAGTTCATTTGAACGTACCAAAGATGGAGGAAAACATTTTTTTTTTTTTTTTCAATTCGAAGAGTTTGTAGCTGAAAGCGTACGTCTTAAATAAACGGTGAAATGTGAAGATCTGGCAACGCCAGAGTCGGCTACTGCGTGAAAGAAAATCCAATATATGAATCTAACTACTCAATCTGAAGTCCACTACACTGGTTATATTTACCACATCTATCACTCAATTACAGTGGAAAATCTTTATTTTATTTTCACCGTGCCAACATCTATGAGGTATACTGGAAAAATAAAGCTTTTCCATCTGCTAGTACCGCATGTATGTACCCAAACATTTATCTTCAGTTGAGTGAACGCTCGGTTCGCAGATTTGAATGCGCGCTTTTCTCCGCATGCGTCAAAACGTCGGTGAGCTTTTCACCGCATTCGACTGTTTTGCGGTGAACGTTTTTCCAGCGAGCTTTTCTGCGCCACACAGTGCGGACAAAGGCAAAGGCGCGCGAAGCTCAGTAAAACGCTATGGCGCTAAAACGCTATGCAGTGTAAACCTACTGATAGTAAAAATTAATAGACCGGACCAGATTTTAGAATGAGTGGTTGTGACACTTCTATAATGCAAACACTTACAGTAAATGAATCATTTCACCCCTATCCTTTACGTCAAAAAAAAAAAAAAAAAAAAAGTTGACGGTGACGCAAACGGGGCTAGATTGCAATACATAGACAAACCAACGAACGACAGATACTTGTCCCAGATCTGTCGTCTGAAGACAAAAAAAAAAAAAAAAGGAACTTGCGCGAAAGAAAGAATCGAGACTACTATCGATACTATACCGGATAGCCATAACGAATAGTTTCTTTCGTATCTTCTAGTCGATAACACGCGTGTTATCAATGTGTTATCCCTGTGCTACATGCTGCATGCGACCCGACTCCCAAAGTAACGACTTGAACGATCCTTTCCTAAGTAATCGAGGAATTCCGGACGTGATCCTAGAGACTCGACGTCGCATCTTGTATACGCGCATACAATGAAGACAATGCCATTCTCGAGCAGAAGGTTCCCTATTGTCATTTGCCGAATAAAAAGTCCAGACGACGTCTGCCTGCCGGGTCATGCATGCGTGCTGTCAACGTGCCCAAAAGAATTTAGTGACACGTAGGGAATTGTATCACCCACATACAACCAACAACGAAATAGCGATCGCGGTGGACTCCCAAACGAAGGGTAATAAAGCGAAAGCATTGCTTCTGAAAGTAACCCAATGAAACGGTCGATTGCTCTATGGAAAAAGTAGTCCAAAAGTATCATAAATGCAGACAATGGAGACGAGAAGTTCTATACGTTTTGAGATGCTGCACAGCGCACTCAAAGCGCTCAGCTATGCTTTATAAGTATGAGTTATCACTAAGGTTCTGTGTTTTGAAATAAATCCGAAAAAGCAATTAAAAAAAAAAAAATCGTCAATAAATTCTTTTTTTAGGAGACCTATCTCACCAGCCAGTTTCGCTACGCCACCACAACAGCGATCCATCGAGGGAACTTTCGTCTTTCTGCACGTGCGACAATCCAGCAGAGGGTACGCGAGCGGGGCACAAAACAACGAATTTCGCGATCACCATATATATACATATACATATAAAAAAATCAATAAAAAAACGGCATTTTACAATTAATTTTTCAGAGCACGGGGCCTTTCTTACAAATCTCGCACTATTGTCAAAATGGGGTTTGCCCCTCCTCCAGTCCAACTCCGGTCAGTACAACGGGTCATTGTACTTCTGGGTCACGACAAAAGCCACTGCTTCGGTTTCCAGTTTGAAATACTCCGTGGCACTGATAGGAAGGAGGGCTGTGTTTTTATAACAGCGAAAGCAACGAACCCGTCGAGTTTTTAAGTGGGGGTGGGGCATCTGAATTGCTTGCATATGACCCCCTTCACCACACCGCGCGGCAGCGGGGTGCAGTGGTGGATGGAAGGAAAACGAGCTTCCCAGTGACTACGTCCAGGAGCTACTTTTAAAGCAGCGACGTTTACTGAACCAACTCTTGTTTGTAAGCGTTGTCGTGGGACAGTTATCACTGCCGACGGCAAAAGGGTATCAACGCCAAATCCAGCTGAAGGAATAATATCACTAGATACAGGTGAGTTCTTATGAACATAAGGTACGTTTGTGTCAGGATATTACCTTTATTTCTATTTTGAACTTCGGAAAATTGGTAACACACCGAATGTCGAAAGGTAGGAAATCTGACTTAAATGAACTCCGTTAAACCCTAAATTCCTGAAAAAGAAAAAAAAAAAAAAAAAAAAAAAAAACTCCACATTTTTTTTGTTTAATTACAGAAAAAAATTAACCCGGAAGACACCGAACCCTACTTACGACCGATACGTTGGCAGGATATGGCATTAATCCTATCATACGACTATTTCTGCAGCAGTGAAGTCAAAGATATATGGGCACCCGTTCGGCCGTGTACCCAGAGATACGAGGGAGAACTCCCTCCCTTTGCTTCCCGGGATACGCGTCACGTGGTACCAACGTCCCGCCTTTGAACGGCGCCGCGTTGACATCCCAGGGGGATGGGGGTAGCTTTAGGACGGGCTGCACAAACACTCCCCTCCCCGCCTTGGCGTGGGAGGGCAGTGCTCTTCGTAATTGGCGGTATTTTGTTCGCGTGTCTGGCAACTTCACAGATTTTTGTCAGTGGAATATCGGCAATGGCATCGGGATCGCCTAACTTGTGGCTCGCGCTGTTGCGAGGCACCCGAAGGAATCTTCGATATTCATCAATGCCGTCCTCAAGCCGCTACTCAGCGTAGAGGTCCCGGGTTCGATACCCGGACCAGGCGGATATTTTCGGTCGCGCTCCAGTCACATAGCTGTGTCTGGAGATTTTTGTTTGACCTTTGTCCCTTTTGTTTGTCCTTTGTCCCACTTGTTCCCTTTCTCCAGGCATTATTTTCTTCACTCATACAACTAGTCTTCGATTCCACGTCATTTCTGTTTCATCCACACTGAAAAAAAAGCCCGTGCGTCTACTTTCCCGCACAACACTCGGAGAGCCAATCACCGCAACTTGCGGAGGCAGCTCAGAGAATGACGATGCCCCGAAACATCTGTTTAGACCAAAAGACGCACTCTGAGGTGTGACATTAAGCAATGCAGAACGTCACGCCTCCATTGCTTAATGTCACAACTCAGACTGCGTTTTTTTTTGTTTTTTTTTTTTTGTCTAAACATATGTTTTGGCATCGTCATTCGCGAGCTGCCTCCGCAAGTTGCGGTAATTGGCTCTCCGAGTGTTGTGCGGGAAAGTAGACGCACGGCTTACTTTTTTTTTTTTTTTTGCACCCATTTAAAAGCTTTTTTTTTTTCTTCTTTTTAGCTTTTTACCAACTTTTTCCTGTTTAGCTTTCCTCCTCAACTCATAAATCCCGCATTCCACCAAACAGTTCAAGAAGACGAAAAGGGGGGAGGCCCCTCTTGCTCGGAATCTGGTTTGACTACCCGGACAGAGCCATTGTCCCCCTAGAAGATTGGCCCGTCGCTCAAAATTCAGACAAAGGTTGCTTTCCCCAACCCGTTCACCCCGAAGCGGACAGTGCTGTGGAAGCTACGTGCTCGTTGGGCCAGCCAGACTTGCCACGTGATAACGCTCCTTCGCGGATACCCACGCGCAGAAAATGAGGTCAGCTGATGAAAGGGAGGCGGCTGATTGGTCCAGCAAGCGCGTAGCTTCCATCACAATGTCAGCTTAGGGGTGAAGGGATTAAGTGAGGTCCGGTGCCGTGTGACGTGCGCTTGGACACGATGACGCGCTTTTGGGACCGCGGATGTATCACAGCGAAAAGGCAGAGAGCTTACGAAGGGAAGGAGGTACGAAATAGTCCGCTGTGTTTTCAAATTTTCGCTGAATATATAAGAAAAAAATACATATATAGTGAACGAAAAGGGGAGAAAGTGATTATTGAATTTATTGCATTAATTTTGCCAGCTCTCTTTACCTTTCCTTAACTTTAATGCAATAAATTCAAATTCAATAATCACCTTCTCCCACATGTTCACGGCTGCACTTGTCAATCTTGACTCATTCCTATATTATATATATATATATATATACTGTTTTTTTTTTCTTTAAAGGGATACTGAATCGAAACTTAAAATATACAGGAAACACCTAGAGATAAGTCAAATGGAATCAGATTAACCTGTAATTGATAATCGCATAGTCATATTTCAAGCGGATGGCTGTATTTTTCGTTCTAAATGCCTGGATTTCGGCGAGCGCTTCAAAATCAGCCGTCGAAGAGCGCGATGCATCTCGGGAGATCCGGTGCGGTCTTGACGTCATCATGCCTCGGAGGGTCAAGCGTACCGTAGTTACGAGTCTTACCACTTGGTGGCGTCAGCGTGTTAAGGCCCGTTCACACTCTTGCAACCGAGTACGACCGAGAGAGACCAAACCGGTTTTTAAGCCTCTTGCGATCTCTTAGGACCAGCTCCGCTCAGCGCATCCGGTCTCAAGAAGTCTTTCTCGGTCGTACTCGGTTGCAAGAGTGTGAACGCGCCTTAACAATCTCGCACAGTCGAAGTACCCGAGGGCTGTAGTAGCATACTGCGGAGCCGGCGGAGCGGCTTCGAGTGAAATGGTCGCCGACCAACGCGACGAGAGCGGTGGGTAAATGACATTAATAAGGACGAAGATGCCGCCACGCCGCTACATCACCAGGCCATGATGGCCGAGAAGCGATTCTGCCTAGAGTCGTATTTGTACGACCCGTCTGTCTTGTCTTCGTCGTCCGCAACAGGTAACAGCTTATTCACAAAACGATCTTACAGCAAAACCTAAGTGCCGTATTCACGAAGCGAAATTATCGCAAGTTTTTCGCACGATGAGATCCTACGACCACGCCTACGACAGCTACAAAGCTTTACGCACTTTTTATGATCAAATTTACAACGCCGGCTACATCGCTCGCTTACGTCGTCGCAACGACCAACGTGCATTTCTATGTGCTCTCTGTGCACGTCCCAACGAACGAAAAGAAGAAGAAAAAAAATAATTGAAACTGAACGCCGTGGCGGAGACGAACGCTAGAACCACGGATACCTGAAAAAGCTGCAACGACAAGGACCCACCGACCAAGCGACCACCACAGACGCTAGGCTTAGCAAAACACTTCGACTATCCGGGGCAAGACTATCTGCACACGATCGGCTGGCTTGATGAATGGAATACGCCCACGCGACCTCTGTGGACCCTCCTCGAATGAATAGTTTGAACCCTGACCTCTAATTTGGGGTAAGAAGGCCAGTCTTTCCCCTCGTCGTACCTAGCGTGTTTTCAGATGCAGCGGTGACGAACGATCTCGTCGAGATGAGACACTCTCCTCGATTCAATCTCCTTTTTTTGTGTGTGTGTGTGGGTGTGTGTTATAGAGCTCAAATAAATGCCATATGAATTGCCTTCGCAACTTGGGTACGTACACTTTTTTTAAATGTCCATTTTATTTCGACATGATACGTTAGAGCAGTTTTTGGGAGCGACTCAATGCCGGCAGTCTTTCTCTGCCGAGCGTCTCGTCAGCATCGAGTTGCGATTGTCTAGAGGCCCAGCGGTTCATAAAATCGGTTGTTAAAGGACGTTCCCGAAGCGGTTACCAAGAACGCAATGCCAGTGCGGTTCTGCTCCCAGTGCGAACAGGTATTTACGTGGATCTTGCTGACACTCTTTTACTTCAAACGCATCTTCCTGGACGTTGGCTCCCTCCCGCATCCCCGAAAAGCGCTGCAGGGATTTGTTTACATGCGCGCCGCTTTGCAGAGCCGTACGGGCCGTCGCCTTTCAGCCACGACGGTAGTTGTGTCGACTTCTTAGCGATCGAGTTCGTTATCAGTTGCGGTCGACGAAGGCGGCTATCTCGTGATCAGGAAAGGTGGGCATGCGGGCCCGTTTAAACAGACATTTCGTAGCGTGAATATTGCATCGCACGTACACAATCTCCAAACCACCCCAAAGAAGCGTTGCCGGAAAGACCACCCGGTACTAAAACGAACGGTGGCCAACTCTGCTGTTGCTTTCTTCACCAAAGCGCCTTGGTACTACGTTCAGGCCTAAGTAATGCCTATGAGTGTCCGTACTTCCTGTTGTGGCGCTGCTCTTACGGGCATGTTGTCGTCACGACATTCCATCGAAGCTTCACAGACATCCACGAGGTGGTTTTTGGTTATCGTTTTATTCAGTTTAAAATTCGTTTTCTCGCGTTATCCTACGGAATATTGGTATCGGTGAAGTCCCATTTTAACCCTCCTTATGTTCAAGCAAAGAGATGGGGTCTAAAATTTGGTTTCCGTACCCCTTTAAAAGTGCGCATCGCCAAACAAATAAACAAATATACGGGATGGCTTCCGCAGACATCGCCACCGTGGCCGGTCTTTATTGCGTTTGACGCCGCCGCACTATATTCTAGTTTGTTTCACTTTGTGTGCGAGCGAAGCCGAAGCTAGAAGCATGTTGCGCCTTAACGATGTCTGCACTGTATACGAGGGCACGTGCTCGGCAGGGACGCTGAAAGGGATACTGAACCAAACATTTTAGTGTCCATAATATGTGGCGCACGGGTGAAAGCTACGTGCTTCTTAGACCAATACACCGGTCTCACCAAGTGTTTGGCGCATGCGTGACGCCGCCCTAACTTTAGTTCGCAGGAGGCAGACGGCAGTGCACGAAAGGGCTCGTGCCGTCTCATGCTCTATACACGCGCAGAGCTCCAGCGAGGTTGTCGCACGTGCAGAACCACTAAAGTTCCCTCGATGCGCGGCAGCGGTGCATGGCGTAGTCAAACTGGCTGGTGAGATCGGTCTATTGATCGCCTATTTTTTATGCCAGACCCCACTGAAGATGAAAAGCCTGCCTTCCTTCTCCTTTTCCTCGGAGTCCACATATTTCACTGTCATCTTAACCGGGAATGGAGGACTCTGACGTCAATTTCGTTGCGTGTGCTCGCGCACACCGGCGGCTGCTGGCCCGGGGAAAGATCGTGCGTCACTCATTATAAAAACTGAAAAGTTTGGTTCAGCATCCCTTGAAAGCCCGGAGATCGCTCTTGGAGCTTTTGCTACGCTGGCACTTAAAGACGCCATGAAACGATTTTTCTACTTTCGCTAAGTACTACTTAGATTCACTAAACGTTAATAACTGAACAAACTTGCCATAAGTTTCCTTTCTAGGCAATGGCAGTCGCCAAAAAAAAATCCGAGAAATGTGACCATCGTTCATCGCCTGAACTCGGAGCCAGAACAAGCGGTCACGTATCCTATGACAACAACGTTAATCATATCTACGCGCTGGGGTCGGCAAAGTAGAAAACCCGTGCTGAGCTCCAGGCATTGTTAGAGTTCGGCTATTCTCAGCACCGCAGTGGTTGGACACGAGCCACTAGTGTCCGCCGATCGGCATTGACATTTCCGAGCCGAAGTCGAGTGCTCACGCAGTTCTCGTGTCCAATTTCTGAGCCGCGCCCGAGCGCCGTCAGGTGGGTGATTTCTATCCATCACTTACGTCATCGAGCTTTGCGAAGGCAAGACTCGAAGAAGTAGTCCCCTTTTATCCTCGCAATTTCACCGCGACAAAGAAGCTTCTAAACCAGTGGCGATCTGTGCGAGTATACTTGCGCCAGACTAGGACCAGTACGCCCTTGCAAAGTAATAAACATTCCAACCCGATATCGTTTGCTGATCCCTTTAAAGCGAGAGTACAGACCGCCTACAGTGAGTAAACACACGCGTTGGTGGCACGTGGCCAGCGGTCTCAATAACAACGCGACGTGAAAGGCGCACAATCTACAGCCGCTCGGCATGTTAGCTCGAAAGGCGCTTTGTGTTCCTTTCACAGGCGTCGACCTCGGCGACACAGTCAAACTAAGAAAAAAATAAATCGACTTTGCGGGAAATTGTGTTGACGAGCTGGGAAAACCCTCCGACACCATCGAGCCTTTGGTTATTTCGGTAGACAAAAGATAAAGACAGCGGACAATGTACAGAAGACTACACTGGAGACCATCGACCTGCCAATGGGTAAATGATACCTTCCTCACAGTCAACTTCGAGCACTTTCTTGTTGTTGATATTTTTGCTTAGGCTTCTCAGTTGGGCGAGCTCGTTGCAACGAGGACCGACATTTTCCTGTTAATCTTTCGAGAAATTAGGCCGGTATCACGCGAGCTCGAATTGATTCGCAAGATTGCGGCTCAAGTGGGTCTCTGTTGCGCAAGTTGCGTAATCCTTTTTCCCGTAGCACCGTCCTGAACGTCGTGTGTAACATCCATCTTCAAAAGAACGACTCTCCCAGCCACGATGTTAAGATTGCACGGAGTTACAGATCGTCGAGTAAGGTCCCAAGTCACTTCTACCGTCCTGCTCTGCAGAATATCTTCAAGTTTGTTGGAATGTTGGAATAGAGCACCACAAATAAAAAAAAAAAAAAAGCGTATTACCATCTGTATGGAAGACGATTCAGATCACGCAGTCACACTTCTTCAAATACAAGCTACAAAGCAGGGGGCAAAAAGAATCCAGTAAACGGGGTTAGTGCCTCGACCTAGTCGCTGATTTTTCAGTGCCTTTTAGAGAAGAAAACCTAAAACACACGTGCGAAAAAAAAGAAAAAAGAAAACGACATGAAATTTGGGACATGCGAAATCCGGAACACACGAAAATCGGAAGATGCCGTTGATTTTAATCGTTTCTTTGATACCCTACAAAGTATCCAAAAACGTTTCCCCACTCACTTAACTTTTCTTTTCTTTTTTTTTCTTTTTTTATGAACCGCGCGCGACGTAATTATTTCTGTGCCGTAAATACCCGCGTTTTTCGAAAAGCGTGGAACGATGTTGGCATGTCCCGAATTTTGTGCGATTTTAGGTTGGCTTTCGGTCCTTGAGATCCAGCGGCCTTTGTTCCTCCGGCAAAGACCACCGATCTGCACTATAGACATCTGGACGGCACCTACAGTAAAAAAGTAATTTGTTGTACGAATGTTTTGGACAGCGGCCGTCTGACCTCTCCGGTGCAGATGAGGCATTTAGCCGGTGCCGCTCGACTGCTAGCCTGGTGGTATACCGTGTCTGGGGGGAACCGCGCACTCTAATGATATACTCGTGGCAAAAACGAGACCTCGAGCCCTTTCTCACTGCCCTTCGAAGCGCAAAGCGCATCACATTCCCGCCATAGCTCGGTCGCTCTCGGTCAGAGACGTCCGCAACTGACCGCTACGAAGATTCCGAGATACCGAGTTGGAAGACCGTCTGCGTGCTTGCCGAACAGGCCGCGCGCACCCGTCCTGCCCGGGGCGCCGAACAAGACGGACAAACGGACCATCCACTGGCGCGCCAATCGCCGCCGAGGAGCGCTTCCCGTCAAAACGGTGACTGAACTTTCTCCGCCGCTACTGCACCGGCAGCGCCGCCGTGGAGCTCGCAAGCGCGCGTTTCGGCGTGCCCAAAGCGCATGCCGTGCATCCGTCATTATACCCGCCGCGCAACGCGGCAGTCCTGTCTGCTTGCTTGCCTGCACGTTCTCTGGTCAAGGTCGCAAGGCACAATACATCGCCGCCCGGATCCGCCGACGAGCTCGGCTTTGGGCGCAGGTAGACGCGACGTCGTTGCGTTACCTGTACCATCCTTTTTGTTTTTCTTTTTGATCTCACGGTGTGTTTTTTTTTAGATCGGCCCTGCCGCAAATAGTTTTCCGCTCCGCAAATTAACGGCAAGCTCGTACATTTGCAAATATGAACTTTTTATTTTGTCTCGATATATTATATTTTCTTCTAAACAATTAAGCATCCCGTGATGTGTGTACCGTTAGTAAGCCCGGCCCAAGCAAGAGCACCGCGTCAGGTTGTCTGTATGAGGCAACGTGAGGGTGGTACGAACAACCGCACCGATTGGGTTTCACTTTCACGATAAGCAGTGCGAGTGTTCCAACCGGTTACTCTCACTGCTCACCGAAGGCCCAGAGGCCCCTTGCCGCGACGCGGCCGGTTCTGACAGCACGCGATCGAAAACCCCTTTGCGTCTCTCTCTCTCGCTTAGCACGCGACAGTCAAACCAAAAAATTAAAACCAAAATTAAAAAAAAAAAAAAGCATTACGCGCGCGCGCGCACACACACAGACACACACACTTTTTTGGATAGGTTTTCACGTATCACGAAAAGCAAGCGCCGCCCCAGGCAGTCGTGCTCGGAGCAGCGATAGGTCCGAACATGTCGACTTGGGACAGAGACGCGAGAGAAACTAATGCCAGGGTCCAAGTGAATTGAATCTCTTCAAATACACGAACCTACATCACGATGCTAACGATGCGGAAGATCAGAACCCCACTTACCGTTCTTTGGTGACGAAAGTAAAGTGGGTGGGCAGCGACGGCAGCTGATCGCACATGATGCGCCGCAGTTCGTCGGCACTGATGGTCACGTTCTCCAGGACCACGGCCCCGAGGACCATGGCCTGACACTTGGTCGGACACGAGACATCGGAGAAGTACTGGATCCCTACCACCGTCCGGATGTCGGGGAACTTTTCGCCGCTCATGCTTCTCCGGCTCGCCGTCGAGCTGTCACATGCCAGCCGCTCGCTGTGGTAGCTGCTCGTAACAGGAAGCCTGTCAGGGCGATGCATTCAACCCTGTGGACGTTCCGATTCAATCATTCGGCCACAAGACGCACGCAGCCCGTCTGCTGCGCCCACCGGCGACAAACAGCAAGCGACGCCGGAGGAGAGTCAGTGCGCCACGCGCGTCACCCGCCGCGCTCGCAGAAGCGGATCCGGCGGCCGCCATAGGAAACGTTGGCGCTGCGGGCGCCAACTTCCAAGGTTTCCGCCGAGCGCTCCGAGATGTCGAGAGGGTTCATTGCGCGCATTCCCTCACGTTTCCGTTCTGTTATTTTTTCTTTTTTTCTTCCTCGTTTATTTACGCACGCTCAATACACCAGAAGTTTTTTTTTTTTTTTTTTTTTTTTGTCGGGTGCTACAGTAAGTTGGAACCAAAATGCAACGCTGCTGCAACGGTGCTCATTTCCACTACGTGCACCAGCGTCGTTGTGGCGCAAGAGCGGCGTGAGTGCCACAAAACGTCCGCCTTGTCCCTCATTCTCTTTCACGCACACACACACCAGGGAACAAAGAACTCTGTTTCGCGCGTGGGGCAAGTTGGGGCGAACCATGCTTTCCCCACAGGCAGCAAACTAAATTCCCGTGGCAACAAAAGCGAGCTCCGGTTTTCAGCGCCCCTTGCCGAGCACGTGTGCTCGTGCAGTGAAAGCGTCGTTCAGGGCAGCATGCTCGTGCTCGCCAGTGGCTTAGGCTTCGCTCGCGCATTATTAGACGTCACCCTTAGTTCGCAATAACGCAACGCAATAAACTGAAGTTAATATTAAGTTTTCCGAACGCACTGTAAATTAATGACACACCACAAATGCAAAATATCTCTTCGATAACTGATTCCGTCATAAAGCTCCTGTGTAGAAAGAACAGCAGAAGAAGCAGTGGCATAGTGAGATGTGTTACAATATTACATGTGACTTCATGACTTCGTTAGCGCTCAGCTCTGATGTTTAAGTTCAAGACGGCAATATGCTGAATTGGGGACTTATATTTTACATCGGCTTGTGTCGTGTTTGATATAATATGTTAATTTCATTTCCATTGATAACGATGGGGGACCAAAAGAAAAAAGCAGTAATGTGCTATCTTGTAGTTAATAGCGGTGGTAGCAGTATTTGAAACTATGCAATAGCTTACGTGGCACAACCATTGAGTGAACACCCACAAGCTTAACTATCGATCCAATATTTCAAATATATATTAAGTATCTTTTTTAATGGTTGCACGAATGAAAGAATACAAAAAAATAATTTATTATTATTTTTTTTTCGATGGAACGCTTCATTTTTAGGTTGCATTTCACGTGACCAAAGCACTCCCGATCGCCGCTTGCGAATTCACCGCTATACAGGCGCAGCCCTGAGCGGAACGTGAGAAGGTCCTCGTGAGACAAACGAGCGCAATGGCTGCAGCCAGCGTGAGAGATGCGCGGACGTCGCTACGGCAGTGACGCGGCGTGGACCGGGAGAGTCGAGAAGGGCGGCCCACGCACCGCGAGGTTCTCTAGGCTACAGGAGCTGCGAGACTCCGAGCGCCGTGAGCGGCAGCACTGCGGCGAACCAGCTGGGCGAATGCCCGCGCTTTATCACCGCCGAGCAAGAATGACTGTCGATGGCAACGCTGCGCCGCAGTTTTATCTTCAAGACGTTTGAGGAAGCGTATCTGTACTTGGACGGATATGTATGTTCAACCCTTATCGGCCCCGCGGCGTGCCTCCATCCGCGAGTATGTCGCACGCATGGCGCCCGCCCCGGATACGAACCTCGCTCTTATTGCTGAGTCGCGAGTCGGGACGTGATCTACATGTGGTTTCCCGGGGCTTTTCTTTTGGGTGTTTTCCACTTCTTGCTAACGGGATGTCCTCGACACTGTCACCTGGACGTCTTTACTTTAACTGCGCCGTCCCAAGTCTGGAGATAACGAAGTAGCCGACCTCGGCGAACGTCTCTGCACGCGGTGCATACGTTAAGGGCTTTTTGGATGCCACTGTAACGATCTGGAAAGGAAGTGTGCTCGATGGCGTCCCTGCGCGGCGATTAAATGGAGAAATTGGCGTTCGTTAAGGCTCCTGCGATGGAACATCTGCTAGATATTCAATTTGGGCATTAGAGAAACGCAGGACAGTCGATACGCCTGCAAATCTATCTGTGGAGATCAAACAATGCCAAGGAACAAAGCTGAATATGTATATATGCCGCCGTAGGCATAAAGATCGTCCGAACAATGGGACCTTGCCTTGCCTCCGTGGTCTCTCAAAAGCAACGCGAAGTTGCTAAGTGTCGTCTGCATCGCGACGCTAACTATCGGATGCGAGCTCCAAAGAAAAGTTGTGAACATTCCAACTTGCCGATGCACGCCGCAGTCATGCAGGACCCATCCATTCGAAAAAGCAACTCGCGGATAGACAAAAAGAAAAACGACGCCGTCTACTCTTTGACAATCGCCGGAAGACCCGGTGATACTCTCTGGCCATCGGTAAGAAGACACTGGAAAGGGCGCGGGCGATGCGCGGGGAACGCGCCCGAGATATTAATGGTCGTTTGAGGAGCTCGAAAGTAGGTCGCACATCGTTCTAGTCGTGCCTCCGGGCCGACCGAGCCGCAACGTCTTTCCACCGGAGCTAGCCGTGCAGGAAGCAAAGGGGCCTTCCTGAAATAAATTTTGTTTCGTAATGGCCGTTCGATTCTTTGGCTTGTTCGAGGACTGCGTCCGCATTTAGTGGCCGGCATCGTGCTTGCTCCGATTCCGGAATCGCCGCCTCGTGTTCCCGTCTTTTGCCGATCAGAATGCCGGTGATGGTCCCTTTGGTCCCGCATTGATATCGGTTACTGACGGCCGTTAGAGCCATTGTTGTAAGGCATCGCAACAGGTCGGAATGCATCTAACAAGCGTGCTCCGACGATTACAAGACGCGTGATCGAAGGATGTGGAGGTACGCATCCAACGGCCACCATGTAGTTAAGAGACGGCGACTCGTTTGGGACCGGACCTTGCATTCCCTGGTCTCTTTCGTCAAGTCATTTCAAGTCGCGCGAGTTGGTGCCTTCTTCGCTGCTGTAATGGCATTCTCTTATCGAGACGAAATTATGGGGCCGTCTTAAGGACCCTCGCATCTTCTATAAACGGACGGCTAGTCAAAACGCGTGACGTGCAGTGCATGCCTTTCAGTTGTACGTGGCAGCGTGACGAAAGCAGCGCCGGGAAAGACACCAGCTTTGAAAGAATCTCGCGATTCGTCGTTCAATATCGCAGCGAAATAAGTAAAGCGTGAGGCAAACGCTGTATACCTTGTTCGTTGGAAGCGTTTCACTTCGACTTTCGCCCGTTCTGGTTGGAAGGTACAGTGGAGGACGGCGGTAAGAGACATTGAATGAACCGGGCCGTGGTCGTACTGTGGTTATACGTGCTCTCTTGCTTATCAAACGGCACGACATGCTCTTCCGCCAAACTTAACTCCAAGGGGCATCATGACGTCCCGCGCGAGAGGTGGGGCGTCATTTCTTCGAATACTGCATACTACGTCAGGGCCGCGCTGACGACAGCCGCTCGTTCCAAGACGCAATCCCAACGGGCGGAAGCTGCAGCAGAAAGCGCCTTGCATTCAAGTGGCCTCGCTTATCGCTCCGAACGAGCTCCGTTTGCTTTCATCACACAGCGAAAACATCTCACCTTGTTTGCAAGCGACAAAAGAAGCCGAATCCCTTTGGTTATGCGTTTAAACGACGGTGTAAAGAAAAAAAGGCAAGAAAATACGACATTTCCCACTGGCAGCGCGCTGAAAATATCGCCATACGTAGGCGGACTTGGCAGCTGATCGCGAGAGTACGATAGCTGTGGCGTCGAGTTTAGCGTGCGTTTAATGTGTTCTTCAGATGTCCGACATGTCTGGCTGCTTGCCAGTGGATTAACATTCCGTTAAATCTCCCTTACTTTGCTCCGTTGCCACGTAGGATAATTTGAGGTTAATATGTAAGAGCGCCTTCGGGCTTCCAGAGCTTGTGGGGCGGGCCGAAGAGAATGCTGGTGGAGGAAGGTTGCATCGCACGAGAGAGCGCGGGAGGGAGGAGCGTGCGCCATCGCCGTTCTGGCTGGTCTCTGGTGTGGAAGCATGTGCAGCATCCACACGGAAGTGCGTAAGGCAAGCTTGCAATCGCAAGTGCTCGTCCGCGCGAGAAGTGGCCAGGGTTGCGGAACATACAACTGCGCCAGTCACTCTTAAAAGAAAAAAAAAGAAAAAAAGTTTATATATTTTTTTATTTTTCTTTACGAACAATATTGCATGCAGGTTTTTTTTTTTTTTTTTTTTAATACAGAATAAAAAGAAAAAAATTCGTGAAACCTACACACATGCGATCTGTGCAAGTGAGTTATACGGCCAGGCGGACATTACGTTTAAGAGAAAATGCGACTAAAAGATGACTAATTAACAAAAAATCAGTAATTACTTTTAATGAGACATTTTAGGGCCCATGTTTATATGGAAAAAATGGAGGCAATCAGTGTTGAAGGCCGACCCTGTGTTTAAAAAGGCCTGGATGGAGCACGCAGTTGCAGTGATTAATTGTAAAATTTTGTTTTGAAAATCTGTCGATACCGAAACACGCTGGTATGACAACACTCGTTTGACTCCGAAAGGTCGCGTGCTTTTCAGTGATATCGCGCAGCAAAGCGAAGCATCTTGTCGCGGCCGATAAAGGCCTGTCCAAACAGGACAGTTTAGAAATTTTGAGGCTACACAACTCCGACATAATTAAGGCCTGCGGCAATGCGCTTCCGTCCTTTTTTTTTTTTTTTTTTTTTTTTCTTTTTTTCTTGTTTGCAAGGGAATTATATTTGTTGCTTTTTTTTTTTTTTAACAAAGTTTGCCCGTGTCCTTCACGGGGACCTCGACCATGGGCCCCCGTGGGACGGCTCTACAAAAGTACGGCTGATGCTCAGGATTCTTTTTTTTTTTTTAGCGTATATGTTTTGTTGTTGTTCTGGAGTCGCCGTTTTGCGTACGGGGTTCTGCATGAGTTGAAGCGTTTTTATCTTTCATTTAATGGTGTCGCGATCGTTCTGTTATAATAACTGCTGGCCAGTCCAGAAGTCCTGGCACAGTTTTCAGGTTGGGCGTGTAGAGATCGCTTGAGGATTTGATCGTTTCCTGGAAACTGAGGTAATCGACCTTTATCCGTTCGGATGGGGCACCCCGACGGCTCGCCCCGATAATAGGGGGATGAGCGGCTTGAGCCCTTTTTAATCTTTGGCCCGGGAAGGAGACAGACATTCTTGCCCGTCGCCGCGAGGTAGTGGCACCCTCTCCGGCTTTGTCGTCACGGCGCGTTCCCAGTGACGGCTTGTCCAGTCGGGAGACTGCTACAGTTATGTTTTAGCGATGAGGGGCGCCGGTCTGGGTCCACTTGGACTCCATTACGCTTTACTCGCTAACTTCGAAAGACACGGCGCCAATTTGTTTTGACGCGGCGAAGTGGGGGGTGTTTTCCCCGTAAAGTAGTAAAGTATCGCTCCGATTGGAGAGTTCCCCCAGGGGTTTAGCATTGTTTCTCTTCTCAGAAAAGGGAAATAACGAGTTCAGTGGCCTTTCTGTGATTGGTGGAGGACCCGCTGGCACTGGGGCCAATAGAATTGTATAATCGTCCTGATTGGACAGGCCCTGTGTCAGCGGAGTTTTCTCGTCCTCGCTGGCGAGAAAACGTTGAGTTTGAACAAGCCCGTGCGCGAAGCAAGTTGTCTCCCGCGGTCCGCCGGTCCGCGTAGCTTTGTCGCGAGCGACGAGCAGTTCCTTTGAGCCTCACCGTGCGCGGTGTGCACTTTGCGCCGAGGCGCGTTTTTTGTATTTCTACTGTTTTAGGACGATCATCCAGATGACAGTCATTTTGATAGGCGCCGTCGCATCCCCTATAGGTTGTGAAAGTTGCGAATACCCATTAATACCTGTTACAAGTTTCACACGTAAAAAGCGATCAATGGTCGTGGAAATTGATCGAGAATTTACTGTAATGAAGCCTATATTGCAAGAAATATAACTCTCAATATAAGATGAAGAAAAAAAAAAGGCCACGATAGGCAGAGTAAGCACTCTTTATTTACACCTCTTAAAATTTGAACCAATTCGGTTCAACATTAAACTCTACTCATTTCTACTACCAAACGATGTAGGGCCCAAAACGTCACCTTCAACATGTTCCAAGTGTGCAGAATTTCGAATATACTTATATACCTTTATATATCGAGATGAAGACCATTTCTCATCCCATATTTTCGCATATAGGAAATATTTTTAGAAAGCCACCAAGCGTGAAAATGGCGATTTAAGCACCTGCTTATATCGTCATTTTTCGTGAAATGCAGCTCCGCTTTGTCATGAGGCGGATGTGGCTAAGGTTCGTCGAAGCAAAGCCGCTTGATCATTCTGGCTAAAAAAGCGTACAAAAGTCAAGGACAAAGGAAAGACCAAACACGATCGACAGACAAGCGCTCACTCACGATTGGCAGTTTATTGAAACTTCAGAGGTCACATAGAAACAAGAAAGGGTTCTTTCCCTATCCCTACTTCCTTTTGCTCATGCGCGCAACAGTTCATCCCGGATTCAAAACTGTAAAAACAAAACAAATCCGGAAAAAGGTCTTTGGTCATGAACCTTTAACTAAAACATGCGTCAATGTTGAAGATAAAAACCGAACTTCACTATCTGTTAATGAAATGGAAGGATGACTGATGTAAATCTCCCATCCTGCAATTTCCATTTTGCAAAGCCCGGGCCATTTCCCGAACCATTAACGAATAGAACCACCTGCCTCAAAAATGTTGTTCATTCCTCTTCTACTGAAATCTCTCTCCCTTACTTAGTTGTCCAGATTGCACCATAGTCTATAGACTAATATTTTATGCTGTCTTTCAGAGTGCGATGTATCTATTGTATTGAAGTTACTTACTAATTTTTCATTCTTGACTTCCATATTTGCGTTGAATATTGACCTGCAAATTGTGTGTTAAATAATGTTTTTTTCTTGTAATATTTCAAACTGTACCACTCAACAACAACCCCGAATGGGGTTAGTAGTATTGGAAACACAATAAAAATAAATAAAACGTCAAAGCCACTTGCGTGTAACCTCAGTAATTGCGGAGACGGTCACCTGCTAATGCGTGTCTTTCAATTGTCGAACATTATATAGCGGTAGAGAAATCAACAGGGTTAGGGTCGAGTTTCTTATGTTGTACGCGAGAACAGCATGGGAACTGGAAACGGGAGACGGAATATGGCTTAAAAGTTTCACAGAGGACTATTGATCCGATTAAAGGAACGAAAACATAATTGGGCGAGGAACTTCCCCGGGGTGCACCTGATCGCGTCTTGGTCGTGAGACGCTAGGTAGATACTTGAACTAGGCGTTATTAGTCAGCGCTTCAATGTATCAGTCCCGGAGGCTTCCTTTTGATGCGCAGCTTGTACTATTTTTTAATGTTAAATTTCAATAAAGTATCAATTATGTTGTACTGCAAATGAATGATCATTCATATATAACTCATTTATGTGTCATGTTTTCCGATGCATTTTAATGTGTCAGGAGCAGCGCGGGAAAATCAATGAAATAAACATGATTCTTGCAGGTTACGTGCCATCCAAGGAACCGTACATCGTACAAAAATCTGTTGGTAGCAGGAGCACTTGCACAGAAAATAGATTTTCCAAAGGCACGCGCTCGCACTCGTGCCTCACGCAACGCTCATATTCGCGACCTGCATGCAGCTCATGTTGCGTATTTTCAGGACTTCCTGTTTCATCACTGGCAAATGAACATGCACCGACAGTTTGAGCTACATTTAAAAGCTTCAGACTTGCCCCGTCAATGAGTTGAGTCGACCAGCTTCGGCCCGGACGTAGAGATCCTCTTTGCTAAGGCTCAGCGGTGGCACAGATTCTGTTGATACGAAACTATATAGTGTACTAGGGTCCGTACATGAGCGAATGACGTTTTAGGGAACAGCGACGTTTCAGCGAATCTACGTTTTAGCGAATAATGGCGGCGCGTGTTAAACCCCCCCCCCCCCCCCCCCCCCCCCCCCCCCCCCGCTTCGCTTACGCCGCTTTGCGGCGGCAGTCTGCGGCGGCTCATTACAAAAATGTGAACCCACTTGGCCCACCCGTAACCGGCACTTCGCGGCGGCCGACTATTCTCTAAAGTGCCATTCGGTGAAACGTCGGCGTTCGCTAAAACGTCATTAAATCAAGTGAGAGCGTCCCATGCAGGGCCATGCAATGCGCCCAGAAGTGAGCGATAGGAGGAGACGCGAGCGCGCGAGGACGTCAGAACACCGACCTCTGGTTGAATCTATTAGTGAGTAGACAGTCACTGGATGCTTTGAGACATAAAACCTGCAGCGTTTGTCTCCACTGGACTCGCCGAACACATTAGAACGCGGAACGCCGGCGTCCGGAGTTTGGCTTTTGAATTTCAACGCGTTCGACGAGTGCAGTGGAGACAAAGGCAGCCTTTGTCTCCACTGCACTCGTCGAACGCGTTACGAACGCGGAACGCCGGCGTCTGGCGTTTGGCTCTCGCATCCGCACGCGTTCGACGAGGGAAGAGGAAGAGAAAAGTTGGTGTTTGACTTCGCTGTTGGTGTCTGATTCCGGTCCTTGTATACCTGCGCTCATTACATTTCTTGGTCCAATCGCATTTCGAGCTCCGTCGCATGCTGAAATGCCATTCCTTTTTTGGAAAATCGGGGGACGGAGCTTCTCCTACACTTCTTCCATTGCAGCGAGTTATTACAATAAACACAGGCAGCTGAATAAGAAGAGAGCCTGGCCAGCCCCGATGGCCACATAATTCGGTGGCATAGCCCGATAAGGTCAACCCAGTCGCGAAGGGACGAATCCAGCCCCAGTTAAGCGCCCGTTCCGGAGCTCCCGTTGGTTCCAGAAGGGCGCCGTTTTATCGCCGCACACTCGGCTAGATCACGAGCGCACCGTGATTACAGGCTTCAATGGGGCGATCCGCGCCAGGCGAAGAGGGGAAGGTGACCTCTCCTCCAAGCAGCCGCGCACGTGCTTAGGCAGCCCGGATGCTTCCGCAGGCTTCCGTTGTTGTCGGAAGTCCAGAATGTGCCGAGGCGACCTACTTCCGGCATCTTCGGCGAGAGCCAGTTGGACCTTGAAACTTTGTGGCGCTGCAGCAGGACACCGCGGTCGTCGGGCTCCGCGGTTTTGGTCTCCGCTGCCAGCCAAGGGCGGAAGGCTCCCCCAAGTAGCGCGAGGAATGGGAAAGCTGATTGTGTCGTACCGATTGCCGAACACACAGAACCATCAAAAAACACCAAGCTGAGTTGACTCATGCTTCGGCAATTTGTCGCTTTTTATTTTTTCTTCATTTACTTTTCCTGCCAGGGGGTGCACGCAGTTGGTGTTTGCCGTTTCCCGATAAAGAGATGTATGGATGGCGTTTCTCCGCCCAATTTGTCTCTGCTTCGTGGCTCGGTGCTTGGCAAATCGGTGATTGTTCCTTAGCAGGGGAATCACATGTCAATTTTAGTCATAGCGTCTTGGTTACTTTAATGGGGAAATTTAACTCGAACGTAACAGTTTGACACACGTTAAGCGTTCGTTTTGTTTCAATGCGGGTAGAGTATGTATAGTTTCCGCTTTTAGCTAACTTTTTTTTTCTGCTAAAAACTGAGTGTTGCATCGAAATGTTGCTCCCGCTAATGACCATCAGACTCCAAAATGCTTTCCCCAAGGTGTAATGTTGTTGGACGCAACCAAGGTATGTAGCCACGGAAACTCATTTAGTGATCTAATCCCCGCACACGTGTGTCGTACATCTCCCCATCCTTTTCTCTTCCTCTTAGCAGAGCCTGGGACGTTTTGGCGGCATGTGCGTTTCCGCATATGCCTTGTTTCACTTTCACCTATTACAGTTCCGAGAAAAGATAGTATCTAAAGTTTTGTTTTTGTTTTAATAATGCATGCCCGGGTATGTGTACGCGGCTGTATTCTTTCCCCCCATAATTCATTGATTACACGATGCTTCATACATGAAAATGTATAAAGCGTTTCACAGATGAAATGCTACCCAGGTCACATAAGAAAAAAAAAAAAAAAAAAAAAGAAGGAAGTTTCTGCATGCACTGTGTGAAGTAGTTCTTACGGGATTTGGTTGTCGAAGGAAGAAACGATGCTTTTTTGAGTTTGAAACGTCTAAATACGATACCGTAAAGCTAATCTAAGATGCACCTAATTCATGAATGGCGATGTTAGTAAAGTGGAGTCGGACCTTATGATTTACGGTTCTTGAGGGCGTATACGAGAATAGGTGACGCTCCGTCGACAAAATGCTTCATCGATCAAAGGCTCCAGCGAGGCTCCACCATCCGACACGAGACGCCAGGCGTCGCGAGCGGACCCCCGGCGCGTCGGCGGGGCTTTGGGGATGCCCATCGGGTCCCTGAGCGGGCGCGGTGGCTGCCCAGCGACGCACAAACCCGTTTTGGGCTCAGTGTGTCAGTAGGCGAACGGGTGGCGCTCGCGCGATGACCTGAGCGGCGCGCGCTCCCCGGGCTTGCAGTCGTCGCTGGACAGGCGTCATGAGCAGCGGCAGGCGGATCCGGCCCGAGCGGGCTCCCGCGCACCGGCGCAACGTGCAGAAGCTCACCTGGCGCAACTCGCACTGGCTCCACAGCTTCCCCGAGGAGCAGCGCGTGGCCAGCATGACCATCGCCGACATGAGCCCCGCGCTGGCGAGCCGACGCGTGGTCCTGCTCTGCGAGCGCCAGCAGTACCGCGAGGCTGCCAACCTTGTCACCCGTCTGGGACAGGCCACCTTCAAGGCCATCCTGCCAGAGCTGCCCGTCGAGGTCTTCCTGGACGCGGTGCCCCAGTCGCTGCACCTGCTCGAAGCCCTCTACGCCAAGGTCTTCTTGTCCGAGGGCCTCAACTTCTCGCTCAAGCTGCTCAAGCCCGAGGCGCTCGTCTTCCAGATGGTTCGCCTTTTCGCTCAGCACGCCGACGACTCGGGCTTTGAGCAGGACTACACGAGGAACCGCTTCGTTGCAGCGCCCGTCATGCTTTCGTCGTGCAAGAAGCTGCTCAAGGTATGTGAGCGCACGCGGTGACCGGCAGCCGGGAGGAATTGGCGTCCGTCCTCTCTCTTCGTCTCGGAACTTTCGTACAGCACTGCCAAAGCCACAGGCGTGAGAGTAATCTTTGCAAAGCGCTTTCTTTGGACGAGCCTCAAGGAAAGTACTAAAGTCACGCGCTCGCATGCAACTAGAGTGCTCTCAGGCCCTGCGCCTTTGACAGCGCTACTCATAAGTCCTGAGAGGGGGCAGTGTGCCATGCTTTGTTGGAATGGTTTCCAAGTTTCAAACGAGAATGCATTTTTTTATAGGATTTTGGTTAAACTTTAAAGAAGTGAGTGACATGCATATAGGTTTTAAGTCTACGAACAATGAATGTATTGACACAATTCCAGATTTTAAAAAAAGCGAACCGAAATTAGAGTTTTAGAGCGATATAGACAACTTGATTTCTCGCTATCCTTACGTTACGCCCAATTGCAGCCGTTTTTCCAAACAGCATTAAAAGAAACGAGAAAGAAAAATTGTGCAACAACCTGAGACACAATTGAAACCCCCATATCGCTTCCTGCTCCCACCTACCGAGCACACTCTTTTTTTTTTGCCTTTGCAAGTTTACACGGAAATATATATATATATATATATATATATATATATATATATATATATATATATTTTTTTTTTTTTTTTTTTTGGCCGGCTTGCCAGAACCGCGTCTCAGCTGAGATTGGATGAAAGAAATCTCTGCAAAGGTTGGGGCGCGCGAGCGTCTTGAGTTGGATTCGCTCAGCTTATGCGCTGGCTTTGGCAGCTCTTTCTTTCACCCAGTCTCAGCTAAGACGCTTTTTCTGGCAAGCCAGCCCAGGTACATCGTACTTCTGCAACCGCACTCAGAGAATTATCAAAGTAATAAAACCCAGACTAATATATATATATATATATATATATATATAAAAGAAAAGAAGCAAAGCTTCGTTCAAATGTTCTAAATTTGTGATATCAGGTGTCATTACATTTATCATTTTTACTGTTCTTATGCGTCTTCTTGGGTAGGTGTAGTACGATTCTCCGGAATCAACTGGGGTTTGGGGCTGGTCACGTCTCGTTAATAAGGACTCCGTTAATAGCGACTTTTAAAATACCGTTCTGATGTCTCCGATACTCCCGACAACGATACGATGCATGCGCGAAGGCGGCGGCGGAATATCGGGTATCGTTATCGGAGTCATCGGAGTGATCTACTAAAACTCTCTAATATGTATGCTCTGCTATACGTACAATATTTTCGGGGACGAAATTGGTAAATATATTCATTTTTTTATCGTTTGATAGACAACTCATATCATGTACCCTTTTGGGGGGAAGGGAGGCGTTCACATTAACGAGACATCTTTGTATTTCCTTGCACGATCTATATGTTCATTAGCTCCAGCTGTAAAATAACCTTTAACTGTCAAAGACAGTGACCTAAAAGGTTTGCCACACGCTAATGGGACATACCGTTTATTTTCGCAGGCTTACACATGCCCTAATAAAGTGATGGAAATGAAGATAGCGCCGTAAAAATCGCGAGGACAATTATCGTGTATTTATTTAAATTGTACGGAGCATTTTGACGACACCATCGTTTGTTTAGACCTTACAGGTTGAGCAGCTCTTTTGCGCCGAAGGAAAACCCCACGAATGCAGCGTTGAAAATAGATGATAAAGCGCGCAATGAGAGGAAGGTATTCGCTATGCGGGGAAATGGCTGCAGGCCGCACCTGCAGCCATTTCACCTGGTATCAAGAACAACGAAAATCCAAAACGCGTCATAAACTTTTTTTTTTGTCAATTATTTATGGAGCGTCACCATCTGGCCACAAAATATGTTTGTAACGAAGCAGGACCGGGGAAGATAGTTTGAGTTGCCAACAATCTGCTTCTCTTGTGTACCGGGACAAAACTCGGTATTTGCAAGGCACGTGAGTGTAGGTCGCAACGTACACTCTTTATGCTACGCTCTTATACGTGATTTCGAATATCTACATGTGAGAATCTGGAGAGACGCGTGCAATTATTAGCCTTGTATGCTGATTCTGGTACGTTATTCCGGTCATTACGATATGAGTAAAGTCTTAAGTGTGGCGCCTTAACTCAAACCGCGTTAAAGTAGGGGAAGCATACGGACACTTTCTAAAGTGCACGTGCACTTCACACTTGCAAATCTGTACACACACAGTGAAAAAAAATTACCGCATCTCCACGTGGTGAATGATGTTGATTGGGGCGAAGCTCTGGTGGTGCTGATGATACTGATTTTGTTCATAGGTAGTGCTGATTGTGCTGATTTTTGTTTTTCTTACTCATAGGTAGTGCTGAGCTTCGGGTTGCGTTTAAACTTCATTATTACTGCTTTATGGTCGGTGAAATGCAGAGCCAGTGGTTCTTCTAGCGGATCAGCCTGGTTCGGCTAGAAGCCGTGGGAACGCATCTCCACCGCTTAAAGGGGCCATGAAACGAGTTTTGAGTTGGGATGAATGATTTTAAATTGGGACTTTACTAATCGCATGTCGTTTAGTTGCCCAAAAGAAAGAGGCTAGAAAGTCAAAAGCCAGCTTTTCGGTACGAACATTTGAAAATATAGCGGACTATTTTGTACCTTCTTGCCTTCGAAAGCTCTCCGCCTTTTCATTATGATACATCCGCGGTTCCAAAAGCGCGTCACCGGCGCCAAACTGACGTCAGGAGAGCCCAGCTCACGCATTGGACACGAGAACTGCGTCACTCGGACGTATGCGCTCGTCAACAATCAATCCGTCGACGAATATTTGGATTCGCGTTCGTGGCCAATGAGTGCCCTGACGGAACTTATTGTCACTGGGGAATGACAAGTTCTATGGTGTGCATAAAAAGCACGGTGGAAGCTAGGAGTCATCGCACCGATGCCGAAGGAATGTCACAACCACGTGATTTCACAATTCGCATTTGAGTTGAGGATTAAAGCTAAGGAGGAAGAAGTAGAAAAATCGTTTCATAGGTCCATGTCAGGAAGAGAATGTGTGGTATGGAACGTGGTTATATACGCATTTGAGCATTTGACCGCAGCGCCCTCTCGTCTATAAACGTTGAGTTAATGCATGCAAAGTTTAACGCCATTATATACGCATTTGACCGCAGCGCCCTCTCCTGTATAGACGCTGAGCGGCTACATGCAACGTTTCATCCATGACATCCCCAGCTCTTGAGTTACTACCACATCTCAGAGTCCCCTACTCGTCCCGCAGTCGTGACCGAGTGGTTAAGGCGATGGACTAGAAATCCGTTGGAGTCTCCCCGCTCAGGTTCGAAGCCTGAGCGGACAAGGCTAGACCCTAAGGAGCTTCGCTCCTAATAAATTGCTTCGTTGCTGCTCTATTTTGTCCGTTACACAACGTGTGACACAAGTTAATGGTGAAGTTATACATTTCGTTTACTGAACCGTTCTGAAGTTTCGTTAATTTCAATGGACCTTTTCTCAAGACGGGTTCTGCACATGCGCAGACCTTCCCCTCGCAGCGACGAAAGCTCTAACTTCAGTTGGCGTCGGGAAGAATAGTTGCACTACCTCTCCTGCCTCTTTGGCGACTCGGATCAGGCGTTGAGAAGGCAGGGAAGGTATCGCAGCACCCATTTTATCTAGCAACCGTAGTTGGAGTTTTAGCCACTAGGTGTCGTCTTTATGTGAAAAAGGTCCATTAGCTGTTCACTTGAAATTGCCGCTTACGGAAGGTCCGCTTACGGAAACCAGGACTCTACCCATTCGCAAAGTAACAGCGTGAAGGAAACGCTAAACTGTCGGGTATAAAGTTGAGTGGCGTCTACTGTAACAATTGGGCAACAGGCAAATAATGAACCCCGGAAAAAACATATTTAACGGTGGCACTTCTCGCCTGCCGAAAGTTTTTATCTTCAAAAATAAGAGTACCAGCGCTCCCGTTATTTATGCTGGATAATATAGCCGATTCTCTCGCTTTGCTTATTCACTCACTGTCAATAGTCGTCGTGACCTCTTTTAATACTCAGCCGAAGCCACTTGATTTGAGATCTAGGGCCCTAAACTCGTGAAACACAAAGTTGGAGCCGCAAGCTCGCGGAGTGCGCTGATTGGACGCCGGCGACAAAAGCGCGAAGTCAGCGTCATGGTAGTCCAATCGGTGCGGTCCGTGAATTTCGGCCTCGACTTTGTGTTCGACGAGCGTAGTGCCCTTTCCGACGAACCAGACAAACCCCATATATAAAATAAAATATAGGGCGACTCGGTATCTTCTACATAGATAAGAAGTTACGGTCCTCAACAAGTGCAACAACGGGACTTCGAAAAAACCACAGTTCGAGTCATCATTGCCCCCTTTCGCGAGTAAGCGTGTATATATAGGAAGTGAGTCACTGACCGGTGGTTATCGCCGCTGTTCTATTTCTGTACTGCATAAAGACGAAAAAGTTTCGGAGAGGAGAAAGACAACTTCTGAAGCAAACAAACAAGACAAAAACACTTACGTGTCTTTGCACAATCTTTGGAAGAAAAAAAAAAGTTATCCGTTTTGCTATCCAAGCTTCGAAAGAATAGGCATTCCGGGGAAATTAACGTCTAGCGTGCTAGACATTCACAGTCTCGCCCATGTCGTTGAAACCCCCATGTTAATACGAGCCGGTTTGTCTACTCATTCCGGTTTTAACCGATGGAATTCACGAATGTGTATGAATTTTAATATGATGGCAAGGTGTGAGAAAAGCTCTTGCTATGTAAGTAGTAGTACACTGGCGTGTTGCGTATGCTGCTGGGGATATATCCAGTCGTCTCCTTCAAGTTATTCGGTAAACAAGGGGTTCACCAAGGGGGCTATGTTCGACAAATGTTTCGTTTCTCCTAAAAAATAAACGAAAGTGACGGAAGTGACGGGAGTGAGGATATTGCGTGTAATTGGCTAGAGGCTCAAATTAGGAAAGAGGGAACTTCCGTCATTTGAGCCTCTAACCAATCAGAGGCGATGTCGTCACTTCCGTGCCTTCCGTTTCTTTTTAGGAGAAACGAAATATGTGTCGAGCATAGCCCCCCAGCTTAAGACTACCGTCCCTAGTATGAATCCAAGTAAGCAGATGAATAAAACGTGCGACACAAACGAAACCGCACGTTTCCGATGGGCGACGTGCGTGATCAAGAGCGATTATTAACGTGAAACACACGCGAACAAAAATCATATCGGGTCGCGCCGCCGCAGCTGACACTGAACGACGCGGTTTTTCCTGACATGTGTTTGACGCTTCACTGCTGGAAGCGCTCCATGATTGGCCAAACGTTGACTATAGCGTCATTACTGAAAGTAAGTCTGTTATTGCTGTTCAAACCTACAGTACTTTCGCGGAAAATATGAGCCGAAAAAGTCATTCGTGCTACTTAGGCGTACCTGCGAGTTTTTGAGAGAGCAGTGACCCGAACTGTAATGCGAAGTTGAGGTCCCATACTTCGGACCGTTTGATAAATTGAGCGATAACAGAACTTGTATACGGACCGCAGAGGCAGAAAAAAGCAGGATCGGCTGTTTCAGCTCATATTGTCCGGGGAGTAGGGGGGATCGGTGGCCGAGTGCAACTTTACTAGAGCAAGCTCAGTTTCGAAGCTCCCTATTCTCGTCTGCAGAGGCGAGTGGCCCAGGTGGCGGTCACGAGAACTAGCGGCGCTGCAGTCGAATCTTGCTTCCCTCTCTTGCGCGTTGTCTGCTATACTCTGTTTCACCTTATGATGTACCGCAGGAAAGGCAACAAGCGCAAGCACCTTGCTCCAGGGCACGTCTCGGCGGCACAAGCTCTCGTGCGTCAAGAGCAGCTCCCAACGCTATGAGCTCGCGCTTCTAGCCTTCTCTGCGGTACAACATAAGGTGAAATGGAGTATACCACTGCGTTGAGAGCTTCCTCTTCTTTTTCTTTTCTTCCTTCTTTTTTTTTTAATTCCATGTGTATAATAGCAAAAAAAAAAAAAAAAAGATGATGAAGATGAAGTGTAATACACCACAGAGATCAGAGTCAGCGCCTTGTGAGTGTTCTTTCTTTGAGTGTTTGAACTTTATTTTTGTGTGCGCCTGTTTCCTTGCGCTGTGAAGTGTTAGTATGAATCAACAACTCGCCCAAGCTCAAGTATTGCTATTCAAACTTGGCGGGCTAAACAATCCGGAAGCAAGACTCGACTGCAGCGCTGTTAGTTCTCATGACCGCCACTGAGCCCACGTCGCAGGCGGAGCTGTGAAACTGAGCTTGCTCCAGTAACGTTGGCCGAGTGGTCTAGCCCACACCAGCTCGGAGCACGTGGAGTGAAAGCTCGCGCTGCAGAACCTAAGATCGTGGGTTCAATCCCCACCGCTGACCGTTTCGATCTGGATGAGTATCGTACCGGCGTGCGGTCGTGTATCACTACTGCGTGGTGCACGTTAAAGACCCCAGGCTAGCGGTTGTACTGCACTGGCTAAATTGCCCATCTACAGCTGGGAGACTCGTCGCCCGTTGAGGCAGACCAAGTTCTAAGCTGTATAAACATACACACAACCCAATTATTTTTTTTTTGTCCGGGGAGTATACTTTATTACTGCTCACACCCGGTTTAGTGGCATCATTTCTTTCGTTGACGGAAATGAGAGTAATATCAGAGTGTCAACTTTGACTGTTCATGAATGCGACGACTCCAAGCTTCCACTGTCATTTTTGCACGCACCATCGAACTTATCGTTCGCAGCTGATGATAAGTTGCCAGGATCACAGCTCGTGGCGTCACTGTGAGGCGAATCCTGGTATCGACGTCACGAATAAAAACCATAAGAGCGCGCCGCCGAAACCTCTCGGCGCTAAGAGCGCGGGCGGTAAGCTGCTGATACTTTCGTTCGTGGGCCTCAAGTGGGAACGCGTGAAGCGACACTTCTCCGCCATACGAAGTGAAAGTTGGTCCGGCCGTCTGTCTTCTGTTTGGATATGCACCAGGCAAACATTACGACTTTCTTCCTCGTCTCCTCTGCTTTTCTTTGAGGTCGGTGCTCGTCAGACTTGACGACGCCGCCTGCCAATCGCGTGCCTGTTGGTAACCGGACAAAAGCTCACCGGACAGAAGCTCACCCGTTTTTTCACCACACCCGGACAAAAGCTCGCCTCATTTTTTTTTTTTTGCTATTCCGGGGGAAACACGGGCTGGGATAAAGTGCGGACGCGATGGATATTGCACCCTTTTTAGGAGAATTGGCATCCCATCACATGCAAAGGTGTCGACAGAAAAGCCATAACAGGCACGAGAGGGAACGATATGGGACCAAAATTTAGGTCACAGAAACTGAGTGGAGCTGATAAGATCAAGCTTGCTTGATTCAAGGTATGCCGGAGCACCCTTGTACCACGCCCAGAAAAATTCGTGAACCGAAGTTTTTGAACCCGAAGAGTGACCGAAGAAGCGAAGTCTCCCTTTGTAGACCTCGCTTTTTCATTGTGCTTATGTCACGCTAAACGCGCACATAAAGTTTAGGCGCAATGTCTCTTCATTAGTAATGCATGGGTTTTCTTGCGGTTCAGGTTAATATTTGAAGTGAATGGCTAGGAAAATTAAATTCATTCCGTCATTGAGCGTCTTAATGTATTTGAAATCAAGGATTATCTCAGAATGTCATGAAAAGGAAACTGAAGCGAAACTGTAATATACAAACCACTGAGTTGCGAAGTTTAAAAAAAAATATTTTCAAGGAACGGGAGTGTGGCCTTGTGGACAGATGACCAATTTAGAAAGCTGTGCGGGATTTCGGATAGGCTCGCGTTCCTTCCACCACAGCTTCTGCCCGAAGGACTAACCTACATCAGGGAAAAGTCTACCGGTGACATCGGCGACCTGCTCTACTTTGATTGCACATATGTCAACGGCCCCTTCCGTTATGCTTCTGCCCCTTCTGCGGCGGCACCCAGGGCGAATTCTTCCTCTTGCCTGACTGTGTGCCGACGACGACCGGAGTTTCCCCCGGAACGGTGGAATATGTACGACGCCACTCTTCAAGATAAAGACCGGACATACACCTGCGAAGGATGCAATACCGGGTTCCAGAAGTCTGTCGGCCACGCCCATCCGAGCGTCTGAATGCTCATTGAATGCCCACAGGAAAATCAGGCTTTCGTTGCCACGGCATTGCCGCAGAGACACAAGCCCGCACATCCAAAGAAGCGGGTGCGAAAAACCACTCTGCGCCTGCAGAATCGTGTGAAAAATATTTTGGAGGGATTACAGGTACACCCAGATCTACCAAGACTGCTGTAGCTATAGTGAGGGACTGCATTCGCTTCTAACCAATCGATAAATAAACTTATTTCTACTCTGAGCGACAAACCATGCGCCTGTCAGATTTGATTTATCGTTGCATTTTAGTGTCGCACGCATGCACCTAAGTTGTCCGCACACCTGTTAAGACCAACATGAAATTTTTTCCTGGTGAGCTTGTGTCCAGGTCTGTAAAAAAATGGGTGAGCTTTTGTCCGGTGAGCTTCTGTCCGATGAGCTTTTGTACTGTGAGCTTTTGTCCGGAATTCGTGCCTGTTGCCTGCCAATCTGTTCTGCCGCGCCCTCGTATCCTTCCCTTTTTTTCTTTTCGGGACTTGAACTCCAGCGGGGGACTTGAGCGATTGGCTGACAGCCAACAGAGCGTGTGTGTGGATGTCCGGATTCACGTGATGAGCATGCTCTAGGCCTGTGTGAAGGACACAAGCACAAAAAACGGTCAACGTGCAGGCGAGCTGGTGCGTAATCATGATGTTCAAACCCAATCGCAGGGTTTGTACATCATGATTAACAAAAGCAGACCTAGCAAAAAAAAAAAAAAATCTTTTTTTTTTTTTGGCAAAAAAAAAAAAAAAAAAAAACGGACGGACGCAAATTGTGACACTTCATATGACGGAGAAATGTCGCTTCACGCGTTCTTGAAGTGTCCTGTTTGGACAGCCCCTTAGAGCGGGCGCCGGCGTTGCCTGGAGAATTTTTTATGGCCCGCGTATTTGTTTGCGGGGGGTATGCATGCCGTACAGGGTGTGCTCGTATGTATGCAGCATGCAGCATTTCTGCATATAGATTTGATTAGACTTAGAACATGCTTATTTTGAATACTAATATAAACAAAGTACTATAGTCTAGTGCAACATGTGAGATGAGCAGTATAATGCTCCGCATCCTGCACGCGCTCTCTTCCTTTCGACGTGCTTGGCTTCACGTGCGCCGCAGTCTTACCGAAGGTAGAAAGCTCATGCTGGAGGCATCCACTGCTCATCTTATGTTGCAACAGAGTATAAGCGACATATGTATGATATGATAATCAGAATCGTGATTAGAGGTTTTTGTATATATTGATGAAGAGAGTCATACGCCGTGCACAGGAGGAACGAAATGTAAAGAGCGTCGATCAGGCTGGTGAACGGAAGACAATTGTCCGAATCTATATCTAACTTATCGGGAACAAGCTACAGGTAAGCGGTATACAGTTGGACCTGCATTCTAAAATGAATATGCTATAAAAAATCGCTGCTCGGCAACAACCCCATTGTCCCCTTTTTCAATAAAAAACTGTTAATCTCTATCTGACAAATAGCCCTACACGCCGCTCAACAACCACCAATTAATAATTGTCCCAAAATGATAAACCCGCGACTGTGAACCACTAAAAAACGGAAACTTGTTGTCCCTCTTTTTAGTCGTGGGTTTATCATCACGAAGCTAGTTTACCAGAGTGCGTGTTATTTTTTTCTTTGTTTTTCTCGTTCTTATTGTTAAGAGTTATCCAAAACAGGCTCAAAGAGAACGGACTATTCTTAGCGCGGCCGACCTGATCACAAGCGCCCTTATACGGCTGTACCGCGCGACCTTCGCTCCATGGAGTGGATATTTCTTACGCGCGACTGCGGGCCTTTCCCCCTGTGTGCATAGAGGCGGGAATCCGGACTTGAGGGGGGGGGGGGGGGGGGGGGGGGGGGGGCTCTGTGGAGTCTCCTTACAACACACACGGCGCAGACTTCCATATCGCTCCGAATGCGCGGGCCTACCGCTATCGTCACAGACCAGCATGCAAACAAGGCACGGTTATCAACAGACGTCCTGGGTGTGCCCAAGCGGGCACATCCATGGGCTGTCGGGCCCTCGGAAGGCGGATGTCTTCTGTGGGCCCGACACTCAATGGCGTACTATCGCATGACGAAATCGAGGTGTTGCGTGACTGAAGGGTTTTAGTGACTCGGCGATTCGGAAACTCCGCGGCGAGCTCCGTGAGAGACGGTTCCTGCTCCACATTGCGGGGTTTATTCTTGCGCCCCGAGAGGCGCGATCCTCACACGCTACTCGCGCGTCCCGACCTCAATAGCCGTGGGAAAGAAAAAAAGAAAGAAAGGCGCGTGTTAGCGCGACTAATTCCTTCACCTCGGTGGCAGGGTCGCCAACCACCATCACCATCCGCCAGACGTGAGTCTCGGAAGGTCACGGGGCAACCGGGCACGATCGAAAGCACGTAGGCTCAAAGGAGAGGAAGCGCTCGCAACAACTGTGCGCGTTTCTGCGCGATTTCGGGGAATTCACGCGATCTTCGCTTTCCGTTCGATTTCCGTATGACAGTTCCGTGTTCTCCTTCCTCGGTCGCCGAGTATACTCCTACGTATACGAGAGAATCACAAAAAAAATTAATTAAAGAAACCCCAAAAAACTAGAAATCATGTCAAATTAAAGGGATACGGAACCAAGGAATTTAGTGTCCATAATAAGTGGCGCACGATCTTTCCACAGGCCACCAGCCGCCGATGTGCGCGAGCACACGCAACGAAATTGACGTCATAGTCGTCCATTCACGCTTAAGACGACAGTGAAATATATGGGGTCAGGGCAAAAGGAGATTGAAGGCAAGCTTTTCATGTCCACCAGTGAAAGCTACGTGTTTGTTAGACCAATTGATCTCACACTTTTTACACCGGACACCACTGTGAAAATGAAAAGCCTATTTTTATTTTATTTTTTCTCGGAGCCCACACATTTCGTTGCCATCTTAAGCGTGAATGGAGCACTATGGCGTCAATTTCGTTGCGTATGCTCGCGCACACTGCCAGCTGCTGGCTCGCGTGGAAAGATCGTGCGCCACTTAATAAGAGACACTGAAATGTTTGGTTTAGAAATCCTTAAAATAATTTTATTTGCACCTGCATATGCAAATGCCAAAGCCACACACACAAAAAAAATCTGACGAGGTCCGGGCCCACTTGTCAGATGGTGACGCAGATGCGGAAATAAAAATCAAACATACATACAAAAAATAAAAGAGCTAAACCGTTTGCATGAAAGCACACATATACTATACAAAAGGTGTAGGTACAGAGAGTTGCGGGCTGCCTTTGAAGTATTGCGACACTGGTATACGCTGTGGTCGAGAAATTTAGCCAGCGCAGAGCAGTACCACAGCTAGCCAGGGGTCTTTAACGTGCATCACGCAGTAGTGATACACAGTCACACACATCATCCAGATTGAGACGGGCAGGGGTAACCCAGGTGGGGATTGAACCCATGACACCCTGGTTTTGCGGCGCGATGCTTTCACCCTACGTGCTCCGAGCTGCGGAGTGCTAAAACATTCGGCCACCGATCCCACAATAAATCAATACCGATTTTGGCGGAGTTTGCGTTAGGTTATCGTGATGAGGGCGGCCGTCAAGCAAGTTTTTGTATGCTCTGAGTGAATCTAGTAGGGGTGTCGAATTCCGGTATTTACCAAAAAATAGCGATGAATGTGTGCCTAATACGATGTTACAAAATCACTGATAAAAAACAAAAACAAAAACAACAAAAAAACAAGAAAACATCAATCATCGATGAGATTTTGGCGTTAATTTTTATTCTGTCTTCGTATGCATACGCAGTATGTTGTAGACACCGCTCACTAGCGCTGCCTTTATGAAGAAATGTGAGATCATCATGCAACCAAACGAGGTAGGGTACGTACGGTATATAATCTGCATTGTGGCTTGTTCTTTCGCGCGGTTAATTGTTCGCTTCTCCGCGTGACTTGTTTCACCGATTACTTTACGCGGTGTAGTCGCGCACTCAAGAAGTTTATCATCGATCTTATTTCAGCTAAATACTAGAACTCGATTTATTGCACTGAACCGCGTTACTACTAAACGCATAAAACTAGAAACCCTAATTGTCTTGGCGGTGTGGCGGCGGCGCGAAGGAGTTAAACAAGAAAAAAGAGCAATCACAATTACAAAAGTAAAAAAAAAAAGTAAAAAAAAAAAAAGCCGAGGCAAGGCAAACAAACAAGCGATGCGAGGAGCCTGCTCTGAATACCAACTAGGGTAGCGCGTAACTCGAGCTTGTGGCGGAAAAAAAAAAATTAGTTGGCCTCCAATTAGTCTGCGCAGCAGTAAGAAAAATCGGATAACGAGCGTAGGCCTTCGTGGTAAACTTAGAAGTCAGGAAGTCGCAACGTTTCGTTCGTATCCCGACGGCGAGAGATTCGGGTGTACGAAAATTCTCGTTATCAGCTCTGGGGCCCGTTATTTTTGTTCTGTGCACAGCTGAGACAATAGGCGTCCCTGTCTTTGTGCATGTGTCAATATACGGGGAGACCAAAGGCGGTGTGAAAGTCCGGAAGCGTGTTCAAGTCTGTCGAGTTGAAGACACAGAAGCTCGGTGGCGACCAACTTCTCCATGGGTAACGTCCGAGTTCCCAGTCGCTGCAACCGTCCCCTTTTTATCCAATCTTTATTGTTAGGATAACTACCTTAGCGCCACAAAGAAAAAAGAAAGAAAAAAAAAGACAAACAATCTGTGCCAGTCCACAATGGCGTAGGATAAGTGGGGTAAAATCTAATTTTTGCCTTTCTAATTGTGGAGCCGAATTTTTTTTTTTTATAGAGAATTTAAAAAGAGGATGTGATGACTATAACACAGGCAATACCCGGCACAGGTACACTTGAGCTTCAGCCTTTAGCTAGAGTGTTGAAACTACTTTTTCATTCTCTAATTAAAGGAACGCTCGCACCTGCTCAGCCAATTGCGATTGGCAAGCCGAGAGCCGCTTCGAAACTATATAGCATATATGGCACGGCACGCAATTTATCTTTAATTTACCCCAGAGGTTCCTGACAGTCATACAGTGATTATCATATACTGTGAACAACCTGAAGCGCGCCTCCAGAACTGATTAATGGCACATTTGAAACTGTGCAAAATTCTGGGCGGCTGCCGCTGCCACTTGGGAATGGTAGCCTAAGTAGGCTCGCCCTTCGTACTTGCACCAGCTTATACCGAATTAATAGAGCATGCTTGCTTTGAAGTCGCTGATGATCTCCTGGAGTCGTTCCCTCACTCTAAGAAATAGGGGGTGTATAGGGGTACACCCCTTGTCCCCCTATGTAACACCGCCAAACAACGATTCGACGTTCAGTCACCAGACGTCGAACCGACGATACCAACTTTCGAAAGCGGCACGGTAGTCAACCGATACAACTTATTAAAATAGCTAATGTACGCAGTAAAGTCTGCAGTAAGACAGTCAATATTTTTTTTTTGTCCCTGCTGCAAAACCTCAGTGTTTTTTTCCTTCTGGTCTTTGATACGCACATTAGCTATATAGTACGTTATACTTATATCCAAGAGCTGTAAAGCCGCTCGTAAAAGTTGGCATCGCCAGCTCGACGTCCGTGGACTGAATGTCTAAATGTTAACTGCCCCATTCCGCTCGGTCTGTTGACATCGCCGTCGGCCCGCTAGCCACAAGACGCTGTCTGTCCCTGCTTCTTTTTCTACCACTCCCAATATTCTTTCCCTCTTTCCGCCCCAGTCTCGGGTCAAATGTATCATGGGAAATCTCCACTGGCTCGCCTGCGCACTGACTATTTTCGTTAGCCAAGAGGGTTTGCTAAATGCTCCATCTTGATTCTAATGACATTATTAAAACGAAGGAAGTAATTGAAGTTTGCCAAAATCGAAAGAATAAACATTAAAAAGAACGACCAGTGGTTTTTGTTTTAGCTACTTTTTCACAAAGTGGGAGTAACGTAACCACAGTGTGCAAGGTTGACACGAACTATTGGTCTGACTTTCTTTCCCTCTCAGATTCTCTTTTTTATTTAGTAACTAAAATTTACTTACTTTCGTATTATCAGTTCCAATAGAGGGCCACATAAACACTGCTCCATTTCAGAAGTTGTGTGCAGTGTTACTTAAAACGCAAACGAGAAAACAAAAAACACAAACACACACTACAGGACGATTTTTGCTGCTTGTTCGAGCACTCGCACAAGGAATACATACACCTTCTGATGCCGCACGCAGACGTCTCTTAAACGACTCTCGAGTTGAAGTTTGACAGCATGGCTTCCAAGAAATACTGGTCATGTTTTGTGGTAATCACCTGGAATGTAATTAGTTGGGCTGTGTTCCAGGGATGACAAGGGCGATTATTTCTGTGCATTTCACTAGTTCCTTGTTAGCAGTGTAAGAGGCAATGTCTTGCAGCAGATCAGTACAGTCAGCAGCGAGTTGAAAAAGATGTGACCTTACAGCTTAGACCAGGTTCTGGCAGACAGAAGGACAGTCTGACCTCCGTCCCTTTGTCTGTCGCGTCTTTCAGCAGCATAGGGAGGAGTAATCAAACTGCTGCGGAACGATTGGCACAATTTATGGTTTCAGAACATTCCAAGGTTCCGGGTCTAAACCCTCGGTCACGAAGGAGGATCCCAAATTGACCTCAGTAGAAGGTCAAAGAGTTTAAAACGACTGGGATGTCCCGCAATAGCGCAATGACCCTTTCTGCTCTCGGTCGAGTAGGTACTGCGTTAATGATCCGTGTTCGCCATAGTTTACTTTGTGTACGTGCTGGACACGAGAGCTCCTTCAGGTTGTGGAGCTGAAAACGTCTTTATTAGTGTCGAGATGTCTGACACCGTGTGCACGACGACACCACTGGAGATCTCTCGTTTCTGCCCTGGTGTGCCTTCAGCCTTTCGGATGAGCTGTGTTTGGCCATCGTTGTTTGTCAAATTGAGTTATCACTGCATGCCTGAGTTTGGCGAATAAACACCCACCCAAGGTCTTCTTCTCCATCAACTGATGAGAAGTCTACGCTGCCGTCCTAGAGTGACTCCATTTTTGTACAGGATATCCCGGACGATATGTTTACCTTTTATAAGGAATGGCCAGGGCGACAGAACACGATGATGTTTAGACTATGAATGTAATAAACTGCATCCTATCTCTGTCTCTATCTATAGGATCTTTCCGCCAAACTGGACCGTAATGTTTCACTTGCTCAAATTCGCGCTGGGGAAAGACTTTTTTTTTTGTGATGATGTTGCTATTTTGAGTCACACTTCCTTGGCTCGACGAAAAAAAAAAAGTGCCTGGCATCTTGCCTTATACGCGCATTGGAACACGACGCTGACTATTCTTTCCTGCACCCGATTTTCTCGGGACTCGTCGTCACTTGAGTAGAGCGGAAGAGCTCTTCGGCTCTTCTGAATGGCGTTCGTCTTTTCTTCGCCCTCTGGGGTAAAGCAATCGTGCAGGCCGATTTCATACAGGTCGACCTATCTTCCGTAAAGTGAGGAATCGGAGTTGACGGCCTTCAGAACTCCCACGTTATATTACCAAAGTAACAACTCTCATCTTCACCAAAAGGGTAACTAGCGTACAGGAAAAATCGCTAATATCGTTTGTTCCCGCATTTTTATTTGACACAATCCGACTAATCAGCTTTGCCCGCCCCCCCCCCCCTCTCCCCTCCCCTCCTTATGTTTTTACTGGCGCTTCCAAAAAGGACGGAGTCTAAGGCACGCATTCTTGATATACAGGTAAATAGCGTCGATCTATGTATATATGCAGCTCTACTCAGTCATGGGCACGTTAGTGCTGAAATATAACAGTGTTGCAGTTACGGCTACGCAGGCAAAAAAAGGAACCCTGTTACATTTACAACTACAAAATAGAAAAAGTAACTTGTTACAGTTACAATTACTTCGTTTTTACTTTACAAAAATATTAGAAAACATTTAGAAGCAACCTTCCTTAAAGGGCACTGGAGCCTATTTTGAGACCGTCCTTTTGTGGTGACAAGTCAATCTAGGCGCTCTAAGCACCCCAACAAACTAAAAACCACAACCGTGCGTGGCTTATTTCCTCGTTATATGCGGGTTCAAAGATCACAACACGCCCTTTTGGGAACTTCCGAGTGAAGTGGTCGACGAAGGGCGCTTGTCGGCGAGTTGCAAGCGATGGCTTCGCCCGCGGAGAAAAAGAGGAGTCTTATCCGAATGTATACCTCTAAGACTCAAACTCTCTTCGAACAAGTTAAAATAAAATCATTCGGAATCTGCGCGTTTTGTAGGGCTTTCACTGGTCCACACAATGTAGTCCGAGAGAGAAAATAGTCCACATGTTTTTCTATTGCCCTGAGATGAATAGGCGGTTTTGTAATGTAGGACTTGATATATGTGGGAACTAACACATTTTAAACAATATGAGATCAAAAACGGTCTTTTTAAAAAATGATTTTAGTGCCCCTTTAATATGCTTTTAAATTAGCATAGATATCTTTTTTGCAAGACATCCTGTTGGTCACGGTAGTGAATCTGATTATTTTGAGAAACTAAGATTTTCACAATAATCAGTATTAACATGTCTGGTTCTTCCTATTTCCATTTTCACCGTGAATAAAAAGCTCCTTGAACAACATAATAATTTAAGGCAGCATCTGAGTAACTCCACTATATGATAAAGAATATGTGGTTTCTTCTGTGGCAAAATTACAGGTGACTTTAGTTTTTTAAAATTGTAACATAGCAGATAGCTGCAGATGATCTACGATGAACTTTAAAATAGGCGCGACCACCATAAGGTATACAAGAATACAACAGCACGAGCGCAAGATCTCGTGTATATCCCATAAGGGTGCGAGTTTACAATCGGTCAATTCGAATTTTGCATTTCTTTGGTGAGGGGAGATGGGACAAAAACAACAAAAATCGCGGAAAGGTGAAGTCCATAACAATATAAGTAATACCTTGCAATCAGCTTTGTAGATGGTTTCTGATGCCACTCCAATCCACTCGTCGGTCGAATCGTTTTCTACTGCGTGCGCACAATGTTTCATGAAACACGAAGCTTCTCTTGAAAACTTGTTGACGGAGGAATGTTGCCACAACATTCCTCCGTCAAACCCGCTGAACACGACAGCAGTGCAAAATAAGCACTGATCGAGGTACAAACGACTACGGGTGTAGGATTCCAAACGGCTTTTGAGATCTTTTCTCCGCCACTTCTTAACCAGATCAAACATGTTTGTGTTCTTCCATTCATTACCCGGAAAGCCCACAACGTGAATATCGATAAATCGACTAATGGCAAGTGCCCTTGGTCGCGGCTAGCGGCAGTTTTTCAATTTCAGGAAAACACTATCAAGCTGAACGGCACAGACGTTTCGAGCGAATACTCTTCTTCAAGTGACGGGACCCGAGGCAAAACAAATAATTGGGCTGCAACAAAAAGAAAAAAAAAAAAAATGAAGGAATGGAAATTGGATTTAAAGTCGAGACCCCGCAAGAGTGCGTGCGGAAGTTGGACGATTCAAATTAGAGGGGAAGGAAACGCATGCTTGGCGGCAAGAAGACGAGGTTCGGGAAATCGGTTGTGCCGTAAGCCTGCGGGCGTTTGGGGCGACAATCACCAAAAACTGACCTCTGAACAAAGCACTGTCTTCCTCCGCCGGACGAAGAAGAGAAAGGCGCTCTAGAGATGCTGCGCTTTGTTACATCTGCGTGCACTGTGGGCGATGTACCGTACACGGCCGGTACTAGCACAAACGTCTCCATCCTCCCAGTTGGCGGAACCAGCTTGGTCAAACAGGGTCATTCAAAATTTAGTTTTTTTTCTTCGTGATTCAGATGGTTTCGACAGCAGGTTTTGCTGTGCCCCTCCCGTACCAGGACTTGGGACTCTCTCATGGGTTGCGAGACGATTTGGTGGTCGTGTTTGCAATTTTTTTGCGCATAAATATGAAAAGTAACTGTAACGATATTACTCTTTACAGTTACTTACGACAAATAGTAACCTTGTTACAGTTACAAGTTATTTTCACTAAGCAGTAACGAGTTACATTTACAAGTTGCTGAAAAAAGTAACTAGTTACCGGCAACGCGTTACTATAGTAATTAGTTATTACCCAAGACTGGCTCTACTAATCGAATTACTAAACCCGGAAATATCTCCTGCCAGCTGGAGGCTACGGACAACCGCCCTTTTGTGCACGAGGGATGGACAACCCTTGTCGCAAACGAGGCAAAGGCACAGGCAAAAGTTCATTTTATATTGTGTAAATTTTCTCAAAACCGAATGGGTGACGCCTCACATACTTCATAATTATAACCAATTTTCCAAAACTAGTGATAATGATGAGACCTGTGCGGCGTCGCACACGTGTTTTTGGGAGACTGCGCACTACGTGAAACGTGGTCACTGGAGCGGGAGACATTGTTCGGAGCTCCATCGCGGACTCGCTCGATACCGACGCCGAGCCTATACGATTGGATTTATGCTTTTGTTGTAAAACAATTAGCCCCCAATTTTTTTTTTTTTTTTTTTTTGGGCGAAATTGTTATCTAGGGGTTTTTGTAGATTATTTTTCAGTCCCGCAATGCTCTCCGCAACCCGCTACGATAGCCGGAACTCTACAGTCAAGGCCATCGGCGCGCAGGCGCAGTAGCGGCTTCTTCGTTGAGGAGGGCTTAGCGGAGGGGGAAACACAGTGCACTAAAGTTTCCTATTATCTCAGAAGCCTAGCGTTCCACAATAAAATAAAGAGCGCGGGAAATGTTGTATACCGGATGTCTACACACGATCGACGCCCCATAGACCCCGATCGGTAAAACTGGGTGCTTGCGATACACGCGGACGTGCTTGCCCAACGGAAACTGTGTCGATCATTCGGAGAAAAGCGTCTCCCCAAAACGAGTGACTTGCCCCCCGATCACCCTACAGACGTGCACTATGTCGCGCACCCCCGTCTATGCAGGTGATCGTGCTTACAGAGCCCCGGATGCGACACCAGCTGAGCGGTCGCAAGAAGGCGCTGGAACGTGCGCTCGAGGGGCTCGGGCAGCACGGCCTGGTCGGCGCATCGGGCGGCGTCTTGGTGCACCTGCACGACGCTCTCCGGGCCGAGCTCGACCTGCTCCTGCACCAGTTGAAAGTGTCCGCCCAGAAGCTGGACGCACTGGCCGCCCAGGGACCCCAGCGCGTGTCCCTGAGCCACGGACCGGCGCCCACGACGGCGTCGCACCAGCGGCAGCTCAGCATGCGCCAGGGCCAGGTCCAAGAACGGCTCATCAAGAACAAGACGTTGCTGAACGCGCTCGAGTCCGTGGACCAGGCGGGCCTCGAGGGCCTGTTGGCAGTGCTGCGCAGGCGCATTCAGCTCGACAAGGACGTCCTCTTTCAGGCAGGCCCACCCGTCCCGGGATGCTCGCGCTCTCCGCATATCCTACTTTTCACGGTGGAGGTCGACCTCTTTCTCAGAATTCCCCGCAATTTTGCGCCTTCCCGCAGTACAGGCGCAACGTAATCTGCCTTGGGATACCGGGCATCAGGGATGGCCTTACGTCATCAGTCGCCCTAAATGAGCCTAGGTAGAGCACCCCCCCCCCCCCCCCCCCTTTTCTTTTAGCATTTGATATAATAAGCTCGAGTACGATAGTGATCTGATTAATACGAGCTATTTTAGAGCATCATTTCAGAGCATACATGCAAGTGGCTGCCTTAATTTCGTCCTCGCTTTGATTATTGAAATCATTTATTATTTTATTTATTTATTAATACTGTTAGCCCGAGGGCCGATACAGGGTGGAGTTCTAAAGAAAATCACTTGTGGCTGATGTTTTGGCGGTTACACACACACAGACACACACACTCACACAAACTCACGAGTTCAGAGCGTGTTAAAACATATTGAAATGGGAGTTGCACTACTTTAGTGCACGCAGTACCGTTACAAGTTATACATATAGAGATTTGATTTAGAGCACTATACAAATTCATAACAGCCTTGTACACGCAAAAGCACGCGGACATAAAATGACACGAAACAACAATACGCCGTATTATTATAACCGTAGTAACTCATTTGCAAAACAACTCAACGAGTCTATTGTTATTATATCATGGGGGAGGCAGTTCCATTCTTCTATGTTTCTGGGGAAAAATGAATATTTGAAAGTATCTATACGTGCCGTTATGGGTGTCATCTGATTCAAGGGGGTTTTATATATTGGTGAATGTCAAAGGGGGGGGGGGGGGGGGGGGGGTTGAAGAGGTTGCGATACATTAGATGCATGAAATTTAATCCTGCTATTTTTGGACGTTGTTCGAGATGCGGCAGGTTGAGCTGTTTTAGCATGTCGCTGACTGAGTCAGTCGTCCCATATCTTGAGAGTATAAAATTCGCGGCTTGTCTCTGAATTTTTCCAACCTTTTTGATTTGGTAGGTTCCATTCGGGTCCCATACTACGCTTGCATATTCTAGTATGGGGAGCACTAGGGTTAGGTAAGCAGTTACACTCTAAAAAAAGGGGGGTGTAGACGTTACACCCCTTGTCACATATACGACACCCCAAAACTTCAGTTGGATGTACAGCGCACTGAGGTTGTACCGACGCTACCAAATTTCACATGCGGCTTGATAGCCGACTTGGACAACTCATTAAAATAGTTAATGTGATTGGGACTGACTGCGAAAAAAGTTATCGGGGTTTTCTAGGCTCAAATGCAAAACCTGTGTGTTTATTTCCTGTAGACTTTGGTACGTACTTTAGCTGTTTAACATGTTATATCGCAAGGTCATTAACCCTCTCGCAAAAGTTGGAACAGCCAGTTCGACGTCAGCGCGCTGTACGTCGAACTGAAGTTTTGGGGTGTCGTATATGTGACAAGGGGTGTAACGTCTACACCCCCTTTTTTTAGAGTGTAGTCTAGCGTCTGGTGAAGCGGCTCTTAGTTTACGTCATAATTACCAAGTCTTCTTTCCACTGAAATACATATTTTATTTATGTGCACATTCCAATTGAGATCTTCAGTTATTGTAACACCCAAGTACTTGAAATTACGTACACGCAATAAAGGTATAATGTCCATTTCATAATCGAATAATAAGATATTGGTTTTATTTGTTACCCTTGCATACGTGGTTTTTGTGTAGTTTATTTTCATTTTCTACTTCTTGCACCAGTCTTTATTCATTATTAGCGCCGAGTTCAGTTTGACTTGGTCAGCATTATTTGATATCTCTGAACAGATTAAGCAATCGTCGGCAAATAGGCGAACCGTTAGGTCAACGCTGAGTTCATCTGCAATGTCATTTATGTAACTTAAGAATAAAACAGGACTCAGCAGTGAACCCTGAGGGACACCCGATGTTACATTTAGAATTCCTGATTTTGCGCCATCAACTTCTACAAACTGTGTTCTTTTTGATAGATATGATTGAATCCATTTGACAATGTTCAGGTTTACACCAAGTGTAAGTAGTTTCCTAAGAAGCTCTGCATGTGGGACGCGGTCAAATATTTTCGATAGGTCCAGCAATATTGCGTCCACCTGTCCTCTATCATTTAGAATTTTCCCGAAGTCATGGACTGACTGGGCAAGCTGAGTTATAGTGGATAATTTTTGTCTAAAGCTATGTTGATTTTTATTAAGAATCTTAGAACCCTCAACGTACGTGAATGAGCTTTTTGATAGTATTTGTTCTAGTATTTTACAGCACGCGCATGCAATCGAAATGGGCATATAATTTTCAACACTATGTGAATACGCAGCCTCGGGCGGTTAGCTAATCGGAAAATAGACTGTGCAGCAGGAGCGACACATTAAAAGTAATCAGCCATTATTTCGATACCAACTCCCATTTGCGCGTGAGGAATTCGTCTGGGATCCCGTCGGGACCGGCCGACTTCTTGGTGTCAATATTAAGGAGTGAAAAAAGTGAAAGCCGTTTACAACTCCCTGTAACACCGAATTAGAGTGCAGCTCTTGAGGAGGAGCAGGGAAGGGTACTGGGGGGGGGGGCGAAGTGACCTTGGGGGGTCACGTGACGATGCCGATGATGTCATCAGTGACGTCACTGATGACGTCATCAGTGACGATGACGATGCGGACTTCGATGACGTCATCAGCGATGATGACGATGACGATGCGGATGTCGGTGACGTCATCAGTGACGTCACTGATGACGTCACCGATATCATCAGTGACGTCACTGATGATGTTTGTGACGTCACTGATGATGTCATCAGTGACTTGAATTGCTTAATGACGTGACGTCATTAAGCAATTCAAGCGTGACGTTTTGCATTGCTTAATGTCACAACTCAGATTGCGTTTTTTGGTCTAAACATATGTTTCGGCATCGTCATTGGCTGAGCTGTCTCCGTAGGTTGCGGTGACTGGCTCTCCGAGTGTTCTGCGGGAAAGAAGACGCACGGGCTTTTTTTAGAGTGTAGTTGGCTTCTTCTCACGCTTTGGTGGCAGGCTTTGTTTTATACAAAGCAAGACAAGTTTGTGATCGGATATGCCATCATGTACAGAAACATCATACTCAAGGATTTTGCTCTTAATAAATACCAAATCTAATAATGACTGTGCAGATAGTCCAACCCTAGTTTCTTATATAACAGTTTGTGTAAGTTCATTACTAAATCAGGTTCCGGTTCCGCACACAGAAAAAGTGTGAAGAGGCTTGCAATGTAAGTGAATTCAATCGTATTTGTGTGCTTCAGGAGCGGCATGCGAATTATTTCTGGGGAAGGTCTGACAAGGCTTGGGTCTAGTGAGCGGAATCGGCTGGAACGCTATTGTGGGTGACAGGTCAAGAGTTCAGGGGAAGCTTCTCCCGCCTCTTTCCACTTCAGCAGAGCGAGAGCTGGAGAGGAGATCGCCCCCTTTCCAGCGTCCGCTCTACTAAAGTGGAAAGAGGTGCGAGGAGCTTCCCCTAAACTTCTAAAGGGGCCATGAAACGAATTTTGGGCTGGGATAAATGAATTGAGAAGGGAATTTTACAAATAGCATATCGTGTGGTGGGCTAAAAGAAGAGGGTAGCGATTAATCGAGTTAAAATTTTTAATCGACGGAAAAGCCCTACACTTTTAAAAAAGCTCGTGCGTCTACTTTCCAGCCCGACACTCGGAGAGCCAATCACCGCAACTTAACCGAGGCAGCACAGCGAATGAGGATGGCGAAATAAATGTTTAGACCAAAAAACGCAGTCTGAGTTGTTTCATTAAGCAATGCAAGCGTGAGGTTTTGCATTGCTTAATGTCACAACTCAGACTGCGTTTTTTGGTCTAAACATATGTTTCGGCATCGTCATTCGCTGAGCTGCCTCCGTAAGTTTCGGTGATTGGCTCTCCGAGTGTGATGCGGCAAAGTGGACGCACGGGCTTTTTTTAGAGTCTATAGATCGAGTCTTAGCTCAGACAGTGTGAAAGAAAGCACTGCCAAAGCTAGCGCACGAATTCTAATGGACTGTGAAATCAAATTTCAAGCGCTCACGCGTCCAAGCTTGGTAGACTTTCTTTCACATACTTTGAGCTGAGACGCTGTGTCTAGCAAGCACTGGCCCCCTCGGTGTGTCCCCCGGTGCCTGAGGCGTACCAATTTAGGGTGCGGCGACCGCAGGGCTAACTTTACAGGCCCAAAGATTCCGGATCGTGGGCCGTGACCCTGCAGTGCCCGCTGGAGTCGCCGGCCAAATCGGCGCCCCCCCCCCCCCCCCCCCCTTTTTGTGCGCTGGTCGCCCACCCCCAGGACCGGCTCTGCTGAGCACGATTCTTCGCGTGTTCAGGCTCCCAATGCGGGCGGCATGTTTGAACATAACATATGCTGGCCTAGTTGTTAGACTCTTTCTGTAGGTAGCAATGATTCACTCTTTGGATGTTCCGTAGGAAGCCAGATGTGAAGGCTGGTTTCATGGACAGTTGACCTTTATCGCTCAAAGTACGTTCCTGCACACACCGTGCAGGACCCCCCCCCCCCCCCCCCCCCCCCCCCCCCATCCTAGAGTACTCTGTAGAACTATTGTAAACGGGTGTAACGGACCCTGTGCGCGCAAAGAAAAGAAAAAGATCAAATCTCAAAACTGTATACTTTTCTGCGGGAGCACGTCCCTCCGTGCGTGTGTGCGTTTTCTTAATTTTTTTTTTTTTTTTATTTGAAGGAAGATATTGGGCGACGAGCTTGTTTTCAGCGTCCAGTCTCAATTTTCCTCTCCCCGCGGCTGGAACACGAACGCACGCCAAATGAACATATGCCGGCACGTCTAAACGCCTTTCCTCTCTTCTCTGCAACTTAGAAACAAGAATAATAAACCAAAAACGGAGGAGTTATTAAATCGCTCGCTTCTTTTGATCGCGCGCTCTCCTCGTTACGGCGAGATTACGTAGCTTCCCGTGAAGATCGGATCACTGAGCTGCTGGGCCTCTAGGAAATTGGAGGAGGAAAACAGGCCTACTCCTTTCGGGGCTTGCTCATTACGAGATCGAAGCAACGGTCGCTAACAGTTTATTCGACCTACATTCTACGAACTAAGCGTTTTGCGACCTCGCCACGCAATGTGTTTATAAAAGCAATGGCGCAATTGCGTCGCAATCGCTACATAATTATAATGCTATTACAAAGATGTTCTTCTTCTGGCTGACGATAATAGACAACGTATATCCTCGTCTCCTCGGTCCTTCAACGAGGACACGCACCATGCTGACGACCGTTATTGCGGGATAAATTCACGCTGGTACGTCTATGATTATGCACGAAAAAATTATTTTCGATAGTAGCTCATTTACACAATGAAATGTTCAGATATGGAGGGCGAGACAGCGCGAACAAGCCATCGCCAGGTTTTTCTGCTTTTTTTTTCTTTTTTCCCTCGCAACTGAAATGCTATTACTACAACTGCTTGTGTAGTGGAATGCTCATCCGGGGCGCCAGCTCTATATGCGGTAAAAGTTGGGCAAGATGCGAAAGTGTGCAGGCCAGCTGGTTAGAAAATTTTATAATCTAAACCTCCGTTATTTTATTTCTCCGTGGCCTAAGGTTCGGATTATAAATTTGGGGCTTGTCATTTCTGTATTTGAGCAAACTGCATAAATCGACGATGTCGTGTTCGTGCTAACCGTATCGAGCAGCCTATGAGCGTTCAAAATTGTCTGTGCACCCGGTCAAAGACGCGAAAGGCCAGATATTACGGCCCACGGGAACGACGAAGACCCCCAAAAATAGCCTTATGACTAGACATGCTATTTGCACTGAGACAGTCAGCAAGTAAAACTCGGGTCTTCCTGCTCATATTATACCTTTCTTGTAAAACCTTTGTATAGTTTTGTATAGATTTGTTCATTTGATCGTCACGATAGGTTCTGAGCAAGCCCTGCGGGGAAGTGCTGGCATCTTTGAGAGCTCTGTGTCAGGCTTTCAGATCTCTAGCTGTTTAGCGAAGCACCAATTAAGTTGTATTTTTGGATCAAGAGTAAGCCTCATTGAGTCGAAAAGAGAAGAACAACGCTAGCGATGGGCGGTGGTGTGTGATCACCGCGGAGCTGCAAATCGACGCCGGCTAGACATTTCCGCTGCTACTGAGAAATCGCTTATTCATATCCTTCGGGCCTGTCTAGGCCACATCGGCGCGACGAGGCGCCGTTCCGTGTAGGAAATGACGGAACACCTCTGATATCGTTACAAACACCGGCGGTGTTTTCTTCTTAACTTTTTTTCTTTTTGTATTTATCCGCGTTAAATATGAGGAACCACCGGTGTCTTGCATTTCCCATTTTTGTGCCAAACGATTCATATTTACACATAAACACGCAGAAAGAAATTGGCATTAAAAAGGGACCTAGAAACAGCAAAATAGTTAAGGTGATGTACAGGACCATTCATACCTGAATACTCGCGCGTTTGTGACCATAGTATAGTTCCTGCCGTACCGCGCATCTTTGGAAGCGGAGGACCCAAGTTGTTTGGCTACTAACGTTTTTCCCACATTTAAAAAACAAAAAATCTATTGCACTTTGGGCGTGCAGGGTGTGCTAGTGCTGCGGAAAGGCTGACGCTTATTCGAAAATGCATGCACTGTATTCGGTCGTGACGGAATGTCGTGAATTCAGGTCAGCAAATCGAAACCGCGAAGGTGGCCAAAAGGTATACCCAAGATGCTTTGTGCCGCACCACGCCGCTAGGATCGCTTCGGTTTTGCAAGAGGTCTATTGAGAAATGCTCCGTCTATTCCTCGTGCGCTTGCATAACGCGAAGCGATGTTTCTGGTGCACACACGTCGACAATAAAAAAAGCGAGCTAATTGAGTTCAGGTTGACAAGAAAACAAAGCCCGTAGTTGGACGTTCTCAGAGGGCCGCAGGGAGGCATAGCGATCATAACAAACAGACGAGCACCTCCGACTTCTGCTAGTTACACAAGCACCAAGGATAATGCTGCGAGTGTAGTTACACGAGCTGCACGTACTGGCGTCTCCAGCAGGAACTGCTCTAAAGAAATAACTAACTTCTAACAAATTTAATCTTGCACGCGCTTTTGTCAACACTTAATTTTTGTTATTTACTTGGAATCTTTTATACGGGGCAGGCGAGCGTGTGCGGCGCTTATACCCTTAGTTAAATTCCCAGCATTCTCCTTGATGCTTGGATAATTTATCAATAGTTCTATTCGGCCCCACGAGAAAAGATGGGGGTAATCTCGGCGCTTAGAAGGCGATGCCCGATCGAGACACTAAACAAAGCAGGCGTTGCACTTGGCCCCCAGCGAGCTGGCAAAGACGTCATTTCGACCACGCTCCACCGCTCATCGTGATCGCATGCAGGACCGTCCCGCCGCCGAGTCGGAGCCGAGCAATCCGATACGCGTTCGAGAGAAGCGGGGGAACGGGGGCGTTGTTGGCGAGCGCGGCGGCTCACTTGTGGGACCACAGTTCACGCAGCTGCGGAAGGAGAGCCCGGACCTGGACGAGGGCACGGTGGTGGCCCCCGTGCTGCTGCGCTACTCGACGGGCTGCCACCACGTGCTGGACCTGATGCGCGACGTGGGAGCCGACGACGAGGACGACTCGGACCTGTCTGCGGGCTACCACTCGGACTCTGACCAGTCGGCCATGACGCGGCCCGCGGACGCCCACTCGACGGCCTCGTCGTCGGGCGCTGAGAGCGGCGAGCTGGCCCGGGCCCGCCAGACGATCCTGGTGCTGCAGCAGCGCCAGCGCGAGCTCCAGGACCGGCTCGCCAGCCAGGCCCAGAAAATGATCGAGCGCAGCCCGCGCTTCGAGAACCTAGCGCACTGCGAGCGCCGGCCCACGGTGCTCATCCGCAGGTACGGCAGCTTGTACGCGCAGGCACGCGTGGACACGCTCGACGCCCTGGACGCCCTGCCGCAGCTCAGGGACGCCGACGAACTCAAGACCAAGCTCCTCTTCTCGGTGGTCGTTGTAAGTGTAACCTTTCGCTCACCGGTGTCGCCCGCAAAGGCGCGAGGAAGCGCGCCGAAGGTGGGCCGAGTTCCGACAAGCGTGATTCATCTCAAACGCTCTGGAAAGTTCAGTTCCATGGAGGTTTGTGCTCCATTTGTCACAGATTAGCACGCAGGATGTTTTCGTCTGGAGGTTGCTGTAGCTGGGTCGATAGGAGCGTACTTTGAGATTTATCGCCCTAGGGCGAGTGCGACCCTGGTATAACCGACACTTGTAGACTTCAAAGCGGGTACTCGACAAAATATGCCGGCCCATCTCTTCCCCACTCAGCGGGCAGAGAGCAAATCGCCCAATCGGAGCAATCGGAGCAAGTGTATACCCAACGACGAGGCCCGAAAAAATATTCAAATCCCTGAATGAAACGCGATCTGCACTGAAACACGGACCTATTAAACCGTTCTGCTGCGTGTCCCAGCGCTGATCGTGAAGTGGCTTGCTCTGCTCATGCTCCACAGTAAACTAGACAAATGGGTCCTTTTTGCAGCGCACTGTTACGAAAAGATTGTGTAAAACAATACAGGTGTTGCTTTCAAAGAGGGGAAACGGGGCTGCACTTCTTCGTCTTCGAACAATGGGGGTATTCATAGATCGTGCACCGGGGATTGTAAAGTCCCTCGGTGAAATTAACCCTTGGCAATGGTGCCACTAGCGAGTGCTCTGCCGCCATTCGCTTCCAAGGGCCGCTCATTTCAGTGCATCGTCGCTATTTGCTTCCAACAGGCACGAGGCACGGGCTTCGTGTTTTGGCGCATTTGACGCTACTTGTAAGACAAACACGTCAAGGGGCTTAATGGCCAAGCCCCATTGAAGCGACAAACAAAAACAGCCGACACCGACAAGCCAAGAACACGTGCAGCATGCACGCGAATGTAGCTTTGGCAGACTTGCAATCACATCGTGCTTATACTTCACGAGAGACTGCAAGCCTGCTAACCATCGCGTGTTTGAGGCTTGTCCGTGTCGGTTGTTTCTGTTTGTCGCTCTGGAGGCACTCCGGCATTACTGGATTGCGGGACTTGCGTGCGCGTGCTCAGCCTGTGCTCGAATTGACGGCACAAGCTCTCGCTAGCAACACAATGTTCTCGCATCTATGAAATCTTGAAAAATCACGGGCACTGGAGAAGGACCGTTTTCGAACGACGCTCTTTATGCGCAAACTTTATTTTTACCATAAAAAAACGTAATACACTTTAAAAAAAGTCCACGCGTCTACTTTCCCGCACAACCCTCGGAGAGCCATCACAGCAACTTACGGAGGCCTGCAGCCCAGCAAATGACGATACCGAAACATACGTTAAAACCAAAAAACGCAGTATGAGTTGTGACATTAAGCAATGCAAAACGTCACGCTTGCATTGCTTCATGTCACAACTCAGACTGAGTTTTTTGGTCTAAGCGTATGTTTTTGCATCGTCATTCGCTGAGCTGAGGTGATTGGCTCTCCGAGTGTCGTGCGGGAAAGTAGACGCATAAGCTATTTTTAGAGTGTACACTCTAATAAATGCCTGCGCGTCTACTTACCCGCAAAACACTCAAAGGGCAAATCTGTGATCTACGAAATCAGCTCAGCGAATGATGAGACGGAACATGTATTTAGGCCTCAAAAAGTTTTGTCAGCACTGTGCGCCATGCTTGCATCGCGTAATGTCACAGCGCAGACTTAATTTTGAGGTCTAGATAGATGTTTTGCCTCATCATTCGCTGAGCTGATTTCGCAGATCACAGATTGGCTTTTTAAGTGTTTTGCGGGTAAGTAGATGCGCAGGCATTTTTTAGAGTGTAGAATCATTCTTCACCGCAAACAATGTGCGTCCAACGTTCCACCAGTTCCACCGCTTCTCTCCATAGGGCGGGCTGATGGCGTAGCGAGCGCCACCGAGCGGACGCGCAACGAAAAGGCGCCAGCCGCTCTAGGAAGATTGTCAACTGACTTTGATCTATTGTTGGTGAGAGGTTAAATGTGCACCAAAGACGTTTCTGAGATCTTCTGTTCTTGGTGATAACTTATTGTACGAGCTCCAAGCATCCTAGAAATAAAAAAAAAAAAAGTATTCTTGTGCGTCGTCTATTTCTCTATTAAAAATGTGACCGAAGTTCGTGCCATGCCCCTTTCTGAGCGGAAAAATCTGGAGCACAGAATCCAGCGGAGGCGCTGGTGACGTGACGACGGACGCGCGTCGAACTTGGGTCACATTTTTAATAGGGAAATAGACGTCGCACAAGCATAATTTTTGGATTTCTAGGATGCTTGGAGTCCGTACGATAAGTTATCACCGATAGCAGAAACGCCTTTAGTGCACCTTTAAGATTCAGGGGAAACTCCTCCCACCTATTTCCACTTTAGCAGAGAAGAGGCTTGAGAGGAAGTCGCCTCCTCTTCAGCGTCCGCTCTGCTAAAGGGGAAAGACGTGGGAGGAGCTTCCCCTGCAACTCTTAACCTCTTATCAGCTATAGCAACCTCGGACAAAGGTACGAGAGCGCGTGCTTGAGCGTGGATTAAAGCTGTACTCCTGTCGTCCGAAATACCACAGAAAGTTGTCTCTGAATCAGTGTTGTACGGAACGGCGTTCCAAGGAACGACGCTCCTGGAATAGACCTTTCCAGCGGCAGTCTCGAACGAAGCGCCCGAACGGAAACTGCTGAGTCACTGAGCTGTGGACGCATGCGCAGCATCTGATATACCGCCCAGCAGAGCAACAGCGCATGCTCAGAAGGCGTTCCACAGCCCAGCAAACAAAGATGGCAGCGCGCAGAAGGAGATTTTTGCAAAGGTACACACTTTCCTTTTAGGAGGAACGAAGGAACGCCGCCGTTCCATTTTGCGTCGGTAGAACTGGAACGGGAACTCGTTACGTTTTTACGGGAACAGAAAAAGGAACTTTGTTGTTTGTTTTTTTCGTCTAGTGAGGCTATTTTTATTTTATTTCTAAGTGGAGAACTTTAAAAAGGAATAAAAACAATAACTTTACGAAGAGCAGAATCTCGCTAACTTTTATGTTACTTATTTTAGGGTTTAGTTTGTGGTGTCCTAGCTTCGTAACAGTCGGGTGCAGGCGAGCTGGTGGACATTTATTCTTTTTTTAGTGCCCGAGACTGCGGCACAAAAAACAAAACTATTAGTCGAAGGAAAAGACACAAAAAGAGGGACCTCTCAAACTCAGCTACTTTTTTTTTTTTTTTTTTTGCTTCCACAAATCCTCATACATTCAAAAATAAAGGCCGACTACAGCCATCACTGGACTTCCACAAAGATACTACAGTTACCACAAAAGCAGGTTACCAGACATCGAACGAACGCACCCTTGTAGCTCGAACATTCGTCACTCAAAAGATACCCAAAAAATTAACCTTTATTCCCTCTCCTCTTCACCCCCACCTTCGAACTGAACAACGAATCGGACCTTTACGATAAAGGACTGGTAGTTTTTAAGACTAACCTTCCAAAACTACATTCTTCTTCAATTGCTCATCTTTCGGACAGCAACATCGAGAAGCATCTGTTAAGTTCAAACAAGAAACTTAGATTGAAACCTGTGAGGTTGTTGTAAAACGCTGAGATTTTTAAAGGTGAATATATCAACAAAATGGAAGCTTGCTCCCGGTTGTTTTATTCCCCTGGTGTCCTTCACTCTAAAAAAAGTTTGTGCGTCTACTTTCACGCACGACACTCGGAGAGCCAATCACCACAACTTACGGAGGCAGCTCAGCGAATGACGATGGCGAAACATATGTTTAGACCAAAAAACGCAGTCTGAGTTGTGACATTAAGCAATGCAAAACGTCACGCTTGCATTGCTTAATGTCACAACTCAGACTGCGTTTTTGGTCTAAACATATGTTTCGGCATCGTCATTCGCTGAGCTGCCTCCGTAAGTTGTGGTGATTGGATCTTCGAGGTGTTGTGCGGGAAAGCAGACGCGCGGTTTTTTTTTAGAGTGTTCCATCACGGCATTCAAATTCGTATGTTGCCATTTAGTAGTATATACGTATATATATATATCTATACATCGCGTATAAATTCGTCGAACAAGCGAGTTACTGTACAATAACTCGTTGGTTCAACGAGTTTAAACGCGGTCGTATGGACGTGCAAGACGACCCAAGGTCAGCACAGCCCAGCACTTCGACCGATTTGGACGATTCAGCCTGAGCTGAAAGCCTCATCATGAAGAATCGCCGAATAAAGGTGTCCGAAGTTGCTACAGAATTGAACTTTTCATATGGCAGTGCTTTCACAATCGTCCATGACGTTTTGGGTATGCCGAAAGTCTCGGCACGGTGGGTGCAACGAAACCTCTCTACGCGGGATCGACAACAGCGCTTGCATTCGTCAAGAGAGCTTTTGAGCATCTATGAAAACGACCCAGAAGATTTTCTCGCCCGCCTTGTGGCTGGGGATGAGACGTGGCTTTTCCATAGTGGGACCCCAAAACAAAACGACAGTCTATGCAGTAAAATCATGCGCCCCCCCCCCCCCCCCCCCCCCCTCTCCGACAAAATTCAAGACGCAACGCTCGGGGAAGAAATTGATGGCGACAGTTTTTTGGGACGCAAACGATATCCTACTGATTGATTATCTGAAAAACAGCAGGGCAATAACAGGGGAATACTTTACCAACGTTCTCCGCAAACTGCGGGAGGCCATCGCGGAAAAACGACGAGGATTGGTGACAAGAGGCGTCCTCCTCCTGCATGACAACGCCCCCGTTTACAAGACTCGCGTTGCCCAGGCTGTCATTCGATAGTGTGCTTTCGAAGAGCTTGACCACCCACTCTACAGTCCATATCTGGACCCTAGTGACTTGTTTCTATTCCCGAATCTGAAAAAAAAAAAATCTATAAGGAACAAGGTTCGATGACTTGAGTGCACTGCAAACTGCCACAAAGCAGTAACTTAAAAAAAAAAAAAAACAGCTTTTTTTTTTTTTTTTTTTGTAAAGTAAGACAAGACGTAAGACGTAAAGAAACGACAGTCGGCAGGCACCGTCTGGCTCCCAGTTGTATACCCGTGAGCATGCAAGTGGCAATACTTCAAGCATGCCATGACGCTCCAAGTGCAGGTCACCTTAAGCGAGAAAACGCATACATTAAGGTCGCCGCACGTTTTTGGTGGCGCGGCCCACGTCAAGACGTCGTTCAACACGTTCAGACATGCGATCACTGCCATTTCCGGAAGACATCTACTACTAAGTAGGACGTACTCCGTTGCCCAGTCACACCTCCAGAACATCCATTTGAGCTAACCGGAATTGACTTTCTCTGACCTTTTCAAAATCCCTGTGCGGAAATCGTTATGTTATAGAGTCGCGGTTGACTACTTAACCAAATGAGTAGCGGCCCGAGCGGTGCCAGATGCTACCGCAGATTTCCTAGAGGAGTTTATTGATGTCAACATTGTTCTGAGGCATAATACGCCTCGCTCAATAATCTCAGACCGTGGTACACCATTCATGTCTCACCATTTCAGGAACTGTCTAGCGAGGCATGGCATACGACAGTCTCCAACATCCGTGTATTATCCTCAAACGAACTGTCTATTTGAGAGGAACAACCGTACACTTACCGCTATCTTGTCCGCCTATGTAAACTCCAAGCATAGTGACTATGCTTGGCATACTAATTGGGATAAGTTTGTCCCGCACGCCATGTTCGCAGTGAACACATCACAGCAAGAAACTACAAAAAAGTACCGTTCAGACTCTTCTACGGTTGTGACGTGACGCTGCCTATTGAGACAAGGCTTGGGGTGAACGGGACACAACGTTGCGCGGACACTCAGGGTGCTTCAGTTGGTGAAATTCGTAGACAGGCACGGGACGCCATTCGGCGAAATCAGGAAGAGACTGGCAATATGTCAGAGGCCGGTAACCATCATGTGCCCGAGTTTCAAATTGGAGATAAAGTTCTGTCGAGACGGACCTTGCGGTCTGTCGGGAGAACTGCTCGGAGAGGGCCTGTCACCTACTAACTTGAGGACCTCACTGACGGACGACCTCCTGGCATACACCGCTGCTTTCCTGAGCATGTATCGCATCTCAAGCTATACATCGCACGAGCGCGCCAAGTCCAAGTTCTTTTTAAGAATATGGACGTCTTTTGCAGACGGACTACAATGACGATCACTTTAACTGTATTTTTAAAAAAGATTACCAACTTTGTTTCTTTTTTTTGAAGGGGAGGGGGAGAGTGCTATGATAATAAAGAGAAAGAGGAGAAAGACGACGCGAACTGAGAACGGGACGGCTCGACTGAGTAACTGAGAATCATCGTTATAACTCAGTCGAGCCGTCCCGTTCTCAGTTCCCGCCGTCTTTCTCCTGTTTCTTCTTGAACTAACTAAATATGGTAATTAGGACAATACAAAAGTAATGTATATGTAACGACACGTTCCACTTTTTTAAACGGTACCGGGAGCGAGTTCCTTTCTCACAGAGGAAACTTGTAACAAGAACGCATTCCAAAAATTAGAAGGAAAGAGGAACCAGCTTTTGTTCCTCTTTTTAAAGAACGTGTACAGCATTGCGCCGAATATAGTAGCTCGCTGTGTCCTTGACAGGGCTGGGCAGTATCGCGATAGTATTTTAGAGATACTTTCGAGTATCTGTATTTCTGTATCGAGATACATTTGAAAAATGTATTTGTATCTCAGTAGTGAAATACATTTGAGATGTATCGCTTGTATCGCAATACTTTTCCGGACTTAGGTATCTCGTTACATTTGTTGTCCTTTTTAAGATAAATTTGAAAGATAAAAACATCTGATTGGTGCAAGTTGTTTCGTAATTTATAATATGAACCCGCCCTAGAACATAATCCATCTCAGATACCGCCATTTAAAAAAAAAGTTCTTTAAAAAAGGTTTCGGGAAGAATAACAAATTCAGCTCTTCTCACAAGGCCCTCCATCCTTTCCAATTTAGCAGACAGAACGCTGCAAAGGAGTTGAGTGAAGAAAAAGTATGGCCCTGTTGTCCAATTTCTCCTTACTATGGGTGATTCAGAAGCTTATAATACGACAGTTTGAAATACACCCTCACGGCAAAACAGGGTTCATTTCGGGCAGACGCCTTTTTTCAAGCATGGCACGCAGTCTTTAGCGTTCTTTAACTATGTGGTTCAACGGGGGTGACATGTTTTCTTTGGCGGCATCGATGACAAATAAAGAGTTTGAGGCAGGCGGAACAGCATAAAATGGCACAAAAAAGGAGCACAAGCATAAATTACCATTCATATTCGCCACGAACTAAACCCTCCCCACCTAGCACCGTTCGGGAAAAAAAAATGTATCTGTATCCTGGAATACTTTTTCGCTCGTTTTGCAGAAGTATCTGCAGGGATATCCCGCTGCATAAAAGACAAATGTATCTCAGTATCTGTATTTTGGGCCTTAAAATACGTGAATCTCAGTGTTTGTATTCATAAATACTTTTTGGAGTATCTCTGCCAGCCCTGGTCCTTGCTCGCCGGCTATAGACCTGCGCGCAAGGCAAACGCCAACTGGCGGTGCTCCAGTCTTTGACGTTCCAGAGAACTTCCGATTCATAAAAATAATGAGCAAATCCCACATCAAACCGCTGCTTGGAATGTTGGTGAAACGTTTAACCACATATCCTCTAGGTCATGGGTCTCAAACACGTGGCCCGCGACTCTCTAGGACGCTACCCGCAAGCGTCCCTTGGCCGCGAACTCCTGTTTCTTAGGGTGCCTACATGTCTGTCTGTCTGAGGGTGAAGACATCGATTGTTGCCCTGAATGTGCCAGTGCGTGACGCTCTGGCGCACTCGGTGCGTGACTTGGGCGGTAAAATGGCGTCTAGGCATTAGCCAAAGCTACAAGCTCGAGCTGAGTGACACCGGATTGCGCGCGCTTTAAAATGCATCAAAAAACGATTGGGCGGAAAAATGGCCAAGATGTCACCACTCAAGCAAAAGCGCGCGTGTATATGAAGGCACTCTACCGTTCCTATGCCTCGAGCGCTGCATGCGACATAAATGATTACATCTTGTCGACCATTAATTTTCACTGAAAACATATGTTTTCTCTTATGGCATCTCAAAATATTTAGAACTAATTTGCTTCTTTTAGATCGACGAATGTTAGGAAAAACTACCGTACGAAAAGAATTTCTTTCGAGACATGCTGAACTCCGATACTTCCCGAGTGAATGGAGCGACATAGTAACGATAGCGCGCATGGTTTCTACACTCTAAGAAATGCCTGCGCATCTATACTTACCCGCAAAACACTCGAAGAGCCAATCTCTGCGATCTACGAAATCAGCTCGAGCGAATTATGAGACGGAACATCTCTTTAGACTTAAAAATTTAGTCTGCGTTGCGGCCTTACGCAATGCAAGCCTGAAGCTTTGCAATGCGTAATGCCACAGCGCAGACTTCATTTTTAGGTCTAAATGAATGTTCCGCCTCATCAATCGCTGAGCTGATTTCGTAGATCACAGAGATTGCCTTTTGAGTGTTTTGCGGGTAAGTAGACGCCCTGGCATTTCTTAGAGTGTAGTTATATGAAAAAATTCCGGCGCGTCGGTTGGATGGTATCTTAAATCTTGTAGTCACATTAGATACAAACCCGAAGTAGTTGTATGAATAAACTAAAGTTGCAATTTGGGCCACCTAAAACGTAATCGCCAAGTGCCAAGAAAAAACAACAACAAAAAACACAGACTAGTAGACAGGCAAGGGCACTCTGTCCGTCTACTTTCTTTTTCCTGTGTATTTTGGCGCTTACCTACGTGAATAAATTAAGGCTAAAGACGGCACTAACAAAACATACATTTCACAAAAAGCAAATAGAACCAGATCCCTATTGTAGGAAATCTCTGGGTGTCGCTAAAAGACTCGGCCGCTTTGCAACGTGAAGAACCAACGCTGTTTCTTTTTGTCCTAATATATATTACCCCCCCCCCCCTCCCCCCCTATGGTGGCCCTCGACATCTTGGGGGTGGGCTACCTGGCCCCCACACTCAAATGAATTTGAGACCCCTGCGCCAGGTGAACGCCAAAAGAACGAAGAAGCGCGAGATGTGTTAAAAGTTTTCGAATATTCTTGTAAACCATCTTACCACCTCCAAGACGTTAAAGTATACAAGCGGAAGCCGTGGTCAAATCTCCGATCTTCAATATTTTTTGTCCGTGTAGCATTTATCTTTTCTAGCATTGGTGGCCTAAGCAATCTCGACAGGCTTGCAAAGACTGAGCGACCGGAAGTTGCTCGGGAGGCAATGGCAGTTCATGTTTGTAAAAAGTAACAGGGTCTATAAAACCAATGCAAAATGCTAAGAAAAAAAAAGTTTTCGTCCGCAGCTTTGCAGTGTCCCGCTGGCCCAATAGACTACCTCCATAAATCTGTGCGAGCAACTCTGCGCGCGTTGCACTCTGGGAACTAGATGGTCAGGGAAGAGAGCGGCATGGTTTCGTTTTCGATCGACACGTCGAGAAGAGAAGCGTGGATTATAAACAACCGTTCTCTCCTGTTTCCTGGTCCCGAGCGCATCGTTTTGGGTCCCTAAACTGACCTAAATGGCCAGACCTCGAAGCTTCAGCACAAGCCCGAATCATACGTAAAGCTTGTCTTGACACTCTTGCTTATTCATTTTTGTCCTCGAGCCTTTTTGTTAGCATTTCGAGATATGTGGACGAGCCAGTGCTGAGAATCTTGACGTTGCAAAGCTCGGGGATCTTGCTTGTGTACGAGTCAACACGCTGTAACAACCAATAAGTTCGCGTACACCGAGCTCGCAACTTTACATTAGTTTTGCTGGTCAGGAGGTTTTTTACTTGTTTTATGCGTCCATTGACGAAATTACATTTTTTCAATTACTGTTTTTCTTAATACGCCCGAGTACGCATGGTAAAACTAGGAGACGCCATTGAAAAACAAAAAAAAAAAAAACATTTCTTATCCCTTTATAGCTGTACTGACCACTGCAGCAGCTGCACGAAGTGAAGTCCCTTCACGCTTAGATTCGACTAGTTCAATATCACATGAAGTTATCCTGCCAATAATATAGGCACATTCACACATACAAACCGTTTTGAAGAAAGCAACAGTCGATCACTTGCGTGAAGAATGTCGCACAGTTCGGCGGACAGCACGTATAAGCCGTGAACCCCCATGCGGTGCGCCAAATGAACTAAAGAATTCCCTAGCGCATTTGGCGTTTGCTAATGGCCCTAATACTTGTTATATGTTTGCCTTCTTCCTGACTGAGTATGCCGAGATAATTTCAGAACCACTGCTCAGACACAGATCTTGGGCTTCGGTAAAGGCTTCGTGAGGAGTAGGGGACGCTTATCAGGGATTCCGTCGTAGCTAGCCGATCTTGGCGTTTGCGAAAACTTAACCTCTAATTGGCATAAAAGTTTAGTAGGAGATATATGATGACACTAGGAGGACTTCATAGTAACATTTGTGTAGTTGTGAGGGCGAATTTATTGCGTTTTCTTAAACGTTCATGCGCCAACGTTGGGCTCAACTGTGAGGATGCCGCTTGTTTTTCGCTCAATGAACTAACACGAAGTGGACGTTTGGCAAACAAAATACGCAAAGGCCTAAAATTGACTGGTACTAGATAAGATTATCGAAAGTGAGCTCAAAGGTACAATCGTAGGGTGAGGAGACTAATTAAGTCACGTCTTACTACGTTTGCATACACAGGCACAGGGATGGGCAGTATTTCAAATACAAGTATTTTAAATACGTATTTCAAATGCTTTGTGTATTTCGTATTTGTATTTAATTACAAATTGGGTGATGTATATGACGTGTATATTTAAATACTAATACATGGGTATTTCAAATACAATTGTAATTAAATACAATTTTGTGGGCGAAAATACATCCCTCAAATTTATTGTCACTGTCCAGAGCAGGAAGAAAACTACGTTCTGCACCGAATGCAGTGTTTCTCAATGAAGCACAAGCGTTTAGTGACTTTGTGATTGCGGTGCTAGTCCAGGGCAATAATAGTGACGAAATCGACGTTCACAGGCAGACTGACTAAATAAGTGCCTGTGACAACTTGTGATGCTTTCCAACCTTATTTCCATCCATATTTTTGCCTGGAACATTCTAAATTCGCGGGTCGTCCAGATTTTCGTAACTGGTGCGAGTTGCAACAATAAAAAATTCTATAGCTACGCGCGTCTTGGTCGTCTCGGTTCTTTGTTGGTCTATACCAAAATGTAATCGACAAAAAAAGCTGCTTGAAGCTCTGTACTTTTTTCTCCTATTACGTCCAAGCTGATTACATTTTTTTGTGATTATATTTCTATTACGTTACTAGAGCCTCACACACTACCTCCCGAGTGTGCGATACAAAATTAAAATGAGATACCCAGAAACCCGTTGCAGGTGCCTTGAAGTCGCTGACGCAAATTTTGAGGAATGTATTTGGAAAAGTATTTGGAGGAGATCAAATACATTTGGTTGTATTTGTATCTTGTACTTAAATGCTTTTTTTGGAAATGTAATTAGATCTGTAATTAAATACATTTTTGACGAAGTATTTTGTATTTGTATTTCGATACATATTTGCATGTATTTTGCCCATCCCTGCACAGGCACAACAACCGGCATGTCGGAAACCAAAAAAAGTGCCTCGGTCTTCCTTCCACATTGCTCGAGAATGTTTAGAGCATTCTCGAGCAATATAAAAGAAAGACCGGGGAAGACCTTCTATATTGCTCGAGAAGGAACACCTTCTATATTGTTCGAGAATGCTTAGAGCATTCTCGAGCAATATAGAAGGAAGTACATTCGTGGGAAGTCGGACAATAGGAAACGCAAACCGCGAATTCGGTCACAGTGTGATAGCATGAATTGAAGCTCCTCAATCGAAACCCAAACTGAGTGGCCAACTAGTTCCCAGAGTGCACTGTGTGGAATTTCGCCGCGATGGGGCGCTTCGAGTTTTGGAAGACGTCTATTGTGCCACTATAATATTAAAGCAGAAGCTCAATTCTGAAAGGAGACCAAGCAAAAACCCCTCCGGAAAAATGTGTCGCCCCCACCGCTGGACGCATTGTGACGTTCCGACGGTACGGAACGTAAGATTATCTAGGAATCGAAAACGAAGTTGGTTTGACATTTTTTGATTTCAAGCAGCGAAGTGAGAAGGAAAGCAAAACAGAGTATGTAATGGCCTCCTATTAAGTTCGCTTCATTTTTTTTTTCCTGTGTACTCGGCTCCTAATAATATAATGAATCGCGCTGCTTCCAAAATAAACGAAGCATTCGAGTCGGCACGTGCGTACATCGGAAGGTAACAGTCCCATAATTCCCCTCGCCACGAGATCTGGGATTTTCCGGAAAAAGCTATCGCGATTTAAGCCACTTGGTCAAATTCACGTTTGGCGTTTCTTTCAAGTACCACCAACCATCGTTGTGCAAACGCGCAAGACATGTGCCACGAGCGAGTGCTCCGGCCCCATTCGCTTCCAAATACTGCACGAGGAACGAACCACGTGCTTTGGCGCGTTTGGCGCTACTTGCAAGACAACCACACACACTTTGAAGGGCCTTACTTACAATGTAGATAGCACGACAGTGATAGCACTAACGAGCGATTGCAGCATTTTTTCTTTTTCTTTTTCGAATTAAATGTCTGCCATCATGGACTTCGGCCCTGACTTATGCGGTAGAGATTTGTGGTCGTCAATGCTCTCTCTGAGCAAAATGGAAAACAGAAAATAGTGTATACAATGTTCGCTGCCACAAACAGTGTTTCGCCATATATCAGAGAAGAGACAGGCGAGCTTGACAACTTTCAGCATTGTGAAAACCCGAGATGGATGGAACAAAGAGGGTGTGTGTTGTCCAGTGTCTGTTCCTTAGACTGGGGGTTTTCCTAACGTGGCGTTTTGCACACGGTGTTTCCTGCCGAGTCGAACGGACCGACCCGAAAGACCGTCGGAGTGCCCTAAGTGGCCGCTTCGGAGACGGCTCTTTGCAATCTTATGCGTAGTCCCATGGGTCCACAATGTCCCCGCAGTTGGGCTTCCGGTCAGTCCAATCCGGCGTGGCCGAGATCAAGTCCCAGGTCCGCAGACTGCTCCAGATCCCGGCGCAGAGCAGCGAGCCTCGAGTCAAGGAACTGGAAGCGAGCGTCGAGGACTACCTCAGAAGTACCGTGGACGCCTTCGACGTGTCCCGCCACGTTGACGTAAGTTTGACAGCCTGAGGGAGAGAAAGAAGAAGCTACATTTTCGGCCAGCAGGCAAAGTTTGTGACCATAATGCTGGTATACATGCTAAAGTACGACTTGACGAACAATATATACTTGCGCGCATATGATTGGGACACTGAAATCGCAGTTCACCATGTCGAATTGAAGCTCAGCATATCTCATTTCACTTTATTGGTATATCGTTTCGATAACTCCGATAACGACCCCGACAGCGATGCATGCGTAAAGGTACCGGTTTAGTATCGGGTGTCGTTATCGGAGCTAACGGAACGATCTGCTAAAACTCTTTAATATTGTGTGCATCTCCACCCACAGAAACTGTAAACAATCAAGGAACCATAAAATAATGTTGCCTTTAAACTTTATGCACTCTTCACAAGCATACCACGAGTGAGTTACATTTGTACTAATATATAAAAAGTAAAAAAAAAAAAGCAACAACATTCAAACGAACGTGAATACTTCTGTTTCAACTTTCAAGTCCACAAGCCCTTCTACCCCCCCCCCCTTTTTTTTCCTTTCTCTCTCTCTCTCTCTCGTTCTAATTTTGGCAATGCACCTCACCGTATGTGCGAGGAAACTTTTTGTAGCTGCGGGTCGAATGAAGAAACGAAAGCAAGAAGTATACATATACACAACCAGTTGTATAAACCGCTGTCCATCGTTTTCCTTGTTTTTCGAAACCTATCGAAAGAAGAAAACAAACAAACGAAAAAGCCATTCACCATAAATCAAGCGTCCCCGCGAAACGGCGAGAAAATAAATTCCCAGGCGCAATGGTGACAAGTAAAATTGTCTTAAAATATATATATAATTGGGCAGCGACCTGCGCGGCCTGGCCTACAGTCGAATTTGGTTGTATTCGGGGAAGAGAGAGCGAAGCAAAGGGGGGGGGGGGGGGGGACTATATCCTGGGGTGACTGTGTCTCAGGGGTGAGAAGCGGTGCAGAGCTTGACGACCTCAGTATACTCTAACCGGGGTTGACTCGGAGTGGCCATATCGGGGCTCGGGAGCGCCAGCAGAACTGGGCGGAGACTCGAACCGATCTGACTGCCGGTGAGCTCTGCTCAACCGAACAAATAAAGCTCGGCAAACAGTCGACCCGCCAACTGTAACAACAACGCGGCGGCTGACGTGTTTATTTGCACTGGCCGGCCGCGCGCAGGAGGTGTGCGCGCAGATCTGGGCCACGCTGTACGACTACCCGTGCCTGAAGGGCTGCCAGGGCCTGGCTCGCTACGTGCGGGACTGCGTGCGGCTCGCCTGGGCCCTCACGGTGCAGGGCTTCGGCATCGAGTACGAGACGCGGGTATTCCGGCGGGACCTGCACGTGCGCTTCCACACGTCCAACCACGAGTCGGATCACATCCGGACGTATCTGTGGCCGGCGCTGCTCCGCGCAGCTCCGCAGGGCGCCTGCGTTCACAAGGGGGTCGTCGTCACCTGAGCCGTGCGCGCTCGGACTCATGTGTACTCCTCGGCCTGCGGGTTTATTTATTACTCTCCTTACTGTGTGCCAAACGCCCAATAAAGCTTGTACGTGATGACGGGGTGTGAGCCGAGTGCTTGGCTTTTCTTCGATGAACGGATGTGGCCAGTTGTGCATCTAAGGAGGAGGAGGTAACTCTTTTCTTTCATTGGAAAGCAGACTTGTCCTTGCAAACTATATATACGGAGTTCACGGACTAACTGTCTCTTATTTTGAGAGTTGCGTAGGCGCCATGCCAACACTGATGTTTTCGGAGCCCGTTCCTTCGTTCCAGAATCGATTCGTGCAAAAATATTCTGGATCCGCCGGAGAAAACTGCTACACATTCTCCGCTTAAAGATACACATTCAAATCTCCGAATGAACAGAAAACAAGATTACATGCGAGGGCTTCTGACTTTATTGAATGTTAAACCATGAAAGTTTGCGATATATGGGCCACACAGTGTTAGATCAGTGGAATCGTCATCATTATCATCATCATTTATTTTCCTTGAGGGCCTGTGGGGCATTATACAAGGGGGGTGGCAATAGAACAAAACAAAAATAGAACAGTTAACACAATTATAACACTGTAAACTAGTGGCTAGATAAAGAGAGGGTAATGGCTTCAACAAATTTAGCAGTATCATTAATAGAAACGATGTTGTGAGGTAGTGAATTCCAATCCTCGATGGCCAATGGTAGTGTGCAAGTCTCGTGAGAAACAGTTGAGGATCGAATTGGACGTAATTTCCATAGGTGATCTAGACGCGGGAAAATACAATGGGGAGGTGATAGCAGTGATTCTTTGAGGTGGCTATTGTGATAAAAAATTCGATGGAGGAGAGAAAGGCGTGATACTCGGCGGCGAAGGGAAAGCGAATGAAGGTTAGCTGATTGGCGTAATCCTGATATGCTGGTATATGGTGAGTAGTTGTTATAAACAAAACGAAGGGCTCTGTATTGGACGGATTCTAGATTATTTGCGAGGTAGGACTGCCACGGGGAGCACATCGGTCAGGCGTATTCTAACTTCGATCTTATAGGAGTAGTATACGCTAGTCGGTTTTACGGAGGGTGTAGCAAGTTTGAGGTTACGGCATACGCTAACCAATAACAAAATGTTCGAGCTATAACAATACCCAGCAGGAAAGAAATCTCTTCTGGAATAGCATTAAAACGAAATCGTGGCCATTTCACGCACTAATTTGTCTCAAAAACGGTTTTCCAACGTCACACAGGCATCATCGTCGCTGGCGTCTTCTTCCGAAATAAGCGCATTGTGTAATCTCCCCCTTCCAGATTCCGGCATACCAGCCGGAAGGAGCTAGGGTAGACTTCTTTCTTCAGCCCTATCGGTTTGCATGTAAGCCATCGTTTGCTAGCGTAATTTTTGTGTGTTTCAACTCCGTCGACGACTCAACTCAAAAGAGCACGATCGTTGACCGATAAACTCAAAACCACCCTCGCTCACTCCGCATTTATGGCCTTCGAGGTCGTCCCAGCGTGTACATAAAGGTAATTCGTGTCATATTTACTATTCTTGTCCTAGTTTAGTTTCTTTCGTTGCGGTGCACCTTGTAGGCGCTGCTCTTCGACAACGTTTTGGAGTTATAAATATACGGTTTAATCTGCCTGCACTGTAGTGAGTTTAATAGGCTGCCGACAAATTGAATGCTTTGCACGTGATGCTCTTCGTCTCGTAGGACTGGTGTCACGATCCGCCCTCTTCGAGCCTTCAAAGAACGGCAGCACAAATTAGTCCAACTACTGAGGCTGGACGTAAGTAATCGCTCATTACGGCGCTTCACATAAAACGACGACGTTGCAAAGTGTGGGCTAGAAGTGATTTGAAACCAGGGTGGAAGAATATCATGATGTTTTGGAAAATATAATGTAAATAAGATTTATTTGATTTGAGTCAAAGTAATTTGATTTAAATCACTGTAGCCATAAAATAATGCATTCCAATCGCAATATGTATTTTTAAACATAAGATATTGATTGATCAATCCGTCCGATCACTGAAAATAATGTAGAAGAAAGACTGTAAATTTAAAGTAAAGTTTAATTAAAAACTTTTCATTAAGTAAACCCCGCCAGAGTAGGAAAAAAAAAAGATTGATATTTTAAACGAGTGAAAAAGCTTTGTTTGCATTTTCATTTGCGTTCTGCTTTTCTTTCAATAGATATAACATTACTTTTGTAGTGCTAGTTTTTTTTTTCGCGTTCTTATTTACTCCCAATAGGCCAGTCTTGTACGCGTTACTGAAAAAACAGTAACCAATTACAATTATAATTACTTGATTAAAATATGACTGATTACAGTAATAAATTACTGCATCACAAAAGTAATTCACACATTACCAGAATAATTCATTACTTTTCACGTTACTTTTAAACTTTTTATTACGAAATCAAAAATGCATACACATGTTCAAAGTGGTCATATTTACTTTCTTTTTGTCATACACACCCTGTTCAAACTTCAACAGCAGTCGTCGTTTGAAGTTCTTGTCAGTCATCTTCCCACGTTTCCTAGTGAAGATATCTGCCGCGACGCTGAAGACCCTCTCGATGGATGCGCTTCGGGGAAGAGTGGTGTTGTAGCGCATAAACACTTTGCGTGCCAGTTCGTGGTTGCCGAGTGCTTCGACGGACGCTTCCGAGTCCTCTAGGAAGCGAAGCGCTTCTTTGTTGCGACCGCCTGCTGAAAGCGTTTCAGCTGGGGGCAGCGAAAAGCTGAAAAAAAATCGTCAGGGAACGGTTTGCCCGGAGCGTCAGCAGAGACGGCGGCCGTTGCGCAACCGTAGCAGCGACGACTGAGCTCGTCTGGCAGGAGACGATGAAGCTCCAGGTGACGCCCTTTAGTGGTCGCCTACAATTATATATGTTTTCGAAAAAGCTAAAATGATTGAGTCGAGGCAATTAACTCAATAATCGTAGCTCTGTCAGAAACATATAATTGATTACTTGTAATTGATTACAGAAAAATAATTGTAACTGAAGTGCAGCGAACGTTACCGCAGAAAAAGCAATCGAAGCGTTCAAAAGTTGCGATAAAATGTAATTGATTGCAAGCAATCATTTCCTTGTAACTCGTTGCGTGCAAGTCTGGAAAGGGCGTAACGTAACTGATGAACGAGGTGAATGGTAGGAAGAGACCTCAACGTTCCGATTTGCTTAGACGACCACTGCATTGTGCCCGTGTTCAACCTGATGAAACAAGTTTACTCTGGCTTAACACAACACAAAAGACAAGAACAACACAGACGTTTCGCCACCTATCCGGGTGGCATCATCAGTATGTACTGGCCCGGTGGTGGGGAGAGTCGTCTGGTTTTGAATCTCCCCACCGTGCACCGAAACAGTTCACACTGATGATGCCATCCGGATAGGTGGCGAAACGTCTGTGTTGTTCTTGTCTTTTGTGTTGTGTTAAGCCAGAGTAAACTTGTTTCATTATGACTCCCCCTGGCTTTTGGAACCTATTTATGTTCAACCTGATTTCAATATTTCCTCCTTGATGATTCCGCGATTTAAATACGAAACAAATGCACATAGCATCAAATGATAGACAATCGATGAATAAAAATAGATTGTTGGGATTATTTTTGCGGCAAAGATTTGATATAAATCGTTACACTTAGCACAGCCTGGTAAAAATCACGATTTAAATCTTGATTTTTATCCTCCACCCTGCTTGGAACTGTTTGTAAATAGATGAAATCGATAAACTGCTTTGTTTGAGATGAAGACTGCGCTTTCCAAAGATGTGGTGCTCTTGTATTTTGCTTCGGTCTTTTCAACTCCGAAATTTGAAAATGTGGCTCGAGTGCACTGGAGACTTTATTGATATTGAGAATAATGTCACGGAAAAACGTGTAATGCATTTTTGGGTCGGTAAATCTCGGTGTAATCGTACCAACACTCTAGGCCCGTTCACGCACTTGCGTTTGCTTAGGACCGAGTTCTTGAGCTCTCATATGACAACACATTGGAACGCTGGCGCCATTTGTGTGCTGACCTTGGAACTTCCTTTAACTAGGTTTGGCGCTATTTGCAGGATCAAATCTATCTATGAGAAATGGTCGTTTTTTAGTGTCTCTTTTTCACGTGGGCCTTTCCTATATTTTACGTATACTACGTTAAAATAGCTCAAACGAAACCGGGGTCGGGGGTGGGAGAGGGGGAGGGTGTCGATGAGTGTGTTCAAACCTGTGTTCAAATAATAAAAAATAAAAAATAACTTTTAAAAAACTACCGCTCTTTTCTAAATTTGCCTGTAAGTCTTTTTTCTTCTGTTTTTTCCCCACAATTTAAGTAACAGGTTGAATTTGAAAACTCGCCGAGTTTCCAAGGTCAAACCTGAACGACGTGACTACGACCCCAGTGTTGCAGTTATATCAATCTGCGTGTTCTTACGCTCGTCCAGACATAAAGGAGAGTTTGTCTTTGAGCAATGTCGCGAAGCCACACTATCAGGGAACAGGCGTTAACGCTGCCCTTCGCACGCCAGTATTAAGCAATGCTCGCCACACGCGCCAAGTAAGGTACACGTAGTGAACGGCTGGCTCGCGTACAAGGATTCCGAACCACACCCATATCGTTATCTGCATGGTCTGGATCCCCTCACAACGTACCTTGAAATCACACACTAACGTCGCACGCGAAAAAAAAAATCCCACAAAATATCACGAATATAAAAAGAAAAGCAGCAAGGAATGTATTTCCTGCTGACTCGAACAATACCACAAATAGAAACGTACTCTAGAAATGTTCGACAATTCGTACAAGGCACAGCGACGGCACCGCGTTGGAATACAAAACGAAAACCGAGGCTGAGCGCGGCGCCCTCCAGCGGAGCGCCGCGCAGTACCTTATCAAGCGATAGCGCGACGGAGCATCAAAGGTCAACTTCCGGCAGGCCGCCGCCATACGACAGGTAAGTCTAAATTGCCGAAAAGAAACGACCGCATTGCTCGAACGCGTCGCCGTACTGTAACCGGACCCAGAAGGACCGCATTTTAATCTCATTGGGCCAGCGCGTGCTGTGCTGAATCCTTCTGCAATGGCCGTGCAGCGTTGGGGCTTTATCGCTAGTGTCCTGAGCCGAGCGAACGGCACGTCGTCGCGCGCGTCGCGGAGTGTCGGCGAATCCCGGCCTTTCCTATCACCGAAGAGGTTCGGATATTCGAAGCAACTTTGTTGTTTTCACAAGTGGCCAAGTTGGAGTCATGGGTGTTGCGTGCGGTGCGTGTCAAGTGATTTGCGCAGTTCGAGCGCTCCCCTGTCTCTTCGCTGCAGTATAATAGGTTGTCATTTTGAGTGGTCGCGGGTAGTCCGCTTTCCTAGCGGTCCCTCGCTCAACCTTTGTGGTGCCACTCGTTTCTCGACATATGGAACTATCAGGGGCGAAGAAACGCGGTAAAGTGAATTCTAAGGTAGAGATATCTCGGTATCTCAACTTCTTGGCTTGAGATATGTTTTAATTTTGTTTTTCTAGATTTTGTCGCTCAGCTCGCATTTTGTGCGGCTACAACGTGGGTGAATAACACGAAATTATTGGTTTCATTCCCTCGTTTTGTTTTTTTCGCGATAGAACTGCGTTGGAACCCTGACCATGGTTCTGGTTGTTCATTTGAGGGGAGGGGGGCGGGGGGGGGGGGGGGGGGGAGGACGAGCTTTGGGAATCACTCTGTTCTTCAAACATGAACAGAGATAAACCCCGGGTACAATTATTTCTTGCGGGCGCTCATGAGTTGTGCTTTGTTCAAAACTCCGTTCACAATTACTACCTTAGTCTGTGTGCTTGAGAAGTTTTCTAGATGACGATACACAATTTAAATTACCATGAAAGGGTTTGAAAAAAAAAAGAAAAACAATCGGACGAACAGCGGGACATGGAAAGTCAACGGAAGGCGCGAAAGGATCTGCGCGACCAAAAGTGCCATACGGCTGGCTTTCCACGACTGGCCAAACGCTCACAGTGATGTCTTAAAGGGCAACTCCGGTCAAAAATCGAACCAAGTTCAATTACTAATATCGATTTATGGCACGAAATATGATCACCGCCGAAATGTTACGTAAAAGTGAAGCCGCGTACTCCACCAAAAAACTGATAATAAACACAAGACCAGATGCCTTTAGCAGGCGACCAGCGGAGTATACCAGAAACGTGTCTTCCTTCCTATCCACGTACTTTTTTTATTGTAGCACAATAATATTTCTTTTGCGATCTCGTTCTTAGTAGTCAAGCAACACTCGGCTACGCCGTAACGGTGGTGTTTTTTTTTTCCGTGCCCTTCCTTCGTTGTGTAAGTAGTTATTACAGATGATTCCTGCGTTTCCTACTTTTTTTAGCGGTTTCCGTGAACCTGCAGTGATTTGTTTCTTTTTTTTTTTGCATATTGGTGCGGTTGTGTGTAAACTATGCAATCAAGCTGTGCTGTTTTGTACTGCGGCACCACATGAACGCAACAAATACTAGCTATGGCCCTAGAAAGTAGTCTCCCGAGAGGAGAACGTACGCTCAGCGACACGCTACATGCAAAAGCGTCAGCCGTAGGTTCACCGCGCTTAAATCAGCCCAGTGATATTGTAAGTACCCAACCACAAAAACTGTAGTGCACAGTAAACTAGTCAGGGAGCACCCACCTGCAAACAGCCGTACAGAGCTTGAAACCCACACCGCTCAATAGTATGATGCTAGTGTCACTTCCTTATCATCGATTTCCATTTCCGCGAGCGAGGAAAAAAAATATAGCAATGCAGTCACCAGTGGCGTAGCTACGCCTTCCGGCACCCGGGGCCCTTAGGCCCCATTAGTGGGATAAATTCTGATTTCATGGACGGAAATAACTGCAATTTCAGACTGTCAAATTGGCCGGTTTGGGTTCAAAAACGCGATGACTCCAAGCTTCCACCGTGCTTTAATCACACGCGCTCTCGAACACGGCGTCCGCAACTGACAAGTAGCCAGGATCACAACTCGTGACATCAGGGCAAGGCAAATTCTGGTCAGGGGGACCACAAGAGAGCCCAACCAAAATCGCTAATAACAGACGCCTTTAAAACGACATTATATTACATTCACAATTAAGACATGGAAAGCACTATATTCCTCCAGCGCATTCGCGGCGAGAAGTTTGGGTACCACCGCCTAGTGGAATTTTTTCACAACCCAGAGTGAGGGTACTACAACTTCCTCTGCTGGTGCAAGCGCGTGCAATGCCAAGCTTCTGTGCACTATGAAAATTAAAGCACCACCGAGTGGATAGCACGTGCACTACCCAGAGTGAGCAAAACAGAAGCGCACCTTGCGAGCTTCTCACCGCGAATCAACTGTAAAGGCCGGTTTACACAATGGCGTTTGATTCTGTCGAGTATAATGTGATTTATTGTATAGCCGCCGGCACACTAGCACCATATAGTGGGTGGACCGGGAACTATTCCAATCTGTGTATAACTTGACTGAAGATTTTGCAGCGCGAGACTAAATCAACGCGCTACTGATGTGAAATGGTCGCCTATAAGTTATAACTAGAGACGCCGCGAACCTCCCGAAGTTCAGGTTCGAAAGGTTAGAAATTTTCGAACCTCCCCAAGGTTCGAACTTGTAAAGTTCAGAAGAATTCCACCAAGGTTCAAATTCGAATAATTCGAAAACTTTGAAGTTCGAACTTTGTCGGACTTTTGTTCAGCAGTGCGAAGTTCATTGAACTTTTAAACTCATCAGGTTTGAAAGTTCGCGAATTGTTGAATTGCTTAGCTTCATAAGTTCGAAAATGTCGAATTTCACAGCATGAAAAATCAGAAGTTCGAAAACAAACAATTTTCACAGCGCCAAAAATTTGAAAGTTCGAAAATCGTGGTATTATCGACGTTTCAAAACTTTGCCAACCCTTCGAACCCCTCGGTTTGATCTTCGAACCAAGGTTCGAAAATGGTTCGCGGCATCTTTACTTATAACATTGCCAGAATTACTTCAAGTCCACACTGAAAGAATTAGGCATAAAACAAAACAAAAAAAAACAAAAAAAACGTAAAAATAAGTAGGCCGGTCAGAAATGATCCAAAGCTACCCAGTAGCTGGCGCCAGTGTGCCAGCGGTTGCAACGAATCACAGCACGTCACACTCTTCACAGGGAAACGCCAATGTGTGAAGCAGGCCTTCAGGCTCCATCCTCGCGCGCATACAGCGCGACGCCGTTAGTACGAACAGGCGATCGTTGGTATTATCGAGTTTTCTTACACAACCGAAAGTGGATTAATCAGAGCTCCGGTCCGACGGTAGGCATTTTTAATAGGCACCATACGGTTTCACAGCGAAGCGGTATATGACTCGTTGGTCGGGTTTTTTCGTGTCCATCGACAGGACAGTAGTTGACAGAAAACCCTCGCGCGCGCCTTATCATTGTTCGCGCACGCATTACCATCTGTCATATGGTTATGACACTTGCTTCAATAAGAGAACCACAAAACAAGTGTCAAAACCACATGATAGATGATAAGGCGCGCGCTAACAATGTGAAGCACGTAGCACTCCCCGCATGCGTTTCGCGGTAAAGATAACGGTGGCATAAGCTGCCATGGCAACGGCAGAGAACGAAGTGGTGAGTGACGTCACTACCTCCGCTAACAATGCGAAGCACGTAGAGCTCCCGCATGCGTTTCTCGGTGAATATTGCGCTTGCATAAGCTGCCGCGGCAACGGCAGAGAACGAAGGAGGGGGGCTGACGTCACTACCTCCGTTAACAATGCGAAACACGTAGCGCTCCCACATGCGTTTCTCGGTAAAGATCGCGGTTGCATAAGCTGCCGCGGCAACGGCAGCGTACGAAATTAAGTATTTCATATATAAAAAAAGTTATGGTACAGTGCATTTACTTTTCTTTCGTCAATCATTTGGTATAGACCCTCTTGCTGTTTCCAAACATGAAGTGCCTTCTGCGTCCCAAGCGACTTCCGGTCGCACCGTCTTTGCAAGCCTGTTGAGCTTGCTTATGTCACTAGTGCTAGAAAACACAAATGCTACACGGACAACAAAGTTATAGGTTTAACAAGGGCCTTCGGCTGTACAATATTGCATCTTGAAGGAGGCAAGTTGGTTTACAAGAATACTGGAAACATTTTAACTGATCTCTCACTCCTTCGTTCTTTCGGCGTTCACCGGGATAATTAGTGGCTAAACGTTTCATCTTCATTTCAAGCAGCGGTGTTAAGGTGTCCTTTGTTCATAATGAAATTTATGCAAAATTACAAGCGAGATGGGGAAGAATGGCGAAAATAATCCCTGGAGAAGTGGAACAAAGAGGGAAAAAGACAAACAGAAATCTGCAAACACAGCTAGGTGACTGCATGGTGCGCTACCTAAAAAAATTCGCCTCGTCCGGTATCGAACCAGGGACTTCTCCATTTCCAGTGGAGCGCACTATCAACTAAGCTAACCAGGAATTAGATGTCAGTATAGCAAATAGGTGTTATCAGCTGCCATTAGTCTAACACTAACAAGGGTGAACGGCCTGCATTTTAAGGTTATGATGATAATGCAATTAATGCAAATTTGCAAGCCAGTTGTGCAAGAATGGAGAAAATAATCTCTGCAAAAGCGGCACAAAGGGGACAACAGGACAAACACAAATCTCCCAAAACAGCCAGGTGACAGGTGCGCAACCAAAAAAATCCACCTGGTCCTCGAGAGGTCCCTGGTTTAATACCAGGACCAGGCGGATTTTTCGGTCGCGCACCTCTCACCTAGCTGTGTTTGGAGATTTGTGTTGGTTGACGAATGATTGACAAATAAAAGTAAATACACTGTACCAAACTTTTTCCAAGTCAGTCAACCAATCCAAGTCAGCTAACCACCGAGCATGGGTCATGCGTTGAGTAACGTTAGTTAAGAATCTCTCTACAGTGAGAACGGAGAACCTTACCGTGTGCCACAGTTTTTACCGAGAAACACATGCGGGGAGCGCTACGTGCTTCGCATTGTTAGGGGGGCTAGTGACGTCACTCCCCACTTCGTACTCTGCCGTTGCCGCGGCAGCTTATGCAACCGCAAGCTTTACCGAGAAACGCATGCGGGGAGCGCTACGTGCTTCGCATTGTTAGCGGGGCTAGTGACGTCACTCCTCACTTCGTACTCTGCCGTTGCCGCGGCAGCTTATGCAACCGCAATCTTTACCGAGAAACACATGCGGGGAGCGCTACGTGCTTCGCATTGTTAGCGGGGCTAGTGACGTCACTCCCCACTACGTACTCTGCCGTTGCCGCGGCAGCTTATGCAACCACAACCTTTACCGAGAAACGCATGCGAGGAGAGCTACGTGCTTCGCGTTGTTAGCGCGGCTAGTGACGTCACTCCCCACTTCGTACTCTGCCGTTGCCGCGGCAGCTTATGCAACCGCAACCTTTACCGAGAAACGCATGCGAGGAGAGCTACGTGCTTCGCATTGTTAGCGGGGCTAGTGACGTCACTCCCCACTTCGTACTCTGCCGTTGCCGCGGCAGCTTATGCAACCGCAACCTTTACCGAGAAACGCATGCGAGGAGAGCTACGTGCTTCGCGTTGTTAGCGCGGCTAGTGACGTCACTCCCCACTTCGTACTCTGCCGTTGCCGCGGCAGCTTATGCAACCGCAACCTTTACCGAGAAACGCATGCGAGGAGAGCTACGTGCTTCGCATTGTTAGCGGGGCTAGTGACGTCACTCCCCACTTCGTACTCTGCCGTTGCCGCGGCAGCTTATGCAACCACAACCTTTACCGAGAAACGCATGCGAGGAGAGCTACGTGCTTCGCGTTGTTAGCGCGGCTAGTGACGTCACTCCCCACTTCGTACTCTGCCGTTGCCGCGGCAGCTTATGCAACCGCAACCTTTACCGAGAAACGCATGCGAGGAGAGCTACGTGCTTCGCATTGTTAGCGGGGCTAGTGACGTCACTCCCCACTTCGTACTCTGCCGTTGCCGCGGCAGCTTATGCAACCGCAACCTTTACCGAGAAACGCATGCGAGGAGAGCTACGTGCTTCGCGTTGTTAGCGGGGCTAGTGACGTCACTCCCCGCTTCCGAGAAACGCATGCGAGGAGAGCTACGTGCTTCGCGTTGTTAGCGGGGCTAGTGACGTCACTCCCCACTTCGTACTCTGCCGTTGCCGCGGCAGCTTATGCAACCACAACCTTTACCGAGAAACGCATGCGAGGAGAGCTACGTGCTTCGCGTTGTTAGCGGGGCTAGTGACGTCACTCCCCACTTCGTACTCTGCCGTTGCCGCGGCAGCTTATGCAACCACAACCTTTACCGAGAAACGCATGCGAGGAGAGCTACGTGCTTCGCGTTGTTAGCGGGGCTGGTGACGTCACTCCCCACTTCGTACTCTGCCGTTGCCGCGGCAGCTTATGCAACGGCAACCTTTACCGAGAAACGCATGCGAGAGCTACGTGCTTCGCGTTGTTAGCGGGGCTGGTGACGTCACTCCCCACTTCGTACTCTGCCGTTGCCGCGGCAGCTTATGCAACCGCAACCTTTACCGAGAAACGCATGCGAGGAGAGCTACGTGCTTCGCGTTGTTAGCGGGGCTAGTGACGTCACTCCCCGCTTCCGAGAAACGCATGCGAGGAGAGCTACGTGCTTCGCGTTGTTAGCGGGGCTAGTGACGTCACTCCCCACTTCGTACTCTGCCGTTGCCGCGGCAGCTTATGCAACCACAACCTTTACCGAGAAACGCATGCGAGGAGAGCTACGTGCTTCGCGTTGTTAGCGGGGCTAGTGACGTCACTCCCCACTTCGTACTCTGCCGTTGCCGCGGCAGCTTATGCAACCACAACCTTTACCGAGAAACGCATGCGAGGAGAGCTACGTGCTTCGCGTTGTTAGCGGGGCTGGTGACGTCACTCCCCACTTCGTACTCTGCCGTTGCCGCGGCAGCTTATGCAACGGCAACCTTTACCGAGAAACGCATGCGAGAGCTACGTGCTTCGCGTTGTTAGCGGGGCTGGTGACGTCACTCCCCACTTCGTACTCTGCCGTTGCCGCGGCAGCTTATGCAACCGCAACCTTTACCGAGAAACGCATGCGAGGAGAGCTACGTGCTTCGCGTTGTTCGCGCGAGCCTTATCATCTATCATGTGGTTTCGACACTTGTTTTGTAGTTTTCTTATTGAAGCAAGTGTCAAAACCCCATGATAGGGGATAAGGAGCGCGCGCACGATGGTTTTCTGTCGACTACTGTACTGTCGACGGGCACAAAAAAAAAAAAAAAAAACGAACAAAGAGTCATATACAGCTTCGCTGTAAAACTGTTTTATAGCCATTCAGCGTGGCCGCCGTAGGAGCGGAGACTAAAAAAGAAATCAGTGGAATCTGCTCATGTTAAGCGCCAATTTAGACGGTAATGCTTGGTTTCCGCCATCAACCTGTCTGAGTAAAATGGAATGAAATAAAACTGAGAATGTCGAATCGCGTTTGTCGCGCATTGTTACATGTTTTCCCCCTGGATATTGGTTATTAAAGGAGCCCGTTCTCATACTTCTTGTTGCAAAGCAGCGCCTGCAATCATTAATGAAAGCTATTTCCTTTTTACCAAACGACTCTGTTTTAAGACGCATTTCTAAATTAAAAAATAACGTAGAAGATCTGTAAAAACTGGCGACATATTACGGAAGTATCAAATATCTTGAGATGAAAGCTCGCCAGTGCGCGTATGGTGTTTTGCTATGTTACTTGATTTGTTGTTTCAGTTGCCATTCCTGTGAGTGTCATCTGAGAAATGAAGACATTGACACATTTTGACCACTTGGCCTTTATCAAAGCCGAGCCTTTCTCAAAGCTTGTTCGGTAACTTGTTCGTTTCAGAAAGACGTCGCCATGGAGGACGATACTGACGTCAACGTTGTGAGTAGACGCAAACTCGTATTTTATGCTACTCATGAGTAGAATAACATAAGAAATTATTATTTTTCTTTAGGGGTCGGCTAATAAATTGCAAAAATAAAATTCAAAACAGATAGATAAAGAAAAAAAACTGGCACCACATAATGAAGTGTATCCACCTATTCAAATAAAGAGGTATATATTCGAATATTGAGGTGAGTAAAATTGCAGTAAATAAAACGGTTTTAATAAATTTCACTTTCTGTTTGCCTGCAACGCCAAACATTCTCCTTACCCTCCCCTCAGCGAAAAGACAGCCAGTCCCATGGGGCACCCCTAGTTTTAAAGAGTTAAGATATATGAAAATGTTTAGGAGACCTTAATGTTAAGAAGGCGGTAGGACCCATTGGTTTGTCACCAAAAGTGTTGAAGTTTCCTCATCAGTTTTCGCAAGCGGCTTACAGATTAGTTTTTATGAATCGTTAGAAGAGGACGTGTCCAGCCAAATGAATGGAAATTTTCGAATGTGACACCAATTTATAAGCGTGGGTTAAAACAAAACACTGAAAACTGTCACCCCATTTCGCTGAGCTGTATATATGCTGTAACATTTTAGAGCACATTGTATATAGTAATGTTGTGAAACATTTAGACACAAACAGTTTCTTTTATCTATTCAGCGTGGTTTTAGAAAGGGTATCTCATACGTGACACAGCTTGTTAAACTTTATCACGACACAGATCCAGCTGCTTAGAGGGGAGGTGAAACGCATAGTATTTTCATGAACTTCCGTAAAGCCTTTGAAAAAGTGTCTCACCCTTCATTGTCGTATAAATTAAGTACCTTAACTTTGGTCATACCGTTGGATTGAAAATGGTATTAAACTAAACAGTTATGGTATACATGGTGAAAAAATCTAATTTTATTGATGTGACCTCTGGCGTGCCACAAGGTCAGTGTTGGAGCCTTTTTTTTTATTTCATGTGTTCATCAATGATACATCGACTGTGAGGCTGTTTGCAGACGATTGTTTGTTCATACAGCAGAGTAGAAAGTGTTAGTGATTCTTTTCTTTTGCAACCAGATCTGAATAGGATTTCTGAGTGGTGCAAGGGTTGGAAACTATGGCTTCATGCTGATAAGTGTGTCCACTCTACTCCTAGGATGAAACGTAACTTTATCCTCACATGTTGTGTCATTGTTGGTCAGAAATTGAATCAAAGCACTGATGTAAAGCATCTGTAGATTAATTTATCTAGCGCTTTTTGTTTTGATGTTCATGTCAGTTAGACCAATAAAAAAGCTGGCTGTACATTAAATTTTCTTTTTCGTAATGTGCATAGCGCTACAAAAACAATTTAAGAAAACAGCCTAACGCTGTTCAGTGAGACCGACACGTGAATACGCGTGCGTAGTGTGGGACCTGCACCAAAAGTATCATATAGATAAGCTGTAAAAAATTAAGAGCCTTGAAGCAAAGCTTGTCTCGGGACATTGTAGTGAAAGTGTAACAGAAATTAAAAGCACAACTGGATGGAAACCATTATTTTAAGGCAAAACAACAACACCAACCACAACTGTCTTTTTTTAGTTTTTGCATGCTGTCTTTAAAAACCCGACAGGAATTAACAAAAATGGTTATTTAGAATTACCAAACTGTGTCCAGTCGCGTAAATCATTCAACGAAAATAAAAAAAAAACTATTTTGTCGCGTCAAATACAAGAAATATTAACTCTTTCCTCGCACTATCACCGAGTGGAATGTATTGCCCAAGTCTGCTATTATAAGTATTAACATGGGGCCGCCTCTCTCAGGAAGGGATTCCGATTTTAAATGCACTAGCATTTATTTCGATAGAACTAGGCTATACTTACTACTTACTGTACTAGGCTGTACTTACCTGCTATAATGCTTCGGCGCTGCAGGTTGTTCCTTTAAATAAATAAATAAGTAAATAAAAGTATACTCTTAAAAATAGGGAGTATTGGTTCGTCCCTTTGGGGAGTAACTGCGATGTATCACTGGGAGGGATCTCCTAAAGTGGAGATAGCTGTTTTCACTTTCTCCTTTGTTTAGTTCATTTGCGCTGAAGCTTTTTGGGGCTAACATTTTGTTCTCTTACAACTGATTTCTTGCTCCCTACCGCAAAGCCTCAGGGATGGGGTTTGCCCGTTCGGGTATCAGTTGTGGTTTCTTAAGCTCGTCGTTCTAACAATTGTGGAGAAAGGCCCGTGTACACACTTGCGTTCAGAGAGACCGCTACGACTACGAACGAATGCAACCGGTTGAAGCGACGAGTTGTCCGGGCAACTAAGCACCAAACCGCCGTGCCGTTCGTGTTCGTTCGCAACGCAAGGTGTTGAGCCGGGCTGAACGTTTAAGCGCGATTCAAACCAACGTGTTTTGTGCGCACGTAGGCCATGTGCTTCCCGGAAATTGTGTATTTCATGAGGTTCTTTCACTTTCCGGGGCGCTTTCCGAGAGACAACCATGCGCTTTCGTTAGGACGGTGCCACGGTGCGTCTTCGGGCGAGCGGAGAGCATCTGCGCCAGACGGCGAAGAAACGCGGAGCCGGAACTAGTGCCCTTCACCGATTGGTCGGGAGAGGCGCGCCCTACTACGTCACGGCGCGTTTTTGTGCGCGTTCAGAAAAAGTTGAAATTATCCAACTTTCTTATGCGCGCCAGGAAGGCGCAAGGAATCAGCGCGACGTCGCGAAATACGCAATTTCCGGGAAGCGCACGGCCTACGCGCGCACAAAAACGCGTTGGTTTGGATCGCGCTTTAAAGGGGCACTGACACCCCAAAGGTCGTATTTATTTTTATTGTCTAAAACGATGCAAGTTGCAGTCATAGACACGCAAAAAAAACCGCATCGCGAAAAAAAATTTTCCCGCGCGCGCGCGCGCCTTTTTATTTTTGGCGTTTGATTTTCCCGCCTCTCGCCTCCTCGCTTCTTTTGATCGGTGACGTCAAAAATCAGGAAATTTAGAAGCTTTGTAGGCGACATCTCTATAACATTTAATAACGGCAATCCTAAAACATGTTTTTTAACGCAATTGCGAACGCACTGCGGCCCTTCTTTTTGAAATACCAAAAATCGGGAGTTCGTTGTGGTGCCGTCTCCTGGATTTGTATCCTCCAACGGAAAACAGGCGACACCGCTCAAAACCGGTCCGCGGCAACGCCGCCGCTCACTTGCGCTCACTCCTTTCCTCCTCGCTTTGGGTCGCCATGGCAACAGCAGGGGGTGGTGAAAGAAAGTCGACTCTCAGGTCTCCTCAATTTTTGACGTCAAGGCACCGGCGCCGATCGCGCGGGAACTTCGAATTCGGCATTTGGAAATTGTTTTTTTACTTCACAAATACTGAATTCCAAAATTTCAAATTTTGAGGGTAATGTCCCGGCATCGTTTTCAATCGTTTCGGATAATAAAAAAAAATATGATTTTGATGTGTCAGTGCCCCTTTAAGCGCGAGACACATGGACGGCAGAATCGTCCGATCCGACAGTCCGAACGCCGCTCCGAATTGCCGCACGCGACAGTTTGAGACACACGCTTCCGACCTTGCATGCTTTTAATTGGGGAGTAAATTTCGTTCCCTTTGAGAGCAATCCTGGCACTTTTAGGGATGAACTTTAGAGCGCCGAGAGAGTAACTGAGGGAGTAAAAGGTATGCGTGGCCTAGCATGCCTTCCTCTTCCGAAAAGACATATGGTGTGACTTTTGGGAAGACTATTAAGAAAAGTCGCACCGTGTTGCTTTTTCGAGAAGGCAGCTCTTTTTCGAGAAGGCAGGTCTAATCCGAACGATGACGCTCAGGCAAAACCTCCAGGTAGGCTGTAACAGCCCACATTGCTGTGTTCTGTTTTACGAAAAGGTTCCTACAGCAACCTTCAGACAAAATGTAATTCTATTTACACTGTTACACTGCGCGTGCGTATGGTGTCAAACGCTATCGTGGATGGGAACATTCAATAGAGAAATATCATAGATTTATTCTTTTCAGAACTGATGCAGCGATTCGCTATATATTCTAAGTTCTAAAACCAAAACATACGACAGAAACATGTCACTTCAATAATTTGTACGGTTTATTTATTTTGAAGCGTTGCAAGCCAGCGACGTGCAGGCGCGGCTCGGATGATTGCGATGAGAAACATCGCGTATTGCGCGCGCGAATATCCAGGGAATCAGAAGAGATATTATTTCGAAACGAACTAACGAATTCGGCAGACAAAACAAACAATCTTACTTAAGGGAACTCCCAGAAACCTTGAATCGGCAAGCCAGATTAGAACTTTAGGCAAGATAAGCAAGGGTTCCACGGAGGGCAAACGTTGGAAAATTGTTAGCTACGATTCCTTGTTGCTCAGGACGCTAGATTATTGTGCCTCATATACCTTTGCACGATATGTTTTGTCCCTCAAGCAGAGTGTCGAACCAAAATTTTTATCGGTTCGGTTCGGGTTCGGGTTCATGGCTTTCGGTTCAGTTCCGGTTTAGTTCTGGGGAACAAAAATAACGGTTCAGACCGGTTCGAACCGGTTTAAACCAGAATATAAATCCCGCGTTGTTGTGGCAATAGCACTATTTACGCCGTGAAACGATCAACTATGTAGTTTTTTCTATCGTTGGTACAATCCACTTTTACTTTCAGGTACCAGAAATATGAAATTCTGTTATTTCATTTCGACCCAACAGTAAAAGCAAATCAATATTAACATACAAAACGTCATGTTTATACGACTCAACATCCCTTTTTTTCCCCAGAGTCACATACAGTTTACCTGATACAAAAGGTCGCCAAGTGTGGTACATCGCCTAAAATATTGTGATTGATACAACTTTGTGTCGGAGAATAAAATGTTAAATCGTGGTTGTTCCCAACTAAGGAATTAATTACAGTTCATAAAATCATGAAATGAGCACCTCGTCATGAACTACGGTTCACGCAGTACGTTCAACAATATATATATATGATGACGACACAACTGAGCTAAAAGCAATACAATTTTCAAAATGTCTCCAAAGTTTTAGGACAAACCCTTTCAGTATATTTTTATAGAAATATTGGGCGGCAATCCCAATGCCTGTTTTTCTAATCACCATTGTTTACACTTAGCACCGTGATGCAGGCGACGAATCATGCAGGAAGGAGGGATCGAAATTGTCCAATCTAACCTTTAAGCGCCTTAGTACTCAGATCGAATCTGGCCTAAAATAGCGCTTACCCAACTGAACATTTTCTTTTACTGTATAAGCTGGCATAGCCTGGCTGTTGAAGTTTGTTCTTGACCAGATACCAGTCAATTCAATTTTCAAATACGCATCACCCTTGCTAATGATGATTTTTGTTAAAAACAACAACAACAACCAAAATAGCATTTCGTGCTCTACTCGACATGGCAGCTACTTAATTGGACACTTTCTGATGGCTTGCATTCGTAATTTTCATATTTCCGCCACGCACCCCTGTGTACCTAGTTTTTATCCAGCCCACAGACACATAAAAGTTGTGTTCACCACATAAAAGAGGCAATAACAGACTTCTATATGTTTGAGAAGTTATATATGTGTCAGGAACACATATTTACTTAAATTAACTTAAAAAAAAAAGATTGTTTACTTTCGGCTTTCTCTTCTAGCGTGCCTGTCTAGGATAAAAGCGCCGGAAAAGATTTGCAGAGCATCTTTCAAATAATTTGGGGGTGCTTTTACTTATAATGTATAAATTTACCATGATCGGCCCTTCATTTCTGTTGTGAAATTTTCAGTCAGTAACTCAATATATTTTTATTATCAACAATAAATTGTACCTCATGAAGTTCACATAAGCGCTTGAGACCGACATGGGAGACGAGACTTGAAATTACGCCAGCGGTTGAGACAACGGAAAAGTGTTTTTTTTTTTTTTTATTTGCTCTGTTTAGCAGTGTGAAACAGTTGGTTGCAGGGTGTGCCAAAAAAGACTTTGTGCTCACATGGTAGATCGAAATTCAAATACACAAAATGTGCAGAAAGAGAGAGATAATAAATAAATGGTATCTTTCCAAAGAATTCCTTACACAACGCCTTACTGCAGAAAGAAATGCATAGAGATTCATGCAATGACATTCCTAATTATACATCAATAACGCAAAGGACAGACGAAGATTCTTAGAATCCTGATATAAATTACATTTGGCATCAGCTTGCATGAGCTAGAAACTTCGCGAAATACTGCCAGGGGAGTCAAATATGTTGCATTTACGTGCACTTGCTTTGTGTCCTCACTTTCCAGCTCTGTGCTTTATCAGTCATGTACTCTAACATTTCATTAGGCTGCCGTGTATCACCGCGAGACTGCTACAAATACTGCGCAACTTTCCAATTTGAACTTCTATTGATAGTGTGGCGAACATCGCATTTTACCATAAATCTGAACTGTTTAAAATCATTTGCACTTGACGTCATCGCACTATATGATTGTGGTCATTGCGACTTGTTCTTGCCAAGCAAATTAAATCCGTTGGTGCAAAATGCTCGCTGCACAAGGTTCGCGCTCAGTGTAAGCTATGCATTTGAGAGGTGTAAATTATTATTCATGGTGCATCGTCGTGAGGAACGCGCTTTCCGGCAAGAGTGGTTTTGCAAACAGAGTATCTTCAGGGGTTGCTTTCTGGTTTGCGCCGAAGATGCGGGGCAGAGGAATCTTTACAACACGGTATATTTTTAAAACTACCCCCCCCCCCCCCCCCCCCAAAGCTCTCCCCCTTATTTTTTTCTTTTTTCGTTGCTCCTGTAGATAATACCTTCTCTTCCTGAAGGACTGTCTCCCCCGTTTTAGGGGTTAATTCGACAATTATAAATGGGTCACTTGATAAAACAAGCCTCCACTGCTTATATTTTGCACCCAACTGTGAAGTTTAAACAAAATACAGAGCTAGCGGAAACTTGGCAAAGAACTTGAGACCGACACTCCTACGAGACTTGGGGTGTGGGTTTGTTTATACAGCCTGAACTTAGTCTGCCTCAACGGGCTACTTGTCTCTCAGCTGATACATTTAGCCAGTGCGGTACGACCGCTAGCCCGGGGTCTTTAATGTTCCTATGCGACTTTGAGCGCGGCTGCCAACGTTCGGCTGTCCCTCTGAGGCCACTAGATCTTTCGTTTCAAATATCCCTTCCGTGCACATTTGTAGATCTATGTAACGTCGGATTAATAAGTCACATTTAGTCATTTCAATACTTCTATTCTCGGGGACAACTTTACGAAGCAGTTCAGCAAGAACGAAAACATGTTTGGGTGCCTCAATGATGTGCTTTCAGTAAATACCGCTAAGAAGTATTCACTGGCGTTGATAACTTGCAAAAACACACATTAGATACTCCTCCGCGCAATGGCATACGCAGAAAAAAAAAAAGGAAAGAAACAGCTCTCCCCTCCTCAACTCGCAATTAGAGCGAGCGGCCACGTGATCTAACGCTAATTATATAACGTCATTGTTCATCATAGTCATGCGCTAGGGTTGGCAAAGCATAGATCATGGGCTGAGATTCAGATATTGTTAGAGTTGGGCTATTATCTAGAGTTCAACACGAGCTGTTGCCCGAATGTTTGGCGATACTGACTGTGATTAACCCGAGCACTCGACTTGGGGTCATGAAAATCGGATACGTCACGATATCACGTGACTCTCGGTGCGAAGTCATTATGTCATGTTAGGTCACGGTATCATCGACGGTAATAAATCTAGTGACGTACTCAAGTCCATTCGACTTGACTCAGTGAGACACGTGACGTCACGGGGTCACGTGAAACATGGTTAATCAGAGTGTCAATACAAAAATGCCATGAAAGCACGCAATTTCTTAGACATTGCAATTCGATATATGACGATTTGATCAATACATAGAAATACAGTTGCAATTTTTTATTCCCCAATATTCATTTTGAGATACTAACAAAAAAAAAAAGGTTCCTATCTATGCTATGAAGGTGGTTGGACAGCGAAGCTGTGGTACCATCTGTAACGATTGCCCACTGTGTTATATACCCTTTTTATGACAAACGCCACCAGGTGGTGCTCCAGTCTTTGACGATCCCGAGAACTTCCGTTTTATAAAAATAATGTACAACGAGCTGTTTAGACAAAGTTTACTGACATCAATTCAAAGGCACCGCACTCATAATATACAGATTGGTCTTCAAGCTTCTTCGCAGTATTTGGACCCTCCAATACAATTAAACACTTTACATAGGAACTGAAAAGAGTATTTTACCCCTCACGGGAAAATAGCGTACAAGAACAACTGATTCAGTTAAAAAAGAAATACGTGAAAAGAGATACAAAAAGGTCCAGCTCGGATGCCCTATCAGTAAGGGTCCCACCCATTACACCAAGGGAAGTGGCGTGAAAGAAAGAAAAATTCGGCCATTGGCCAACCGGACGTAGAGGCAGGACCATCGTCTCAGGAACTCCTGCTCTTCCAGCCAAAAAAAGTTTGCGGTCTAGATAGCGGTACAAAGAAGCACGAAGACAGGACAGCAGAGGCCACATGGCTCACGAACGACGCTGCTGGCCCACAGCAGCACAACGATTCTGCCACAGCACATGCTGGCCAACTGCTAAGAGGAGGAGGGCGAGTCTCCTCGAGGATAGCGGCGGCCCGAGACGTAGTGCACGATGCCCAGAGTGCGGAAACCATGGTGCACGAGACGCCAAAATGATCGCGCAAAGCTGCAAGTCGCAAAAACGTGGGAGTTCGTCTCCACCTCTCCGCAGTTGGGGCACCGGGGATCGGGCACCGTTCCTTAACGTTAGAGACGATCCCTGGTCAGAAGAGCCTCCCATCCTCAACGCCACTCGAGGTCATCCACGTGTCCAGGAAGACGGCGGAATACCAAGGAGTCCCACGGAAAAGCGTTTGCCCGTACTCGCTCATCAACTATGATTCGCGTCAGCCGGTGGCTCGTCTCGCACCATTAGGTCTGGCATCATTCTGCTTCTTCTTGAAAAGTCACCACCGTTTGGTAGAAAGGGGTGTAATCTCAACGCTCGGGTAGAGGTTGCCGAGGGCCCGAGGTGCGAGCCTTCGACGCGAAAGACCCAAGAAATACAAGGCCAGACAGCGCGCCGGGTGTTCTGCGTGAAGGTGGATGGAGAGCGAAGCTGAGTATACCTCCTGTAACGATTGCCCACTATTATATACCCTTTTTATGGCAAACGCCACCAGGTGGTGCTCCAGTCTCTGACGTCCCAGAGAACTTCCGGTTTATAAAATGAATAAACAACGAGCCGCCATAGCAACGAGGCCACCTTAACATAGATGCTTGAAATGTAGATGAAACGTTTAACCAACAATTCTCCAGGTGAACGCCAAAAGAACGAAGGGGTGCGAGATCTGTTAAAATGTTTTGAGTATTCTTGTAAACCAACTTGCCTCCTCCAAGATGTAATATTGTACAGCCGAAGGTCTTTTTTAAATCTCAAACTTTGTTCTCCATATATAATTTATGCTTTCTAGCACAGGTGACATAAGCAAACTCAACAGGCTTGCAAAGACGGCGCGACCGGAAGTTCCTTGGGATGCAAGCGGCAGTTCAAGTTTGTAAACAGCAAAAGGGTCTATACCAAATGATTGACGAAAGAAACGTAAATGCACTGTACCAATTTCTTTTTTTTTATTTGAAAGACTTAGTACTTTGCCGTTGCCGCGGCAACTAATGCAACCACAATCGATACCAGGAAACGCATGCGGAGAGCGCTACGTGCTTATCATCCATCACATGATTTTGACACTTGTTTTGTGTTTTTCTTATTGAAACAAGTGTCAAAACCACATACATGTTAAGAGATAAGGCACGCGCGAACAGTGATAAGGCGCGCGTGGGTTTTCTGTCGACTATTTTATCTTTTACCCAGAGGGGCACAAGTGTTAATACACAAGGCCCGCACCGTTGCTGCGCTCACCGAAGACATACTCGCACGGTGGCGTAGCTACAAACCACGGTGGGGCCGCCCACCCGACCAAGCGCCATCGGAAGGGTCCGAGCCCGCTGCACTTGTCGTCTGCACTACGTGCACCGCCGGCGTAAGCCCGACGATCCGACACTTACTCTGGGATTGTGCCGGCTTGCGAGACAAAAGAGCCGAACACCTGGGGCCTCACATCGACACTTCAGAGGCCTGGATCACACCGGTTAACGAGGCACGGGCCAGGGAGACGCTAATTTCCTTAGGGGAGTTCGCGCGCTCGACAGGAGTGCACCGCCGGATCTAAACTTTTCCTACCTATTTTCCCCTTCCCTCAATGAGGCCATGGCGCCACCCTTTTGAAAATAAATTTAATAATCATCATCATCTTTCGACTACTGTTCTGTCAACAAACACAAGAAAAAGAAAAAAACGACCAACGAGTTATATACAGCTTAGCTGTAAAAATTACCGGTTACCGTTTGGAGCCGGCTACCGTTATACTTTTTTCCGGTTCAGTTTTGGTTCAGTTTTAAGATGGCGGCGAAGATTTCGGTTTGGTTCAGTCCCGATTCGGAACTGAACCCGAAACATGGTTTTTAAACCCGACGAGAAAAGTTGCGGTAGCTCGAGGAACGCGAAAAGCACGAGCGAACATTCAATCGCTCGGGACAGGTGTGTTTCGGCGTCTCGCCGCAGCGGGGCGCCCGTTTCATGACTCTTGTCTGCCGCTCTACCTTTTCACTTTCAGCGGCCACGTAACGTAACGATCTGCTAGGCTTTGTCAGTGTAGAGGAGGCTATGATGCTTCGAAGTAATACGCGAGCTCCCGGTTGCACTGCCTCTCTGGGCGGTTGCGGGATCGCTATAGTCACGCCCATGTCCAACGAGAGTGACTAATAGAAAGATCCAACACCGACAAGCCTCAAGCAAATGAAGCACGCACGCGAATGAATCATTAGCAGGCTCGGGATCGCTCGTGCTTACTTCAAAAGTACCGAAAGACAACAAGCCTGTCAAAGATGCCTTCGTGTGCGTGCTTCATTTTTGTTTGTGTGCACGTTTTTACAGCCTGAAGTTAGTCTGCCTCAACTGATGACTTGTCTCTCAGCTGTAGATGAGAAATATAGCCAGTGCACTACAACCGCCAGCCTGGAATTTTTAACGTCCACCACGCAGTAGTGATACATGACCGCACGTCGGTACGATGCTCATCCAGTTCGAAACGAGCGGTTTTGCGCATTGGTAAGAGCGCAATGGTAAGAGTGGCACCGCGGCCCTCCATGGTACGGGCTCTCGCCTTTCCGCGGTGCCACGGCTCTCCTGAGCCAATAAAGATTACGATTAGAACCAAGCGGTCATTCAATAGGTAGAAAATAGCTTTCTACCAAAAGTGACACGTAGGTTTTTTTTTTTTTTTTTTTATCTTTCTCATTTTTAGGCAAAATCACATGAACCTCTGAATCAGTTTAGTGTCTTCATAAATAACCTCAAGAGTTCACTATGCTCTTGTTTGTTGTAAACACCTCTTTCAACAGTGATATTACTATGTCACGGTGGAATGAACCGGTGCTATCTTACCTGTCTGGATTAATTCTATCCCCACCCCTGCCCGTTTCGATCTGGATGAGCATCGTACCGGCGTGCGGTCGTGTATCACTACTGCGTGATGCACGTTAAAGACCCCAGGCTAGCGGTTGTACTGCACTGGCTAAATCGCTCATCTACAGCTAAGATAAAAGTCGCTCGTTAAGGAAGAATAAGTTCAGGCTGTATAAACATACCTACAGCCCAATTTTTTTTTTTACTAAGTCTTTTTGTTGTGTTTGCTTTTGTCTTGCAAGTAGCGTCAAACGCGCCAGTGCACGAGGCCCGTGCCTCGAGTATGGCGTAGCACTGAAATTAGTAGAATTAGCTGCCCTTGGAAGTGAATGGCGGCGGAACACCCACTCCTGGCGCGTGTCGTACGCGTTTCCACAACAATGGTTGGCGGTACTTGAAAGCGTGAATTTTATCGAGAGACTTTACTCTGCACTTTCCGGCAGCGCCTTCAACTTTTGGAATCTATGAGGATAGTCGACATTGGAGTCCTGGAAAATATTTGTTATCTTTGAAGAACAGAGCGGGCTGTCACGTATATATGACCAAAGACAAGACGTCCAAATCTAACCTTCGTGTGCACAATAACGAAGCATTCGCATCTTCTTCCAGCAAGCTCCATCTGTCAAGAAAAAAAAAAAAAAAAAAGAAGCGAGAAACGTTAGCTTGAATTTTTGTTAAGAGGATCATGATTTCTTGAAAATTACCTTTGGCACTGCGTATGCAAGTAATTTATCAGTCATGCTTATCTAGACAGATATCTTATAATAGTATTGTTCTTCAAGGCAGACAAATTATTTTTTAGTGCAGACAAACAACGACGCTTCATGTGGTGGAGCTGCAAGATGCATCTTTGTTCAGCTGGTGTGTGAATAACAAAATATCGGTACACGAGAAATGTCTTTAAACCTGTCACCCCAATTTCACGTCAGCTCACCAAGAATGAAAAAGTCAAGGAGAGACTGCTCACGATCTCGGCGCAATTTTGGCAGGATCTAGTAAATGCACAACTTATAAAACAGAAATATAAGCCTGTAGGTACCAAGGTTAAGACAGTGCCACTAGAGAGAAAATTAAGAAAGTTTCCGAGAAAAGAGGACCGTGATTTTCTGCCCGGGTAAATAAACTATGCATCGCAGGAAGATTGAACTCCATGAGAACATGACGCTAGTGGTCGGGATAGGTAGACGCGAAAGCTTGAAAACGTAACGTTACCAGAATTCAAGAAGGAAAAAAAAAAGATTGAGAAACACGAATTTTGTTTGAGTCGAAGTCTACCTAAGCCTAATATCGCCAAAACAAGAATATACATTATGAACGCTTGTCGGAGTCATATCGGTAAAAATCACTTGTCAGCAGGAAACATAATATTTTTTTTCTTGGTGACAAGTTCATTTTTTACTCAAATAGGTGCTCAGGAGCACAGAGTGTTACTTCTTCTTTTGTCGATATTAGGCTTAGGTGGACGTCGGCTCAGATAAAATTTTCATCTTCAATAATCTTTTGATTCAGGTATCATTTTCAAACTTCCGCGTTCTTTCTCAATCGCTATCACGTTTTCACTGCGTTTGAGTTTTCTGCATGCATAGTTTACTTATCCGGGCCGAAAAAACACGGCACTCTTTTCTCAAAAGCTAAAGTGTGTCCGAGAAAAAGCAAACGAAGAAACGTTTTTTCTCTTTTTTTTTTTTTTTTTTTCTAATCGAAAAAATCATCGCCGAGCGCTCATTCTTCGCCCAAATGTAGCACTAGAGGTCTGAACCAGATACCAAAGTTTCACCATTAACCGTTATATTATGCAAAAGTTCTGCGATTTTCTGAAATTTTCAATGGGAACATGGGGCCCGTTTTCGCCCGTCTTCGGTGACTAGCGCCATAAAGCTTCGTGTACCCGAGAGCTCGGTCTGCCTTCAGTTACCGAATTGAAATTTCAGAAAATCACTTATAACTTTTTGATAACGTAAGGATTTGTGCTGAAAGTTTGGTATCTGGTTCGGACCTCTAGCTCTATATTTGGGTGGAGAATTAACGTTTGGCGATGCACAGTTTATTTCTGCAGTAAAAAAAACCTGGTTACTCTTTTGTTTGTGTGCGTGTGTCTGTGTGTGTGTGTGGGGGGGGGGGGGGGGCACTGCGTATTTGTATAACATTTTTATATCCTTCCTACGCGTCTTCCGCGAAAAGCAGAAACACAGGATCGGATAGGAGACGACAAAATAAAACAAATATTTGTCTGCTTTATAATATTTTTTTTTAATTTATCAGAGAGAAAAGTTTATATCTAAACGCCAACTGAAGCTGCATCGCCGTTTATATACTTCCTTAAACTCATTATTTATCGCGGTTATCCTGCTCGTCGCTAGACTAGCGCCTACAGTCTAAAAAAAGCCCGTGAGACTGCTTTCCCGCACAAATTTCGGAGAGCCAATCACCGCAACTTACGGAGGCGGCTCAGCGTTCGGTTGGATATAATTAATTAAAAAAGTAAGCAACGAACTGTACAAATAATGTATATTTTAAAATAAAAAAATGGTAGAAATTGTATTAATTTATGGTGCTATAAAACAGAATCACGCCAACTAATCAAAATTACGAGACATTAAATTATGAAGCATCCTTCGATATTACATTTTCCAGAACTTTCATATTGATATGTTACACGTTAAGAATGTTATTAGACCTCAAACTTTTCCCATTCAGTTAGGGCAAATTGCAATTTCTTAATATAAATTGCAGATGGCGATACGTGTTCAAGAATAGCTTGATCTGCATTTGCCGTCGTATGCCACTTGGAACGCCACGTAAAAGACAGAAAAAGCGCCAGATGTCAGGGTGTCAGATGCCTTGATGCCCGCAGTACAGCGAGACAGGGATGTCAGAACAACAAGCGCGAGGCTGCGGGGCACCACAGCTGCTTTTGCGCGCGTTCTACTGTGCGTCGGTACCACCAACGTTGGGGTCGGTACAAATGCCTGGCGCGATCCAAATGAAATTGGCGCCATGAAAGGGATTCCGCCACATATGCGAAAAAATTTGAATGTTTGTATCACTTGCAATAATCATTTTTGCAGTAAAACTATGCTTGTGGGAATGGTTCGACTATATTTTGTCTCAAAAACCACCCTGGTGGCTCTTAAGTGGCAATGATATCAAAACACAACACAAAATATTAAAACGTCTAAGTATCTCTGAGCCAACGCACTGGCCCATGAGTCCATATTTGTCGGGTTTAAATATCGGCCGAGGTTCCCGCAATCGGAGGCTAATCTGAGATTCGGTTGCACGTCAAAAGATCTCCAGTTAGTCAAAATAAACCCGCAATTCTTTTTATCGGGGCGTGTTAGGTGATTTTTGTTGGTTTGGCTTGTAAAATCCTAAGATCTGAATATTCTTAGTTCGGAGCGCAGCCAACGCTACGAGCTGATAAAGTCGCTGAAGCAGCGCCAAGAGCGCGAGGTGAAGCAGTGCGTTCTCCTTCTGTACCTGTGCGGTCCGGCTAAACTAGAGCCATAAATAAATTATGCTTCATACACATCTTGGTGCTTAAAATGGTGGATGTCAGTTATCTGAAGCTTTATCTGAAATCACAGGAAACGCTTTCCCGTCCTCCACAAACGTTTAAACAGTCCGCGACAAAGCAAAGCAATGTTACACAACCTTTCTAACACCGAATCTAATGATGAGGAAGTCTCACTTTTGAATAATGACGATCGGCAGTTGCGTCTGCTTTGCATACGAGCAAACGAGCAAATTGGTGGCGCCCAGCACAATATCGGGGAACGGAGTGCCGATACTCTAAGCGCAGCTCATTTAGTGGCTCTAACCCGGAGCATTCTATTTCGCGAATTGCAAAAAAAAAAAAAAAAAAAAAAGCGAAACTTGCCACGTGTGCCACAATCAATACAAACATTCCAAACTTTACATGTGGCCACTCGCGTGGGTAAACAATGTTGTTTGTCAATAACAATTGCGATTGTATGAAATCACGTGGGAAAAACTCGTTCTAAGCACGTGACCATTGGCATGCAGTGAATACTCATAATTTGCGCCGAGATGATTGGTAGCTGTCAGCAGGTGGAGTTTTTCTATCAACCCAGAATTAGAATGCTTCCTTCTTTCTGTTGTAGGCAATCAGGAGACAACTTACTCCAAATCTGAGGGTAATAATGTACTATGAACGTTCAAACATAACGGCCCGAGCAGTATATGGGTACAAGCTTTAGCAACAATGTGTAAAGTTGGGCGAGTTGGTTGATGGTCATATTGAATAGGTTAAAACAGCGAAAAACGACGAGGGACCAGTAAAAGGAAACACACAGACACAGCGATGACTTACAACTGAAATTTCTACTTCTGCGCCATTCAGCAAGTAAACTTGGAACGAGATAAACATACAAGAAATCGACCCGATAACACGTCATCTTCCCATCAAGCCAGCACATGGCTACACGTATTTACCCGACTTTCTGAAAAAAATTTATCTCATCATGGTGAGATCAATTGTATCAGAACTTTTTTTTTACCTCTCTGATAAAATTCATCTCATCATGATGAGATGAATTTTATCAGAAAGGCGGGTAAATACGTGTAGCCACGTGTCGGCTTGACAAGAGGATGACGGGTTATCGGGTCGATTTTTTGTATGTTTATCTCGATCCAAGTTTACTTGCTGAATGGCGCAGAAGTAAAAATTTAAGTTGTAAGTCAGCGCTGTGTCTGTGTTTTTCCTTTTACTGGTCCTTCGTCGTTTTGCGCTGTTTTAACCCATTCAATACAAGGTTTAGCTTTCGATGCACCCTTAACTTTCGATTCGGAAACCGCTAGTGTAAAATGTAACGCTGTTTCAGTCTTAATCAACGTACCATGTGCGTGCTTACACTATATTTTATACAAAGTCAAGCTGTACCCGTTTGCATCTTTTTTCATTCTTCGCACCACTACTTGAGTGCATAAATCACCCAATTAAGACTGGTAGATTGCTTAAACTCTGTGCAATTAAAAGCTCTCCACAGATCCAGAATCCTTGCCTGGCCAGTTATTGAATTTATCACTGAGTTGGTATTACAGTTCTCATCATTTATTGGTGAGAATTCATTTTTAATCTTGGCATTTTTCTATTATGACTCCCACACCAGTCGTACTTTGGGTTTACCAGTCTCAACATCTAAACCTGAGTGTCATTTTTTGTGTTTGCCAGTCTCGGGGTTTTGATCAAAATAATCACCCAGCTACCTAAATGAGGCACCTGACCGCCCCAAAAAATAGTTAATTTGTTTTGATTTTTGAGGTATTTAATTCCTTAAGCTAGAATTTTGAAATCCCAAGTCTATCACGTCATCACGTTTTCCTGGAAATCCACTAAGAGTCAAACACATGCACGCAAAAGGGCCGGCCCGTCGTAAAAATCTGATCACATTGAAATATCTGTAATTGGCCTCCGAAATTCCCGTGGGGTGCAAACGGCGCCCAGGCAATTTTATATTTTTCAACGCGTCGGTTGTTTTGTTGTGCGTGTATCTTGCCATTTGGCTCAGGGCGATTTTCGCGTTTTGTTCTGACCACATTTGCTGGAGACGTGAGCTCGGAGCGTAGGCAACTGGCCCCCTTGCACGACAACTGGCGCAGCCATGCGCGTTCCAAAGAAAGCTCGCGCAGAGAAAAACAAGCGAAGGACCAGGAATGTCAAATTCATGATATAGAAAAATACCGCACTGTATCGAAGCACCACCACATACGATTTCTCGCATTAATGTGCAGGCCTGGAAGGCGATCCCACCGCCGTCTGTTGGTTCAGAATCCCACTAACCAAGGGTGGGGTTGCACCTTAACTGGAGAAAATCGATCCCCAAATCTGGAATTACCCATCCAGTCCTTGAACAGACGCTTCGGCCCGTTTTCACATGATAAAGGATGGAGCGTGCTTTCACTCTTCACCGTCACGCACACTGCGGAAAAGAGTGGAACTGTGCTCCGCTTTATACCTTATCCTGGAACACTACCAAGGCTGCGCGCGCCAGGTCAGTGCACTGGAAGGCGGTGTAATCCAAGGTATGCCACAGCAAAATCAGAGTTCAAAGCTCAGACTTGCGCTTGAAGCCTGTTTCCCACTGTGTATACCATTAACAAAACACGAAGGGAGTGACGCTGGTAGGAAGTACTGGAATGCAACATCCGGCAAGCCTCAGAGTAGCAGTGTACGTTCCGCGTAGATCTTCAGGAGCCTAAAGAGGCCTTCTCCTAACAAAACGTCGGGCGCCATGTACCTGGAGACTTATACTTCTTTAAAACAGTATACATTGCCTTCTCTCCACCTAACGTATGAGTACGAGATAATTCTATCAGGCTCTATAAAAATTAGTGGATGAACAAAGGGACATGTTTACTGCATGGAGGCTGGCAGTCAAGACAAATGGGTGTTTTATAATACTTCACGAAAATTGGAAAAGTGAAGATGGTTCCTCATTCTTTTGACGACACTGCCGGGTCCCCTGCCTCGGAAATGATATATCAAGCATTCAGATATGTTAGCTAGCGCGAGTAATGGGCAAAGTAACTTACGGCCTGCCAAAGACAACAGCCTCGGTTATGTGGAATAAATTTGGTGGAAGTTTGTTTTTAACACGTTGTCAGCAACACGGAATAAAAGAGTAATGGCGGCGAGAGAATACATCCTATTTGCAGACAGTTTTATGCTGTTTTCCTATTTAAAAAGCCATAAATCTTGAACACTACACAATTCTATAATTTCGTGGTCCCTTCAAAAACTTCCAGTACGTAGACTCTCCAAGCACCCAATAAATGAAACATCCGATTCCAGTTGAACCGCAACAAGGTGTCGAATTGGGCTAGATAAATGGTCACGTTAAAATGACATTAAAACAGCGCCTAGTTGAACCATAATTGCTCGCATTCTGACTTTGTTATCCTCAAATATGCAGCCCCTACACCAGTCACAAGGAGCATCGACCAGAAGGAGGACCTGTAGACTTTCTGTCGTCGGCTGCGCATTTGAGGTGAGATCAAGGGATCGTTGATGTCACTGCTCGAACTCGTAAACCACTCAGTCAGAAATCTCTGAACCCCCATAACTAAATGCCTGCATGATTACATCTTTGTGGAACACTAAGAATGTGAGCTATCATTGCTGCGTATACCGACGGAGTACAACCAACCTTTTTATAGAAAAAAAAATTGCCGGGGTATGTAAACCGGGTTTCCCTTGAAAGGGACGTGATTTCAAGACGAGAAATCCAATCAACGGTTGTGCCACTTGCAATTAGCAAGCCAGCTGCCAGAAGGTATGGGACGTTGCAATACTATTTAACTAAATGAATCGCATGGCGATAATAAGCCATGACACTGCGAGTTTGGTGTGTAAACGAGCGTGCTCACCTCGGAACTGGTCCATCTATAGATACGACAACTCGTAATGTTTTATGTGCTTCGTCTATAAGCCACGTTTTCAGTGAAACAAAGATAGATGACAAACATTCACCAGAGACACTTAAACTGCCTACGTGTAGGAATGCTTTCGCATTCCTACACGCGGCGCGTTCTTACAAGCAGCGCGCCACGTCTTCCTATCGCACACGGCGCTCCGGCGGTGACATCACGCTCCCCCACTGCGCAGGAGCGGCGAACCCCGCCGGCTTCACGACGGCTTCCGTGACGAAGCATCTGCGTTGCTGTGCTTTTCTTTGTGTTTTATTTCTGAGACGCGTCTTATTCAGAGCCGTTTATACGGAGAGAGTTTGGCCAATGGGCGGAGCTTGTTGCCCGCTAGAACTAGCGGATATTGCGATAACACAAAATGGCGTTACTTCTTTGTCTCGTTTATACGTAAGAAATCGCATAGAGCTCCTATGAGTCAAAGCCACAAAATGACGGACCGAAATAGTCATCCCCCGGTTGTCAGACTACGCTGCTGTGGTTGCCAGACTGTCGAAATCTCCTTGAAAAGGTTAAACTCTCTCAGTATAAACGGCTCTGGTCCGCTTTGACCTTAAGCGCCCCCGCCGGCTTCCGTGACGAAGCATCTGCGTTGCAGTGCTTTCCTTTGCGATTTATTTCTGCACGCGCATGCTTGATGACTTGCATTTAGGTGCCGTTTCGCTCAGCCAATGGGCATTTAGGTACCGTTACACTCAGCCAATGGGACTAGGTGCCGTTTTTCGCGGTTACAGACAACGCCGGTTGCGCTCCATGCTGGGACCACTTAATGCTTTCGCATTAACAAGCTGCCATAAACTCTATAGTAACTTTTAGCTTAAAAAGAGCAGCGTGGCTTCTAGTTCATCTAATTATGACTGGCCTGATTTCAACATCCCTGTAGCGCCTTCTCAGCACAGGAACGAATATCCTAGTGATAAATGCCGCCCTAATTTCCCACTACCTGTCGCACATAGATAGATTAAGAGCAACGGGAATGCAGCTTATTACAATTGACACAGTTTAAGCACCAGTCCTTTTTTAGCTGAAAAAATGTCCGCCTATTGTACACATTCATCGCAGGGAACACACGAGGAACTGGAGAAACACGAGACGCTCGAGAGCCACATGAACTTCCTCCTGTCCTACACCGAGGTGAGCGGCGGCCGTGGCCGGTGTGGCAGAAAGCAACAAGAACCCTTGGATTTGACTTCCAGAGAGCCAACGGATCCATCCGAACAGTTCAGGAGGCGCTGGCAGAAAGCCACCAGGAAAAGCTAGAACTTCAGAGCGGCTTCAACGCCATCAAGGAGCAAATGAACCTAGTGCTACGAGAACACCAGGTCCTCAAAGACCAGGTGCGGTTGCTTACATCGAGGCTGAACGAAGAACAGCGCCACTGGCAGAGGATATCCGTGAGTTGATCATCCCACGTCCTCCCAACCTGATGGAACACTCTGTAAGTTCCAGCTCAATTCTGCTCCTTTACCTTCTCTTTTTGCGCAACCAATTGCCCTGCAGCCGTGTCTTGTCCAGACATAATAGATGCTGATAAACGGCCAAATCATGGAGACTGTGGTAATGACGAAGCTCGTACCGACTCCGCAGCGCGCGGTGGACGTGCAATTGGAAGAGGCCATCTCACGCTCCTGGACCCAGGGGAAGTTCATGTGGCGCATCCATCCATACAGCCGCCTAAAGCTTCAGCAGCAGAATGAAGACATTGCCCGGGTAGTCAGCCCGGCGTTTTACACTGGCGTGCCCGGCTACAAGCTGAGACTTATGGCGGACCTCAATGGTTACGGAGAAGGCAGGGGCAGCCACTTGTCCCTCTTCTTGCAGGCGAGTCGGCCATTTGGTTTGTCTTCAGCTTTTCGTTTCCCCCGATTTTATCAGCCCTGATACAAACGGATGCAGTGCTCCCGAAACGAGAATACGAAACAAAGGGTCCTTGAAAAAACCCTGGGTGGTTGTAGGAACCCGCTGCATTGTTTGTGAAGGAAACAGTTTTTTTTTTCTCGATTATTTTCTTTATTGTTGCAAAATTTAAGAATAACGCTAAATAAATAAAAATAAAAAAAAACAATTTGTAAAAAAATGAATGTGTGGTGAAACTTTCAATTGAAGAATGCATTGTAAATATGCCGGTTTCGCAAGTTACCAAATATACAATTCCGAGAGCACTGGAAACTTACTTCCGCGAGTTTAAAGGTCTCGAGATGGTATAAAGCTAAAAAAACGTTTGGGTCGCAATTCTGTCAAACGTCGAGAACAGAGTATGCATCTTTTACAGCCCTACATAATGGAATTAGTTTTTCAATTGACCTATATTTTCCTTCTGATAACGCAAGACTTTATAGTTGGAAATAGTTTTCCTATTTTTAAATATTTCCAATTTCCCACAAACCTGTGATATCATGACCGCCTTGTTAATTATATATCTCGGTGATATAATAAATTCCGAACTGAAACGAAGCTGCATCCTTATTTATTTATTTACTTCAAATCCACGAGGGTATTGCAGAGGGGAGTGGGGTTACAGGTACATAAACAAGAAACAAAAAAAAAAAAAAAAAACAACAACAAATTCTAGGAATGCTTTCAATACATATGTTTCACGTCGGGGATTAAATTGGAGCGATAAAAACTATTGATTCCCTTTCGGTTACTACAAAAGCCCGCCACAATAACGCAGCTTTCAAGTGACATGGGAAACACGATACCACCCTTTGTATGATCGAACACTATCCCAACAATTTTCACTGACGACTCTCTATGAACGCAGATAATGCAAGGAAAGTTTGACAGCGTCATAGACTGGCCCTGCAAGAACGAGGTGGGTGTATTAGAGCTTCTTGTTTCCTTATTTTCGGCCAGTTTGTTTTTAAATGTTATTTGCTTTGAGAAATGTTCTCCACCATGTCCGTTTTTCTTTCTTATACATTATAGCACATGCTGCGCGTCGTCGACCAGTCTGCACGAGGAATGCATTACGACAAGCTCCAATTGTTCCGGAACATCCCTTCAAAGAATAAGCACATCATGGGTCGTCCTTTCGAGGAGTGCAATGTGCCCATCGGATTCCACACCATGATTGCGCTGCAGGATCTCGAGAACGAGCGCAACGGATACCTCAGAAACGATACCGTAATCATCATGTATAGGTGCAAGATATAAGCTTTTGCACTCATATATATATATATATATATATATATATATATATATATATATATATATATATATATATATCAAACTGATGGCCTAACAAAAAAATATATCCATGCATCTTTCTACGTTCACCCGACCACCACCGCAAAGATGTGCGTTGAAAACGACAGGTACTCTAAGAAAAAATCCGTTCTTGAAAGGTTCTAAGACGGCCCAAGAATTCTTTCAGCTCGTGAATAACGGTTTCGCTTCAAGTATTATCGCCCCTGGCGCACTAGAAACGCAACTGGGCGATGAAGATCTCTTTTGCATCTTAAAAGGAGCTTGAAAGATCCCCTTATAGGTTTTTCAAGAAGAGCCCTTTTAGAAGTGCTTAAAAGAACTTTTTAGGGTGCAAAATATGGACAACCCGAAGTCCCCCATAGAGTTCCTTTACGGCCATATTTTTTTTAGTGTAGCCCACACTAAAAATATCTGGTCGTAAAAGAACTTTTAAGCCGGGGTCCCACTGCTCATACGTCATAAAAAAAAGACAGTCTGCAAACACGAGTCACCGCAATATCCGTGGTTCGAATGCCGCCTGCGAAGCTTTCTCCTTGAACTCATTGCCATGCGGCATTCTAAACAGGGATCTCGAGGTGACTAGCATTCGAATCTGTATGCATGCGGTCTTTTATATGATGTACAAGAAACGTGACTCCGGCTTTAGAGGTTCTTCGGTTTGTCCATATTTTACACCCTAAAATGTTGTTTTAAGCACTCCCTGAAGGGGTTCTGCGTAAAAATCCTATAAGGTTTTTTTAAGCCCCTTTTTTTATGCGAAACAGTTCTTTATCCCCCAGTGGCCTTTCTAGTGCGCCAAGGGGTGATAGTGCTTGAGGCGAAACCGTTCTTCAAGAGCTGAAAGAGTTCTCGGGGCGTCAAAAACCTTTCAAAAACGTTTATTTTTTATATTTATTTTTTTAGATTGCAGTGTTCGTGACAAAAGGAGCCCCTCCAGCATAAAAAAAAAAAAATTATTTAGTTTCCTACAACCACTCCGGAGAAATATTCTTCTCTCTCGCCCTCTTTCTCTTTCTCTCATTAATTACTATCTAGTTTTCTGTTTTCCGAAACAATATCGGTTTACTTGTTAGTGAGCGCGTTGGTAATGATGTAGGTTTAGAAAGAGTTGTATACGTAAAGACAGGGGACGGGACAACACATCTTTCATGTGTTGTCCCGTCCCCTGTCTTTATGTATACAACTCTTTCTAAACCTACAATATCGCTTTCCATGTACGAATTCCGACATTACAAGAGTGTTCCTGTCTTCCCAGGTGTACTTTTCCTCTTCAAGCTGATTGCAGCTTTTGATGTGCGACTATAGGGGCTATTCACTGGACACCATTTTTAAATGCGTTGCTCAAAGCGCATGCTCAGATCAGAATGGGCTTATATTAATAGGCTGCTATGACCCGTAACCTTGATCGTGTGGAATGCACGTTGCAAAAGAGCCGTGGAAGCTCACCGCCAGCACGCGCTCTGCAGTCGTGCACACAGCTATGGCAGCCAGTGAATACTCCCTGACAGATTGTTTGATAAGTTTGCCTCTGGTCAAGAAGTTCCCCCCTTCATTATAAAGGACAGAACTCCCACTGTACACTGCGGTTGAACCTGATGAATACCAGTCCGAACCTAGCGTGCCTCAATGTCCTTCTGTTTAGGGTGACGCCCTCCTTTGTATTACCCGATGCCGGAAGCACGCGCGCACAGGGAAAATACAAATAAATCGTCAAAACAAAATGTCGCCGTAGAACAGTCAGCGCCACGAGCGCGTGCAGGACCACGCTCTTTCACGCGCTTTAGAAAAAAAAAAAGAAAAGTAAGAGTTCGGAACAAAATGGCCAGATGTCATCACGCTAAGCAAAGCGCATATGAAGGCACCCTAATCGAACCCATCGCCGGCGGAGATCGAGTACTATTAGCGGCGAGATGTTTTAGTGGCGCCCTCCTACGGTTCCCCTTTGTGACGTCATTACCTTGCAAACAACAAGTTCGATGGTGTTTGTAAATAGCATGGTGGAAGCTTGAAATCATTGCGCTATCAAAGGAACACTGCCAACACCGTCAAAATTAAAGTACTTTCATTCCTCTTATTTCCGTCGATGATAAATCCTTTTCTGACGTCATAGTCAGCGTTCGGCCAATCGTGGAAGGCCAATCACAGCGACGCTTTCGGTCGCACACGTCGCCAATACTCAAATGGGGTTGACATCGGAGAGGCTCGCTGAGCTTCGATGTGTCTCAAAGCGCTCGAGCAAAACACGATCTCTAGTGGAAGGTGGAATAAAAGGCTCAATAGCATGACCTACCCTTGAGAAAGAACGTCGAAGCATGCACGACACCGCACAAGCGAAGCTGAACGACGAATCAAAATGGTTCGTATCGTAAGGTATATACCAAGGCAGCGAGGTAAGCTAACACCACCTAGAATAATCAAAGCCTGTGCACTAGAAGTTTCACCTCACCTTAATTACATAAAGGGAGACACAGATTGGATACGAGTGCTGTGTCAGTGCTTGGTTGGGCCTCGCGTCCAGTCAACGAGTCGAAAGACGCTCGTCATCGTGTTCAGTTGCTGAGATTGGCGCCACCCGAGTGTGATGAGGTTCCGTGGAGGGAGGATCGGTGGCCGAGTGGTATATTGCACACACCAGCTCGGAGCATGTGGAGCGAAAGTTCTCGCTGTAGAACCCACGGATCCTGGGTTCAATCCTCGCCCCTGCCCGTTTCAATCTGGATGGTTATCGTACCGGCGTGCGGTCATGAAAGACTCCAGACTAGCGATTATACTGCACCAATTAAATTGCTGATCCACTGCGGAGACACCAGACGCCCATTGAGGCTCACTAACTTCCGGATGTATGAACATACATACGACATTATTATGTTTCATAGAGGAAACTTTTCGAAGGCCTTGAGTGCAAGGTGGTGTTGGGTAAGCAAACACTCGCGAACCCTTTCGTTGAAAGCTTTTTGTGGCAAGTAGTCGTAGTAGTAGAAAACGTTTATTTAGACCGCTTTAAGGAGACGGGGGGAGGGCAATGAGTCAATGCCGTCGAGGCCTGGACTCGCGGTACGGGGGAGGGCGATTATATACACTCTTTTAAGCCAGCTTCGTAAATAAAATGCAGAAGCGTGCACTGTAGAGTTTTGACTTGTTTGTATGGAGGGCCTGGGGAAAACGACACATTCCTCCATTGCAGCCACCCTGTTCTTGAGTCTTGCCTCGTGTTGCCTCGAGGCCTTTGCTGCCCATAATAGGTTATCTAGATCGACCACATTTTGGGGGTCCTAGTTGCATGTGGTGGTGTCCGCGCATTTTCCCACGCTGCTCTTCTGTTGGGCGTGCAGGCGGTTCTCCGTTGAAAGCCTTGCGGCAGTGGGTCGGAGATGGGTAGAAGGTGATCCCTCAGCGCATTACGGGACAATGGTTTGATCTGTTGTTTGGCTTCGTCAGGGTCAGAGTCGTCTTCGTCGTTGTCATCTTCGGGTGGGGAAGATACGTAGCCGTGGTCATGATGATGACTGGGCTGCGTCTGCATCTCGCGGAGTGTATAGGGCACGTATAGTGAGTATTCAGTGGCGGCCATTGCTGTGAGGTTTGAGGTCAAGTTCGCGCTGACAGCGAGCATTCGCCAGGTTCTCTTCGCACCGCTAAAACTTTTGTTCATGGCAAATAATAAGTTGTTTTCCTCAAAGTTCGTGCTGTTAACTGCATGTGAATAATTCGTATTGGCCAACGTTGGTATTGGCATGCAGCGTGCGTGACCGAAAGGGCCGCTGTTGTCTACATTCGCTATTGGCCAAACCTTCACTATGACGTCAACGTCTTTATTTAGATTAATTTTGCTTTCATGAACGGAAATAAGAACAATATCAGACTGCCAACTTTGACGGTGTTGGTTTAAGAACGCGATGACTCGAAGCTTCCTTCGTGCATTTCACACACACCGTCGAAGTTGTAGCTCACGCGCAACTGGTGATAGGTAGGCAGGATTACAACTCCTGACGTCACGACGAGGCAAAGTCTTGGCGTCACAGACGGTAGCCATAAGAAGGCGCCACCGAAACATCACGGCGTTAATGCCTATTAGCGGGCGAGCTGCAGAGGCCTGCTCATTACCAGCTATGCCTGCGTGAGCGGGCGCCGAGGACAGCTGGGCTTTTCTACCATGCGTAAAAAGTTGGAGGACCATCGATGGTTTTTACTCTCTTTGAGAGGCTGTTACTATTTCTGCACTCGGTGAGCTATTTTGTGGCAATAAAGCTATGGGCACTGCATGTGCTCGCGTACGTTGAGCGCCGATCAAAGTTGGGCACGCGCACTCTTCAACTTACTGTTGCGTTTTAGAGGAGCTGGGTCGCTAAACTTGTCAAACACAAAGTTGAAGCCCAAGTTCGCAGAGCGTGCTGATTGGACCCTCGCGATGATGGCCTCACGCGGGCTTCACCGAAGCGCGCGCGAGCAACACCGTATAGTATCAGGTGGCTGCACGGATGACATCGCGTCCGCGTGTCCTTACATACCTACGCTGCGTTACAGCCAATGCTGTCTAGGTTGTCCCCTAGGCAGGCTGTGAATACTCTGAGCTTTCTCATCGCGAGATTGTCGTTTGTGGAAGTTATTGGTGACGACAAAGTGACGTTTCACAACTTTGGGACGGATTTATTTTAGGTCAACTTTGTGATATTGTGGAGCCATGCGCGGTGTACGCGGCTTTAGAGTTCATCTTCAGCAACTGTCAACAAAGCTACCGGGGTTACCCAGACGCGGTTTATGTAGTGACGTCAGTAGTATGTTAGAGATGAGAAGGTGACGGGGAATGGCGAGGAAATACCGAGGGAAGGGAAACAAAAAGGGGTACGTTCAACACACACATACACAAATAGGGGTCAGGAGTTGCCGTAGAAGATGTTCGGGAGAGGAGGGAGGGAGGGGGCAGAAAGATATACTAAAAAATTATCCCGAATTTTTTAGTATATCTTTTTAAAATTTACGAGGACTATATAGGAGGCTATGGCCTGGGGCTGATGCGATCGCCTCCCCCCTTTCCACCTTTACGCCCCTTACCCCCTCTTTCGATGTCACTGGGTGGGGGGGGGGGGGGTTCGCCCTCCCCCCGTTCCCCTGTTTCGACGCCCCTGCTTAGAGGCGTTCCAACTGAGCGACAACGAGGAACATCACAGCGTGCCATTTTTGGAAATAATGGTTCTAGAGGTTTTGGAATTAAAATGGTTCGCGTTCGATTAAGTCACGGGCGGCCATGACAGACTTGCGAGAGAGAGGCTCGTGCTAGGGCTCGTAGTGTGCAGGCGCGTTCGGTGGCGTCTTTTTAGAGTTTTATACCCTTGACGTCGGGATCCGGATTATCATTTGAGAACGACAAATTCAACGGTGCGTGTTCGAATCGACGGTGACAACTTTAATTGTGTACGATGGAAGCTTGGAGCCATCGTGTTCTTAAAACATCACCGTCAATATTGACAACCTGACATTGCTCTTATTTTCTTCGATGAAAGCAGAAATAATCCCAGTCTCGCTAATCTTGGAAAGCCGACCACACCGACGATATTGTTAGCCTACGTGGCCAATAGGCATTAATTAGAAGAAAAAAAACAGCAAAATGATTTTATCCCCCCGATGGGAGGACAACTGCCCGGAGGCGAGATCCGCCCGAAAGCGGACAACGCTACTCGGCTAGTTCTGACCTAGCCACGTCGAGCTGCACTTGGATCATATCCTAAAAGCTGAGAGAAATTAAAGGAACGGCAGGGAGGTTTTTCAGCAAGTTGTGCTTTATCAGCGGAAATGAGAACAATATCGGACTGTCAACTTCGATGCTGCTGATTTTAGAATGCAATGGACCTTTTCCACATACCGACGGCACCAGGTGGTGGCTGCACGAACTAAAAATCGAGGAAGTGACCCACCTGCACTACCAATCGATGATGGGAGCTACGCTACTGGTTTCTTCGCTCTCTGAGCTGCGGCGCGTGCCCAACGCGACTTTAAAGAGGGGCATCTGTGGCGTCCACCCAAACGTCGTGTTTGTCTTTCCGTCCACTTTCTTTTTTTTTTTTTTGTGTAACACAATTATATATATGCTGCAATCACGTGTTCAACTCGCCGATCAACAGCCTCCTTCCGAAAGCCGCCTCGGTGGCTCCGAGGCGAGAGCGCCGGCCTACGGATCCCCAGGTGGCGAGTTTGAATCCCGACCGAGGTGCCCGCAGTATGACGGAGGCTTATTGCGGAGAAGGCGCCGTGTAACCGAGTTTTCGGTTGCACGTCGAAAGATCCCCAGGTGGTCGAAATTAATCCTCAGTCCTCCGCTGAGGCGTGCCAGATACCCGTCGTAGGTTTGGCACGTAAAACCCCCAAATTTGACTTTTTTTACTCCTTCCGAATTTCCTCGATTTTCGTACCGACTTCCTCCGCTTGGCATCGGGCAATCGCGCGTGCGCAGAACGCTTCTCGGAAAAGGTCCATTCCCCCAAGCCTCCGCCTTGCTTCGAGACCATCAAACATGTTGGTCGCAGCTGATAATCTTTGTCGTGACGTCACACGTACGAACCACCACGGTCGTCTCCCCGCGCTCTCTCGTGCTACTCTTGTTCGGCGCTTAGGGAGTGGTAGGGATTGTTCGCCCCTTCAATGAAAAACGTCACAAAATTAAACGGATCTGCTGGTTTGTGAGAAAAGAAATCTTCGCGGCAATTTTTCGGCTTCTCCCCCCACTATGTCATAACACAAAGAATCTCTGTGTTTGACGAGTTTATCGACCCTGGAATGAAGATACTCGCGATATACTCTGTTTCACCTAGCGATGGACCGCAGTGGAAGCTACGAGTGATTCCAGCCAATCCAACGCTGTGGACTTAACACGTGACACGCGTGACCCGCGCGTCATTACCCCCTTGGCGAAAGGGGCGTGAGATTCGCAAGGCATCGAACTGGTTTTGATGACTCGTAGCGCCATCCGCGGTCCACCGTAAGGTAAACAAAGTGTAGTCTTTCTTTTTTTCAAAACCTTTCATAGTTACCGGAATCAGCCGATCAGCGTTGATCACGTGACCTTTCCACCAGCCAATCAGCATCGACCTTTTCGCTGTATTTTTACAGCGAAGCTGTATACCTCTACCAGCCAAGTAAATTTTCGTGTCGTTGGCGTTGTAAGCAAAAAACGCCCGGCGAACAATTGAAGGCAAAACAGCACATCTCCTTTAAAACCAGACATACAGCATACTGAGCATACAGCTCAGTATCCGTTTTAATAAAGAAAACCACAACACAAGTATTAAAACCACATGATGGATGATAAGGCGCGTGTGAACAATAGGAACACCCTCCCACGCGTTCCGGTAAAGATTAGGTTTGCAGTTGCTTCTAAAGGCGTTGACGTCATTCGAAGCCCTCGTGTGAAGTGCAAACCGCATAATGGCTGATAACGGCGCTTGCGAACAATGCGAAGCACGTAGCGCCCACAGCATACGTTCCCGGTGAAGATTACTGTAGCCCAAGCTGCCGCGGCGACGGCAGCTTGCAACGTGGGGAGTGACGTCACGAGCCTTTCATACATAAAAGAAGAACCAGCCCATGCCCCGTTTCACCTTACGTCCGGACGCAGCGGATGCCTACGAGCTATCCCAGCCAACCCCGTTCTGTGGACGTGGCCCGTGATACGCTTTCCGCGCGTCGCTGTGCCCCCTCGCTAAGGTCACGTGACACTCGGCCTCCGATTGGCTCCGATGGCTCGTAACATCCGCTGCGCTTAAACGTAAGATGAAACGGAGTAGAGCAACTGCTTTCATTGTTGCTGCAGCACCCCGATGAAGAGGCCACGCATTCTTAGGACTCCCGAGAAGCATCGTGAATACTAGGAGTGGCAAAGGGGCAAAAAAACGGCAATACGACCAGCGGCGGCGTGCTGCGACCGGCGGCGGCATTTCGTATAGTGCAGTGGACAATCGTTGCAGGTGATACCGCAGCTTAGATGACCAACCACCTTCACAGCGTGGATTGGAGCCCCAATTTTTCGGGCTCCACTAAATCTGGCGACCTCCCCCTCCCCCTCCCCCCCGCCCGCTGACGCTGAAAGCGCGGCAGCCTTGGGCATCGTGTGCTCCACACCACCGGCTATCGTCGTCTGCCACGCGCAGACGCGGACATGAAAGCTGCGCGTCGGCGTTTGTTTTAGCCTTCGTCCGTCTGTTATTCCGCCTCCGTCTAAAAGTTTATGCAACGCTTGCAAGACGCAACTATGAAATCGGCGCTCCAGCGTTCCATCATGCACGAGCCACGGTCCAATACAAGCATCTGTCAGCGTCTGTCAATGTGCGGTAAAAAGCGACCGAGAGGAATAAAAAAAAATGTAGTCCTTCCAACTTTTCTGTTCCTGTGGTTATTTTTTTTTTTTTTTTGTCGCATGGCATCCACGAGCAAGGTGGGTGAGCGTCATGACTCACAATTAAAATGCGACCTAAAAATGTTCTCCTTGGCAGGCCAGGTGCACTGAAAAACTTGAGAGCTACTTGCCTTTTGAAGCGAATGGAAGAGTACATACCTGAACAAACTTGATGCAAGCCGAGCACCCGATTGCCTGCTGCCAAATAACTAGCAAATTCTTACCTGTGTAGGTATCTTCTCGGTATTGAAACCATGGTTGCAATGAGGACGGTTACGCAAGTCACAGAGCAGAGGAGTTGCTTAACGGGAACCAACATCTTTATTCAGCACAAACATGCGCAAACGAACAAATCAAGTCAGATCAAACAACATAGGTGACGTGGGACGCTGAAGGTTTAGGCCAGTTCCTCTACTAAAACAAGCACCCGCAAAGCGCTTCCGATGGCGCGTATACTTGCGACAGGTGTTTGCAGCAAACTAGGTCGGTTGAGGAGATTCCTCAAAACAATCCGGTGAACGCAGAACGACTTGCACTCATAACAATAAACAAGCTCAACGAGTTTAACGAGCTCAATGAGCCCAATGAGCTCAATGAGCTCAACGATCTCGTTGAGCACGCAGTCAAATTTGGGAGGTTTTACGTGCCAAACCAACGACGGGCATCTGGCACGCCCCAGCGGAGGACTGAGGATTAATTTAGACCGCGTGAGGATCTTCTGATGTGCAACCGAAAGCTCGGTTACACGGCGCCATCTCCGCAATAAGCCTCCGTCAGATTGCGGGCACCTGGGCCGGAAGGCGGCGGCCGCCGCCTCCCGGCCCAGGTGCCCGCAATCTGACGGTTTTTACCTCGGAGCCATAGAGGCGGCGGCCGTTGCATGCAGGAAACGCCGGCAGTCATGTTTGTTATCGTTTAAAACCGAAGCGGATAAGGCAATCTCGTGATATTTTTTTAAAACGATGACTCTCTAATGTATTGGTTCCTCAAACATAAAAAAAACGTGGTGCCCTTCCATTCTGTGAAGAAGGATAACCAGCGAAGCTGTATTGGGATGACTATATTGACGGTGTGAGGAGCGGAGGCCGCGCCGCGAATTCTCAATCTACACGCCCTGTCCGCGCAAGTAAACATTTTCAGAACCTAGCCGTAGACAGCTTCGCTCTAAAAAAAATATTGTAGATAAAAGTACTATTACGGGAGGGAGAGAATTTTATAACGAGCATTTCACACGTCAATCATCTCTCCAACGAATGAGAGCCGAGGGAAGATGCTTATAGATATCTAAGAACGGGGCGAAGCTAAGAGCAGGGCTACCCCCCTCCCCCCCCCCCCCCCCCCCTAAATTGCGTCAAACGGCGTAAATATTGCACACAAAAATGATTTAATTTTCGTAGATTTACAAAAAATTCCAAAATGTGTCTTATCTAGTCCTTTTTTTTTTTTTTCGTCATTGGAGTGTTTCTTGAAGGATGTAGAACTTCTCAGTGTGTACTATCACTGATCAGACATTCCAGCGTTGTGGTATCTGAACGGCGGAAGAAACTAGGTACTATCAGTTCTTTCTCTGCGATTCTACAGTGTACATGTGTGGGAAAGACGTCCGAGCTCCACGGTGTTCTGGCTCGAACTGTTCGTATTTATCTTCTCGCGCAGCGAGCTTAGGAAAAGCAGAAAAATAATTTCTTTCATCCCTTGGAGCTGGCTCTACAAGGCTCCCCCTTGGCAGCATGGGTCACAGATAGAAAGAAATTTGTAGTTGATCCAACGATGGCAGTAATGGCGCGTTCACACTGGAAGTGGATCCGCAAACGCAAAGCGGATCGGCGCGTTCTCAACCGCAAAGCGGCTATAGGATCGAGCGGTTGGAGCGCGTTTTTGTCAACCGCTTCGGGACCAATTTCTCCCAACCGCTTTCACGAACCGCAAAGCGGCAACCAATCACAACGCGACACTGGCGTGACGTCAGTGACTTTTGAAACAAGATGGCACCTATCGCTGGTGAGGCATCCAAGGCGCTGTAGTCCTAGCGCTACAGCAGACAAATCGACGGAGAAACGTGATGTTCACGTCCGTCACTTGAATCCACCGCGAAAAGAATTGGCTCGTAATTTTAACGGGCTTCGCTCCGGTGATTTGGTTCGGGTAGGAGTATGTTCATTATTCCGGGTGCCACAGGCTCGATGCTCGCTGCCGTTTTAGTCTCTGTCGGTAGAACGTCGGAACCGGCCCCTGATCGACCTAAACGTCAGCTTTTCTACCCACGATAGTCGCGTGAACTATTCAAAGCTTTCGACACCATGCATGAACAAGACGAAGGCCGATAGAGATGTCGTGAGCCTGATTGCGTAGCCAACGCACTACCTATGAGCGGGCAGGGTACCTGCGCTAGCTCGACCTGTAACGTTTACTACTAGCAAAAGAAAATAAAGGAAACATACTCAAGGAACGAAGTGTACGTACCAGACAATGCAGAGGTAATCCATACGTCGTTTATTTGAGCTTAATGTCAAACAAACAGTAGACTCGATCGACGAGGCAGTGGCGAGAGGAGAGTCCGCCACCAACGAAGCCACGACCGGCTAGCACTGAACATATTCCCCGCACCACGGTTCAACCCACCGCTCTCAACTTCGAAAATGATAAGAGCGAACGGGGGGAAACTGGCCATCTATCCGGAAAACAATGTCAGCTATTCTTGCAAGAAGGGTCCACTTCGAAAAAAAAAAAAAAAAAAAAGGTCGGGGGCATCCTGTTCTGAGTCAGCAAGGCGCGTCTAGCTGGGCTTTGCTTGTAGGCGAAGTAGAGGGAATCACAGGGGAGTTTGGCGGGTTCATGCTTCTTTTTTCGCTGCCTGAACTGGTGATGCGTGCGAACATCCCGGAGAAAAATCTTCAGAGTGACAAAATAGCAAAATTTTGGCTTTTGATCGTCGATTAAAGTTGATTTTGGCTTGTAAAACAAGGTTGCCAAACGCAAGTCTCGAAGGATCACGCGTGATCGTCGAGAAGCCGCCAACCGCCTCTCGGTGTGTCTGAACGGGGTCGCTCGCGAACCGCATCCGCAACCGCTTCGCGAACGCGGATCCGCTTCCAGTGTGAATGCGCCATTAAGGCCCGTTCACACTCTTGCAACCGAGTACGACCGAGAGAGACCAGACCGGTTTTTAAGCCTCTTGCGACGTCTTAGAACCGGATGCGCCGCTGCAGGGCTGGTTTTAAGACGTCGTAAGAGGCTTAAAAACCGGTCTGGTCTCTCTCGGTCGTACTCGGTTGCAAGAGTGTGAACGGGCCTTAAGAAAAGGGAAAGATGTGGTTGGTTATCTGGCCCATGAATTACGTTTTGGTTTCTTGGTTTTTCGGAGTGCTGAAAGTTACTTTGTGCATGAAGGATGAGAATTTGAGTCGTGAAATGCAAGTTTGATGCGGTTCGTATAGTGACGGTTTCTTGGTGTCTGTGAATGTCAAGAGTCAGGGTCTTCTCGGTGCGCTTGAGTATTTTAAAAGGTCCATCGTATGGTGGTGTGAGACTCTTCTTTGTAACTTCTTTTCGGACGAATGGGTGCGTGTAAGTTTTCAGATCTTCACTTACGAAGACCTTCTGAGAACGGGGCATGCGAGGTCGTGTAGGCTGAAGTTCTTGAATGAACTGCCTCAAGTCGTGTAAGTATGCTTGGTGTGAGACTATTGGGGTGCTCTTGGTGATGTCAAAAAATTCTCTAGGGAGCCGGAGTAGATAGACCAATTCCGCCGAGGTGCATTACAGGTCTTATTTAAAGGCGGATCGAACGCCGAGAAGGACGAATGGGAGATTATCGTCTCAGTTCAGTCGTCCATCTCCTGCCGTGACTGCTGCCAATTGAGCTGTCGGTGCATCCTTTCCACCATGTCGTTCACTGACGGGCAGAGGTCGGCATTTTAGGTCGCCCTCACTCACCCTCACCCTCACAGCCACACTCACCTAAGCCCCTCACTCACCCTCACCCTCACAGCTACACTCACCTTCAGCCCCTCACTCACCCTCACCCTCACAGCCACACTCACCTAAGCCCCTCACTCACCCTCACCCTCACAGCTACACTCACCTTCAGCCCCTCACTCACCCTCACCCTCACAGTCACACTCGCCTTCAGCCCTTGACTCACCCTCACTGAACCTCACGGTCCTCACGCACTCTCCGCCCTCACGGCCCTCACGGCCCTCACGCCCCTCACCGCCCTCACGGCCCTCACGCCCCTCACTCACTCATGGCCCTCACGCCACTCACCGCCCTCACGGCCCTCACCGCCCTCACGGCCCTTACCGCCCTCACGGCCCTCACACACTCATAGCCCTCACGCCACTCACCGCCCTCACGGCCCTCACGGCCCTCACGGCCCTCACGCCACTCACCGCCCTCACGCCACTCACCGCCCTCACGCCCCACACCGCCCTTGCGGCCCTCACACCCCTCACACCCCTCACGCCCTCATGGCCTTCACGCCACTCAGGCCAGCTTCAGATGGGGCAATTTCGCCCAGAAACTTTGCGTCGCAACACCAGCAACACGGGCCGCCCGCGATCACACGCAGCAACCAATTGCTGCAATTTGCCGACGTCATCATAAAAATTTTATTTTTCTTGCACTATTTAGACAGAATTACGCGTTATAAACGTGTTTTGATGCATTTAAACCTCGTAAAGAATACTAATGCACCTTTCTGAAACAGTTTATTTCTAAAAAACGATCGATTTCGAACCAGAACCAAGTCTTTCGGTGTCATCATCACCGGCTCGAGGTATCACGTGAAAATTTTGCGTCCCTGATTGGATGCAGCCGCTTCAAGCGTATTCGAATTGCTCCGAGTTGCTTGTTTATTTCGAGCCGCACCCGATCTCAGCAATTCGTGTCGATCTAGGGAAAGCTAGAGAACAACCCGCCATTAACACCAAAATTGCCGAGAAAGATGCTCGATCTGAAGGGCCTCACGCACTCACCGCCCTCACGGCCCTCACGGCCCTCACGCCACTCATGCCACTCACTGCCCTCACGCACTCATGGCCCTCACACCCCTCACGCACTCACCGACCTCACACCACTCACGCACTCATGGCCCTCACGCCACTCACCGCCCTCACGCCCCTCACGGCCCTCACGGCCCTCACGGCCCTCACGGCCCTCACCGCGCTCACGGCCCTCACCGCCCTCACAGCCCTCACGGCCCTCACCGCCCTCACGGCCCTCACGGCCCTCACTCACCCTCACACTCATGAATTTTCCTGGTTCAGAAACTCACTCACCCTCACCTCACCTGTGGAGATGAGGGTGAGTGAGGGTGAGTGAGGGCCCTCATGAGTGAGGTTTGCCGAGGTATGCTGACGGGTGGTATGAGGTAGTGTGCACGTGGTGCATGCCGAGGAGCTGAGCTAAAGCCGCAAACAACGAGCATTCCAATTGCCGTCCCCGATCCGTAGTGACGGTGCATAAACACCCAAAGCGGGATATCCAAATCTCGACAAAAGTCTTGGCGACTATCTCGTCAGTGATGTCGGCTAGGGGAGTAGCTTCGGGCAACCTGGTGTAGCGGTCGACGCAAGTCAGCATGTACGTCAAGCCCCGGCATGGTGGAAGGGGGCCCATAATATCGAGGTGAGCGTGGTCGAACCGTGCCGAAGGGGCACGGAATGGTCTCAAAGGTGTGATGGTGAGTCGGCTTTCCTTAGAGCGCTGACAATGAAGGCAGCTCCTGGCCCAGCATCGTACATCCACGTTGAGTGTAGGCCACACATAGCAAGCTGTCACCAGTCGCGGCGTGGCACGAATGCCCGGGTAGCTGGTGTTGGGGAGGTGGTCGAAGACCTGCCGACGAAATGCCAACGGGACGAAAGGTTGAGGATGTCCCGTGGTCATGTCACAGAGAATGGTACCGGTGCAGTGAGGGAGGGGAATCCATTTCAGCATCAAAGACTTCAGCGTCTCAGGATGGTTAATCAACTTAGGGTCGTCTCGTTGCGCGGCAGCGATGCGCTCGAAGTCTACGCCTCCAGAGAGCGCCGAAAGAGCTTCGACGTGGGAAAGAGCGTCCGCTGCTGAGTTGCCTTCCCCTTGATGTGACGGAGATCTACCGTGAGCTCTGATATGTCGGTGAGTTGTCGGATTTCTCGGGACCAGTAGGCGGTGTGATTTCCATCAAGTGCGTAAGTCAAGGGTTTATATGGTCCGTCAGGACTTGGAACTCGTGACCTTCCAGGATGTACCTGAAGTGCCTTAGGGCAAGGTAGATGACAAGGAGTTCACGCCCGAAAGTACTATATCTCGTTTCCGAATGCTTCCGTTTCTGAGAGAAGAAACCTAGTGTCCGCCACTTGCCATCGAGAAGCCGCTGTAGTGCAGCCCCTACAGCTGTACTAGAGGTGTCGGTCATAAGACGGGTGGCAGCCTCAGGCTCTGGATGAACAAGCAGGGCTGCGTTCGTCAAGGCTTCCTTCACTATGGAAAACGCTGGTGCAACTTCATCGGTCCATTCAAGTGACGATGGTGAAGCAATTTTGGTCTTCAGCAAGTCTGTCTTGGGTTGCAGAATCTCGGCACAGTGGGGAATAATTCTACGGAGGAAATTTACCAGCCCTAGAAACTCGCAAAGCCGGCAAAGCGTTGTGGGTCGAGGGAACTCGCGGATTGCCCCGACTGTTTCTTCGAGTGGTAGGATGCCCGACGATGTTACCCGATGGCCGAGGAAGTCCAAGGCGTCGACTCCAAAGATGCAGTTTGCGTTGAGGACAAAGCCGTACTGCAGCAGCCGGTCGAACAGAAGTCGTAGACATTGTTCGTGATCTTATGGACAGGAGCTGGCCACGAGGACGTCGTCGACGTAAGCGAAGCCGAATTGAAGTGCTCTTTTGACTACGTTGATCAGACAATGAAAAGGCCACCCGGAATTCCGCAGGCCAAAAGGTATTCGTATGTACTCGAAGAATCCGCAAGGGGTCGTGATGGTAGTCTCGGGTACATCCGCTGGCTCAACGGGGACTGGATGATAGGCCTTTATTAGGTCGATTTTTCTGAAGATGTTGGTGCCAGTTAGGCCAGCTTTGAAATCGTGAATATGTGGCAAAGAATGCCGGTCAGGTACCATGCAGGGCATTCAAGGCTCGATAATCTCCGCATGGCCGCCAGACGTTTGGATATTTCTTTGGGACCAAGTGAAGAGGCGACGCCCAGTTGCTGTAGGAGGGGCGGATGATGCCAAGCTCCAGCATGTGTTCGAATTTTCTGCGCGGCCGAAGAGTTGGGAAAGCGCGCAGAGACTGAAGGGCAGTTGGTAATGATGCGATGTGTTACGGCGTGGTTGGCTGGTACCTCTGTATTGCACGGTCGGGTTATGGCAAGGTATTTTGCGAGGATGGCTTGATATCTTGAAGACGCCGCCAGAGGGCGCATCGGAGAGGCTTTAAATGACGACAGAATACCCTTAATGGGGAACAACGTCGTAGCATTCGTGAGGCTTCTGCCACGCATGTTGACGGCCAGGCCAAAGTTCGCCAAGAAGTCCGCTCCCATTATGGCCTTTCGAGGATCTGCAACAAACAATGAAGACCCAGCGGAAAAGTCGTCGCAGTCCAATGTCGATGGTAAGAGATCTCTGGCCGTAGGTGGCGATGGGAGAGCTGTTGACTGCTCGTAGAGGTCTGGTGTGCTGTGCCTGCTGACGGTCAAGTGGTGACGCTGGCAGGATGCTAACCTTGGCCCCCGTGGCCACCAAAAAGAGTTGGCCAGAGATCTTATTCATGACGTAGAACAAGCGGCTTGGGTGTTGGCCGAAGTCACTTGCCGCTGTTCGTGACGGGCCGTGGGGTTTCCCGACCAGAAACATGGTTGTTGGCAGCGCGTGGCACGTTCTGAATACCGCCTGTGGTACCAGCACAGCGATCTGTCGGCTGACCGTGAGGCGCGTCGCGAGTATGGACACATCTCACCTCGTTCGTCGGGAAGGTGTCTCGTGCTACGGCCTCGAAGCGGCAACAGTGCAGTATAGCTGTTCCTGCGAGCCTCGAGTCTTGTAGAGACGGTCTCCCAGGCGGGCGGTTCGTGCGGTGTGACAGTCGCGATGAACGGCGAAGCGTACTCAGCGGTGAGCTGCGCGAGCATCGCCAGACGGTCTAGCGGCATGTCACACGCAGCTGCCAAAACCATGCGTATTCCTTATGGAAGTTGCAGCAGAAATAACTCTGGCAGAATAGGGTCCTGGGATCCGGAGGCTTGGCATTGAGCAACTGCCGCATTTGGTGAAGATGAGATGGGCGGCGGTCTCCAAGCTCCTGGCTGTGAGCAGCTGCTGGATCCGGAGCCGTCGTCCGCTCGTGGAGGACGCCCTTCAGGTGGTCGGAGGCGTCCTCAGGGGGAGACCGGAATAGAATGTCGTCCAGCTCGTCGGCGACGGCCGGAGGAAAAGAGGCAACGGCACGGTAGAACCGAGACAGCTGGGATGTTATACAGTGAAAGTGAAACTGAGCCTCGACTTGCTTTATCCAGACTCACGGATTTTTGGCCAAAAGGGCAGACGCCGGAGCTGGATGGCTGTGAAAGCAGCGTCGGGGAAACGAAGAGGCGCGCCCTCGCCGGAAATGGAACTGCCTTGCGCCAGGCTCTGCATTCCGGCTGTGGTCGTTGCGAGCTCCACGGTATTCTGGCTCCAACTGTTCGTTTCTATTTTCACGCGCATCACAGAGCTCACGCAGCGAGCTTAGAAAAAAAAATGAAAGACGTTTATAATCCCCTGTAACGCCGAATTAGAGCGCAGCTCTTGAGGAGGAGGGGAAGGTACGGAGAAGAGGGTATGTGTAGTAATCTCTTCTACACGGCGGTACAAAAGGAGAGGACGATAACAGCATTCACATGATGTGGCCGGGTAGGAAGCCGCGGCCCCGCGCGTTCGGGGCTGACGAAGACTGAGACAAAGACATGTTGCCTGGTGGGTGTCCCGTAGTTCTCTGACGTCGCTGACGGACGGCGGCTCTTTTATTAACATATATCACGTGACATCATAGATGCATAAACACACATAACACAAGATAAGACAACCCGATAAACCCACCATCAAAGCATACTAGACAGAACACACGTTGCGCCACCTGGTGGCAAATTCACTTATGACAGATCACTACACCCTTCCCTCCTTAAAATTTTTAAAAAGAAACGGAGGGAAATAAAGCACAAAACACAATTCGAAGTTCACCACAATAAAGACAACGCTTAAAAAACATTCTTTTTTTTCTCTCTCTCTCTCTCCCCTTGTCCGTTAAAAAAAAATTGTAACATGTGCAACCGGGTATCGGCTCACAGCGGCGTTCCTGGCAACGAAACGGCCGATCGTCCGGCTGTCGCTGAGCAGTAGTGGCTCTTTTCATCCATGTCACCACAGTATGACAAAAGCCAAAGACAGTTTCTACATCAGATACAAACACAGTCTCCGATTTCCTATAGCCTGCCTCGAGTTGCTACAGATTTGGACTGAAGTTTGTTTGCCTTTGTTTTCCTGTTTTTATGTCCATGACACAGGTGTAGTGTATGTTAGTCATTTTTAGTGGGTAGTTAGGTGTTGTCAAGAGTTGGTGTTTGCCATGGACCTCTTTTTACCTTAGCCAAGGATACCTAAAGCGTTTTCATTATTAAAGGGGAGACGCGGGTCGAAAAGTCGCAATGTTTTGAAAAAATTTCACTTTTTTTTTTTTGTTGCATTGCCGACCTTGGACTATAACCTTTCATTTCTGAAAATATCAAGCTGAAAATCGCACAAGAAAATATCGAAAAATGCGTCCAAGTGAGCAGTGGTGACGCGAGAACCGGGCAAAAGTCGCAAAAATTCGTGTGTTTTGCGTCCTTCTGCCGTGAAAATAACGCGCCACCCGCCGTTTTGCAATCGTGCAGGCATGCGGCGACAGCCGTCTCCTCCGCGATCCACCGGCGGTTAGTCTCGCATATTCGCGGAGAATAAAGAAAAAACGAGAAAAGTAACATGTATGTCGAGCGTTTTGAATTTCGCGGCACGCAGCGCAAGGCCGCCATTGGACGGCCGGCGCGCTCCCCCGCCTTTTCAAATCCCTCCGTCAGAAGAGCGAAGTCGCGAACGCCGTTATCGAGTTGTTCAGCGTTTCTTCAGCCTCGTGGTATGGCGAGCCCCCAAAAGCGCGGTGCCGATTATCGCAAGTGCAGAACTCGTAACAAATACCGAGGAAAACGGCGGCGTACGACGCGTCCTAAAACGACTGCCAAGGACGATGCCCTCGACGCTCAAACATCGCATAGGCCTAACGTCAACTCCGAACCCCGCGACAGTGCTTCTGAAATCGACGCTGCCTTGGAATTTGTGAGTGCGTCGCAAAAGAAGATTGGATTCTTCGAGAATGAGCCTAGACCGGTGGGTGCTCCTGCTGTCACTGTGGTGCTTTGCGAAATTGGCGCGCTGACAGCACTTGTGAGGGGTTCGATATGCCCAACTTGCCACGGATCACAGCTTCGCGTCCGAGAGGCAGCTCAAAAGCGCAAAGGACTTTCGGCATTCCTTGAACTACTTTGTGAAAATGCCAATTGCCCCGAGTCCACGCTTTCGTCCACGCACACATCGAGGCGGATTACGTCGGCCAGTGACCACGGGGCGAGTGTTCGTTATGACAGCGGAAGCTCACGCGACAGCTTCGCGGTGAACGTGAAAGCAGTTGTGGCAGCCCGAACTGTAGGCGCAGGACACGACCAACTTTCGCGATTTTGTGCAATTCTCGGACTTCCACGTCCAATGCACCACAAAACGTTCAACGCCATTTCTAAAAAGCTCCATGGTGCAGCGATGAGGGCAGTGAGCCAAAACTTGGAGCTGGCGCGAAATATCACGAAGGACGCAGCCGGCGGCAAGGATGTGCCAGTCATGTTTGATGGCACCTGGCAAAAAAGGGGCCATAAAAGCCACAACGGAGTGGGCACAGTTCTGTCCCTGGACACTGGGCTCTGCCTCGACTTCCAAGTTCTTTCGAATTACTGCCATGCTTGCAGTATCCACAAGGACATGGGCGACGACGAAGAAGCATGGCAAGCTTTCCATCATCCAGTTTGCGTAAAAAACACGGACTGCTCATCCCACGCAATGGAACCCGCTGCAGCAGTGCAAATATGGCAGAGGACTTCGTCATACGAGACCCCACTGCGTTTTACCAGCTTCCTCAGTGATGGCGACAGCAAGGCCTACACTGCAGTGTGTGAGGCAAAAGTATACGGCGACTCTACCATTGAAAAAGAGGAATGCACGAACCACGTTTCGAAGCGCCTCGGAACTGCCCTGCGGAAATTAGCGACGCCACTGCCACGCGGTGAAAAACTCAAGGATCCAACAATACAGAAACTACATATGTACTATAAGATAGCCATCACAAGCAACAAAGGCAGTGTCCGAGGCATGTACACTGTCATATGGGCCTCATATTTTCATAGCTGTTCCAGTGATGGTGCCGGCAGCCACAACTTTTGCCCTGCAGGACCAAATTCATGGTGCAAGCACAAGCGTGCGGAAGCACTGGGGGAGCCTGCACCTCGCCACACCCCGCTGTTGACAAAAGCACAGGGAATGGCAATCCTGCCCATATATAAGCGCCTCACCGACGAGAAGCTCTTGGCTCGGTGCCTTCACGGAAAGACGCAGAATGCGGCCGAGTCGCTCAATAGTAAAATATGGCTGCTGTGCCCGAAAACCAAGTTCGCCTCCAGGACTACGGTGGAGACGGCCACAGCGATTGCTGTACTTTGGTACAACAAAGGCCATACAGGCTTTGAAAAAGTGCTGGAAGAGATTGGAGTACTTCCTTCAGAAGATTTGGTCATGCATGGTGACCATTGCGATCAAACGCGCATCAAGAAAATGAACACCAAGCAAACCGCGGAAGCCAGGGCACATCGTCGCAGCACAGTGAAGAGGGCCCGGAGTGAGGACACAACCCGCAAGAGCCAGGAGGGACAAAGTTATTGTGCTGGAGGGTTTTAGAAACTTGTCAGTGCATTTTGCCATTGTGGCCAGATTTTATGTAAATAGAGTGGCATTTCAATGAATAGAAACTTCACAAACTTTCAAACTCGTTTTTCTCATTTTCATGTTTTTTGAAAATTTCACGTTTTCCGGGCAGCCTTTTGTGAACTTATAGTTAACCTATAGTAACGAAATTTGGTACACATGTTCTTCAAGACATGTAGAAGGCTGATATCTAATTGAAACTGAGTTTTCTATCAGCATTAGTTATGAAACTTCTTATTAATTGTTTCAAGGTAGACTGAAAATAATTAGGTACAGAGCACAAGCTTTTTTTGCATAGTTTTAGGATTTTTGTGCAAAGTGTGGCTAGATATCAGCACTCTGCAGTCTCTGAAGAGTCAAATAAGATACAGCACGATACTTTTCTAGTAAATTTAGTATATCAAAACCTTCCCGGAAAAAGTGCTCTTTTTTTTGCATTGTGTATTACATAACTCTATAACTATAGCAGCTAGGTGAAAACTAAATACATATTTGAAATCCGCATGAAAAACTATACCAAGGGCTGAATTTTTATGTCTCTGGTTAAAGAAATAAAAAAAAAGTTGTTTCGGATGCAAAACAAGGACTCATTGGAGACATTTGGAGGAATATAAGAAACATATGGAGAGACATCTCCAAAAACAAGCTCTTGGACCTGAAGACTACACTCCACACGGGAACTCCAAACAGTCTCCAAAACAACAACTATGCGTTAAACAATGTCGATAAATGAATTCTGTTCACTTTCCATATTTGAGTCATCTGAAGAAATGAAAGACATGACATAGTCTTTCAACTTTGCTGGGAGACGTTTCTTTCGTTGTGGTCGTAGGGGAGTACTAGTAGCCAATGGGTTTGCCAAAGTCACTGACGGCTGGGATACGAAAAGAATCACGGCTTGAAGGGTCGCACTGCACAACCACCCTGTCACAGGGTACCTCCACTTGTTGGGGAATTCCACTTGGTTCGCCAGGACTTGGTTCCTCTGGGGAAGCAGGCTGCACGGAATCTCCGAGCGCAGCCGAAGGCTCGGTGTCGGGCCACCAGGAACATCCAGGTTGCTATGGCGTCGGCCCAGACTCGCCAGACAGTGGAGATTGAGGAGGCCCAGGGTTAGGAGCACCGGGGACGAGCAGTGGCCCCGGATCAGGAACTGTATGACTTTCAGGTGTACTGTGTGGAATACTATCATATTGATCTATACATGGTGCGAGGACATTTGGAAGTGGAAGTAAAGGAATACTATTGGAGAGTTCACAAAAACCTTCCTCGTCTGAGTAGATGTCGGAATCTCCCTCACGAAGCCGTGCAGACGCCTTCGTCAATTTACTGGCGTTCCAGGTCCTTCCATCATCGAGCCTGTACGTGGCTGATCCCAGCTGGGCTTTAACCCTTTTCGGCTGTGTATACCTTGACTGAAGTTTGCCGCGAAGTGTGGGCTTGAACACGCGCACGGCTTGACCGGCGGAAAACTGTGGCCGTTTGGCAGCCTTCCGGTGATCTCAATAGGACTTCATGTTTTGTTGATAACTTTGAACCCTCTCGGGAAGAAGAGCACGTTGTTGTAAAACGGAATCAGGAACCTGCCTTGTAGGCATACCTTGGAGGTTTAGTTTAGACCGGTGGATCCGGCCATGCAATAAAAGTGAAGGGGCAAACCCCGTCGCAGGATGTACCGTACGGCGGTACGCTTCGAGATGGTCTCGAACAGCGTCCATAAGAGGACGGCCTTGAACTATAGCTGCCTGAAGGCACGTCTTGAGAACACGGTTAAATCTCTCCACCTGACCGTTACATTCTGGATGATACAAGGACGTTTTCAAATGTTTGATGCCATTTTCACGAAGGAAGTCTTGAAATGCTTTGGACATAAACTGTACCCCGTTGTCTGTAACAAGCTCACAGGGGAGTCCTTCATGAGCAAACACATTTCTCAAAGAGGAAATGACAGTTGAAGACGTTACTGCCGCGGCAGACTGCACCTCAGGCCACTTCGAATGATAATCTATCAAGACGATGAAAAACCGTTGACTCTGTGGCGCCCTGTTGATAGGGCCTACGATATCGACAGCAAGTTTTTCCCACGGCTGGTCGGGGAACTTTATGGGCTGCAAAGGAGCGGGTGCGGCCTTTACAGGTTTATCAGTCGAATGACACACCGTACAATTTTCCACTTTTGTTTTGATCTCCTGGTTCATGCGGGGCCACCAATAGTGTTCACGTATGAGGCTTGTTGTTCGTGATATTCCTTGGTGTGTCTTGTGTGCGAGATGGATGATGTTGTCACGAAGTGTCGATGGCGGCACGAGCCTTTCTCCACAATACAAGATACCTTCATACAGTGAAAGTTGCTCACACACTTGAAAGAACGGTCGCAATTCGGTGTGGATGTCATTACCCTCCGGCCAAGACGTGGTAGTGTACCGGATTACGGATGGAAGAATAGTGTCATTAGCCGTAGCCTCTTGAAATGCGAGTTTGGACATGGGGACTGTGATAAGAGAAACGACCTCCTCGGTAAATTCCATACCATTCTCCGTGTCGTTAACGGGTAGCCGTGAAAAAGCATCGGCAACCAGGTTCGCAGATCCCTTCTGATATTCAATAGTGAAATTATAATTAAGCAGCCTGGCTCTCCACCGGGTGATCCTCAAAGGGCGGATCCCAGACCCCTTGCTAGAAAGCAGGGCGACTAGAGCTTGGTGGTCTGTACATATCACAAAGGACCGACCCCACAGATACACATGCCACCTCTCACAGTCTCACAAACAGGCCAGCGCCTCCTTTTCACCTGTTGAATACCTCCGCTCGGCATCAGTCAACGGGCGCGAAGCGAAAGCCACAGCACGCAGCTGACTTCCGTACTGTTGTTGTAACACAGCCCCAAGACCATAGTTAGATGCATCCGTAGCCAAAACGATAGGAAGTGTTGGATCAAACATCGACAAAATCGGAGCACTTTTTATGGAAGCCTTTACATTTTGGAAACTGGCCTCGGCTTCCGGGGACCAGTGAAAGCGAACTTTTTTACGCAGAAGACGACGCATGGGCTCGACAGTTGAGCAATGAGGGATAAATTTACTGTAATATTCAACAAGTCCCAGAAATGCTTTCAGCTTAGCTGGTTCCAGTAGGGGTTTCAAAATTCAGGACTGCATATACCTTAGCGGAAAGGGGTGCTAGTCCTTCCGCGGAAAGATGGTGTCCCAGAAACGAAAGTTCTGTAACTCGAAAAACACCTTTACGATTTAGCTTCATCCTGGCTCGGGAGATACAAGAGAGGACCTGACGCAGATTCTCGTCCTGTTCTGCCTGCGTAGTACCGTAGACTATTATATCATCAAGGTAAAACTGGACTCCTTTGCAATCCTTCGGGATTTTTGACATGATGTTTTGAAACGCTGCGGGTGCCGAAGCCAACCCGAAACAAACGCGCTTGAATCTGAACTGTCCCTCATGCGTGATAAAAGCAGTAAGATCACGACTCACCGGGTTGAGACGAACTTGGTGGTAAGCGGACGCCAGGTCCAGCTTGGAGAAGCAACTGGCACCACGCAAGGAACCCAGTAGTTCATCGATGTGGGGTAGCGGGAAGGAATCGATGACCACCGCTTGATTTGGCGCACGGAGGTCAACATACATCCGGATACGTCCGTCAGTCCGCCGAAAGACGACGATAGGTGAAACCCACTCGGAGGCATCCACTCTCTCGATCACACCTTCTCTCTCCAGTCTGAAAATCTCTTCCGAGACAGCATCCCTCATGGTCATCGGAAGACGGCGCAGCTTGGACTGTACCGGTGGCACGTTGCAACGCTGCTTGATAGTATGGGTGGAATTCTCGACCAAACCCAAACCTGGACTAAAGAGATGTTCAAATTCTTCGAAGCCTTTGGGCAACTTGGACTGATCTGGAAGGAAAGGACTTGAAACTTGAGATGCATTTGTATTTTCATGGTGTAGCAGTTGTGCTGTGATTTTATGACTTGTATTCTCAGGACTTGTGTTTTCAGGAAGATGCGGTTGATGGAGCCCATGGCTCTCAGGATGGCGTCGCGGAATCGCGGCTGTCGACGAATCGTGGTCAAAGTCCGCGGGAACTTTCGGAGTGGTCTCTTCCGAGACCGACGACGATGTAGACACTTTGGCACCCGAAGGTACAAAAAGAGAAGATGACCGGGACCTTGCATCTCTGGATCCGGCCGGTTGGCGGTTTTGGCAGGACATGATGGTGAACGGCAATCGCTGCAGGGGAACCGCCGACTTCACATACTGCCGTGGAACTCCTCCTCCCTGAGCTGCATCAACATGCGAACAAACATAATCATTTTCATCTCCTGATAATCTCATGCGCAACGCTCGGACGGCGTCGACGCCAAGTAGCGATCGTCCAGTCCGGGTGACAAAAAACTCCAACGGTGCATAACGATCTTTAAAAACAACCTGAGCGGTGAAGCATCCAAGCACAGGGATAGTGTCTTGCATGTAGTGAACAAGAGTTTTCGAGTGCGGACATAGTCGAATGTCGGAACTCCGTTGTACTTCATTAAACTCTCGTTCATTGAGAATGGACACAAAAGAGCCAGTGTCGACAAGGAGATGAAGAGGGGTTGTATTTACCTTGATGTCGGCCATGAAGGCATCCCGACGATAAACGCCTCCTGCTGCTTGCTCGGCCGACTCAACGGGGACGCTCGGCGCATCTCCGGCACCAGGGATGGCCCAACAATGTTCACAGGATTGTTACCTCTTGACGACACATTCCGTGAAAACGGTCGGGCAGCGAAGTAACGGCCGGAGCCCTGGCCACGGCTCGGGAACGACGTTCGCCGCGGGTCACTGACGAAGGCCGCCGACGGTGGGCGGCGACTCCGACAAACCACCGCAAAGTGGCCCGTCTTTCCACACAAAAAACATGCCACACCAGACGCTGGACACTCGTTGCGGTTGTGGCCGCGTCGACCACAGAAGTTGCAGGGAACACCGACTCCTTCATCTCCCTGCCTTGAAGGAGGAGGGTAGCGCAGACGCTGGGGTGTGTGGTGTTGTTAAGCCCGGGGCACGTGACTGGAAGTGACGCCGGACCAGCCATCTTGCCACCGACTTCGGGAAGCAGCCGGCCATGGACCTCCATCTTGGACGTCGGGCGTTCCAATGGGCACGTGCGCAAAGACGCGCTCGACGGTTGCCGGCGCCGCACCGCTAGCACTGGGAGCTCGCAGGTGGAAACTTTCTGTGGTGCGCGCAAGTTGCTCGTACTGTAGCGCGAGCTGAACGACACGGGTTAAAGAGGGTACCCCCGTCCCCACACACTCTCGAAGGATGCGGTCTTGGACCCGCTTAGAGTCCAACCCCTCCAAAAAGATCTCAGCAAGCCTCTCTTCCAAAGCGTCTCCATAAGAACAAAAAGACCCTTGGCGTCGCAGAGCGGTCAAGTACTCCGAGACGGTTTCTCCCGGGCGTTAGACGCGAGCGCGAAGCTTTTGGCGTTCCAGCGCAATACACCCAGAAAACTCACAGTGCTTCTCGATAGCACTTAAAAATACTTCAAAAACATCGCCTTCCTCAGAAGCGGGAGTCTCATCGAGCTGAAAAGCGTCAACAATTCTCTGGCCCTCAGTCCCAAGCATAGAAAACAAGATCGCCTTCTTTCGACTAGGCGCAACACTGTCCAAGCCGGACGCCTCAAGGAACATAAAGAAAGCACGTTTCCACGCGGGCCATGCACGCTCGGGCTTGCCCGGAACCGGCAAGAAGTCGGGCGGTGATGGAACCGGCGCGAGCGCTGACATGCCGGCAGCTACAGGAGGCTGTGTTCCATTATCCATTATCTATGATATGTTATAGAAGGTTCTGGGAAACGATGCAGCTGTCAGGGCCCACTCTGACCAGCCATCGAACGCGTTCCAAGTGAAACGAAATGGATCGAAAAAAAAAAAAAAAATCGCGTCGGCTCTCACGGCCAGTGCACCGAGACGCGGAGAGAACTACGGTTAACCTTTATCCCATCCTCGTCGCCAAAATTTGTAGTAATCTCTTCTACACGGCGGTACGAAAGGAGAGGACGCTAACAGCACTGATGTGGCCGGGTAGGAAGCCGCGGCCCCGCGCGGTCAAGACTTACGAAGACTGAGACGAAGACATGTTGCCTGGTGGGTGTCCCGTAGTTCTCTGACGTCGCTGACGGACGGCGGCTCTTTTATTAACATATATCACGTGACATCATAGATGCATAAACACACATAATACAAGATAAGACATCCCGATAAACCCACCATCAAAGCATACTAGACAGAACACACGTTGCGCCACCTAGTGGCAAAATCACTTATCACAGATCACTACAGTATGTCCCTCCTCCTAAATCGTACCCTCCCCTCATCCTCTCATGCTCCCCTTCTATTTAGCGGGAAGTTTTCGCTAACTTCCCTGCTAAATTTAGCGGAAAAATTCGCCACTAAATTTTGCGGGAAAATTTTTTCAATAAATTTAGTGGGGAATTTTTTTCTCAAAATTTAGCGGGGAAATTTTTCGCTAAATTTAGCAGGGAAAATTCCCCACTAAATTTATCGGGAAATTTTTTCCGATAAATTTAGCAAGGAGTTTTTTGCTAAATTTAGAGGGTGAATTTACCCATAATGCAACGGGCGGTGACGTAACAGGTGACGTCAGTCGTGACCCTCGTGACGTCACACGTGACGTCAGGTGGAACGTCATTATGGGAAACGTCCCATAATACAACGCGCGGTTACGTCGACGCCGACGCCGCTAAAGCCGGAAACGGGCGCCTAAGAGCTTCGCTCTACAATAATTCCTTTCATCCCTCGGAGCTGGCTCCTACAACATGTATGGCTTGCAAATGACGTTATCGCGCCATAATAGCGAACATTCTTACTTGTTCTTACCGAGAAAAACAAATTTGGGTGCGAAATGTCTGCTTGAAGGGTTGCACGCTTAGCAGCAAAGTAATGGTAGCTCATGTGGCGTCAGTCCAAGCCATGTATTGCTTTCCCTGCACTGGCGAGCTGCTCCCACCCCTCGCGGGCATTTCGTGATCGACCGATACGTGATCAAATCCAACGGCGCTTTTTCAGGAGCGAAAAGTGCGCGGGCACAGCTTTGAACGGCGCTGAGGGTGCGCTGGCACGTGCGCCCTCACTTGGTTGCCACGGAAAGTTGGCCTAAGTACAAAGGTTTTCCACCATTATATTCATTTTGCACTGCCAAGTTTACAGTTTTTTCTCTGTGATAGGTTGCTTCTTTAGCAGCACTCTACCGCAGTCAGACGCGACAGATAACCAGTGCAGCATGGCATCTAAGAGCGATAAGAAACCTATAGAAAATAACCTCGTCCAATTAGCGAACTCAGGTTGCGCGAAAACATTCTTTAATTGTTAATTTCCGAACCAGCAGTATATATGTTTGGGACTCAGAAGTAAGCGAGGAAGATAAGCAAGTAGATCAGGGCCTATGCAAGGCAATTTAAGCTGTTTTCTTGTCTCCTTGTGTTCTTTACTGTGCCCGTGTCATCTCTTCCAATTATTAAACAGACTGCCCCAATTATTCCCCGTGGTCATCAACGTAAGCACTAAAAATTGAGAAACCTTTCTGTTGTCGTTTAAGATGCGCTTAGGAAAAGTCGTGTCTTCATTTCTAAACTTCTGCTTGCACCAATAAAGTTGCCAGGCTCGCGATCTGTCCACGTCTTTTCCACGTACTACTTACCGCGTGCCGAGATACTCTTTCCCGCATGCTGGGAGTGTAGTTCTCCGCGCAATGTTGCTTGATATTCCGAAAGCTCTCGCAATACATTAAACGACATTTCATTACCATGTGTACGCGCGCGTTGGGAAACACTTGCAGCCGTTGTTGCCTTTTGCGCAACGCGGTACGGCATAACCCGATGTCATGTTCTTGTTGTGCCATCGCTTAATGATGCAGTTTCCGGTTTCCTTCCCACGCATAGGGCTGATGACAGAAATCCGAGCCGGGAGTAGAAAAAGAATAACGGGAGGGAGATTGGCGCAACCATTCGAGAGGATCAGCGGAGACGTTCTCTTTGTGATGCGAAAGTAACTGTAAGAAGGAAGAAGGTGAAAGCTAGGTGGAAGTTTTGACCTTGCATTGTTGAATGCCGTGCTTGAGGTACACATTTAATAGCAACTCTTCGGTCACCTTTGCACTGGAGGCGAAATAGAAAACGTGTTGCAGATCACGTGCTCGTTTTCGTCATCAAATGCGAGGGTCTTTGAACTGGAGCTTGTACCAGTCCCGTTCGCCACCGCTTCGCGTATTCGGTTCTACACTCTAAGTAAAATGCCACTAAAACGAAAAAAATGTAGCCTTTTCGTTGCTGCCGCTTAAAATCCTCCATATAAGTGGCCCGACGGAACCGTCGCTTCTTTTTCGTGGTTGTATGCGGGAAACAGAAACAAAAATTGACAAAATGAATTTTAGGTTTTTTAACGGCTTCTTTTGACAAACAAGGGAAAACAAGCAAAACAGTTTTTCACGTTAATGTAGCTCCTGTCCGCCCCATCTTCGGCGATCCGAGAAACAACAACAACAACAAAAAAATTAAGGCTCCAATCCACGCCGTAAAGGTTGTTGCACAGCGAAGCTGCGGTATCACCTGCAACCATTGCCCACCGCACTATAGACCCTTTTTTTGCCACCAGGTGGTGCTCCAGTCTTTGACGTCGCAGATATAACTTTCGGTTTATAAAAAGAATGAACGACGAGTTACCATAGCAACGAGGTCAGCCTAACACCACAGCTTGAAATGTAGATGAAACGTTTAACCTCCAATACTCCAAGTCAGTGGTTCTCAGCCATTGATGTTTCGCGGACCCCATATGGATCGGCAAATATGATGGGGGACCCCGTTCGTGGTGAGGGGAAGGGAAAGTATAGGTTAATTATGACAGTGATTTAATAAATGGATATAACTAAGGGCTATTGTGCAGTAGACTTCGATTATTAACATATACACAAGAAAACTCACCGTAAAATTGGAACATTTCTCCTCAATCTGAGAACAGCTAGATCACTTTTATTTCCGGCCTTGACTGATGAGGCTGGGCTTCGCGGACCCCTGCATACCAGGGTTGGGCAGAAATACTCAAAAATGTATTTGGAAATACAAATACTGGGATACATTAAAATAGTAGCTAAAATATATATACTATGATACATCTGTAAAAGTATATCGCGATAAGTATCGGAAATACATTTTAAATAGAGGCAAAAAGTATTTGGAAATACAAATACAGGAATACATTTTAGGGAAGGCAGAAACACAAATACAGAAATACTGATACTGCAATGCATTTTTTCAAATTTGTTTGAGACGCCCAATGAGATGAAGCTTGAAGTTGGGAGTGGAAGTTTTTGATCTTGAAATTACTTTTCCATAGGCTTGGCGCTTTGCCTTGAAGGTAGTGATTTCGGACGACGAGAAGTCTTCAATGGGCTCAAAAAAAAAAAAAAAAAAATTCCATCAAGGACTGACCGCGGACCCTTCCCTGACATCCTGTCTGTCTGACGATGGATGTGAAAAGACTTCGACCTCTAAATAGATTCTATGTCATGCTAAATCCCATCAAAACGTCACCACGCCCCTGTCCAATAAGGACGCCCCTGTCAACATTTATTACATGACGTCACGGTGGAATGAACTGGTATTCTTTATTAGTAGGTGTGCATTTGAACATGAAACTTTACCACGCTGCTGTATGAAAGGACAATACGTACTTTCGTTGTAGTTTACCTCGTTGAAGATGGTGCAGGCAGTGTCATTTGGAATTTTCGTTAATAGTGGACCAGCTGAAGAATCCTGAAAAACATGTCTTAGCTTCTGTTTCGGTTGAAAAGACGCTACGGTGGCATCCCTGTTGTAAAGGTCCTTACGGCCTGATATTGCGACCTGATATTGCCGGCACAGGTGCGAGCTCTCCGAGAAACAGCGCGCTCGAGACAAGTCGCAGGTGTACGAAGTCTGGGCCGGCACAGCGAGGCCACGTCTGACCTCGTCTGACCTCCTTCCTGGCTTTTAGATCACCAGAGCAGCGGGTCACTTTCATGTCGGCTGATTGCGTACCCTTGAGCCGTGCAATATTACGGGCGCAGCCGCAGACGCATTCGAATATGTGTTGAACTTCACTGAGTGAGTCATCCTGCTATTTCAAGTCAACCACCGCCAGGCTCGTGCTGCAACGGACTGTGACTCAACTCTGCCGGCTGGGTGTACTGTGTATGCTAAGGCGAGCGAGACGGTTAGCAGCGGGCTTTGGATGTAAGCAAACAGTGACTCAAGAAACCCCTACGTAAGGACCTGCGGCACAAGATGCTCCGACTTTACTCCTGGCGCGCCACCTGGTTCGAGTCCCCGACTACGCAACATTTCTCAGAGGCGAAAAGAGGACGCATAGAAAAATAGTTGGAACAAACCTCACCCTGATACCCTCAAGAATAAAAAAAAAAAAAAAAAAAAGATGCGACCGGATTTTTTTTTTTTTTTTTTTTGGGGGGGGGGGGGGGGGTATTTTTCAGGAAATGTAACGAAATACATTTCATCCTGATTGTATCACGATACAAAGGAACATTCAAAATGTAATTCGATACAGGAATACAGATACTGGTGAAAAAAATATATCGCGATACAGAAATACAGATACGAAATGTATTTCTGAAATGCTATCGCGATCCATTTGTATGGCGATACTGCCCAACCCTGGCTGCTCCCATGTCCGCGGGAGCGGCCGCATTGGCGGCGTCGTGAGTGCGACGTCGGCGGCATCCTCGCGACTGTGATTAATCACAGAGGACGACATTGCACTCCCACGGGAGGTGCACGGCAGAAATGTTTTGCGAGATCCAGCAGGGTGGGCAACGATCGCAGGCTGCTTGCGACGCGTGAACGTTTCTCGGCAAAGGTCAGTACACGAAAATTCTCTTGCCCAGGCGACACAAGCAGGCGCGACCCGTCGACCGCTCGCGTCGCATTCTCATATTTAAACAAATCTAAAATGTTACTCTGAACCAGAAAACTTTTTTTTTCTTCTCAGGTTAGCCTTTTGTATGTGAAATAAAAATTGTTATTGTATCTCGGTGGCGTTGCAAGCGCGAGATGCTTGGGCTTTTGCGTCGCGACTGAAAAACGCAATTTTCGTTTGTCAGTAGGTTACAATGCCATCGTCTATGGACGCGACCGAAGATTGAGAGACTTCGGGATTGTTTACGCGGTACCGTCTGAGCGAGAAGAAAGCGCGCGTTTTTTTCAGACAACGAAAGCTGCGTCGAACCTGCGGTTTTTCTTGCCGCTGAGGCAGTTTCTAGCACCGAACTCTGTGCAGTTTTGAAAGGTTCCTGTCTATAATTATCATGCGCGTGCTCTGGTTATCAAAGAACCGTTGCTGTGAGCTTCCAGCATTAACCAGGCAACGCCACCACTCGTTGCATGCTAAAGTTGGTTACAAGTCAAGAAGGTGGCGTCCCATCGTTTCCGTGAGGTCACGACCTGCGCGAACCAATCGTGTTCTTGCAAACGAATATTTCAAACATGGCTGCCGGGCAGATTTTCTACGACACCAGCATCTAGCAGCAATTATTCAGCTCTTTACCGCCGTTTTTCATTTATCCGAGCGTACGTCGCTATGTCGTAACCGCGTCCACTTTTATTCGCAATAGGTTCTGCGCGACAGCGTGAAAATCCAGTGATATAGCATTGCCATCGAAAAGTTCGCTGTGGGCGATGGGCTAAATTACCATCGTACGTCGGGCACCGTCTGTTTCTTCGTCTGCTTCAGGTTGCGTCTCAACATCGTGACGGCATCGGCTTTTCTTCGCAGTGGTTTCCATTGAGAGACGTTGAAATTCGGCGGTCACCAGACACTTCTTTATAAGTGTAGTGGGCTGTGTGGGCTGGGCATGAGTAACCCGCCAAAAAAGTGAGTGTCTTCACCCGATTTCGATTGTATCGTTGCTGGCGTGAATAAATAGTTTGTCTCCCTTAGCGAAATCTAAGACGTTTGAAATATACCACATTCTGTTTTGAGTGTATTTCAGGTACAGGTCATATCTATAAGTACACAAAAAATATGACGAAAATATACAATTATTTTTTTTCTCTAGTACTAAAATATATTTTTGAAAATCTTTTCAAAATACCTTTATTTAAACTACACTTGAAGTACCCTTCATGCATTCTGAAATATGTAAATACTAAATTAGTAGGCACAAAATACTTTTCACATAGATTTCTGAAAATATTAATTTATTTCATGCAAAATGTACTCCAACCCCAGATGCAGCTATAAGAAATATGTGCAGAATACACTTAAAATATACTGAAAATCGTAAATACTGTTGTGTTATACTCTAAGTATTTTTCGACTGCAAGTACATGCATACAAAATAAATTTACTTAAATCACCTATCAGGAGTACACTTCCGAAGCAGATGTGGAGTACACTAAAGTGCCTGAATAGTACATTCGATTAGTTTGTCAATTGAGTTGTGCAGCTTCGCATTGATAAATCAGCCCAGTTTATGTTATTATTTTCCTTTTTCTATCAAGAACGGTTACCTCATGAGTTTCTTGCACACCAATCACAAACGGGATTCGGGAACTACACACAAGACTTGCTGATGCTGCAAAGCTTCAGCAAGTGCTGTGTGCAGATATGTTTGGCGTGGTTGATTTACCACAATGTTAGTTTACTGAATGTGTATACTCACTATTGTATACGTGATGTGAGTAGTGACTTTAATATAGTGACTTTAATAACTTAGTGACTTTAATGAGCATATTAAATAGTCAACTAGTAAAGAAAAGCAGTATAACTATTTTAAAGTGGAGAAACTGCCTTGATTTGCTTCGTCCTGAGTGGTGCTATGCAAAAAAGCAATAACATTTCTTCTAGGAGCCGTTTTTGTGGATGTTGTTTTAGCGACTGCGCCGAATTATTATTAGTTATCATTATTATTATTAATCAATTAAAGGGTGGCGCTTAATCGGGTAAAAACTTTTAATCGATGTGAAGTCATACACTTCTTGATGTATTTTAGACTTTTTTTCAAGTGCGCGGTACGCACTTTTGCTAGTGTGGAGCTCTTTGTCTTCGTTATGATGTCCATTGTATCTGTGCTATATCTTCGGTTCACATAAATGTACGCGAGTGCTACTATGCTTTCATTTTTTAAAAGTAAAATGCACTCCCCTGCTCTAGTTAAGTTGCGCCTAGCCGTCGTGGAGATATCAGAGGCGTGCTTATGTTACGTCTCAGTTGTGCTTGTATATTTCCACTGTGTCAACGCTGACGGTTGTTTTGACACCCTTCACAATTCTTGTCGCTTTTAATGGTAAACATGGCTCAAATGCTTTGACTGGAAATCCCAGCACAGGTGTTATTTTCAGCGGCGATGATGAGACTTTAATATTACGGGTGTCCAAAAATATTAAATTTAAATGGTAGCTATGAGTGACGTATCTGAATGGTTGAGCTTGGTGCATGTGATTCGAGTATAATTCTGTAAGTTGAAGTTGGTTTCTGTGGCATATAAATGGCGTTGAGTGCTGATCACTTGGTGTAATCGGAAATATTCGGGCTGCTACTTGAGGACGCAGGGTGGTTTCTGTGGTGCTATATATTTTTTTAGATATATATAGTTTAAGAGTTATGTTTTCTGCGTCAATCCACGATTTGCAAAATAGTGCGCGCCGCCTATTGCGCAACGCCGGAAACTTCGACATTTTGGGTGCGAGGCTGGAAAGTGGTTGGAATACAACTAGGCTTCGCTGTGCATGGTTTGGCTTGATACATGTGGGGCGTAAAGTTCGTGCACGCAATCTGTTCCAAGCGTCATCCCCAGACCCAGATTGATAGTGTGGAAAATTCCCCCAGGAGCGTACAAAAACGACGTACCCGTGACAAAATGTGTGCTGCAAATCCGTCAGTGCTCGTTCGGCTGCCATGGTGAGCCGTCCATGTTCCTTCTCCTCACGACAGCTATCCAAGTCTATCTTAGCAGGTTACAGGCTGCTGCAAATGGAAATCTAAGAAAAAAAAAACAAATTTGTCGTTCTCTTAACTATAAAAGTAATTCGCGCAACAATACGAAATACAGTGCGCCGGCATGGCGACAAACAAAAGCGACTCGCGAGCCTTCTTCGTCCTCGCTCACGGTGTCTTCGCTTCCGCGCCTCTGTCGCACCCTAGGAATAGCCGGCACGCCTATTTGTTTTCCAACCAAACAGGGGGCGCTAGCAACACGCTCTGCTCGCGCATGCGCAGCAGCTTTTTTGCAAATTGTGGATTTTGCTTTCGCTGTCAGTATGTCAATAAAATCAGGAAAGAATTGCTCCAAGAGTCGAAAAGTCGAAGGTTCATCATGCTTTAGGAGGTGATAGTAAACTGTTCACGGCCATTTGAAAATGTAGAAGGCAAGTGTTGTTAATCTTGAAGCGCCTATATGTGACGGAGCCGAGTTGGCCTCAGATAGCTTCGGGAGCTACAACGGCGGCTGACCCCGTCCTCCGAGGACATGCCACAGTATAGATGTTGATGTACAAGGCATTCAAGTTCGGCGACTGCTATTTTTAAATTTTAATATAAACAAAACAAAAGAAAACCTAAAGAAAAAGCAGAGGAAGGGTGCTGCCAAAGGAAGAAACACTTCGTCGTTAACTCAATGGGAACTCATTACATTTTCTACAGAACGGCGAGGTCGACAATATTCGGTTTTCATTTCGGACAAACTTAATTACATTGAAATGCCGGCTCCATACATTTGTTTAGTCATATTCCAAATGTTACGACTTTGTTCGGAGAACGACCTCTTACCAATATACCAGGTACAATTAATTTGGTTTTAGAGCGCCGCTCAGGCGCCCGTTTCCGAGTTGAGCGGAGTCGGCGTCGCCGTCGCCGTCGGCGTAACCACGCGGGTTGCAATATAGGATGTCACAGTTTCCCTGCTAAATTTAGCGGGGAAACTGAATAGGTGTTGAGATCAAGTGACGACCGGTTTACCACTAAATTTAGCGGGAAAACTGATTGAGCAGTGTTACATTATGGGACGTCACAGACCTACACACCAATTCAGTTTCCCCGCTAAATTTAGCGGGGAATTGAATTGGTGTTGAGGTCACGTGGCGTCAATTTTCCCGCTAAATCTAGAGGAGAAACTGAATTTGTTTATAGGTGACGAGACACGAAGTCATGGGACGTCATTTTCCCCGCTAAATTTAGCGGGGAAATTGAATTGGTGTTGAGGTCACGTGGCGTCAATTTTTTAGCTAAATTTAGCGGAGAAACTGAATTTGTTCATAGGTGACGAGACCCGAAGTCATCGGACGTCATTTTCCCCGCTAAATTTAGCGGGAAATTGAATTGATGTTGAGGTCATGCGGCGTCAATCTTTCAGCTAAATTACCGGGGAAGCTGTGGAGGAGGGGAGGGTACGCAGGAGGAGGAGGGGGGGTACGGAGGAGGAGAAGGGTACGAAAGAGGAAGAGGACACGGAAGAGGAGGAGGGTGCAGAACCAGTATGTGAGGCGAGTGATCTATATTTGTAGATATATATATTTCTTTCTCAAATTGTTTAGCACGGTATTTCGCAAAATCAACATATCTCAAGAGCTGCGCTGTAATTTCGCATTAGAGATTTTGAAGAGCTCAGCTCTTAGGCGACCGTTTCCGGCTTAAGCGGCGTAACCGCGCTTCGCATTATGGGTAAATTTCCCCGTTAAACTTGGCGGAAAAATTTCCCCGCTAAATTTAGCGAAAAAACTTCCCTGCCATATTTATCGAAAAAAATTCCCCGCTAAATTTAGCAGAAAATTTCCCCGCTATCAGTAGCGGGGAATTTTTTCCGCTAAATTTAGCGAAAGATTTCCTCTAAACGCGAGGGAAGCAGGAGAGGAGGAGAGAAGGCTACGGAGGGGGAGGAGGGGCATACCCTACCCTCTGTCCCCTCCCCTCCTCCTCAAAAGCTGCACTCTAATTCGGCATTACAGAGAATTGTAAACGTCTTTCATTTTTATTTGTCTGTTTATCTGTTTTATCTAAAGCCCTAAAGTCAATCTCGGCACAAAGTTAATTAAAAAATAAAAGACGTCATGTAAATATAAATGTACCGCGTTATTTTCGAACAAATTGAAGGTGTAGCCGGAGCTCCTCTCAAAACGAGGAACCCATTTTTACTGGAGATTACTAACGCTGCTTGGAGTATACAGTATCAAGACACAATAGGGAGTTGTAGTAGACCAGGGGTGGCCAGGCTGGCCTGGCCTAAGAGCCGCAAACAAAACCACAGAGCTTCTAAGAGCCGCGGGGGGGGGGGGGGGGGGGGGTGCAAACTTAACTTTAGAGTCTGACTGCGTATGGGGGCACAAGGCTGTACGACTGTACGTATGAGAGTACAAGGCTGCCAAACTGCAAGCTGCAGTGTGCTTTATTCTGAAATCCTTTCTTTTTTTTTTTTTTTTTTCCTGGGGAAACCCGGAAAGGGGCGAAAAGAGGGGGGGGGGGGGGGGGGAGGGAGTTCCCTTACGTGGGATCCGCGAGCCGCACTTCGACCAGCAAAGAGCCGCATGCGGCTCGCGAGCCGCGGTTTGGGCACCCCTGTAGTAGACCATGTTTCCCCCTCCGCTACGAAGAAACCGCCACTGCGCCTGCACGCCGATGGCCTTCGCTGCAGAGTTCCGGGTAACGGAGGGGCTCAGCGGAGGGGGAAACAGGGTCTACTAAAACTCGCTAATGACACATGCCATCCCGTGTTGCAACATGGTTTCGAGTCCGAACTCGAACTCTATTGACATCCGAGCTTTCTCGATCCCCGCCACCACAAACGCCCGAACGATCCGCCGAGTAGCACTGGGCCGTCGCGCGTGGCCGGCCGAAGATTGCGGCGAAAATCAGGAGACTTGTTTCCAACTAACTCTGCATGAGTACAGTACCGGTTTTCTCAGGGGCTGACTTTAGGGCACACGGGTGTTTGCATTACGCGTAGGAATGCATCTCTTCTGAAACAAATAATGGTTCCTGCAACGACTCCTTTTCTTTTCTTTTTTTTTGTAAACAAAAATCCGGTTTGAAGTGTACTGTGCGTTTCAATCTTGCACGCTCGCACCCGGAAAACTCAGAGCTAACTTTATAGTTGATACACCGGAATAGGGATGTTGTCTTTTCTGCACGGCGTAACTGACAGTTTTTGAAGAAACGTTGGTCTAGACTAGGGCTGAAACGCGAAGTTGAGGTCCCACTAGGGCTGGGCAATTGATCGATTAACCTTCCGATTAATCGAGTAATGCTTTAATTGCGATAAAAACATATTTTAACCGATAATGGGTAAAATTATGACGATACAAAAGAAAGTAAAAATTAAACTCTTTCACCGCGCAGACGTGGACAAGTACAGCTGTATGAATGGCAAGCTTTAGGTCAAATTTTAGAGTAAAGTAAACTGCAAACGCGACATTTGTGACTCCAGCCAAGTGCAGAAAGTTACACGTGTTCAGGCCAATTGAATGCCGTGCGAGTCTCCCTTTAGTTCAGCAGAGACTATTCTTAACGAGCAAAGGAGGTCGATTGCCGGAGAATACTAATGAACCACTTTGCCTCGAGCAGCTGAAGTAATAATATGTAAGTATGAGTGTCGAACCGTTCTCGGCTATACATATCGAGGTTGATTCATAATCGAAATTCTGCTATATTTCGCCATTTATCCCATATCCAGAAAAAAGAAATTAAAAAATAAATATTAATTTTGATCTTTTAAAAAGATTATGCATGGAAATTAACGAGACTGATTAATCTATTAATTAATCGATTAAAAAGTGACGATTAATCGGGTTCAAATTTTTAATGGACGCCCAGCCCTTTTACCTTCTCCAACGAATCGAGAGACAACGGAAATTGTGAGCGTATAGCCAAAGGCGAGGACAAGTGTTGCAGCTCATACTGTCCGGGGGCGCTCCATATCTCTTGACCGAAATCCAAGTGAGACAGAGCACTCGGTACCCTTCTCCGAAACAAGGTCCACGCGTCTAACATAAGAGCCAAAGCGGAGGCGAATTAATCATACAAAATCACGACGCAAAAAAAATAAAAAAAAAAAAAAAAACACCGAGCGAGGGAAGCAATGGATGAAGACAGTGTCGTTGTTGTCACTCTTTGCATTTTTGTTTTCAGTATCACCTGGGTACGTCTTTTATGGCGCAGGGCACTTGAAGTGTCACTGACTTCCATCAAAAACAAAAGAAAAAATACACCTTTACAAGTGTATGTGTGTGCGTGTGTGCGTGCGTGGGGGGGGGGGGGGTGTTTACACCCTTACGCCGCGGTTGCACCCCTAATGCACCATATAAGAGACAGTGTGCAAACACTGCCCGAGGTCTTCCTGGTATGACGGTCACGTTGGTCATACGAAAACTCTCTGCAGACAGGTTCGAAGCATCCATGTGTAAAGATGCTTGAAACGCAGATAGTTCTGTCTTCATGTATGCAGCGAAGACCGCGTCTTTTGTATGATGCACGAGCAGTGGGACTGCGGCTTTAAGGGTACTATGGCAGCACCCTGCTGGGCCTCTGAACTCGTCCAACACAAAGTTGGGGCCGAAGTTGACGGAGCGCACCGATCGGACAATCACGACGATGACTTGGCGTTTTTTTCGCCGACGTCCAATCGGCGCGCTCCGCGAACTTTCTGCTCTTGCAACTTTGTGTTTGACGAGTTTAGGGCCCCTGGTAAACACCCTAAAGATAAGATGACGATTGTGATGGTGATGATGATGACGATGATCTTAGCAGCCTTTTCTGGGTATATTTTTTTTTTTTACGAGCAACATGTTTATGAGCAACAAGCACTTTATGAAGTTCTCGCGTGCACAGAAATGGCAAATACAGACGCGGCGAATCAAGCACCAGAGAGGTCTTTCGGCCCTGTTTACTGCTTTACTACCTTACATATTCCACAAAGACACTCAGTCGTAGATGACCGTCTCCGCAATTAGGAAGGTTGCAAAAATTTTGGTTTGAATTTCACATATTAGTTCAAGGATCTATCTCCACAAAAAAAGAGTCGGTACAGCTATAACTACTCGACGTAGTCACTCAAAGAAACCTCCGCTGTTTGAAGCAGGTGCTGGTGCGACGAACACCATTCAAGAACGGTGTTCGCCTTACCCTACCCTCATTTTCCACACCCTTTTTATACACTTCAAGAATAAGATGTTCCATGCAACAGTGTCCTACTTTACGATTAAAAAAAAACCATCACTCGCATTAAGAGTGTTGAAAAAGTGTAGCGACAAATGTAGGTCCGAAATACGCTTTTTACACTCCTAAGGGTGTTAAAAAGTTACGTGTAGCGAGAGGGGCAAATGGGGTAGTATCTGACTTTAGTACTAAAACGCCAGAAAACACAGAAGATACAAGCAGAGTGCTCCCTTGCGCGCGTTATCTGGCGCTTTGATTATATTACTGAAGGTACGAAATTGCGAGACAGAGACAATAGATCCATTTTAAATGCCTGAATAGCAGAACTAGATCAGGCAGTGCAGGAACTGGCGCATTCGATTCAACCAAAAGTTAAAGCTACTACCTGCTTTCTCGCTGCACGACCCTCGTAACTCTATGTACTTAGTCTGAAAAATCGAACGATCCCCTTGTTAATATCCAAATTTGCACTGCGTCGGGATCTTGAGCACTTCATGTTAATGCTAGAGAAGATGGAGAGTAAAAAGTGATATGACTTAAAACGTGATTTAATTTATGATTTAAATCGCGATTCAAATCAGACCAGTTTTATTACAATGGTTTTATTCAAACCTTCTCCGTAAAAATAACCCCGAAATATTTTACAGTGATGGCTTGGCTATAATTTGATGATTTCTCTGTGTTTGATCCGTACTTAAATGGAAGAATCATGACATAAAAGTCCATCAAGCGAGGAAGATTTTCATAAGGCTGGAGACGAAGAAAAAGAAGGACTCTTCTAAGGAAATCGGAGCGTTGAGCTTGATTTCTACGTTCTACTTTGTTCGTCGGCTACGTAACGTCCAACTGCCACACAATCAGAACACGTGAATTGAAAGAGGCGAAAACTGGAAAAGTAATGTCCTGTTGCAGTCAAGTCAGGCCGCAAAACTAAAAATCAAATAATGCTTTTTAACTGACTAAACACATCAAGCTGTTTTTGTTTTACTATGGCAGAAATTACATGAATAAAAAGTGGTTAATTAAATTGTACTTTACATTTAGATTAATTCTTTCTTTCGCATTGTTATCAATGATCAGATGAATTGAACAATCAATCTGCCATGTTGAAAAATACATCTAGTGGTAAATCATCGCTATTATCTAGCCACAATTGTTTATATAAAATAAATCAGTTTTAAATCAAATAAATCCAGTTCAAATTAAGTGAATTCGATTTAAGTCAAATAAATCTGATTTTAATATTTTAAATCTGATTTATGTAATAATTCAAAAATAAATCACGATATTTGTTTACTCTAATTGTCTGCGCAGTGCGAATCTTCTTTTCCCCCATAAAGGAAGGGGAAGGGGGAAAGAAATAAAACTGTTGCTTGTGGTTTATTTATTTTATTTTTTTTTTTTCGTTCAGATAAGTACACGAGTTCCCAGCTTCTCCCACAACCCCCGGCTGTCCAGAGAACCCACGCCACGATGCGGTGGTGAGTCTAGGCCTGCCCGTCCCCACGTAAGAGCGGCCTTCGGTGCTGCTCTAAGGGCGGCACTTCTCAGGACCTCAATAGAAACGAAGCGCCCAACTAGATGGCGCTCCGAAATTGCGACGGTGGCGCCGTCTATGGAGGAAAAAACGAAATTGGATCGCGTTAGTCGCGTCAGTCAGCATCGGTAAACAGAGGAGGAGTGCGCAGTAATCATGTATTGGCTGCGGTGCGGTTTTGAAAAAATAGAAAACCTAGGCGAATTCTTTCGGGGGTCAAATCAAAAGAAGGGCGAAAAGCTACGGCAGCACGTGTTCTCCGTCGAAGAGATGATCGACGGTTCTACCAACGAAATGAAGGCCAAATGTCTGTCCCAAGTGCGACAGAACGTCGTTTCCGACGTCGCTTTGCAGGTGAGCGGTGTTTGTTTACATTTCGCGTAAGCATAACATTCTATTTTCTACTCGTTACGAGGGCGATTTGTAGTCACTGTGGTCCATTTTTCTTTTTGTCAGGTAATGGGTCAGCCTCGAGTGCAAAAAATGTGCTGCGGACAGCATGGTCCCTGCTTGAGCTCTAGTTCGGCTATCGTAGCGTTTACACGTTGCGGATGACATTTGCGTGCTAAGTTTGGTTGCTGAATGAAGCTACAAGGACCTTCCGTTGCTCTCCTCTAGCTTACAACGTCCCCGCGGGCTGTTTTGACTGCCACCTGCATCTGCCGGGCTGGTGTCGAGGGCCGGTGCAAGCACTGCGCTGCAGTGCTTTTTTTTTATTATTATTATTAATATTACCGTAGACGCCTCATGCACCAGCCGGCCTCAACAGTGGGGCAGACAAAACCACAAACCAGTGTATGCCACGAACAAACCCCTCGTGGATTTGTTCCCAGGTTATTTTTCTCGTACTTCACTCAGTAGCTTACTCGGTGGTGCATTACATTTAAATTTCAAGGAGGCAGCCTCTCGTTCCGTGAGAAATAGTAATCTCCAGTGAGATTAGCATGAGTAGGTAGTAAACTTGGTATGCGGTAACATATCAGCCTAGGTAGATTCTCTACAATTTGTTCACAATTGCCTAGGCCCTGCATTATTCACGTGGAATATTATTTCATTTGTTGATACAATTGAATACAGCACCGATTTTAGGGCACTATCGTGTGATGTTCAGCTTTATGCCAATATGAAGCCTTCATTTTTGTTTTAGGTCCAAGAAGCACATGTCCAGATGCTCGACTTGCTTCACCTTCAATTATTTTGGAGCATTTTCCCGAGGTGGAAGGCCCCCTTGTCGAAATTCTAAAACTTTCTGCCAGGAGTGTTGATGACACAATATGCAGAGATGTCCTCAACTCCATGAGCACCCAGGTCTCCCGGGCTGTGGACAAAGAAAGGCTTGTGGGGCTCCTTGCAGCAATGAAGGAACCTCGCCAGGTGTTCCACCATATGGCAGCTTCCTTTGTGGGCCTGAGGATCTCTCTGAAAGCGTTTGACTTTTTAGTTGCACTTAGTGACAGGCTCCAAGAGCAGTACGTCGCACATATCTTGCTTTTGTGCGACGTGGAGGATATGGCCCTGGATACCGAAGGCCAATCCCAGAACCCACGGCATGTTGTCGACTATCTGCCTTGCAAGCATGTTACAGTCAAATCTACAAATCTTTACTGCATTGGGTTCTTCAACCCCTATTATACCATTTGGAAGTTGATTCCTTGCAGTGTTTCTGATTGTACTCTATTGCTCTTCAACATTTAGTCTCACCATTGCATGCAAAGTATTTATGTGGCATGAATATGTTCAAGCATTCTTCCTCTTGCCTGCCCACTTCCATGGCTGCAAACGGAGCCTTCAGAGTTCCACTGTGATGCATGCCATGCTGTGAATCACTTATGTGGTAGCTAAAGTTTCATGAATCATGCCATTAGGAACGAAGAATGATATATTGATCATTTAAATATACTGGTGCCACTGGCTTATGGTACAATAGTGTCACAGAAACCGGCTGTTCCAAAAACCGACGGTGGTCGTGCTGACGTCTGCGGAAGAATAATGGCCAGGGAAGTAAACGACCGCCTTCGGCGGATGAGCTCGCGGCCAGGCGCGTGTCAGGTTACGCAGGGACCGCTTCGTTGAAGCGACCGTATGTTCGGTGTTTTCTTGGTATACACAACCAACCTAGAGTGGTTTTGGGGGGTACACACGTCTCTGTAGCCCCAGATTTACGAGACGAGCTGGCGGCTCGCTGTTGGAATCTGTTTTTTGTCAGCGCTCGAATTGCCTGGCGGGTTTAGAAGAACCCTGCTTTAGGGTCAGGGGGCAGACCGAGGGGGCAACAACCTACCGTGGGAACAAAGAGAGTGCGGGAACCGCGGGGTGCCAGGACTGGCAGTGCGAGAGAGAACTCTAAGGCGGACGGACGCATCGCGACGTCGAGGGATGCGGCGAGACCCTGTCGACGGCCCCACGCCTGGCACCAGACGGAGCTTTTGGGTAATATAGCAATTGGTCTATTCGCCATCAAATGCAAAATTTTTAGCTGAAAATATCTGCTATTGAAGTTGCAATGTGGAAAATTCATGATGCATGTTTGCTGCAAATGACATTATTTGCAGTGCATTAAGACAGCTTTAATGTGATGCTCTCTGCTTGGCTGTTTGCTTCCTGCCTGATTAACACCTCCAGGTGGCATGAAGAGCGCCGCATGCGCATTAGTAGCACCACGGGGCCAACCCCATCCGCACCAGAGGAGGCGGTCATGAAGCCTTAGCCAGAACCATGGGCCGGCCAAAACGCTTCTCTAACAAAGCTGTGCAGTATGGTAGTATGCACATATATTCACGTTTCGGCCCCAGTCACGCATGACATGACCAGGTGGAAACAAATGCATAGACCATTGTCCGAAACCCTCGCTCCCAGCGATCTCATCCATGCTTCTGCCCACCTTTTTTGTTATATTCATAGTGCACAAACTCTGGAGGTTCTCGGTACGAGCATATAGCCTCAGGTAATGCTTTTATCCCCAAAGTTAGTTTTTCTTTACATCGGCTCGTGCTGGTGGCATGCGAATGATGAAAGTGGGACTGTGGTTACAATGTTTTTTTTTTTGCATTTTGCGCAACATTGGCATCGGTGTTCTTGGTGTTTCATGCTTATGCATTTCTGTCGTTCCTGCACTACAATCTGCACAAAGCTTTAAAAAGCTCATCCTGAATACCTGCCCAGCCATGCTATCGTCGGTGATGCCAGCATCGACAAAAATGGTGGCACGAATGGAACATAACAATTTCTGGTCTATAGAAGCAAAGTTCTCTGTGTAAATTTCTGACATGGATATTGTTCTGGTTGATCTTGTTAAGCAATGTAGTACACTGTAACGGCATGTTACCTTTGGAGTAACCTATGCAGGCATGATTTTGCAAATATGCGTGCAGGTATCCAGAAGGAAGGTACCGCAAGAGAAGAGCTGCAGGAGAAGCTAGGCACGCTAATTTTCTAGGTTGATGGTTTTTTTATGATATTAATCATCCTGGATCAATAGTGCGATAAGGTATTCACTGCGTGCAATATCAGACAGGTCTCGTTGTGATGTCCCAGCAGCCCTGGCTCTGCTGAAGCCCAGACGGCCTCATGATGGTAGACGGTGAGACGGTGCTGGTATTAATTAAATGCCCAGAAACCTGCCAGGACGCATGCCCGATTCTGGATCGTGCCGAAAGTCGGTGCAATGTTCCCTACCTTGTACACAGAGAAGGTGATCTATCACTTGAGCCACCTCACCCGTACTACACCTAAGTGCAGGTTCAGCTCTATGCGCTGAACCTGCAGAAGGCAGTATTTTATGTCTGTAGCCCGAAAGGCTCAGAGTCCATCCTTGTGAAAAGAGAGGATGGATTTCTTGCAGAGACCATCCCAAAACTAGAAAATTTTTACTTCACCTATTTTTTCCCAATTATTTGCAAATGAGCTTTTCAATGTTTATGAAACACAGCATGTTGCATTTATTGCACAGATGAAAGTGTAACAGCAGAAAACATGTCAAAAGGAAAATTGAAATGCTACATGTACGAGTCTCATTTTTATGTCATGGAAAAGGTATTTCGGACCCCTGTATTGCTTTTACAAATAAAGTTTTTTTGTACACAGAACTGCTTTCAGACTTACAAGTCTACATTTCCAGTGACAGTGACTTGCACTGTGTTCAGAATTTATGTTAAACTGACTGGGTTCCACAGTGGAGTGTTTTTTTTTCTCTCTTTACCATTCATATTCAATTTGTCATCCATGCATGACTAGCAGTCGTAACCTTCACCAAGAAAAAATAGTGGTGGGTTTAACATTGGCACATTATATGACGTAAAAAAAAAAGAGCTCAGACTGGTTACACTTTATAAAACAAATCTAAGCACTACACATAGCGATGTTCGTTTAAATTGCAAGCAAATTCGTATCGAGCGTTTAGCAGTGCAGGGTCTGTCTACCTTTAGAAGGTGGTGATTAGTTGCAAGCGCCAAACATATCTTGAACACGAAACCAGGTACAAATGAGTGATTCTGGCACAAGGTTACAAACCAATTTCAGTACTCGAATGGGGCAACAATCACACTACCTAGATCACCACTGAGCAAGTGAATATTATTTTTTACTCGGATTCTCAAGAAAAAAAAAAAAGTGTCTTGCATATAGTTCATACGCTTCATGAAGTTTTAAAGTGAAAACATTAACTGTTCCATGGAGCGAGCCGACATCATCAGATTTGAAGCCGCGTCAAACGGCACCTAAACGTGCGCTCCGCCGTCGACGCAAGTATGTTGCAGACTCAATAAGGAAGCGAAATAATGACGTGCATGAATCGTGCTTGGATCACAACTCATAAGAAGTGCTTAGGTGTACCTCCAGCCTTTTTTCTTGCAGAATTTGGTTGACAGTAAAATAAAAAGTTTTCTTACATTTGAAAGCTGTGTGCCATCATAAACTACGAAACAAAATATACCTTGTATGCTCATAAAAGTGCATGAACTGCCACACAAATGATGAAATTAATTATGCTACGCATGGAGAAGAACTTCTTTTACTACGGTTCTTGAAGTGAAAGCGAATACACACTGCCTGACAATCCCTCAAATGGTGCTTTCACTGCAATTAGCTTCTGTCAACTAGACTGATTTCACCAAATGTTTGGCGCATGGGTGATGCCGCCATAACTTTAGTTCTCAGGAGGCAAGCAGCAGTGCACGATACCGCTCATGCTATCTCGTGCTCTGCACAAGCAGAGCTTAGGCGAAGTTGTCTCAAATGCAGAAAAACGAAAGTTCCCACTACGCACCACAGCAGCGTAGCTGAACTGGATGGTGAGATCGGTCTCTTGTAGGCAACCTAGCTACTTTTACTTCACATAAAAACACGGACTGCAAGACGTTTCCGCCTAAACTATGATCTGTGGGGTCTACTGTAAACGACTTAAATGGTTGTCCATGAGAGGTTAACGCATGTTTTGAGGAAATATCCTGTATCCTGCTTGCTTAAAGGAAATAAATTTGAATATCATAATTTTGGCATGGAAAAGGAGAAATGTAGCTTAGGAATGGGGAACAATAAAGGACAGACACGGTACAACTTCGAACTAGAAACAAGACAGTTTAGTGGACCGTACGCTATAGTTTTGCGTACGCAAGGAAATTGCGGGTCGTGAGTGCGCATGTGCAGAACGCAATAGAAGGACTAGCGTATTGCGTACGCACTCAACGCTGGGGATTTTGCGTCGCGGGCTAGCGGGCTTTGCGGGATGCTCTCGAGAAATCTCAGACCCAACGAGAGCGCCAGTTTCAAGATGGTGGTTACCTCGACTGGCGCAGCAGGGGCGACGTGGTGTTCTTGAAGTTCTGTGTTAGGTGAAATTGCGTGGTGTTCAGCTCGGCAATGCTTTCTGGGACCTACCGCCGTCGAATCAGATCGCCGTGCAGCTGAGGGAGTGCACAATGAAAATGTTCACCGCTCGGAATGTGCGTCGACGCTGCGATCTGCTCAACACTAAGCCTATTCGCACAGTTCATCGCCGACGGACGAACGACTCTAAAAGAAATCGCCGAAGTTCTCGCTGGACATCAGTAGGTCATGAATTTCATTCCGGGGTAGCATTGATAAAAGGTGCCATTTCCACGAGACGACTGACGGAGGCTCCGTGATCGAATTTGGCTACGCACTCGTATTCGTAGCCTCGGTACCCAGCAGAAAAGCGCGCTTGACGAGTCCGCTGCGGCTTGGTTTAATTTGAAATAAAATGATTGGACAGGTTTTCATTTTAATATTTCTTTCCAGGAGCATGGTGGCGCTATAAGCACGCGAAATGCTACGGCTCTGGCAAGTTGAATTGAAAAGATTACGCGGGATGTTCACTCGGAAACGTAACGCACAACTGAATTCGGTCCGTGCAGGACATTAGGGAGTTTTAGGATTTTGCGTACGCTAAAGCTTTGCGTACGCAAAGAATAGCGTCGTCGCCACTGCGCATGCGCCGAACGCAAACCACGTTTCGCGCTTTGCGTGCGCTATTTTAGCGCACGCTATTTCTCAGAAATTGCGTGCGTATGCAAAGGGTCTTAGCACTCCTCCAAGGAAAATTCGTAATGAGAAGTTGGCCAAAGCCAAGACGAGCACAGTTGAAAAAATGGCGGCCCCCAGGGCCATGGCTGCGGCCGTTTTGGCGGCGTCGTGAGCGCGACGTCGGCGGCCTGCTCGAGACTGCGATTTTCAAGACGGGACGAGATTGCACTCGGTTTGGCAAACCCAGTAAGGTGGGCAACGATCACCGGCAACTTGATGTTTGCGACGAGCGAACATTTATCGGCGTAGGTCAGTCTTGCCGAGGCGACGCATGCGGACACGACCGGTCGACCGCAGGCGTCGCATTCTCACGTTTAAAGAAATGTGAAATTGTTACTCCGGACCAAAAATCTTGTTTTTTCTCAATTTACAGCATTTCGTGAGTGAAATAAAAATCGTGACTGTATCTTGGTGGCGTTGCAAGTGCGAGGGCTTTTCCGTCGTGGCGGATAAAAGGTATTCTAAAACTCTCTTGCGTCGCGTGCGCTAACGCAAGCGCTAAATTTAGCGCTATCATGCGCTAAAATCGCGTACGTTCTTCTAAACCTCCCTATTTTTAGCGTACGCTATACTATTGCGTATTCCGTACGTAAGAGCCAGCGACGCTATACTAAAACTGTCTAATGTTTATTTCCACTGAAGTTTGTCTGTTACTATACAAACTTCGGTGCAAATAAATACTGTATCTAGTTGGAAAGTTGTACTGTGCCCGTCCTTTATTTTCCTTCCTTCCTGGGCTATGTGTACTTTACCAACATGCTCGTTCTGTCTTGGAAGGAGATATCTTACTTTTTTTATAATGGGTGCCTGCATGTTGACAAGAGCTGAGCAAACTTGAACAACCTGGTTCCTCTGTGGGATAAGCGTGAGTGGAACTCTGTGCTTCAGAATGTGAAAAGTTTTGAGCCTCTGTATTACCCTTTCTACACGAATGCGAACTTGTGAACCGAAGCGTTGCAAGGTCAGCAAGAAATATGAAGCGGCTTTTAAGAACGCTTAGAATCTACAGCAGAAATACATAGACCAAAATAAATATGAATTACTTGAATTATACTTAAAAACAAGCTATCTGGTAACCAGTCAGTGACAAAAACCTCAAACTGAGCAACACACACAAGAAAAAAGAAAAAAAAAGCGCCCCTTGTTGTGTTTCTCTCTTTCTCTCTCGTGGTTTCGTCATTATGAATAATTTACAAATGTCGTGTTTCCAAGCAACAAACACCCAGTACTGAGGGCGAGATGGAAGCATGCACACTGTTGTACGGAACGGCCGTTCCAAGGCGCAGCATTCCTCGCACCCCTTCATTTGAGGAGGAGCAGAGGAACGCCGCCTTTCCATCTTGCGTAGGTGGAACTAGAACAGGTACTCGTTACGCTTTCGAGGGAACGGCAAAAAGAACAACCTTCCTTCTTTTTTCTTTTTTTTTTTTTTTTGTCTAGATACTTTTAAGTTTTACCCGAATTTAGTAGGCATTTAGGCTTTTCGTTATCGAGTACGTTTCAGTTTCCGACTTCGAAGGATGGGGAAGTGTCCTAGAAAGAATCGAAAACAAACAAGTGGTACAAATGTGATCGTGGCGATATGACACGTAGTTCGATCTGGATATTTTCATTTTCTCGCTTTGTATTTACTCGAGTAATAACCGCACTGTTTATGAAGAAAACCTCAGGGTTCGCTTTTCCGCGAGGCATGCGGCTTGCCAATCACCGCGATCGGCAGCATGATTCCAGCGGTTTACAGGACAGAGATAACGTCTTCGCTTGAAGATACCATCATTGAAGATTGCATTTGGATGGAGAATCGTGTTCTCGATCAAGTTATTCGCTGTGTTATTTATGCGCAACGCGATGATTGGCTGAACATGTGTTTTGCGGGAATGCAGACGCAAGGGCCTTGTTCATAAATAGTGCGGCTATTACTCGAGTAAATACGGTAATTTATTCACGAATTACCCAGCACAATCCCTAATTAAAATAGGCGAACCTAACGTTAATGTACAGTAACGTCACATTCCGATCTTGGAAAAGTAACGAGAACGCGTTCCTTTCAAACCACTGTAACTGTAACGGGAACTCGTCCCTAGATAGAGGATGCGCAAGGAACGATCTTTCGTTCCTGTTTTGGAGGAACGTGTATTTGCTGAGCATGCATGGTAAAGGTGCAGTATCATAAAATATAACAGTGCAACGGAACAGAGTCAATCGCAGTTTTAAGGAGACAGTGGTGTAGCCAGGGAGGGGGGGGAGGGAGCTGGATCATATTGGGGAAGAGGGGGTTTTGACCACTCTCCCCTTCGGGTCATGTAGGTAGTGATTGCGCCCTCCAAACTAAAAAATTTAGGCTTTACATTTTGTAGAAGGAACATGAGTCCTTTCCACACTAGGGTTATAAAACTTACTTGGAAAATGTACACCCAACATACAGCAGCTACCGTTTCGCGCTGCAATGTATATAAAACAGACTTGTGCCTATCTCAAATACACTACTCAAGATACTGTATTTCAAATACTTTTTGAAGTATCTTGGTGTCTTGCAAATACTTTTGATGGAGAGTATTTGATACTCTATTTTAATTACATTTCTGAGTGTCTTGTCCTCATTATCTCAAATACATTTTTTTGACATTCTGCCATTTTCTGAGGTTTCTGGTATGAAGTGGCGTGGGCGTGGCACGAGGAAACTTGAACATTCTTTCGAGCAAGCAAATCCTCTTGCTACCTCCGATAAGCTACGATGACTTAGATGGAGCTTATGAAAACATCGCTTTTGTGCCGATTGTGACTATATTTCACACCAACGGTCGTACAATGAAGGTTTTCCCCCTCGCCCTCCCAAAGGCGCCTGTTTTTCGCAGGGTTTCCCCCGAAAAAATCCTCAAACAAAAGGTGTGGTTTTATGGATGTAAAGATTGCCACACTGAGGCGCAACGCAGAACGGGAAACGACCCACGGCAACAATCCAGACTTCAGTGTCAAGAAAATAACAAATAGAAGAAAAACAGATATAAAAACAAAAAGAACACACTTTTTTTTTCCTGCTTGCTTATTTGATTTTGCTACGGCGAAACGCCGAGGTTTCTTTTGTTTCTTTTCTTTTTGTCGTCAGTCCGGCACTTATTGCTCTCGCGAACACTGTCTGTAAACGAACATTGATAAGCAGAGGACAGGTGAGGAAACTAACTACGAGAAGGATGACCTCTCGAAATGCAAACAAAGCGTTTCCCAACGTTGAGTGCCTTTCTGAACGCAACTTAATAGAAGAAGGTGCGACGAGTGCCATGGCTATTATGTGGTCTCTCTCTGTTATCCATTCACTCATTTCCGTATCCTAAGTTCGTTTATACTGAGCTCGCCATATAGGGAATACGGATTGTAGATAAACGATGCGTCTAAGGTCCGCCGCAGGACCTGATAGTGTTCAGCGATGTCAGTATTCGCAACATTCAGCGGTGGTGGTACCGCGTGAGGTTCGGGATCCTAGCTCCTGGATGATCGGCTTCACAAGAAAGGTGCTTGCCTACACCTTCGTGGTGGGAAAAAATAAAATAAGGCTGCTCGTATAAAGCAAAACTAGAATTAATTACGCGTCGCAGACCCCCGCCTCTTACTGCTGTTCTACGACGATTATCCAGATGACAGCCATTTTTATAGGCACCAGCGCGCCCTTTATAGGTCGTGAAAGTTGCAAATAGCTGAAGCGACCTCTTTTTTTTTCAAAAATGTTTTGTAACATATGTCAGTGATATTCTGCTCCTTATGGATGGACTGCATAAAATAGCCCTAAGATGTTTTTTTGTTTTCCGTTTTGTGTTGTCCCGTGCTAATAAACCATTCTAGTTTAACCCGTACGAAAATGTCAGATATGGCCCTGACCTATTTTATATACGGCCATATATGATCATATAAGGAGTGTATATGCTCCCATATATGGGAGCATATACGGCCAGATATCGCCATATAAGCGGGCAAATACTGCCAGATGTGGCCGAATAAGTGCGTAAATACGGCCATATATCGCCATATACGCGTGCAAATGTAGCCCCTGATAATGATATATGGGCCCGTTTCGGTCGTGCAAGCAATAAGTCATATGCACTCGCCAAGACACTAGTTGATTGATCTATATTGCATGAGTATCATATAATTGGTTAGCTATAGTTAACATTGTGGGGATTGTGATCTCTCAACATTCTGTCGCGTCAGCGTTTTGGCGCGCCGTGGCGGCCGCGCCGACGTAGCGAGAGGTGGCGCTGCTTACCACTGCGAGTGGCTTCCTCCTCTCCCCCTTTGGGGCGATTTCCGTAACGAACCCCCGCACAAAGGAGATCGACGTGTCGCTCCTTGATTGGCCACTTCGCCCCCGCCGTTATCTTAAAACCAGCGGACAGCAGGATCTCGCTTCTCTCTTCTTCCTGGGATTCGGCGGCGGCGACAACGGGGAACCGTCCGGCGCACCAGTGAGCGTTCACCCCCGTCCTTCGTACCTTTGTGAACGACCGTTCGGCCGTGGGCGATCTCCACACCGACGGCGTTCACCAGCTTATAGCCGCTGTGTTCTTGTTATTTTGTTTCATTGTAAATAAACAGTTTATCACCGTTACCAACGTGACTGGTGTCTGTTTGCGCTCAACGAGCAGCATGCCACGCGAGTACGAACCCGTTTCGCGGTAGAGCGTCTCGCCGCGAACGTGGTACTCCCAAAGGCAGTGGCCCAAAGGAGAACCACAACATCCTTAAAGGGATACTGAACCGAAATTTGGATTTCGCAAAGTTAGGCTGCAGAAGTGTTGAACCGGGCGTTACGAACTCCAAAACATCCCTCGTACATCGATATCTCAAACGGAAGGCCGTACTTTTGGAAAAGAAGGGCGCGAAAAAGCGAGTTCATTGACGTAACTGTCCTCCGGGAGAATTTGAGAATGAGGAGAAGCGGCTTCGCTTCTCTCCTTTTCGCTTCGGTTCACCAGCTTGACGGGACGTAGCGAGGAGGAGGGAGAATGGGAATCGTGACGTACCTTGTGTCGTCGGCCTCGTCGGCCGGGTTCAATCGCGCACTTATTTTCCAAAAAATACGACGATCTGTTAGATATATCGCCGTATGAGTGATATTTTTTTGGTTTTGCAGCTTCCCGCCTATCCGTCCGGCCTTGTTTAGTGAGCTCGAAATTTCGGTTCAGTACCCTTTAAAGTGAAGTTATTCCAGGTATTTGGACCAATTAACCAATTGCACATTTTGAAGATTGAAAGACAAATGAAATTTGGTTGTATGTTTGACGTGTGACGAAGTGCATAAGATCGGAAAGCGAGTAATCAAATAATGGATTTTAGATCGCAGCTCTTAGGCGCTCGTTTCCGAGTTAAGCGGTGTCGGCGTCGCCATCGGTGTAACCGCCCTACTAAATGTAGCGAGAAATTGAATTGGTACTTATGTCACGTGACGTCAATTCTCCTTCTAAATATAGCAGTGAAACTAATTTTGTTCATGGTTCCCCACTAAATTGAGCGGGGAAACACGAACCGTTAGTTTACTCAAGATGCAAGACGCTACTTCGCCGTCCCGAATCCTTTTCCCTTCGAATGGCTGCGAAGCCGTTGCGCCCGGAGTACCCTACCTTCCAAAAACAGTTCGCGCAGCATCGCAACCTTCCGTTTGCGAGCGTCTTCGATTCATCGTGTGTTGAAAGTAGGAAGATGTGCTGTCCGTGGCGTCTTTTATGTGTAACTCTTTGGTAAAAAAGTTTGAAATTTAAAAACGCGAACCTAACAGTGTACACATAATTTTAAATTTATTTGTAAAAAAAAAAAGATATACATATTTATTTATCAATTTATTTGTGGACATAGTGCGCAAAAAAATTGTCGCGCTTATTTTTTCACTTAAAATTATAATGTGGGTTATACGGCGTAAAACATAGTATCTTCAAACTCGCATCGTTTTGGGTCACTTTCGAGCTGGACAGCTTCTTTGGAAGTTCAAAAGCTGGACTTCATAAAGCTGTAGTTCACTCGGTATTGACAGCAGGGTAGACGCTATGCATGTTTTGGGCCAATCGTGTCTCCGGTTAGGGTCACGTGACTACAGTCTAGAAGCTGGTGATAAAGCCGAACACGGCACCCGCCTGGAGCCTAAGGCCCCCCCACACATAACATTCACTGCACTATCAACCTTGGGTACAAGTGACAAATCCGCTCGTTGTGGTCGTTGATGCCCCATAAAATAAGACTTGTGTGTGTTCACTCCCGTTTTGGCCCTTCCTTCTCTCCTTTCCTCTCTCTCCCTAAGCTGAAAGCGAGGTAGAATGTGCGTGGTCTCGTGGTTTGACGAATGACGCATTAGCCGTTGACAATCTGGGAATCCGTTTATCCGGACCTAGTTTGGCATGTGTTGGGCCCTGCGTGGCTGCTGCGGATTTCTGCTTCTCCAAGCGATTTCTTCAAAGAAGCCCAAGAATTCTTTGTGATGCGTTTAGTGTTCCGTTCTGCAAATGACAGCTTGTGCTACATCGTGTTGAATCTTCCCGGACACCTTCCTTCTCGTTTTTGTGTTTGAGTGGTGGTTCTGCTGTAGCCGTGTCGACATGTATCTCGGATTACACCTTTCAAGTCCCGTCTCATCAGCGTAAGTGCGCTGCAACCTAGTTCGCGACAATTGATCGTTTTCCTAAAAGTACTCTTCCAGGTTACCTATAGAATTAGGCCGTGTCTATCTCCTGGCAGACGGGAGAGTAATATCTCCGAAATTCTAAAAACATGTCACAACTGCAGGTAGAATACCGATTTTTTTTTTTAATTCTCCCTGCGTTTCGTGATAACGCGTTCCACAATCACCCTCTCGTGGATGCACGTTTCAGAGGCACACGCTTTGTCGGTTTCATCAGCATTCGTTAAGCGAATGTCGATAATCCTGCTTTCCCTGGGAATTAAGTAGAGCAAAATCAGGAGTAGCGTAAAGCGCAGCTCATGTAAAAATTAATAAAAGTTGGTACATGCTCAATATCCAATTGGCATTTTTCTTATACAGACGAGAAGTCACTTTTCGTAGTTATTTGTAGAAAACAACAACATACCGGGTGTTTTTTTCTCTTTTTTTTTTCTTGCAGATTTGTTTTGAAAAAAAAGCCGTGAAAGCTTCATTTATGCGGTTTGTGCGAGTGAGTTAAACGCTCAGGGGGACATTAGGTGGGTGGCTAATCCTTTCGATAAGTCGTCTAATTAATCAAAATTAACTTTTAATTAGTGAAAATAGACATGGTTTCAATTAGAAACTTGCTGAGCGTCGTCCAAAGCCCCTAAATCAGTTTTTTGTAGAAAGACTTTGAGTGCGTGTGAAGCGCAGTAGTGCGCTGAAGTTACCACTCGTAAAGCAGGTACAAGGCTGGAGTTAGATAAGAGACGGAAAAATTGCACGGGCGCCTTACCGAAACCCCTAGCCTTGTACCTGCTCCACGAGTGGTAACTTTAGTGCACTACTACGCTTCCCACGCGCTCAAAGTCTTTCTGAAAATGACTAATTTAGGGGTTTTGGACGACGCTCAGCAAGTTTCTAATTCGAACCATAAGTCTATTTTCACTGATTGAAAAGTTAAGTAGTGAATTTAAATTAATTAGCCGACTTATCGCAAAGATTAGCCACCCACATAATGTCCCCTCGGGCGTATAACTCACTCGCAGAAACCGCATAAGTGTAGCTTTCCATGGCTTTTTTTAAAAACAAATCTGCAAGAATAAAGGAAAAAACACCCTGTATATAAAGGTTGCCTTATTTGATTGGGACATATCAGGCCTGATATGGGAGGCAGATATACCCCTATTTGGCAGAACCAGATATGGATATAAAAAAAATTGGGCAGATCTGGCTAGACAAGCCTTATATAAACTGATCGGCTTGATATGGCGAGATATGCCCAATTTTTTATGTAACCATGCTTTTATATATATATATATATATATATATATATATATATATATATATATATATATATATATGTGTGTGTGTGTGTGTGTGTGTGTGTGTGTGTGTGTTCAGATATGCCATTTTCGTAAGGGTAACCAGATTTGCGCAACTGTATAATTGTGTTTGCCACTGGCGTCAATACAAATTACGCAATGTGGAAGTATCCTCAAAAGTAACTGAATTACATTTCTACTCTATGTATTTCTACTCTACTCAAGATACTTTACAGTGAATGTAACTTGAGTAGCATTTTAAATACTTTATGAAGCAGGCATTTAGTAGCTTAACTTAAATACTTTTCTCGAGTATGTTGTCCAACACTGATATAAAGCAAGCGATAATTGCTCGTGCAAACCAATAGCTGCTGCAGGTCCATTGCACTGCCTTGGCATTGCAAAAAGGATAACAAAGCTCTACAACGTAAAAAAAAAATGGATTAGACGTGCTTTATTTAGCTCATTCAGGATCACAAACTAGGTCAAATTTTTTCGAACCCGAATTTCGCACAAATGGGTTCTTTTCTCTCTCTCTGGTCATATCGCAACAAAAAATAAAAGATGTTCGTTCAGTCCCGGCGAAGATTTTGCAGGTCGCTGTATAATTCCTTCTTTGTGTATAACAATGTCGAACCAGCTACAGCCCTGACCATATAATGCAACCAGGGCAACTGATAACTCCCCGACTAAGCTCCATGCCACTATAGTCGGTGACAGGTCAAGAACGAAGTGGAAGCTCCCTCCCACCACTTTCCACTTCTTTAGAGCGAACGGTGGAGAAGAGGTCGCCTCGTCTCCATCGTTCGCCCTATTAAAGTGGAAAGAGGTGGGAGGAGCCTCCACTTTGTTCTTGACCTGTCACCGACTATAGAGCGTGTAATCTCTGTCATATTGCTCATTTCGGCAGCAGGTTGAGCACTGACCGCACGACGGCCATGTACAGAAAGAAGTTCGTAAGTTGCGCCACCACTCCTATCGGATGGAGTTCGTTGTATCTGGCCTTTCCGTCGAAAGATGGCGATACTAGCCAAAGAGATGAGCTAGAGCGCCAAGATTTAAGAGAGGGAGCAACCCAAACCATGGAGAGTGTTTGCAATTTAACGGTGGACACCTAGCATGCTGCCCCCTACGCAGACCGATCACTCATGCGGTACCACGCATGCGCGTGGCGCCCCGTGGCCACGAGAATGGCGGACGGAGAGGCTTGGTAAAGGCTTTCGCCTCCTCCCCGCAGCTTTGCACTCGGGCGGGGGTCGCGAGCGCGTCCACAAGACGCGACCATGTAATGTTGGCTTTAGCGTCTGCGACTATAAAGGCGGCGCTGTAGCGATCGATCCTGCACGAGCCACGTTCGAATGCAAGCGTTTGTCAGTGTCTGCTCGTGCACGTTAAGGGAAACAAAATAAAATCGGCGAAAAATTTACAGCTCGTGCCCTTAGCGTCCCCTCAAAACGCCAAGAATGCATTCGTTTCAATTGTCTAATGCATGCTCCTTTTTTTTCTTCTTTTTTTATGACGTGTTTTACCAATGTTTGGGAGTGTAAGAACGCGCAATCGAAACGCGATCTAAAAATGTTCGATTTTGCTCGCCAGGAGTGCTGCTCAAAACTTGAGAGCTACAGGTCTATTCCAGACATGATTTGTAAATCACGTGACGCCAATCGATCAATTGGAAACACTCCCAAATCTAGGCACACTAGGGTAAATAGTTTCCGTCGACAGGCGGCGATGTAACTGGCTAGGTGGCGTAAGCGACCGCCCGATCCAAAGGGCTCAGCTGGAGTCATCTATCCATTCATCCATCCGGATGTAATCGAACATTGCGTTTGACGGAAAAGATAGTAAAATCCCGTCTCTGTGAGATTTAAGAGCAAACAGACTCGTCGTCGGTGTCCGTTGTGTTTTCTATTCTGCATAGCCGCGCTTTAAATCTTGAATATTTTATCAACAAATTCTCCCGCTTAGTTTCAGATGTGTTCAAACCTCGTTTCACAACGCTAGATCAAGTGCATAGAAATCACTGCTAAGCGATGCAATTGTTTTCTGCTTGTTCAAAGTGATTCTCTTTTTGTCTAATATATGCAATTCAAATGAAGGACTTCGTGGTGTTTTCAGCTTTTGTTGTTCATTGTTAACCATACACATTCCCGATGATGGTTGGTGGCGTGGATTATTAAGACTGTCATATATTTGCCTTTCTTCACAGCCTTGGTCTCGTCCGCATGCATTAGGCTACTGTCGCATCAAAAAAAAAAAAAAATTAAAGCCGACATTACAGCATGCACAAATTCTTTTTTTTTTTTTTTTTTCAGAAACAAATTTGATAAAAGTTTGTGAAAAGATTAGGGCCCATTTCGATAGCGGTAAATGAGGTAGCGCTGTGCGATAACATCTGCACGTTTTTTCACGTTATCGCCGATTGCTTTTGTCAAAAGCTGCGTGTAAAGTAACAAATAAAAAGAAAAAAAAGTGTGAACCCGGTTCACTATTGCGTTCACATTACGCACGAATCGGGGGCATATCGCTGCGCAGCAGAACGTAGCAACGCGTTGGCATCGCATCTCTCACACGAAGCGCGGTTGCTTGTTTACCTGGGTTATTATCTGTCGGTCGGGTCAGTGGTTTCGTTTCCTCGCCTCTACCAAGATGGTGGACGTAGCCTCTCGGAGCGCTACTAAATGGCACTCTACATATCGCATATCGTTTATTTGTATTTGATTACCAGCTAATAATTCCGATTGGGTTCTATTTTTTTTTTTTCAATTGGTTACCTACTGCAACGAGCTGGCGGTTCTCATCGTCCCCCTCTGTTCGATAACGCCTTTTTTGTGGCGCTTCACTAAGTTGACCTTCACCGCTACAGGCATGAATTGTGCAATTCATAGTCTCTAATTACCTTCTCTACTATTGCCCTTAGCTGATACTCTTTAATGCTTAGATATGTGGCGCACTTCTATCGGCACTTTTGACGGTTTCGAATGTGTCCTTGGCGAATGCAGAGAGACATAGATGTATTTGGGTCACTCAACTGTGGACTGCTTACTGCGTGATCATAACTCGGGGCACCGTAGAAATTTTTTCGAGAAATTTTGCGGTAGATTTATGTTATGTCGTGCATAGGTTTTTACTTCGATTAAACAAATGGATATGGCCTCCATTTCCTCACTTGCAGATGACACATAGGTGAAGAGTAGCACCATGAGCGCAAGAGAAGACCTGTCTTGGCCGCAGCGGGCATCGCAGTTTGCGGGAAAATATACCACGCGGCTCTGATATATACTACCACGCACCACACATCATGGCGTTTCAGCTCATATTGGTCGCGATAATAGAAATGATGAACAGAAAGTACCCATGCTGCCTAAGACGAGGTTGCATGTGTCTGGGAGCAATCACAACTTTTAACTTAACGGCATATGGTCTCTGCTTGTCCTCTTGTTGCCCAGAAGACCTCCGAACTTTTCTTAATTTAACCCCCTGGCTGCTGATCGGCCTTGTTCTGGATGTCCAGCCCTTGCAACTGCCTCCACTCATCTGTGGCTCTTTGTTGTTTCTACTTCTTTGATTAGCCATCATGCTGGAACAAGGAAGAAACAGCATACAGTGAAGGTACAAGGCTACATACATCTCACACTTATATAATACAAAAATAATGATTGTGGACCTTACTGTACAGCGTGTTTAGCCGAAAAAAATGATTGTGGACCTTACTGTAGAGCGTGTTTAGCCGAAATAACTGACGTCTAGGGCTCGACCCATGTTGAACGGTGGGTGGTGAGATGCTGCCATGTCCACAAGCGACACTGACAAGAGAAGGTAGGTGGGAATCGGAAGCTGTCACATATGAGATACTCTGTTTCTAGAGGTACTACCTTTGCATTCAATTTCCTTAGAGGTACACCGGGCTATAAGTGAATTCCGAGGTATGTTGTATATACCCTGTGAACTCTTTTTCATGCATTTAAATATAACTGGTCAATTGACTTTTTTCTAACTGTGCGGATTTTTTTTAAGCCTGTAGTTTGATGATATTTGTTTGTGTGCATGATTTCGCAGACTGCAACAAACCTCAAGTTCGTTCGTGTATAACGGGATTTGCCATGGATTGTTTTATTTTACCAGCAAAGTGGTGTGAAACCTTCGTTTCGTTGAAGTTGCGCAGGTAGTATAAGGTGTGAACAAGTAATTGATTAAGTTTGAGTCCCGTCTTCCAGTCACGTCGTATCGCGTATACGTAACACGTACTAGTAGAAAAAAAAAAAAAAAAAAAAACGTTAACCGGGTACGCCCGATGTACACTGCGTCCCAGAAAACACGCTCGTATCTGGCCTTGCGTGGAGGACAGCACGAACACTAAAACATTTATGCACCTACCGGTAATGAACTTGGAGCAGAATCCCGATCGGTAAAATGAGACGTCGGCTTGTCGGCTTCTGCCCGCGGGGGCCCTTCTGGAACGGATTTGTATCGTGATTCTAAACGCGCGTCAAATTAAAACACCAAGCGAGGCTATAACCGAAAAGAAACGCCGCCTAGAAATGTATATTCACCGAGCGATCACCGGCAGTGCGACCGGTGAAGTTTAACTTACATGACTTCGGACGAGCGAAGCGCAGGGCAGTGAACCCGTGAAGGCTAACGGCCACTGCTAGATTTTGTCTTACCATGTCAGTTCATCATTATGGGCGGTTCTGAATGTTTTTCTAAAATTATTAACGTTACTCTGATTGATCTGCAGTATCGAGACAGTATAAATAAATAAATAATCAAAGAAAGAAATTTATAATTCACCAAACTTTTTGAGGGGCGCTGTCAACGCCCAATTACAGAAAGTAGCTTTGAGTGGACCCACTGTAGCTCATACACTGTGCAAGCGACCAGTGCGTTTTAAGAAAGCCAATTTATTTATTCGATTGATTTAGTTATACATACATTCAACTGCTTCGGGCTAGTTGCAGGAGCACAGAGGACAGAAAGAAATGTGCACATCTTAATAGTGACGTCAAGTTGGAAGCAAGTAAAAGTGACCGAAAAGTGGGAGGTATATTTTGTCTACTTGGAAATATTTATGCTATTGTTGCGACATAAAATCTGCAGAAGAGGCCCAACCCCCAAAAAGCAAAGTTCCACCCACACAGAAGAAGGCCAGTTGCCACCTTCTGGTAAAATACTGCTTAGTGGCAGGTGCTAAACACCATCGAGCAGACAGTGCCGTATATTTTATAATAGAGAGTTTCAGTAGATCGTACGCTGAGGAAAGCAACCCAGTGGGCGCGTGCTCGATACATACCTCGAAGTGACGGCACGAGCTCCCGCTAGTAAAGCAAAGCTCTATCGTACCATCTACTAAAAGTCCCTAATGTTCACTACAATGAACTATATGTGGATAGAAGCTCATGTTTTGTGGTGTCTCATTTTGTGACGCAAGGGCGTTTTGACTGGGTATAGAACTTTTTCTCCTAGAATTCAGGGTCAGAGCTTCTCTTGCATAGATCTTACATTGCAACAGACTTGCAGTAGCAATGTGGTGCCTTTGCGGATACCTGTTGCTATACTGCCCCCTACAAGGGGCAGTAGCAACATGGGAAACTTAACACAACTCCAATAAAAAGGGATATTTTCTATCAAAAAGCTAAGCAACAAATATATTAGAGCTTAGAGTCATAGACAATATCTTTTTTATGTACCACTGGGCGCGTTAAGTCCGCGCTCCTTTACTCCTACTCCGACGCTCCGAGTGTCATACTCCGAGCGCAGCAACTAAACGGGACATCCATGGGGCAGGAGCGGGACACACCGAAACTATCGACGAGCCACACAATCTTCTTCCGACCGCACGGTTATGACGAACCCGACATCTCCTGGATACGAGTGCAGCAGCCGAAAATATTTCGAAGATAAATTCATTAGGCCTGTGTGGAGCGGCAGGGTGTAAAGTAATATAGACGGCGACGCTATAAAGTTTCTACGAACGTTTTAATATTCCTGAAAGGTTTGAAGACGCGCTACGAGCACATATGTGGAAAGTTACCTTGGCCGATCTATTTATTGACCCTGCATGCTGTTCATATTTAAACGAAGACAACATTCTTGAACCCGCTTGCTGACGCAGGACACCCTCAAACTTCCCAGATATTTCGTGTTCCGTCTTGCGAGACGGAAGCCGTCGACGTGCCACGCCATTACCGGCACACCGTCATTCAATAGATAGAGGGTCAATTCGTTTTCAGGCGAGATGCATGAACTTTTTCCGCAACGCTAACTGGTGTTTCGGCTTTCTAATCAAAATATATTGATTCGCTGGAATCAGCATTATAAAAAGGGCAGCAGTCCTATACTGTGTTCTTATCTCGACAACTTTTGTATCGCTGTGCTGTCGGCACGCTCGTTCCATAGATGAATTCGTTTTCAGGCGAGACGCACGAACAAACCTTTCCCGCAACGCTAACTGATGTTTCGGCTTTCCAATCGAAGTATCTTGATTCGCTGCGGCTGAGCTAAGCATTTTAAAAAAACGGCAGCAATCCGACTGCCTTTCGACAGTGTTGGTGGTAACCCGTTACAAGTAACGGCGTTACCGGTGACATAGTAACGTACTCGCTACGTTTTAAAAAGTGTAACGGGTAACGTACTTACGTTCCTTATGTCGAGTAACGGGCAGTGGCGGATCCAAGGGGGGGAGGGGGGGGGGGGGGGCGATCGCCCCCCCAAACGCCTCGCCAGGCAACCCCCCCCCCCCCCCCCGGGGTTCTTCGTCAGCTCGAAGAAAAAACGCAAGCAATCGACGCGAGGGACAAAATATTAAAACAGCGGTGGGTGGACGCGCCTGCTAGGCGCTTCCAAAGTGGGGTTTATCTCCGTCAAGGTCACGGTACGTCTTCCCGACAGGGACGGCGCCAGGAGTTTCGAAGTGGAGAGTCAGTGGGGGAGGCGCACCAAATATCAGGGTCCTCGACTGCAGGCACACTTCCAAACAAAGCTAGCACGTCGAGCAAAAAAAAAAAAAAAAAAAAAAATTGGCTTGCTCTTTATGTTCATACAGCCTTGATGGAGATGCGCCTCAACGGGTAATCGGTCTCTTATCTGTAGATGAGAAATTTGGCCAGTGCGGTACAACCGCTAACCTGGGGTTTTTAACGTGCATCACGCAGTAGTGATCACACGAACGCGTGCCGGTACGAAACTCATCCAGATCGAAGCGGGCGGGGGCGGCGGGGATCGAACCCAGGAGGTTCCCAGCGCAAGCTTTCGCTCCACGCTCCGAGCTGAGACGCGTTAGCCCACTCGGCCACTTCCTCCCCTGACGTCGAGCACGGGGGGAAAATACCTTCAACATATCTAGTCCCCTTTCTCTCTCTCTCTCTCCCTCTCTCTTTTTGGAGGTTGTCTGCGAAAACTTTGTGCCCTGAAAGCTCCCAAACGCAGACGCCAAGCAGCCTTCCTCAAGGGTAGCGGATTATCCTTCCTCTCTAGCGGCCGCCTTTTCATCACTTTTCGTTTAATGGTTTCTTCGTGGTTCTGGGCTTGTCTTTTGGCATGTCTTTTTTGGCTTGCTTTGAGATGCTGTCGCCCACGGGCTAACTAAAGGTATCTTATTTGCACGGTGTGCTCATTGCCAAGGGAAGTGCGGAGAGAAAGTACCACGAGGAGACGTTCCAGGGGGGGATGCAGCTTGTACAACCAGGTGACCAATTGCTTTTCTTCTCAACTGAGGGAAGAAGCAAATGCTCTGGGCACAGTGTAGTCCGAGTCTGAGCTTCTCCTGAAGACGCTCCGGACTTCCCCACGACCTTGGCTTAAACAAGGCCGCTTTCGTCCTCGCCCCCATCCCTCACTGAAGATCAGCGCCGCAGCGCGGAATACAGAAAGAAGCCGACGAACGCCAGAAGGGGGAGGTGTTTCCTCTAATGGGCTTCATACTGCCTGCGGTACGACTTCTCATTGCGGGAAGCTAATAGGGAATTGTAGTAGACCGTTTTTCTCCTCCGCTACGGTATCCCCGAAGAAAACGCCGCAGCTGCGCATGCGCGCCGCCAGCCTTGTCTGCATATTTCAAGGTCTTGTAGCGGATTACTGAGCGCTATCCGGGTGCCTAGCGGGCTGCGGAAACGGTCTACTACAATTCCCCATTAAAAGAAAGATAAACGGTACGAGGCTTACACGGGGTCCTCAAGCCGACGCCGTAGGCATTTATTTGTATACAATGCCGTTTGAACTTAGGGTGGCGGGACATATTTTAGGAAAGGCGCCCGCTACACATTGTCTCCCCTTGGCGCCGTCTTTACTTTTCGAGTTAAACGCGGCTTCTGTGGATTGACGGCAGGGCTTTCGCGCGGCTTTGCAGGAGCGAATATGTGTGTGTCGAACGGAACAGAGGTGGGGCTTGCTGGTTTGCAACTGCGGTTTCGAATTCCCTACGTAGGGACTTGGGGAAAACGAGCCCTTTCAAAGATGCGACTTGTAGGAAATCGCGTACCGCCGCCGATTCGCCGTTTCCCACGTGGTCCGTCAACACCCGAGTCCAGCCTGGTTGTTTCACGGGAGCGGGATTCCGCTCCCAGTTTATTGGTACAATAACACAGAACGCTACAAAACACTCAATATAAACTACAAATACAAGCTACATTACACAAATATTTACAAACGCACGTTAAGCCCAACGCTAAACACAAAGCAGGACCCTAAAGCGCGATCCAAACCAACGCCTCTTTTTGCGCCTGTAGGTCGTGCGGCTGCGGATGTGACGCATTTCGTGGCGTTTTTGCTGTTTCCGGGCGCGCTTTCTGAGTCAGAACCGTGCGCTTTGGTTTGGACGGGCGAAACTTCGGCACGAGCGCACAAGCAAAGTGCAACTGCGACAGACTGGCCGGCCAGACGGCGAGAGAAAGAGAGAGAGATCGCGTTGTCATGTTGGAAGAGAATAAAAGGGGGGAGGAGAGGGCAGCCAGACGGCGAGAAACGCGGAGCCGGAACTAGCTTGCCCACCACCGATTGGCCGGGACACAGGAGCGTCCTACTACGTCACCGCGCGTTTTTGTGCGCGTTGAGAAAGAAGTTGAAATTATCCAACTTTCTTGTGCGCGCCCGGAAGGAGCGAAGAAGTGGCGCGACGTCACGAAAATACGTCACATCCGCAGCCGCACGACCTACAGGCATAGAGTAATATAGTAAACGTAAAGAGAGGACACTGAAGCCGATTCGCGGCCCAGATAGTGCGTTTCATACCCTCCGCTACGTGGCGCTTTTCTGTAATTTGGTTAATATTAATTAGAGCTCTGTCTCCGAAAAGTATTTATTTTTTAAATTGTTATGCTTTACAGTTATTTAAAGTACTTAAAACGACTAATAGTGTTAATCAAATACGTCACAAAAACCACGTGATGAATGGCGCCTGCCATGGCCTGCCTGCCTCGCCTGCCTGCCCGCCGTCGCCTCTGCTCGTCCCTGCGTCGTTCGTCTGTGCCGTGCGTGCCGTCCATCTGTGCTTTCTGCTGCATCATGTTCGGTCGACTTTGCATCAATCAAGGTGACGCATGACCGCCCGCGTGCTCGCATGCTCGGCGTGAATTCGTGGAGCCGATCGGTTCGAGCTTCTCGCGCTGTTGTTTCTGCCGGGCTGTCTGGCTGCACTTGAACGTGTGTGCATGTTGATTTTCGATAAGATTGTTTTAAAAAAAGAATATAACTTACGACCCTGCACACGACATTGTCCATGGGCTCACAGATGACGGTGTTGAACGACCCTCTAACATTGCAGATAGAGCCTTTGTCGTTGTGCTGTCTGAAATTTCCAGGAGGTGCGTTTAGCCCCTTGCATACACTGTTGCGCGTACTTCAACAACGTCTTCTGTTTAACGCAGTCTCCTCATTTCTCTCATTCGGGAGCTTAAAGGGGCGGTGCAACGATATTCAATTGGAATGTTTTTCACTTTACACGAGCTTACTGGCACTAGTGAAACTCAAGGATACTCGCACGTAACGCCACTGACCAAGAAACTCCTTTGTTGCGCTGTAATTTCGAGGACAAAACCGAGTGTTTTCATTCAATCTCTCCTTCGAAAAACCTGATGACGTAGCTGGGCGGTAGCAGTACCGCCCTGTGACGATATTTGTATACGGTTCATAGACTGGTCCCGAGCATGGCGTGGACACTCGATTTGGGCTCGTGATAATCAACAGCTCGAGAAACATTTGGGGAGTGTCCTGTGTCCAATCGCTGCAATGACGACAACAGCCGAACCATAACATTGTCTGGAACTCAGCGCGTGTCCTGTGAAATGCCAACTCCAGCGCATGGCTATGATCAACATTGGCGGCATATAATCGGCTCCAGATCACGGGGCCGCTTGTTCTGGCTGCGAGTTGAGGGGGTGAACTCTGCTCGTTTTTCTTTATCTTTTTTCTGCGACTTCGATTGCGTGTGGTGAAAACGAACGGGTATTTCACAGATCATTAACGTCAGGGATTCGTCCTAGGCGGTATTCGAGTAAAATACAAATATCAGTGTATCGCCCCTTAAAGACTGTTGGCTTCACAGTAAAGGCTGTGGCCTGTGGTTAGGGAGCTTCAAACGTAAGCTTGGTGTGTGTGATGATAAGCCTTTTTTTTTTTTTAATTGACAACGAACACGTTTACTTTGTCTTTGATGTTCCGCACCTTCCCAAAACACCCAAGAGCAATCTCCAAGCCAACAAACTTTGCATTGGAAATGAGGTCATTGAGTGGTCTTCTATTGTGAACTTTATTGTTCTATCCATGAGATGAGCTTGCAATTGGCTCCAAAACTTACTGAGAGACACATTTTTTCAAGAACCTTTTTGTAACATGGAAAAAAATTGTGCCCCACAGGTACTGAGTGCCTCACTCTTTCTTGTAATCATATCCGTTGTTTATGCCAAGGATCTTCCTGAAACAGTCCTGGCTACAGCCTATTTCTGTGATAGGATGTGCATACTTTTTGGTTGTCTAAATAGCTAAAAAATTCAAGACGACAGGGCAGAAGTTGCGTCATGCCATTCTGAAGGAAGAATCTGAAATACTTGATTTTCTCCACTAGTAACTCGGATGGATTTCAGCATGGCAGTTCCAAAGTAGGAGGTAGCCATAAGTCATCTTTGGGTGGCAAGTTGTTATAAAAAGTGTCCTCATGCTCTGGGATGAGCTTTCAAGCAGCCATGACTTTAAGTTCTTACTTACACGACGCCTGCAGCAAGACACACTTGAGAACGTTCTTGGAGCTATATACGACAAATGCTGGGCTTCTACAGAAACCCAAATGTGCATCAGTTCACCTCAGGACTAAAACACCTCCGGATAAAGAAACTGTTCAAACTGTCGGACAATGAAAACGTAGAGGATGACAAGGCTGACCTCCTAAAGGAGTTGCAAATAGCTTCGCACCATGAAAGTTTAATTTCAGACATTGTGGAATCTCTTCCAATTGATAACTTCCCGCCACTAGAGGATACTTCTGAGCTGGCATCAGACATCAGGTCTAACATAATCTCGTCCACTTTTTTATTACGTTTGGGGCTATTTGATCAAGCTTTTGATTGAACAGACAACTTACAGCTGTGGCTGTTCACAGCTGCTGGGATGAGTCCAATAACTTGACCAGGCCTCACCAGTACTGTCTTGTTCCTAAAGCATACCACGTGCCTGGAAAATTCTTCGGGAACTTAGTAGTACCGTCACAAGCTGCCTTTCATTTCATTCAGCAACTAGAAAATCACTTTCTTCCCATAATAGAGAGTGTGACACATGTTCGAGGAGTCTGTGCCGCCTTGTATAGCACACTTTGAGGTCTGGGTGGTTTTAGCCTTTGCCCAGAAGAGTACCACAAAGGGTTTTTAAAATTGTTTTGCAGAATACGCTTGTGTTGACATGTTTGATTGCTTAACTGGAATTTGGACGAAGTTCGGTTGCACTCTTCAGTTGCTAGTGAGAACGAGACAGGTTTAACTGTTAATAGTGTATTAACAGAGGCGGTTGCCAAACCAAAAACAAAAAGTGCTTATTAAGTGGGCAGTGCAGTTGCTCTCCAAATATTTGTTTCCCCTTTTTCCGGCGAATGTGTATCACTGCTCCCTAACAAAATTATTTCTCCACTTTCTACAAAATTTCTATAGAAAATAGTGTATAGAGGCTAAAAATACTTGAAAGAAAATGTATCCACTTTTGTATCCACTATCCATAGTTCTTCAGCCACTTTTTTTTTTTGAAGCCATATTTCTTTTCTGAACAATTTCGGGGAATGTTTAGAACGTTGAATCTTGTCAGATTTTGAATAGAGTTTTCATTGTTTGGTAATGGCTCGCCCGCAGTGAGTTTGAGGCTATGCAAATTGGTGTTTTTTTATATGTGCCGGAAATCGCGAATTTGTACTATCCGGTCTGTGCTTCGCACTGTTATTATACTCTTATGACTGGTAATGATAGCGATGTCTTATTTATTTTTGCACTTACTTCCCGTACCCGAGTCGGCGTGAAAGTGAATGTATCATACAGCATGTTGTCCGTGGAAAGGTTTTGTTAACTTGGTTCCGCTAAGAATCTGTTACGAAGTTTACGACATGCCGAAGTCCTTCATATTCATTTATTTTTGTGAGTATCGATCTCTTTCGTATAAAACATACAGAGCTTCTGAAGTAAATCATGTAGACATGAATATGGTCCAATAAAATGTGTTCGAACCACTTACTGTTGTTGACCCCAAAATGCTCCACTAGCCAGGAGTCAATGCGGCGATTGTGTAACCTCAATGCTTTACAATAGAAAAAGAACAAGAAATATATATACTTCTGCTTTGTGAAGTAATTTGAAATATTGTATGACACATTTTGCACGGACTCTATCGTAAAAAATAAAGCAAAAGTGCGTCAGTATTAAAAAAAAAAAAAAAACAGCGGCTTTGAAAGTCAAGGAGCTCCCGAGAGCCGAGCGAAGCGGGGAGGAAAGAGAGAGAGAAGGGTACCGGAAAACCAGAGCAGAAACGCCCAAACCGAAACCGAAACTAACTTGACCGGAAACGGAATCAGATTATACTTCATACCGCCTGCTAGGAGCGCTAGCTGTCACTGGTCTATCTGGGCCGCTGGGGCCTATGGCAGTGTCCGCTCTTTACCTTGTGTATATTACTCTATGCTACAGGCGCAAAAAGAAGCGTTGGTTTGGATCGCGCTTTAGGCCTCGCGTCCCGCGATATCCTAGGTCCGGTCGCCACCCACCTGCCTGCCTGCGTCTCGGTCTCGTCCGGTGTTCTTAGAGGCCTCTCGCCCCCTGCCCCCACCGAGTTTATCCATCGATGGGCGAGGAGGTTTCTCCTCACCCGCCACGGGGGCGCCTGCAGCGCCCTCCAGTGGCTAGGAGAGAAAGCGGCGCGTCGGGAGCCGAATTCGAAATCCCGATCGACCCCGCGGCGACGCGACCATGTGATCTTGTCTGAGGCGAGGCAGCTACGCAGCTGCCTAGCAGCCAAGGATTGGCAGAATGGTTTGATGGACGCCCTCGTGAATGCACGGTGCGCCATAGACTATAAATAAATTAAATAAACAGTGCCTGTGCCCGTTCGAGTCAACACCGACTCCCAAACATCCATGCTGCAGTCGTGATCGGCCTTTAGCCCAGTTGAGATTCGCCGACCGGACAACTGCTCTGCCCCATCATACTCTGCACCTGTCCTCTCGACCCTGACGAATGAGCTAACTACCCAGAAACAAGTAAGTGTTCCTTTCATACAGAAAATATCCAGACGAAGTGCAATTGAATATAATTTGGAAGGATCCATTACTGATTGAAGGTCTTGTCTAAGTTTAAAAGGTATAGCTGCCGAACTGCAACATGCTTTCAAAAACATTCAACAATTATTCGCTTTCGTTCTCTCGAGTTGCATCCAGAACACGTGAAAACACGAGTTTGGCTTGGCAATGCCGCATGTGCTGCGCTCTGGACATATACGGCGAACAACCGACGAACTTGCCTGGCAGCGTTCGTTTCGCTCGCTGCGTCAACAGTGTTTTGACGCCGCGAGCAGCATCGAAGCCGCCGGGCCATTTTTGTCGCTTGTTTGCAACGTACTCGCTCCATTGAAGCAACCGGCGACAATGAAAAGTATGTTTTAAAACCACGTTTTTACTATGCCAAGCTTAATCTCAAAGAACAGCCGAGTTTTAGATTAAAACGTTTTTCGTATTGTCATTAGCTGCATGAGCTTCCTCCGTATAGTTGGCAAAGGTTGGCTGTCCGTACATACTCTGCGGGTGTAACGAGAACATATAAATATTCAAGCAAAAGAAGCCCAAAAGTTGTAGCCCTGCCGGAGATATCTGAGCCATCAAGTTACACTGTCTGCAATTGTCACAGCCGCTATAGCACCAAACATTCATCCCCAGTAGTTAAACTTCTTTTTCTATTTCTAGCGCGCTGCCACGCGAATGGAGAAATCCCGTTTCCTATGAACTACAAAATTCCTTGCGTTATGGTGTTCAGAAAGGATAGTGCCACCACAATTTTCTAGATACTTACCTCTAACGTGGTCACCCGAAAGGTTTTAATTCAAAGAGTTCATCCCCGACAGGTAAACCGATACAAAAGCTCTCAGATCTATGTTATGTCATCAGAGTTTAGTAAAAACGATAACTCCACAAAAAAATATAAACACTCACCCCCCCCCCCCCCCCCCCCCGCCGTTTTACACCGAGGAACCGCCCCCCCTAAAATGGAGGTCTGGATCCGCCCCTGGTAACGGGTAACGTTGCTATATTACTCGTTACATATTCTTCCCTTGTTCTTTCCAAGCATGACTATTTTTAAAAGTGGCGAAGCGGAACAGAACAATTCCTATTTCAAAGCACTCGACTGTTTCGTTAAAGCTGCATGATGCACGAACACGACGACCAGAATCATGCGGTAACAGCAGCGCCAAGGCTGATAGTATAGCTGCCACCATCTCTGTCGCCATCCCCGCTCCTCTGGTTCTTCGCTCGTTCGCGAGAGGGCGAGCGGTGGGCTGGAGTTGCGAATACTCGGCATCAATTAGTTTCTGCGTCTTCGTAAGGATAGCGTAGCTTCCATAGCTGAGCAGCCTCGCACTGCTGCGAGCAGTAGCTTCGTCTTGCGTCTCAGTCGCACGCTTTCGCGCAAGTAGCTTCGAGGGCGTTGGAGCACTGCAGAAGCCACGCTATGCCTTGACAAAGTGATATAAAAGGTGCTGAATGTAGACCTTTTTTTCAGGCCGCCGCCATCTTGAGAATTGTGGCGCCGACGATGCCGTCTAGCGGCTTAAACTTTCAAGTACCAGCTGGTTCTAGCAGCATAGGCAACGGTGTGGGTATGGGGCGAATTAGGCTAGACTTGGCTATGGTGAGCTACAATAACTTGGCTGGAAGTTGGCCGGCTGAATCGAGCTGGCTAATGACAAGCCATCATTTTGTTTGCTCGAAAGAACGAGGACGAAGACAGTGGGGTGTTTTGATTTAGTTTACACAACTAGTCTATGCATGTAGGTAAGCTCGGCATTTGACAGCTGAATTTTGAGTGGTGGCACGTGGGCGTTTTCATGCCGTTCACATGCCATGGGTAAATATATCATACCTTTCAGTGATAGCTTAATTAGTGGAGTATGCCTCCCATACTCCACTCGCCGGTTGGCCATACGGGGGAAAGCATAGCGCAGTGTTTTTTGTCCAGCCAGCCAGCCGGCTTCTTCGTTTGGCCTCTATCTGCAGAAATGACGTTTCCCAAAAAATGCAAAATTTTCTTCTGACATTTTTTTTTTTTTTCAACTGCGTTTTTGTTGTTGTTTTGGGGATCTGAGTAACCACGAACTTCGGGTAATTGCTTTCGTGTGGAGCCGATCGCGAGGCGGGGAGACGGTCTGCGGGAAAAGAAAGCCCTTCTTGAACGGGGGACTGCCTACAGATGTAGCAAGTTGAGGGGGAAAGTTTCCCAACTCCCAAGGCAAGAGGAGGCCTTAGCAGGCGACAGAGGTTGTAAGGGGAGACATCGCACTGCAGTCTGTGCTGAAGCGCCTCTGTCACGGTGGTCGTCGGGGACATCAAAGGATCACGGCATTCTCGCCTGTATTCCTGTGTCTGGTTGTCGAAACACCATTTGGTTCTTGGCGAGCCAGCCTGCTATCTTCAGGCAGGCGCCCTATTATACACCCAGGTGGTTTCAGCCTATTTTCAAAGACGACCATAAAAACAGGAAACATGCTGAAATAAAAAAGGGCATCGCCAGTGAAGGTGCTTGAGCAAGAGGGATGCGTTTTCCTCGTCTCCAGCAGTCCGTCTGCTTCCTCCTCCCCAGCCCTCTTTCTCCTCGCCCTGCCACTCCACTGAAACTGCAGTTGTAGATCTGTCACTGTGAAATCCGCGGACGGTTTCTTTGAACATCTCATCATCAGAGGATGTACGGTTGTTTTTTTCAACGAGTACAACGCTAAAAAAATACACTATTTAAAGTTTTGAACTTTTAATCATTATGGCGACCAAAAGGACGCTCCTCGATGCGTGGTTGCGAGGATCCAAGAAATTGGCAGTTTGTCAGGGTGAGCAGCCACCGGAAATATCCAAAAACGTCGGCACGGCAGCAGCGGATCGTATCGTACCAAGAGTCACCCAGAATTTACAAAAATCTGGTAGGTTCTCTTTCAATTTTTCGTGTGTGTGCATGCGTAGCAAAGCGAGAGAGCGAAAGTCAAATCTTAAGTCGCATGAACGGCATTGCAGGGAATTCACGATGTTTCGTGGGTCCTATGAAATAACCGCATAAAACAGTTCTGTAATAGATTGCGAAGATATTTAGCACACATACGTAGATAGTGGAAGTAATACAGTAAAATTTTACTAAGGTTATTTCACGTAAGCAAAAAAAAAATTTTTTTTGTTTTATTTTGCGTGTAAACACCAAATAATATATTGGGCCACTGTGGCATTAATTCTGTCGAATTAATGCCACAGTGTTATTCTGTCTGTTATGTAATATTGTATTATTTTTATTCAACCCATTTTTGCAGTCCTAATAAACGCCTCAGTTGCCCAGAAAAAAATTTCATAGTTTCGCGAAAAAGAAATTCCGCGGAAATTTACCCATAAAAAAAAGCTTCTTTATTTTTCACTTAAAATGTTTGTCTTCATTCTTACAAATAATGAATAATTACCTTCGGACACCTCTGTAGTAAATCGTAGCACGCTACGTTAACAAGCGAATTTTCGCGGTCACTTCAAAGGTATAACGAGACATCGTAAGTGAACTCCCTACCGGTAAAGAATGTCAGATTCCCTGACCGCTTTTGGTGGGCATTTGGTTTTAAAAGCCATATTTGGGGGTTTTACCTGTCAAACCAATGACGGGCATCTGGCACGCCCCAGCGGAGGACTGAGGATTAATTTTTACGACCTGGGGTTCTTTTGACGTACAACCGAAAGCTCGGGCGCCTTGTCCGCCATAACCCTCCGTCAGATTGCGGCCACCTCGACCGGCATTCGGACCCGCCCGTCGGGGACCCGCAGGCCGGCGCTTTGCCTCGCAGGCACCGAGGCGGCTAGCTTTTGCATTTATTTCCAAAAGCATTGCATTGTGGTGACGTGTTCTAGTTGCATTTCTCTTAACGTAGAAACATAATTGTGCGTTTGCCTCGGTGTGTCGTATTTTTATCCCGCCTTAGTGAAAAAAATATGTAAACCTCAATCACTTCTTTAAGAGGAAAGATTGTTCTCGCCTTATACCCGTGCCAAACGGGCAACTTGAACGCCATTTACAACGAATGACAGTTGTGTGATCGGTAAATCAGCTCGCAATCTGTCGCGCGTGGAATGCGCTGCGCCCGGAGTGTCGCGCGCTGATTGGCCACCCGCTTAAATGTCATTCGTTGTTAATGACATTCGAGTTGCCCGTTTGGCACGGGTATTAGCGCGCGCCACATTCGCATTCGTCTAATGTAGATTTTTCAACGTGAGAACAATAATCACAAACGCTGTTGCCCAATAATGAGACCAATGGCGACCTTTGTCGACTGTTTTTTTTTAGCTACCGATATGACCCAAATCGATTAAGAGAACGAATTTCAGGTTCAATGTTGTTTATCCTGTGCAATTTATTGAGCACAGCCTGTAAAATTGATAGTGCTGTAAACGACTTAATTTTCGCGAATCGGGCCAAAGCTGATAATATGAAATTATTCGCGGGTTCTAATTTTCGCGAATCGAGTGTAGCTTCAGTAGCGTTCCCATATTGCCCGAGTTGTTCGCGGGACGTATTTCTCGCGAATTGTAGGCGATTCGCGAAATTCGCGAAGATTAGGTCCTCGCGAAAATTTAGTCGTTTACAGTAACTATAACAGGCAAAGTTTTTCTTCCGTTGAACCTCCTTGGTGTGGTATACATTTTTATGTCTTGTCAAAACGCTTTTTGACGCTAGCGAATCATTTAAAGCGCAAAGATGGTATCGAGTTCGTTAAAAGGTTTAAAAGCGCAAAAACACACAGACGGCCGCTGATTTTCAATTTCCTTGGCAGTGTGTTTTTTGCGCTTTCAGATCTTTTGATGAACATGAACTTATTAGCCCAATCCAAAATATTAATTCATGTTATCGAGTTTTTTTTTTTTCTTGGTGCCGCTTTTACATTTAAACTCACCCAAGTGTACGTCAGGGGTTGCTCTTTGAAAGATATCAGGCGTACGTGTACGAAATTAGTCGTGTAGACCAGGGGTTCTCAAACTGAGTTCCGCGAGCTGGTCTTCTGGGTTCTGCGAGCTCCCAAATGTAGCTTTTGCTTTTTTTTTTTTTTTTTTACATATTTGTACCAGAATACTAATATACGGGGGTACTGCGAATATTTGAAACCTTCGAATATCGAAGCGAATAGCCCCATATTTGATTCGTAATTCGAATTGAATAGGACTAATCGACAAAATAGATATATTTAGCAAGCATTGCCAAGTTTGAAAATAGATTAGCCGAATTTCTGAGCCCCGAGAAACCCAGGCTGCTCCGCCGCAATGCCCCGGTTTAAAGTGGCGCAGCTTAACACCAGCATGCTGGGCGAAGCGGTGATGCTTTCCCCAACCGCGCTGGTGCAAAGCGCAGTATCGCCCACACAGTGATGCTGTAAACTTTTGGCTATTTGTTTTCGACATCTTATAGACGCTGAGATGGGAAACAATAAAAAGCGGACGAAAACAACAGTCTCAAAATATGGTCCCCATCTCAGCGTCAACAAGAAGTGCATTCCTTACCAGCTCGCCTGCACACTAGCACTGCTTACAATTTTTTTTTAATAGTCTCCGTATTCAACTTACACTTTTTTTGTTTTTCTTCTAACTTCTTCAGCACTCGATGATGGTGGAAGCACGGTCGGATTGTCTCCTCACCGCGGAGCGGATTGCCACCACACAGATGAAACGGGCCACCAGCCTCTGCCTGGATTCCACCCAGCAAAGAACTACGAATTCCCGAAGAACAACAGCGACAGATCATGCCAATACTCGTGGTTCGAAAGGTTTTCCTGGCTTCAGTACTTCGAAGACCGCGATGTTGTTGTTTGCCAGAAATGCATCCAGGCATTTAGAGAGAAGGGAGACGACTCTGCAGTCATTGAACCCAGTTTCATAAAAAACTGGATTTTCAAACTGGAGGAAGGCGCTCGAAAGATTCCGCGGCCACGAAAAGAGTCGCTACCACGTCGAATCCGTTGCGTATCTCGAGACGAAAAAGAAAGGCTTGTTCGTTATTGGACTCCTCACCAAGCACGCAAGCAGGCAGCAAGAGGAAGCACGAGCTGCGCTGCGCGTGATCATCAGTTCGGTGCGATACCTTTGCACCACTGGCTTTGCAAGGGCGCACCAAACAAGAAGGTAACTTGATCGAGCTCATGGAAGAAAGATCAGACGATATACCTGCGCTAAAGAAGTGGCTGACTCGAAGAGACAAATGGCTAAGTGGGGAAATCCAAAATGAGATGATTGAAATCATGGCGCAAATGCTCCAGCATGACCTCAGCACTGCAATAAAGACGAGTCTCTTTTCCAGAATCATTGCTGATGAAACGACCGACGTGACGGGAGACGAGCAGTTCACGCTGTGTTTGCGTTGGGTGGAAAGAGGGTCAATGAAAGTGCACGAAGATTTCATCGGCGTATACAATCCACCCGACACAAAGTCGGAAACACTTTTCAGTGCCGTGAAAGACATGATTGTACGTCTGGGCTTTAGCTTCGACAAACTGCGAGGAATGTGCTTTGATGGAGCTGCAAACATGTCAGGTCGATTTTCTGGAGTGCAATAAAAGATTTCTGATGTCCAGCCGAAGTCAGTATACATTCATTGCAGCAACCACTCACTCGATCTGGCCCTACAAGAAGTCGGCCGTGGCAATGAATTGGTTGCCGATGCCCTAACAACTGTGAAAGACGTTTCAAATATTATCCTGGATTCAGCAAAAAGGAAGAGTGTTTACAGCAACATCGTTCTTCCTTCCGTGGGGGAAAATTCGGATCGTGGTCCACCGCCAACCACCCTGCTTTCTTTGTGTCCGACACGATGGGTGGTTCGGGTGAAATGTGTGCGAAGATTCCTCGAAAATTACGAACGAGTTCGAGCAACACTCTGGGAAATCCTCCAAACTCCAGGTTCAGTTCGAGATGACCGCAAAACGGCTATGAGAGGATATGACAAGATTCTGGGTAAGCTAGAAACAGTCTTTGGATTAAACGTGGCGATCTCAGTTTTCGGGCCATGTGAAGAACTCGCAAGGACACTGCAAAACGTTCATTACAGCGCCACTGGGGCCAGACAAGCTGCGAAGATCCTTACTCAGACCTTAACACAACTAAGATCGGATGTCTGTTTCGAAAGCATCTGGGAGGAGTCGAAGGACGCGGCGGAGAAGTTGGGCTTGAAACAACCGTCTGCCAAACCACCGAGGCCTGCAAAACCACCGGCACGATTCGAACAAACCAGCACCCCAGCAAGACCTGCAGTTCTTGATGCAAACACAAGGTTGAGAAAGGAGTATTTTACGGCGATCGACTGCGTCACAAGCAATAAGTAGAAGGTTTGACCAGCCCGGCATGGAGAGACTAGCGACGCTAGAGAACGTTCTGGTCCACGCAGCAGCTGGACAGCATTTCAGCGCGGAGCGTCTGAGAGACGAAATCGGCTTTCACGCCCCTGAATTTGAGCTAGGAAGGCTTGGCGCACAGCTCATGCTCCCTTCCGACCATCTCAGCTGCACAAATGAAAAAAGTTGAAGATGTGGTACAAGCCCTAAATGAAAATTCTCAGACGGTGCGCGACCTCCTTGACCAGGCAGTAGCCCTGGTAGAACTTTTATTGACCGTGCCTGCATCGGCCGCTACCAGAGAGCGCTCTTTCAGTGTCCTGAAGAGAGTCCAAACGTGTCTGCGAAATTGGATGACTCAGAAACGTCTCGGCCAGCTGCTTCTGCTTCATGTTCATAAGAAGAAGACCAGGCAGCTTGACTTGAACGCTGTAATGGGAGAATTCGTCTCCAGAACCGCTGAGCGGTCAGCTACTTTCGGCGTGATTGCGCACCTTGCGTCATGAACTATTTTCAAGGAGATCGTGTGCACTGGTTCTTGCACCAAATAAATTTGGGCGACTAAATAAACCCCGCTTTTTTTGGCAACGTAGTATTTCTTCAATTTCTGTCAAAAGGTTACTGCACTCTAATATACGTTATATAAGAATCAATATATTTACCAATAATGGTAAGTAAATTATAAAAACTGCGAGACAAAAGAATGATGAAAACGTTTCTGCGACTCAATAGGATGCTTTCAGAAAGCCGTTAAATTTATAGAACGGACGCGAGGCATGGTTAATGGCGGAACACGTCTATGCAAATACTAGCAAGCTTCACTGCTATTCAACGCAATATAGTATTGTTCTACGGTGTCGATGTAAAATGCACCGGGAAGATCGGCGTCTGCGCGGAGAGAGCTCATATTTTCATCGAAGGTAAATTTTAGTCGTGCACGCATTCTTGCGAAATTTCTCGGCCTAACTCTGCGTCTGTGAATGTTAGGCATAGCTCGGTTTCATTGGAATTTAATGCTGACGACCGCGTCCACCGGTGGTAAACTCGGTCTATATGGCGGAGGCATTTTTGAAATTTTCAAGAATGGTTGTCACAACTTTTCACAAGAACCAAGCTACGCCGAGAAATTTCAGAGGAATGCGTTCAGGATTAAAATACACCTTCGTTGAAAATGTGAGCTGTCTACGTGCAGGCGCCCGATTTTACGGTGCATTACATTCTACATCGACATGCCACCGTGCAGCTACTACTATTGGATCAGATCGTGTCTTTATTTCATTGCTTCGTGACAAGAATTTTGAATTAATGTAGGGGCATACGGTATAGGAAATGATAAGTAACCTTGTATTAACAGTGAAATCTTGGTAATGGCTGTTTTTTTTTTCAATTTTACTCCCCCCCCCCCCTCCCCCCTTTCACCTTTTATTTCGACCGCCAGCCCCCCCACGTAAAATACACTTCCGGGGTCGCTGACAACGCACTTATACAAGTGAGGTTTTTGTTGTCTTTGATCCACATTTCTCTCTAGTCATTATACATCAACCCGCTACACGTCCACTGGATTGTGATAAATTGTTTTTAATAATACTGTAGATGCTGAAATGTCGCCAGGGGCGTCCATGCCAACCAGGAGCCTAGCCAGGAATTTTTTTCAAGGGGGGGGGGGGGTCAAACTGCATCTGCATATTATAGTGTTGGCTGGATTTCAAGGGGGTGGGAGGGGGGGGAGCTGAATCTCCATAGGTCCCCCTCCCCCCTCCCTGGCTACGCCCCTGATGCCAACTACTGTTCAGCAGGGTAACCCCTTACAGAAATGTCATATATGACCCAGATATATTTGATATAGGGCCGTATATGGGCATATAAGTAGACATATACGGTCATATATTGCCATACAAGGGCTGAAATCAGGGCAGATATGGTAAGGTGACACCATATATGACGACATATATTGCCAGATAAAGTCATATATGGTGCCAGTGGCTGCCATATATAAGAGTATAGGATGCCTGATACTCCTGTATATGGCACTATATGGTGCCAGTCAACATGTAGATGCAGGTAGCACTCCGCGTCGGCCGGTATCGGGACTACGCCGGCCCGCCCATGGTAACAGGATGGCAGCGTCTGGCCATGGGCTCCGGGGAGCCACCGGCCGGCGTCGGGGTTTCGTCTTGCTCATTGGCCAGTCCAACTGTAGAAGTTACAGTGACTGGCCGGCATCAGGTTTTTGCTGTCTTTGCTGGCTAGTCTTTCCTTGGGGGTTCCAGTAACTGGCCGGCATCGGTATTATGCTGTCTCTGATGGCCGGTATTTACGGAAATTCAGTAACTGGCCGGCACCGGTATTTTACTGTCTTTGATGGCCAGTATTTACATGGAAGTTCAGTAACTGGCCGGCATCGGTATTTTCCTGTCTTCGATGGGAAGTATTTACATGGAAGTTCAGTGACTGGCCGGCATTGGCGCTTTGCTGTTTGCAGGCTGGCGAGCCCCGGGAACGTCCGTTTACTGACCGGCATCGTTCTATTTTTTTTTTTGCCTTTTTGACTATGCAGACACGTCATTGAGATTCCGACGAACTGCGGCGATTCATATGTAGCGAGTGGAAATGTTTGCGTTGATCAATCCTTCGTAAATGACTGCCGACGCTGGCGTATTTGATCCCACCATGGCAAGGCTGACGTGTTTTATTGCGAAAACGCGAAAAAAAAAAAAAAACAATGCCGTGAGGAAAATTTGCAGTCCAGGATTTGAGAATCTGACCCCCTATGCCACGAAAATGAACTTTTACAACGCCGAACGACACTTTTTTCAGGAAGTTAGTTTAATTAGATGTACTATACTTAAGGTCTGGCGTTATACGCACGTGCTTGGCTCTGATAAAAAATAAAAACGGTATAGCGGAGCCTCGAATGAAAAAAGAAAAAAGACGTGGCATGATTGAGCACGCGCTTTGAGCTACAAAACAATAATAAACATTACTTTCCAGGAACTAGGAAAGTAAGATATGTGTTTATTGCTTATGACGCTACAAGAGGTACATAAATCTCCCGAGAGATCATTTTAATGGTGATTTTAATCTAGTGTGAAAATATGCTATTTCAGGCAGGAATTGACTGTTTTATGTGGTAGTTACCATATAAAACGATCATCTAAGAGAAATATTTTAAATGCTCACATAGGCCAAACGGTATCTGTCTGTTTAATAGCTTATGGTATACGACATACCGTACCAAAGGAACGCGAATATAAAAACTTTTTTCTTTACTCAAAAAAGCGAGAAACACCAATGCGTTCTGGATGTACACACTGCTGGGTTTGTGAATGTGACCCCTTGACACTACGAAAAATAAATGTCACAATGCCGAACGATAGCATTTCTGAAAGCTAGTTTAATTATCCGCGCTGTAGTTGAATCTCAGGAATAAAAAAGTGTTTAGGCCTAACAATAAGTAAAACTGCGGAGCGCAACCTGTATAAGTAGGACCTGGCGGCACGCGGGGAATAGCGCTGATCTACGGGAACAAAATTAAATACTACTTTCCGGAAGTCAGAAAATTAAGAGACGTGCTTATGAGCTATGAGCTCAACTAAATTACTGCCTTAAAATGGCGGTATTTTTGTTTCAATAGTGGGTGAATATGGACCGCTTTCATGACAAACTTTGGCCTCATCACTGTGGCAGTTTTATCACTTACATTTTCCCATTTTTCTCTAAATGTACCCATTATTATTAATTGTATTTCTTCGTTGAAAGGACTTGCGAGGTTTGCCTACTACACTGACCCACCTATTAGCACGGAGGGAGCGAATCATCCCGGCAAAACAAGAGGGACAGGGTTTCTGAATTGCATCAATGCAAATGTGGGCTCGCACTTTTTATTTTCACCTTCTGCGTGATTGTTACCCCGAAGAACGTTCCCGATGGCAGCATACACATAGAAAATATATAAAATATAAAAAAACTAATACACAAAGGTGAGAAAAATTTTTAAATAATAAAAACAAATTTAAAATGGTGAGAGAAAAATATTTAAGATAATAAAAAAGTAATACAAAAAGATGAGAAAAAAATATTTAAAATAAAAACTAATACAAAGAGGTGAGAAAAAAATATTTAAAATAATACAAAATAATATAAAATAATACGAAATAAAACAAAACAAAATACAAAAAGGTGAGAAAAAATATTAAAAATAATAAGAACGAATACGAAAAGCTGAGAAAAAACATTTAAAATTAAGAAACAGTGTAAAAAAGCAAATACCGCCTACCGCGACTCGAACCAACGACCACAAGCTCAGAAAACCAGAGTGTCAACGCACTACGCTACCGCCGCCCTTTTTTTTTTTATAATTTATTACATGGAAATATTAGACAACTGCAACACAAAAACATGGTAAGGTTATCACATCCCAATTTCCATTACATATGATTCTCTATCTTATACTCTCATAGGCTCATTGTCGTGAACAGACAGAAGGAACAGAAAGGAATATTAAATAAATACAAAATGCACGTGCTAAAAGTCAGGTAGATTAATGCATCGATCAAAAAGAACATACCAATCTGGCCGCTCGTCAAGGTAGTTAAATACATTTCGTACATGCGTTACGGTTTCAATGAAATTTGATTTGGTAGATCGGGGAGGGTCCGCATTCCTGTCAATCATTCTTGTTTTCCAGAGGCTATGCAACCCCATTAATGTAAACAGATCGTAAGGAAAGCTATCATTCGATTTTAAGGGCAAAAAACGTATTGTGTAAGCATTGATATTCAAGTCTTTTTTCAGTGTCCTTTGTAGGACATCCCAGAAAAGGTAAGCATCAGTGCAGAAAATAAAACAATGCTCTATAGTTTCCGGTTGGTTACAAAGGCGACAATTGATTGACCACGGCACAAAAATTTCACGTTCGCGAAGCCAGGGTTTTACAGGTAACGTAGAAGTATGGAGCTTAAAGAAGAATGACTTTGTTGTAGGCGAGACATGTAGTTTTCGGACACGCCTGAGGACATCTTTTCCAGGGCCTTCACTTATATATGCTTCGATACAAAGGTTCAGGGAACGTTATGTCAATCAGATCAGCATATAAGACTTTGCGTGAAACCGTAAATAAATGCTCCAAAGAAAAACGAGCTGTTAGAAACTCAATCGCGCTCACTACTTCTTTGAGGTACCCCACAGGACGTGATGTGCTTGCGGGTATCGTTGTAACCACCAAATAAGGTAATGCACTCGCGAGTTCCGTCTGTAAGTAAGTGCGAAGGAAATGATGAGATGCAGTTTTGAAGAATAAAAATCGAGATATTACTTGCTTTAGAAAGATGTGTATGAGTCCGAGACCGCCGACATCGATGGGGCGAAAGAGGTTATCACGTCTTGTAGGTTCCCAAATGGAACTCCATATAAAAGTAGCAAACACTCTGTGGAATTTTTGAATATGGCTTCTGGTACAGCAAATCACTTGAAGTATATACCAAAGTTTGGCGGCGAGAAACATATTACAGGCCTTAGCTCGCCCGAAAACTGACCACTGGTTGGATTTCATCTTGTCAGCTTGACATTTGATTTTCGACACCCGTTCAGTCCAGTAATGACCATTGTTACGGATACTGTTAAGAGGAACTCCTAAGTACTGAGGGGCAATGCAGCTCCACGATATTTCAGCATACTCTGATGGTGTTGTGGCCCATTGCCCGCACCAGAAACCTACGCTTTTCTCCTTATTAACGAGTGCGCCGGTTGCGTCACAGAAGTTTTGTGTTATTGTAAGGACATTGTCGACGCTGCGTTTATCGGCACAAAAGAAAGCTATATCGTCTGCATTTGCCAATACTTTAACTTCAGAAGAGTAGAGACGGAAACCTTCCACGATAGGGCTGTTAAGTACACTTAAACAGAGGGGTTCTAAATAAAGCGAAAATAAAAGCGGTGATAGCGGACATCCTTGTTTGACGGACGATTCCAGACTAATTCGATTTGAAAGTGAACCGTTAACTATGAGCCTGGTGGCACAGTTACGGTAACATAACTTAACACCCTTTAAAAGTGTTGGTCCTGGGTTTACATGACGTAAAATAGCAAACAGGAAAGCATGGGACACGCGATCAAATGCCTTAGCCAAGTCTACCTGAACCATGGCGACTTGACCGGCATGAAGAACGCAGCTTTCTATCACTGAACGCGCAACGTGGATGTTAGTTTGTATACGTCTCCCCCTAATCCCACAGGTTTGGTGGTCTCCAACAACAGATGACGTGACACAATGTAATCGTTTTGTCAAAATTTTAGCAAAAATTTTGTAATCTACGTTGCATAAACTAATTGGTCGATAGCCTTCAATGCGCTGTAATTTGTCTGGGTCTTGACTTTTAGGGATCAACACAGTATGGCTCTCATAAAATGACGGCGGTAAAGTTCCCATCTCGTACGCCTCCAAAAACACCTCAAGTAGGAAAGGACATAGCAAGTCCTTGTATGTCTTGTAAAACTCTGCAGGGAGCCCATCAGGTCCTGGTGTTTTAGAATTTGGCAACTCGTCTACCGCGCATCGAACTTCTTCCAATGTTACTGGTCCACTGAGGAGATCTCGCTGAAGCTGCTTTACCTCGGGCATTAAAGAAACTAAGTTTTTTGCCAACTGGATGTCTAAATGTTGCGTTTTTCCAAAGAGACTTTTGTAATGCAACTCAAATGCCTTCATGATGACTTCTTCGTTGTCTGAGAGTGTCCCATTACATTCTAAAACTCTAATTTTCTTTGAAAGGCCGTTACGCCTCTCATCATCGAGTGCACGGCGCGTGGGTGTCTCTGAGGACAAGAAACGCCTACACCGGGACCGTACTAGTGCACCGTGTAAACGAATGTGCTCGTATTGCTGTAGCTGACATTTTACACGAAGAATGTCTTCTTGGAACATACCAGGTGTTTCGCACTCCAACTCGTGAAGCATGCATAGATTTTTCAAAAGTGTAGCTTCTTCCTTCTTTGCATGAAAGGATGCAATGCACGCGCATTCGATTGCTTCATTCTTAACTTCCTGTTTGAAGGAGTCCCACTGAGCAAATATGCCAAATTTCTGATTCGTTGACACGTGATTAAAACATTCGCGGACACGTTTCTGAAAGTCTTGGTTGTCTAGCAGTCTTGTATTTAGTTTCCATAAAGCCCAATTTGGTTGTGCCTTTCGCGGTGCGTCTGTTCCAAAACGGATCTTTACAAGGCAGTGGTCCGAAAAAGAAACTGGTTTTACGTCATAAGCAGTCACGTGTGAAATAAGCGAGCTTGAGACGTAAATACGATCGAGTCTCGCATTACTTGTAGCATGAAGGTGAGTGAATCGGAGAGTAGTATTTTGGGAAGCTCCGACGTCAAAAAGGTGATAGTCGTATGCAAGAGTGTTTAGTATGTCGGAACTTCTATCGGGCCTTGCAGAAGGCACTGACCTGTCTTTTATGCTACACACACAGTTGAAATCTCCAAATAAAACAATATGTTTGTCGGTGCTGAGAAATGGGATCAGGCTTTCAAAAAAGGAATGACGCTGTCTAACGTCATTATAGGCATATATGCAAATTAATCGCCAGTAGGTACCGTATAAAAGAAAATCGCAACATATGAACCTTCCCTTATCGTCGACAGTGTGAGAAAGTGATGAATACCCTAAGTTCCTGTTCAAAAACAAAAAACACCCTCCCGACAAGCCATCAGCATGACTGACGCATACCTCGTAATGTGAGAGGAAGGGGTCCAGTGCACGAGCAGTATCCTCGTCAGACGATATCTTTGTCTCTTGAACAGCAACAAAGTCAAGATGTTCCTTTAAAAGGAGCTTGTACAATTGAGACTGCCGTGCACGTGAACACAGTCCTCTCACGTTAATGGTAGCGAAGCTGAGGGGTGATGTCAGGAAGGTTTCTAGTTAGGGTGGGAGCACATCGTCATCGTTCCTCACGTCCAGAGCTTCAGATTGCGACGTCTTGTTGCAGAGGAACTCTCGCACCGCAGTTGGCTTGCGTTTCACCTCACTTCCCTCGTCGTTCTTGCTCTCGGCAATGATACCTGAGGCGGAGGGCTGCGCGTTACTTGTCGTCGTAGGAGCAGGTCGTTTCACCGATGTGCCTGTGGACGTCGTGGCGCGTTCGCGTCGGGCAATTGCTTGCTGGCACGGTAACTCAGGTGGTGCGTTAAGGGATGGAAACTCGCTATCCGACCAATCTCTCTTCGTTTCCGTGACACACTCGGTTGGTGTTGACAGTCCTGGCAAGGTGCTGGCAGACTCGGGGTCAGAACGAAGTTCTTCTGGTCGCTGTGTAGACGTTTCCGACTCGGTCCTTTGTGTCTTGATAAGGGAAGAGGTGATGTCCCCTGTGGCATCAACGACTTCGCTGATGTCCATAAGATGATCGTGGACAACATCGTCTGCTAGGCTTCTCGACTGCCTCAGCTTGTCTGCGTAGGTGGTGACGCACTCACTCGCGTCGTGTCCGTAGCGTCGGCACTCGCCGCATCTCGGGACTCTGCACTCACGACGGATGTGACCAATTCTGTTACACCGAAGACACAGTGGTGGCCGACCAGGGACGAGCACCAGGCTTCGACAGCCGAAGACCGTGAGCTGATGTGGAATATTCGTTGCATTCATTCCTTCTCTAAGTGTCAGGGTCACCTCTTTGTTGAGCGTTTCCATTTGCTCCATTCCAGAGCACTTCCATTTTTCTCGTACAATGGAACAGACCGTGCCAAAAGGCGCCAGTGCCTCTTCGATTCTCTGGTTTTCCATGTGTACAGGTAACCAGAGAAGTTTCAGCTTCACATCTCTGGTGTCGGGATCGATGATGAGGCATCTGCGTCCCTTCACGGTAAGCTCCATTTTGTTTACAAGCTTAGTTTTACTTAAGGCGTTTGCGCACGTTACCATCCAGACATGGCTCATCTGAAATTGGCCTATTCCGATGATATCTTGGGCGTCGACAACATCTCGTAAGGCGTCACGGAAGTCTGGGGCTCGGTAGGGTCGTGCGGCGAGATCGCCATGAAGAAAGACGGAGTTCAGGCTCAAGTTACCTGTGGGTAGACGAGGTAGCACGGTCCGGTATTCATTGGTCAACATTTCAGTAGTACTGGCCGAAGCCTCAGCGGTTCCCCGGCCGGTGGCCGGTATGTTTTCCTTGGAGAACATCGAAAACACGACCGTTCTCAGCGGCGTCTTCTTCTTTCTCCCCGCCGCCCGGATGACCTCCGCTCCCTTTCTAGAAGGTTGCATGTCTGCTGAATTTGCTTTTCATCATTGCAGGCTTAGTTTAGTATTTAATATTTTGCAACATGTTCAGAACTTATTCATGATATTGTCGCAAAATTGACATGCGAAATAATTTATTATTGCTGTGTCTTTTATGAGTTTTATAATGCAGTTTGCTCATCGTTTTATTTCAAACGTGTTGAAGATACGAATGCAACGTCATCGAAGCAACGGCCTCTCTTTCGCACGTTTTGCCGGCCGTGTGCGTTTGAATACCTGTGATCACGGCCGGCTAACGGTCCAATTACCCGATGTGTGGTGCTGCGTGGAGTTTGCCTTAGTTTCAAATGTGTCCGACAAAGACGGAAGCGACTGTGGGACGTGGAAGTACGTCAAATCTGCTCAACAGCCAAGATCATGGCACGGGATCGAAGTAAGTTTGTGTTTTGTTCGTTTGGGCTAGATTATTTCCTGCGTTCAAAAGGCTTGTTATTGTCTGTAGGTCGCTCGCTTTTACCAGTATTACTAATTATGCGCGAATGGTGTTATGCGAGGCTATTTTTCTTTTTTCCTCGATGCAGAGGCTGTCTACTCGCTTAAGGTCGATCAGTTGCGGCGGAACTCTTTGGGAGACGGATTGGGGGTGGGGGGGGGGGGGGGGGGGGGGGGTTGGGCAAAGGCGGAAGAGGAGGGGGGGGATGATTTCCTCCCTCCGCGTATTGTTTACAGGTAAGCTAGAATGTCTGGAAGAGCGCGGTGCCCCTCCATCGCCGATGCCACTCTCCGTACTTGCCTGCTGAGAGCTGGACCCGACAAAAACAGCGATTGATTGATCGAGCGAGTCCGTAGCTTTCGCCACCCCAGTCGTCTGCAGACGCCTTCATTTTCGCAGTTCGTACCCAGAAAAAAATTGCCAAAAATTGGTGCCGCGATGAATTCACCCCGTGGTGATTAATGCACAGCATACCACTTCCGATCGCAAGAATTTGTGCCCGCGAAATAATTTTTGACGCTGGCATTCATTCTTCGCGAAATGTCGAGCTCTGAAGATCATTTGCTGTACACGTGTTTCATATGATCCAACGTACGTGTAACGAATTTGACACCTCGAGAAACACTCAGGCTGCTTTATATGGTGAAGCATCTATTCTCTTCCTACTGTTTTTTTTTAGGCTTTGAAGTATTAATTACAAGCTTCTAGGGAAATGTACATGCATGTCCTCAATTAAGGTAGTGTCTCACCAGTTTTTGGTATCTATATTAGTCGAATACACAAAAGTTATACGTTCAGCGCGTGTGCTTGTCTTTCTGAGTATCTGGTGTGTGATTGTTTCCCTGCACTGTCACCGTAGAATATGCAAAAATGAATAATGACATTGGCATATTTGTCGTGCCAAAGCCTGTCACAATTTTTTCGAACTCTGATCTCCACGAGATCACAATACCATTGTTTCTGTTGTAGTGGCACGGCAGAGTCTATACTTGTTTTGCTCCAGTCTTTGTAAGGGGGACGCTGTAATTCGATTCTACTCAATTATGTTGTACTAGATAGCACTATACTTGCAGAGTTAGTCTTCGGTTTTTGTAGTTCCATCGAAATATATTTCAGCTTTTAAGTTCCTTGTTATTTAGCATGTAAATTTCCAAGCTTATCTAGATTGAAGGCAGCAAATATCTTGCCAGCACTCATGCTACGTGTTTGAAGTATATTGCGTTAACATAATTGACCCAACCTTTGATTTTTATTTGTCAGTGCCTCAAGGGAAGCAAGGAGAAGGAGTGGATCCCCGCCCCTGCCCGTTTCGATCTGGATGAACATCGTACCGGCGTGCGGTTGTGTATCACTACTGCGTGGTGCGCGTTAAAGACCCCAGGCTAGCAGTTGTACCGCGCTGGCTAAATTACTCTACAGCTGAGACTGCAGACGCCCACTGAGGCAAGCTAACTTCCGACTGTATAAACATACACGCAATTTTTTCTTTCTTTTTCTTTTTTTGAGGAGTGGGATTATGTAGAGAAGCTAGTGGGTTTTTGTATGGGTACGAAGCTGTCCGAAGTAAGGTCAGAATGGAAAAAGCACCAAGTTCCGCCTGGTCCCAAACAGCCACAATAATGAACACGGAATCCAGAAGAATAGTAATACGAAGGACTTACGCAGGCAGCCACACTTTTTGAGTTCGCAATGACATTTGATTATGATCACAAATATTCCTGCTTTGCTCAAGGTCGCCTAGTTTACACACCATATTGGTGATCTTTAGCGCACCAGGAATATTTTTATCAGAATTAAACGTCATTGTTAACTAAACAAATGTGGCTGTCTGTGTAAGTCCTTCGTGTTTCTATTCTCTTTACTTCTGTGTTCATTATTTCATTTTTTTCTCATGATTTAGTCCTTTGTGTTCTCGTTTCTTATGTGTTCATTATTTTTTTTTATGAGGTTTTAGTTAAAGATATGATGCCCTAGTCATTTCCTAGTCTGGGTAGCAGTGGTGACCTCGTCGTGTTGAAGGAGCAGTAAGGACCGTTTCATCTTGTATTGCTTCCGGCGAACAACGGTGTCTGTGTACGTGTGTGACGTGTTAATCACAAGGGATGATTTGGCGATTGAACGGAAAAACAAGGCCAGCGAGGAGCGACTGGGGGCTTTGAACATATCACACGGTGCAAGGAAGGACTTCAACGACGAGGCTAGCAAGGAAGCCCTTGTCAAAACTGCTGTGCTCGACCGGAGAGTTGAATCAGGACTGTGACTCTGTGAGTAGGAATCAACGACTTTGAAACTTTCGTATAGTTTACAACTTAATTGTTGCCTTCCGTTTGTTTTATTTTCAATAGGTGTCTTTGTACTATTACATTTTTAGTCTATTTTAATATTTGTCCGTGCTATATTGCAGTTTTGTTTCTTATCATTTTTTCTTGAATGGGGGAAGTACTTGTTTAGAGTTTTGGTGCTTTTATAAATAAAACTTCTTTTGCAAACCATATTCTCGGTCTGCTCCCTCGACAACCAATCCCGCCAAAGGGCTGTTTACTTTCCGACGTCGAATGATATGTTACAATGTTTCCGAGCTAGCGATCGCCTGCATTCTATATTTGTAGCATATATATTTGTCAGAATGACAGATTCCGAACCCGAGCAATAAGGATTGGTCAGTGGCCTATTCTGTAGATATATCTACCACACGTTTGGCAGTGTGGGATAGCAGCAAAATGTATATTATGTGGATATTCATAGAAATGCATTATATGATCCTATGTCTGGACCTGGAAAGTATGGTACCTGCCCCATGGCAATAATTTTCATGTGATGCTAGAAGGAGCATTACGTGTAAATTTCTTTATATGGGGCAGGTACCCTATCTGCCAGACCCAAACACGGGATCATATAAAGCAGTCTATATATGGTATATAAGGAATTGGGCAGATATGGGTATATAAGGAATTGGGCAGATATGGCTATATCCGTCCAGATATGGCCTGATTGTGCATATCTGGCCATATCTGCCCAATTCCTTATATATCCATATCTGTATTTCTTAATATAAGTCCAGATATGACATTTCTGTATCCAGTCCGCTTGAGTCGGGTATACCAACAAATTGAAAGTAAGGTTGAAAAAATTTAGCATTCATATAACAAATGGGACCTTGCAGGTTTGCAAACGTTCCCACCATGGCCCTCAACCTCCACTGCTGTGGAGGTTGAGGGCCATGGTGTTAAAAAGTTTTAAAAAAACATATTTCATACAAGTGAAGTTTTTGTTGTCTTTGATCCTCATCCTTCAATCTCTAGTCATCATACACCAGCCAGCTACACATCCACTGGTGGTTAATGATTGTTTTAATAATATTGCGGATGCCGAAATGTTGTCGCCGGGGGTATTCACGCCAACTACTGTTCAGCAGGGTAACATATGCCTTCTTTTATAAAAGAAATATAAGTTAAGTTCCTAAATGTATAGCTTGATGATGTTATTCATTTAACAGGTCCAGAAGTCTCGGCTCCAGGGCCCTCTATATCCAGTCCACTTAACTCGGGTATGTCAACAAATGAAAAGTAAGGTTTTCAAGAAATTTAGCATTTATTTAACAAATGGGATCTTGCAGGTTCACGATCGTCCCGCCATGGACCTCAACCTCCACTGCTGCTCAGCAAGGTGCTATAAAAGTTTTAAAAAATTATTTGAATTCATTTATTAATTAAACATTTCTCATAGGGCTCCATCTCAAGACAAAACTCCAAGGAAATCGCGGAGCCTGGTGCGCAGGGAGTACAGCCCACGTACCCAGAGAGTAATTACGCGACTTCGCTTGTCGAACTCCCGGTTTTCGGCAAATGCTGTACAGGGCCAATGAGAGGCAAGGCCGACTCAAGCAGCTTTCAAGAGCCGAGTTGGTGAGGAATGCTTCAAAGTACCCACAAAAAGAAGCCCTTGAGATCTTCCGGGTACAGCTCTACCTCCAGCCACTGAGCAAGTTTGGGAGAAGGTGGCCAGACAGTTTTAAGCCTTTCGCCTTAAACCTGTATTTTCACAGCCCCAAGGCTTACAAGTACCAGGCCAAATTATTGAGCTTGCCATCTCAGAGATCTCTTCAAACTTGGCTATCCGACATAGCCATCGAACCAGGTCTCATAGCCTCAGTTCTCGACACGGTCAAGAGCAACATGAAGGACTGGCCTTTGAAGGACCTGTGTGCACGTTGCTGTTCGACGAGATGTCCCTCAAACGCAACTTGTACTACGACGTCAAGCGAGACTTGGTTCATGGCTATGCGGACAACGGAACGAAGAGATCATCTGAGCTCGCAAACTCTGTCCTGGTTGTGATTCTGTCCGGTGTGTCAAAACAGTGGATACAACCCCTCTCATTCATCCTTGTATCCAAAAAGCTGAACCCTCAAGATCTACAAAAGATGAGATGATCATTGACATAATCCAGGACCTGGGGTCTGGTGGAGTTCTGGTTAAGGCTGTGATCTGTGACCAGGGTGGGAGCAACCGCACCATGGCTACCAAGCTTGGAGTGACACCTGATCATCCTTTTTTTATGGTAGGGGATGAGAGGGTCTACTTCATGTTTGACACACCACATTTGCTCAAGTGCACTCGGAACAACTTAAGGAAAAAAAAACTCCAAATTGGCAGCAAAACTGTGAAGTGGTCTTACATTCGTGAAGTTCATTCAAGCTCCCACCCTTTGAAATTGAAAATGGCTCCGAAACTCACAGATCGCCAGGTTAACCAGACGCCATTTGGCAACATGAAGGTGAAACTGGCAGCACAAGTCCTGAGTAACTCGGTTGCAGCTGCTGTTTTTACCTTCGCTGCACTGAACATCCTTGCTCCTGACTCTGTTTTCACTGCGGAATTCATTGAAAGGATGGACCAGTTGTTTGACTCCCTGAACAGCAGTGTTGTTTGTCGGGACGACAGCCGCAAACTCAGATATGCTATAACGGCAACATCTGAGCATCATGAGTTCTTGAAGTCCTGCCTTTCGTGGATTGCGCAGTGGAAATTCATCAGTGCTCCAAAGCAGCCTCCCACAATAAAGGGATGGCAGATAACACTGTCTGCCGTGCTTTTGTTTTGGGAGGATGTTCACCAGAACTGTGACACTGAGGTGCTCCTGACAAGAAGGCTCAATCAGGACCCCATTGAAAACTTGTTTGCAACAGTGAGGCAACAGCATGGCTGCAATGCAACACCGAATGCGTTTCAGTTTGTCACAGGACTGAAGCACATTCTGGTGGACAAGCTCTTCAAGCTCTCCACGCGGTCAAACTGCGAGGCTGACCGAGCAGCCATCCTGACGGAGCTCAAGAGCTTGCCGATTCCCATTCCTAGCTCTGTTGCCCCACTGAGTGATGAGCCGACTGACTCGGATACCAATGGTAGTGTGAGCGTTGGGGCTCTGACAGTCCAGGATGTCGTTGAAGCTAACATCTACTACTATGTGGCAGGAAACACAATTGCGTGTTTCCTAAGAAAAACTGACTGCGCTGCCTGCTCCCCACTAATCCGTTGCCTGGAGGAGCCTCTCACTGACGGCAGCTATTTGGCTATGTTTATGAAACAAGACTCCACAGCTGCACAGGTTGATGTTTGCAGGCCAACAGCTCCTTGTGCAGCATCTGTCGATCGCCTGGAGGTGCTGTTTCTTAGCAAGGTTGAACGAGTTCTCCACTTGAAGGGTGTCCTGAAAGCACTGGTGAACACTCTTCAAGAGCAGCTGCTCTCCTCCTCATCATCAAAATAATAAGAACTAAGAACCCCTGGATCACTAGAGAAATTATTCATGTAAAAAGAAAAATAAAGCGATGTCGGAAAGCTAATGCAATTAAACCAAATGACTCTAGGAAAATGACACTGCAAAGCTTGAGTCACGATCTGAAGAGGCTTTTAAAGATTTGAAGCATAAATTTTACAATGTCACTCTTAAGAAATTTATTATAGAAGCCCCGGCTAAATTCTGGCGATATGTTAATCCCCTCCGAAAAAAGAAAATTACTTCCGACAACAGTCAGCAACGAGCGGAAGAATTCAATACCTTTTTTTCATCTGTGTTTACTCGAGACAACCAACATTTACCAAGAGGTAGAAATTTCGCTGGTTATCCTCCAATTAGTGACTTATTAATTCAAGAGGAGAGAGTTATTAACCTCTTACTTAACATCGATGTAAAGAAAAGTTCCGGGCCTGACGGAATTCCTAATGCGTTTTTGAAGCGGTACGCTGAATGGGTTGCCAAATATCTTACTATAATTTTTCAGTCTATAAATAATGGTTCCGTGCCAAAAGCCTGGAAGACTGCCAAAATTGTACCCATACATAAAGGAGGCTCTGTTTCTTGTGTAGGAAACTACCGACCTATATCTCTCATTAACACGTGCTCTAAGCTTCTCGAACATATTGTTTCAAAGCATCTTTTAACGTTCCTCAACGATCACGATATTTTGTTTCAATATCAACATGGATTTCGTAAATGTCTTTCCACAACGACCCAACTCATCGAAACCGTGCACGATCTTTCCCAATCTATAAATAACCGTGGCCAAACGGACGTCATATTTTTAGACTTTGCAAAAGCATTCGATAAAGTGTCTCATCCTAAATTGTTGCTTAAAATTAACGCCTTGTTTAAGAACCCCATCATTACAAACTGGTTTTGCTCGTATCTTTCATCGAGAGTTCAATTCGTTGAGTTGGGAGGCTGTGTGTCGAGACCCGCTCCAGTTGCTTCTGGAGTTCCACAAGGTAGTGTGCTAGGACCGCTTTTATTTTTAATATTTATAGGCGACATAAGCTGTGGAATATCAGTTCCAATTAAGCTGTTTGCGGATGATTGTATTTTGTACAATAAAATAGAAACTGAACAAGATCAACTAAAACTGCAAAATGAACTCCTCAAAATCAAACATTGGTGCGACGAATGGCAAATGGTGTTAAACCCTCGAAAATCAGTCGTTATGTCTATAACAAGAAAAAAACATATCCTAAATTATGATTACTTTATAGACGACACCAACCTACCTCGTGTAGAAGAAAATAAGTACTTAGGAGTTACCTTTACAAGCGACTTAAGATGGAATACACACACGGAAAAAGTGTCCAGAAAAGCTAACCAGGCACAATGGTACCTCAGAAGAAATCTTGCAGGTGCTTCGCCAGAAATAAAAACATTAGCTTATAAAACACTGGTGAGACCTATCCTTGAATACGCAAAAGTAGTGTGGGATCCATGTACAATAGCTAACTCGTCGAAACTTGATAAAGTCCAGCGGCTTGCTTCCAGGTTTATCTTTAATAAATATAATCGTAACCATTCCCCCACTGAACTCTGTAGACTTGCTGAACTTCCTTCTCTTGAATTAAGAACAAAGTGCGACCGCCTGAAATTTATTTTTTTGATCATTCATGGTCTAGTTAAGATAGACAAAAATAATTACATGGACGTACGCGTCAGTGAATGTACGAGACATCGTCATGGCATGCACATCAGGGAACCATCCCTTACAAAAAATTTATATCTGGCCAGATCTGAAGATTTCAGATATGGCCATATCAAAAATTGGCCACATATAACCTGATATGGTATATCTGCCAGATATAGCCTCATAATTCCAGATATAGCCTGATATATGGAAATCTCAGGTCTGGCTAAGTAAGGAAATTCCAGATCTGGCCAGGCATTTCAAAAGGACACAAGCCTGAAATCGGCACTTAATATCTTCTTATTGTCTACAATTCTACCAACTGCCCGGCCCGCACTCGCGGAGTTATGAAAACGGTGATTAATGATCGCTAGTTTTGACCAATTCCATGCTTACACAGTTTCGAGTGTAATTCGGAGTCATCCTGAACAAGCGTCCCATAGGGCTCAAGTACCTGTCATATCACTTTTAAATTTTCTCGTCAATGGCTGCGTTTATGATACTGTGCATTCTGTCCAACCTTCAGCCAAGCTGAGCAGCCGAGATCTCTTACCATATAATAATCCTCGTGATTGTTATTTTAGCAGGAATTACTTAAAAGTCGAGAAATCACACAACCAAAACCGGGATTTAGCTCGGATTCAGCCATTCAGCGGAGCTGTTTAAGACATTTTTAGCGGTTCTAACTTAGTATCACCGTTTTTGAAGCTGTACGAGAATGATAATAATGTAAGAGATATGTCTGCAGCTCATCCAGGTTGAAGGTTGGACGGAATGCACAGTACTGACATATGCGGGACATTTTAAAAGCGGTGTGGCAGGTATTTGGGTTCTGTAAGGCACGTGTCCAAGGTGACTCCGAATTACATTCAAATCTGTGTAACCATAAAATTGCTCGAAATTTTCGATCACTAGGCCTGAAGAAACACCGTCCCCATGATTCCTCGAGTACGGGTCGAGGCATTTGGGGGATTTAGCAAATTGTCTATGCGGGCGTAATGTTAATATTTTGAAATAATTAAGCTACATTGAAATCCTCATGAAAACTAACGCAAATAATCTCAAACTTAAGCTTGTCAAAGCTGAAGTTTGGGATTATTAATGCTAATATTTAGCTCGTGAATAATGAGTCATTCAGAATTTGATAACAAAGAATTTTTTTATTACTTTTTCATATTTTTAATATATTGAAAACCGGCCGCCAGATAAGTCTGTATATACGCCAGATAGGTCTGTATATACGCCATATCAGGCTGTATATATGCCAGATAAGTCTGTATATACACCAGAGAAGTCTGTATATATGCCATATCAGGCTGTATATACGCCAGATAAGCCTGTATATACGCCAGATAAGTCTGTATATAGGCCGTATATAATCATATGTTTGATATGGCCAGATATGGCCCAGATATAAGATTTCCATACGGGATCTGTCAAAAATGATTGTTTTAAATTTAATTTCTTTCCTAGGGCAATAAAGGAATGGAACCAACTCCCGAATTCCGTCGTCACTATGACAAATGTCTGTGATTTTGTTAAAAATATAAAGAGTATAGTGCTTGATAATGTGCCGTGACTTTGTGTTTTGAATGTATTTTGCTTTTTTATTCCTCCGGGTGAACCACTTTTTTGAAGTGTCAGTGCATGATTGTTCTTTTACTTCTTGTATGCAGAGCCGTATATGTGGAGAGTTCGGTCAATGGGAGGCGCGGGCAGAGCCAGGGCGTGCGGCGGACTCGGAAAGAGGGCTTGGCATGCTCTCTTGACCAACCAGAAGCCGAAAAGAATCCCCTAGCGGTGGTAGCGAGAAACAATTCTGAGCCGATCGATCATCGAATGTCTATGTTCGTATATGGTTTTAATAAGTGCGTAAGAGTGAAGTGTAGTAACTCTTTGTGGTTGAAAATAGGGTGCATGTGTTGTTTCATCATTATCATGCAGAAAGATGTAAGAAACGAATGCGCCGCTCAACTCTGTTTTGCGCGGACAGAGTGTGACCGCTCTGACGGCAGATTCCCGGCGCTCGCCGTTTGGCGTAAGGATTATGTCGATCTTTTTGCTAGTCGCACTGTTCCACCATCATTTTAGATGGGTGTGATTGAAACATCACGTGTACCATATTTTCAGCCATCGAGAGTTACTCTAATGCAGTTATCAGGTTTGTTTCTTGCGACCACCGCTAGGGTATTATTTCCGGCTTCTGGTTGGTCACATTCGAATTTCTGAAGACGCCCTGGAACACGCCCTGCCCGCTTTCGGCCAATGGCGCCGCTTCATTTGTCTCCTATTCTTCCCAACAAATGGCCAAACTCTCTACATATACGGCTCTGCTTGTATGTATTACCACTCCTGTAAAGGCCTTGTAAAGGGCCGACAGTATCAATAAATAAAAAAAAAAATTTTGCAGGGAAGAGTGTTTCAACACTTTTGTTAATATGTACTGCCAACCTCGCCTTCTGTGGCATCTCAGTTTTCTGAACAGGGGCCTCTCTCAGCCACGAGTCCTGAAGTCGTCTGCTGCACGAAAGGCAGGTAAGTTGCTATAGAATTTTTTGTTCCAATTCAATGACTTTTTAGAGCGCAGCTCTTAGGGGCCCGTTTCCAGCCTGAGCGGCGTCGCCGTCGGCGTCGGCCTCGGCGTAACCGGGGGGGGGGGGGGGGGGGGGTCACGTGACCCCCCCCCCCCGAGATCACGTGACCCCCCCCCCCTCCCGAGATCACGTGACCCCCCCCCTGAGGTCACGTGACTACCCGCAGGGGACGTGACCCCCCCTCAGTACCTTTCCCTACTCCTCCTCAAGAGCTGCGCTCAAATTCGGCGTTAGGATTTGTAAACGGCTTTCATTTTTTAACATGTTTGTATTATATCCTAACTACTTTTATTTAGTTTGACCTGTGGCATTTCGTCTCTGTGATCTTTTGAAATATTTCCTTACATGGAGGAAGAAGAGGAAGTGAACTGGAAGAGACGCACGCGTCCTGACCGCTCTGTATATTTCTTACTTTGAAATATCGCAAAATTCGCCCTAACCTTGCGACAAAGGCCTCAACGCCCCGGCGAACTTCGTCGGTAAGCGTGCAAGCTCCACGTTCTCGACTTTCAAGGGAATTTCGACCCTCATGGAGCAAAGAGTCGCCGCCCTTCGCTAGGCCTAATCCACTCTATGGCCTAGCGAGGGGTGCGGCGTCCCAGTCTGCCAGAGTCTCAGTCACTATGGCTTCAGCTGGGCCCCGCTCCCAGTCTCTTGACCTCTTTTCAACTCCCGGACCCACGGACGGTGACCCTATGAACTCAGCCATGTTAGGAAATGGAACAATGCATGGAGGCATCACTCCACCTGACAAGTGATACTATCACCCCATGCAACCAAACAGGGCTCTGCCTTGCGCGCAGTCTACGTCTTCCCACGTAGGGAACGCCCCAAAAGAAGCGTCCTTACCCGAGAGCAACCGAATGGACACAGACTGAACCTTGAGTGACGAAGAAACAGCAGTCAACGATGAAGAAGGCTGGATGCCCGACACCAGACGAAAACCGCAGAGGAAAATAGAGCCCTCGCAGCTCCGCACCGAACGGATAAGTCGGCCCCGTTACATCCTCTCGATTAGGCCACTGAATAAGACGCATGTACATAATATACTGAAGCAGGCCATTACGACGGCCCTAGAACTTACGGCGCGGAACTGGCAAATAGCAAATCTAGCTCTCTATCGTTACGATCCCATTGCGAACTGCGTAAAGGTGACAGTACGAGACGAGCAACACGCTGATAAACTCTCGAAGCTAACGACGCTCACAGGCAAAGCGCAAGGCGAGGAACAAACCTATGCGGTAGAGATAGAACGAATGCCAGATCGACGGCCTAAGGGAAGCAAGGGGGTCATCAAGGTTAGACCAGGTCAGTCGCTGGACTACATTATGGACCACCTCCGATGTGAGACCGCTACCATTCTTGACGCCAAAAGACTCGGGAAAACCGATAAACGTACTCATCACCTTCGACACTGAAAAGCCTCCCTATAAGATTGTCTTCGATTACGAACTAGTAAGGGTGTACGACTACCGCCCCAAGCACATAGTGTGCTTCAACGGTCACGGGCCGGACCACATCGCCAAGCACTGTCCCGAGGACTCGGTTTGCAGAGACTGTGGTCGTCCCCAGCATCCCGCGGATCCCGATTGCATAGGGGACCTTTTCTGCGTCGCCTCGCAAAAGCCCGGCCACATCTCGCTGAACTCGGCCTGTCCGAGCAGACTTATTCAGGCACCCCCAGAAGCTGCGACACGTAACGAGAACTCTAAGACGGTGACATGGGCAACAGTAGCTAAGTCCAAAACTACTTCGGATAAGCCAAAGTTGCAGGTAAATGAATATCAAAGACAAATCGATGAACTGCGCCGCGAAAACCAACAGTTACGTATCAAACTGGAGCAGCTGGCGACGCAGTTGTCAACCCAATCTTCTGTGAGTGGGGAAATTGTGACGGAAAAAACTTCGAGTACAACGCAGAGAAAACCTCGAAGCAGAACTCGCACACCGAGAGCACGTAGCAGCACTCCAAAGAGACGGCTCGTGCCCAAGGTACCCATGCCAACGAACGATATGTACATCGTTCAAACTCTAGGCATCCTCCGGCAAGAGAGACACACAGAATCACGCAAACTTGAAAACAGTTTCAGAGAGGAACTCACGACATTAACCACTACCTTCCATGAACAGCTAGAGGCAGCAATGACAGAACTCCGACAAATCACACAGAGGGACGACGTGAAACGACGTAAGCTACCCGCTGAAGGGAAATGAGCAAGTCGCTTACCTGCCTTCAATGGAACTGCAGAAGTTACATCCAGACCGGAACAACACTCAGGGGACGTATAACCCACCTACAACTGATTGCGATTTTTCTACGAGAAACACGAGGCCCATGCCATATTCAAGGATACAATACGATCCAACACAATACGATTTTACACTTAGATCCTGTCACACAACAACCAAAAGCTCAGGGTCAAGCGGCGCTACTGACTAGACGGGACTGTACTTCGATTGAATTCCCCCTTCCCAATATCAGCAATGACTACCGCGAAGTGATCGCCGCCAAAATTCAACCCCTTGGGCAGCAACCATTTGTTGCTGTTTGCGTCTACTACAGGCCAAACACATTGAGAGCACGACAGGATGACTTTCAGTGGGTACGAGACATCCAACAACGGGCGGGTTCCCACCCTATCATAATTGGGGGTGATTTTAACGCCCAACACCCCGCATGGGGCTACCGCAGAGCACACCCCAGAGGCAATGCCCTTCACGGCGCCATGGAAATGTCCGCTCTCGATTTGGTTAATGCACCTGACACGGCCACAAGAGTGGGGCTGCGCTCCCAACAGCGCGACACCACACCGGACCTTACCTTTGCGACTCCAAGATTTGTCCGTAAATGGGACGCAATGTCCATCACCTGGGGCAATGATCACTATCCGATCCTCATTACCCTTAACCGCAAGTAGATGCGAAAGCGAAGCGCGCACGCGCGTATTGACTGGAACATTTACCGCCAGCTTACGCAGCAACAGCCTTTCGATTCCTTCGAGCAGCTCGCCAGCATCATATACAGCGCTAAGGCCGCGGCGTCAGAGATGATTGAATGCGACGAGACAACAACGTGCATGGACGCACACCTTGCAAACCTCTGGAAAAGAGTACATGAGCTCACGCACCGGTACCGCTATGGCGGTAAGCGCCACCGCGATCTCATGCAGCTTAAAAATCAGTATAAAACCATACAAGCCCACCAGCAGCTACTTGAGACGGGGACGTGGCACTCCACTTGCGCGAAGCTCGGAGAAATTCCTGGGCTTCAGCGCCTATGGGGCATTCTCCGCAGCATACTCGGGAAGAAGAAAGGACAGTCCCCACTGAAAGGCCTTCTCCTGCAAGGCAACCCAGTGGAGGTGGAAACGAAGGTAATACGGACCTTCTTCCCGCACGCTCGCGACAGCCCAGCACCCGATCTTCCGGAGCAAACAATAACAAACCTTGACCCAGGGCTTGGCGCTCCCTTCACCTTGGGGGAGCTTACCGCGGCACTATTGAAAAGTAAGGCCCGCTCAGCCCCAGGACACGACAACGTCAATTGGCAAGACCTTCGAAATCTTCCTCTTTCAGCACAACAAAAGCTACTTGACATCATCAATGACACCTGGGAACAGGGCTCTGTGCCTGATACACTCAAGCTTTCGCTCATATATCCGATACCTAAAGGCAACAAGGACCCCACCAAGCCCGAGAACCTACGCCCCATATCACTTACGCCAGCGATATGCAAGCTTATCGAACGAATGATACTCGCCCGGATGCAACACAACCTCGAATACGTCCAACCGGGCCTTCACCCGGCGCAGGCAGGCTTTCGTCCCAACATGGGTACGCACGACTGCCTCTGGCTTCTGCGGCGAGTGATCAACAGGAAATCCCGGAAACTCATGCCTGACTATGTCCTGGCCATTGACATGCGAAAGGCCTTTGACAACGTTCGGCAGGAAGTCATCCTTCATGAACTGGCTCAGAGATATCCCAGCCAACGAGCCTACAACTGGATTCGTTCTTTTCTTCACAGTAGACCCATACGCCTTCAGGGAACCGCACCGGGGTGGACGCCATGCACATTCTACCTTGACAGAGGCGTGCCCCAGGGCTCTATACTCGGGCCAATGCTTTTCCATCTCGCCATGGCAAGGGTAGCGGATGCCCTGGAACGGGACGCCACGGCACGATTTACTATTTATGCAGATGACATTACAATATGGACTGAAGCTAGCGACCACGTAAATGAACAACAAATGCAAACTGAACTACAAGCAGCAGTCCTAAGTCTAGTGACAATCCTAGATGCCACGGTTGCTGCAACTATCGCCCGAGAAGACCGAACTCATCAGCATAGACGGAAAGCGCGTCACCAACCCGCGGAAGCAAATCACCCTTGTGCCCGGCTCGGCACCAATCACCTCAACGAATGGACATATTCGCATCCTTGGTGCCCAGATCGCTAGCTGTAATAGCACACACAAGTGGATTCAAACGTTACGTAAGAACTGGACACCCCTCCTTCACGCCGTCCGCCGCATGTCCAACAAGTATGGCGGGGCGCGACAAAGCTCAACCGCAACCCTTGCGCGTGCGGTTGCAGTAGGCAGAGTCCTCTATGGGGCGCCGGTATACGAACTATCTCCGAAAGACCTACGCGACATAGAACACTTACACAGAGCCACCCTGCGTACAGTAACGGGGCTGCCCAAGCACACTAGGATGACCCTCCTCCAGCAGTTGGCACCAATACCTCCGATCCAGACCATCATTACCGAAGCCTGTATCCGAATGCAGTCCCGCTTGGACAACTCCTACCAGGGAAAGCTGACAACCCTATGGGACCAAAGGCGACGGTGCGATACAATGCCGGACGTCAGTGGAATCATTTCACCCTGGGAAACTCCCCCGCATGGAAGCTTCACCAAACGCCCTATGCTCAGATTGGCCGCAGAGGCTAGGCGTAGCCGAAGCTGCCGGCACGCCAGCCCTTACAAAAATGATCAATGAGTTTCAATTGACTTTCTATTGTGTTCCTATAGAGTCAATTGAAACTCGATATAAACTCAATGTCTAATGAGTTTGACCATTAGAAACTCAATTTTGATTCTATTGAATTTACTCATTAGGAATGCAATTGAGACTGATCATAAGAAACTCAATATCGATTCTATTGACTTTACTCACTAGGAATGCAATTGAGTTCGATCATTAGAAACTCAATATCAATTCTATTGAATTTGCTCAATAGGAATGCGATTGAGTTTGGTCATAAGAAACTCAATTTCGATTCTATTGAATTAACTCAATAGGAATGCAATTGAGACTGATCATAAGAAACTCAATATCGATTCTATTGACTTTACTCACTAGGAATGCAATTGAGTTTGATCATTAGAAACTCAATATCAATTCCATTGAATTTACTCAATAGGAATGCGATTGAGTTTGGTCATAAGAAACTCAATTTAGATTCTATTGAATTTACTCATTAGGAATGCAATTGAGACTGCTCATAAAAAACTCAATATCGATTCTATTGACTTTACTCACTAGGAATGCAATATAGTTTGATCATTAGAAACTCCATATAAATTCTATTGATTTTACTCATTAGGAATGCAATTGAGTTTGGTCATAAGAAAGTCAATATCGATTCTATTGAATTTACTCATTAGGAATACAATTGAGTTTGGTCGTTTGTGGATTACTGCACCCGTGTGCACCGAACGATTATTGCTTGTACCAATGTTTTTCTATTAAGGGATAGAGTCCAATGACGTCGAAACACTGTTTATCATCTATGAGACTTTCAAGGAAGAAATAGGAAACTGGGTACCTTAGTAGATGCTGAGGTGGTCACTGGCCAAATGAATACCTTTCTTATGTAGGGTATATAAGGCGGTGGGGTAGTCAAGGGAGTACGATTAGTGGGTTGTGAGTGCTTAGTTACGATGTTTGTGTTCGTTTCCTCTTTGTGCTTTGTTTCCTTCATGTTGCATGCTTTAAAGAATTGTGAAAAAAAATTCTCAACCAGAGCATTTTTTTTAAATGCAGTTGCAATAAATTCTATTGAAGCACGTTGCAATAATTCAATTGAAAGTCAATTGCAATATTTTTATTAAAACTCAATAGCAAAAGTTCTATTGAAACACTATTGCCAAAACTCAATTGAAATGCAATTGCTAAAAATTCAATTAAGACTCAGTGGCCAATAGTCTGGGACGGATCAATAGCGACTCAATAGAAAAAGTCAATTAAGTTTCAATTGAGACTGAATGAGGTCTATTGAGTGAGTCCTTTACACTTTCAATTGAAAGTCAGTTCATTTTTTTGTAAGGGAGCAGTGCAGACAACGTTATCAACGTCTATACGGACGCAACGGCAAGAAGCGACAGAGTCAGCATGGCCTGGATCTGCGACACCGACCCTCGCATACAAGGACAGCACTCATGTGCTCTCCCACAGGGCACCGTACTCCATGCGGAACACCTCGCCATTTGGGGAGCACTGGAGGACGTACAGCACACAGCCTTCACTGACAGAGACGCGACCCTCCGACACCAATATCGCCTCTTAACCGACTCCTTCGCAGCGGTGCAGGAACTATCCTCCTCCACCACGGAAGACGCCACAGCGAGTCAAATTAGAAAAAGACTGCAGATGCTTCAAGAATTTGGAATTAAGGTAAACATTCTCTGGACCCCAGGGGCCCTAAACTCGTCAAACACAAAGTTGGAGCCGAAAGTTCGCGGAGCGCGCCGATTGGACGTCGGCGAAAAAAGCGCCAAGTCATCGCCACGACAAGCCAATCGGTGCGCTCCGTCAACTTCGGCCCGAACTTCGTGCTCGGCGAGTTTAGAGCTCCAGGACATACAGCGCATGACGGGGGTAATGCTGCGGCGCATGCAGCAGCCGTACAGGCACGCGGGACGGACCACACTTACGCCCCACCCCGCACCCCGACAATCCCACACTCCAGACACCCTATCACCTGGATCCGACCGAAACACCCTTGAACAGGCATATAGCCTACATGCACTTCATTCGTACCTCCATTAAGACCGCTAGCAAACAGCGTATCATGGAGGCTACACCCCAGACGCCTGTCATCAAAGGACTTTCTAGGCAGCAAGAAGTTTTTATAAACAAAGTCATCGCGAACGCGGCCTACACACCACACATAATCAGAAAGTGGCAGCCGCCACCTGTATCAGCCGCACCACCAAGATGCAGCCACTGTCTCCAACAGTGCCACGCAGATTTGTGGCATCTTATAAAGTACTGCCCTGCCTTCGCACGGGGCCGAGACCGCATCGACGACCTACAAGTGACCTCTCTTGCAGCCCTTACTGCTATTATACAAACAGACGATGATACCCAAAAGGCGGTCGCAGATCATGGAAAAATCAGTGGCATATACCGAGCGGTGTAGCGCGAGTAGACTGCCCTAGTACCTTGCCCGACATGTTGAAATGACCGAACCCCGTCCACTACCCTCCCCCCCCCCCCCCCCCCCTTCTTCCCCACTGCGGCCTCGAACCATCCTTGTCATTGAAGGACTTCAATCAATCAATCCTTACAGAGAACAATCATCATTTAGTAATTCTATTTGCCCCCAACTTGTCAAGATTATTTTTCCTCTGTGCTTGTATATTTCACTAGATATTGTTTTGTTAATTTACAATTGCCAGTATAACGCATGATTGTAGCTACCTTTATTCATTTGTTGAAATATATTTTATTAATGTTAAATTGCATATCGAATCCTTGTGCTTTTTGAACATGTCTAGCTAGCTTGTTTTTTTCTAACCTTTTTTATGTTTGGCACATGTGAATTAATAAATCACGCTCGTGTATGTGTAAATATTTTTCTACTTTGTGTGTATACATGCATACCTTTACGTCGCTTTTTCCTCACCTTTTTATGTTTGGCTTGTCTTGATTCACGCTCCTGTATACGTGTAAATATTTTTGTATTGGGTGTATATGTACCTTTGTGTCGTTTTTTCCTCACCTTTTTATGTTTTTCTCATTTTTATATTTGGCATTTGCTAATTGATTCACGCTCATGTAAGTGTAAATATTTTTATATTGTGTATGTGTACCAAACGTCTTAATAAAAACAATCGAGTGCTGTTTTGAAACAAACAACGTGTGCTCAGTGCAAAAAAAAAAAAAAAATCGAACACCCGCCAAGAGCGCAACGATTGCGCGCACAACATAAAAAAAAATTCCAACACCCGCCAAAAGCGCAACAATGCGTGCACATAAAAAAAATAAAAAAAAAAAAAATAAAAAAAACGGCGCGTACCCGGCGGGCGCGCGTCCGCTGTTAAAGCCCCTGTATACGGAAAAGTAGCGACATCCTTTGAAGAATGCCGCCTGCTATCTTGGAGCGATCCAGGCGGCGCTACCGTCGACGCGCGAGCGCGAAAGAGCAAAAGATAACAATAAAAGTGTGCATGAGGGACGAGAAGGGAGAAGGAATGCCTATTCTGTCGGAGTGCAGTGCATGCTATGAGTTCATGCCGCCAATCAAATAACGCCGACTGTGCAACGTCACGGCTTTCATTGCCTTCCTTTGAGTACATTCTTCGCGGCTGGCAGACCGTGACAGTGCGCTTTTAGCCTGTGTCCATGTATTTCCGTGTCTTCAACCCTTTGACTGCGCTCTGACTCAAGTATAGGAAGGCTGTCTGCTATCTTGGAGCGTTCCAGGCGGCGCTACAGTCGACGCACGGGTGCGAAAAAGCAAAACATAAAGATAAAAGGTGTGCGCGTCAAAGGAGGAGGGGGAAGGTGTCGCTACCTTTCTTATTCAGGGGCCTTATCCGATGATGATGATGATGATGATGATGATGCTGCGGCTATTTCCCTTTGAATCGGGAGGACTCAAACAAGGTTTGTGCCCAAGCCTGGGAGCGTAGGTGTCTTAATGCTCCCTGAGGTGGATCTTCTGCCACCAGTCCTCCAGTCTCCTTTTTGTGTCTGCAACAAGCCTTTTTGTGTCGTTGGAGGCTACCTTCAGCCCCGTAGCTGGGCAGACTTCTGTGGATTGTCCAATTTCTATGTCAGTGAAGCCCAACGCTTCAGCGAGCGCTAAGGGTCTCGGACGCCTTGGGCCATTGTCCTGTGACCGGGACGGCTTGAGTCTCGCGCAGTCTAGCACAATATGCTCCACCGTTTCGTCATTTACCCCACACACCCTACACATTGTTGACGTGACGGTGGTGTCGAAACGACGCCTATAACACAGCGTCCGCAGTGCCCCGGCACGTGCCTCGAACAAGAAGCGGCTACCCAGGCTGTTGTCATACAGCCGGACTTCCGAGGCGATGGTTATTTTGTTGGCGAGGTACACCTCCAGCGTCGATTTCGTTCGGGCTTCTTGGAGCCATTGTTTGGTCTCGCAGTCTCGGACTCTCTGCCTAACTTCCGACGTCCACTCAGTCTCTGTCGACGCATCAACAGGCTCGGAGAAGAAGCCGTACTTGTGTTGAAGCTGATAGAGGCGCTTCTGCCAGCGGGTCCGCAGCCCAGTCAAGTTGGTGTATATAAACAGTCTCTTCGCCCAACGGCATCTATCCATAAGTCGAAGGCGTCCGTCATACGCAATCTTGCTTGAAGCCTCCCGAGCTTCAAAGGAGGACCAGCCCAGGTCACCCTGCACTGCCTCGTTGGCGACCGCTCCATGGCAGCCCAGTGCCTGGCGTCCCACGTCTCTCTGCCTACGCTCCATATTGGCGCGGACATCTCCTGGGACACATACCACTGCATTTGCAAATGTTAGTCCGGGTACCATTACTGCTTTCCACAATTCCCGCGAAACGATGAACCTGTTGCAACTCCAGAGGCTTCGCTTACGGAGAATGCTGGCTCCTCGTAGGGCTGCTTGGCGGAGATGGGTGTGATGGCCTTGAAGGTAGTCTGTGTCGTTCGACATTGTGATGCCCAAGTACTTGTAAGAATTAAGAATTGGTACATCGGAGCCTCCGAGACGAAGGCTATCGAAAGTTGTCTCGAGGGAGCCCGAAAACACTACCGCCGCTGACTTGCTGGTATTAAAATTTAAACGAAGTCCCATAGCCTCCTTGGAGCATATGTCAAGAAGTTTTTGCATTTCCAACACTGATTCTGCGGTCAGTACCACATCGTCCGCGTACGTCAATCCCGGTAGAACCCAGTCAACTCGATCACCATGCTCCAAATGTGCTAGTGAAAAACCCAGTCCTGATTGTATAAGTTGCTTCTCTAGGGTGGATACATATAACATATACAATAGGGGAGAAAGTGGGCACCCTTGGCGTAAGCCCCTCGTCACCAGCACCTCATCAGAGTGAGCATCATCAAGGTGGGTCATAACCGTGTTGCCATGGTATAAGCGGGAGATGAGTGTTGTCCACTCCGGCGGCATGTCAAGCTGTTGTAGGCTAACAATAAGCTGGGCATGGGAAACACTATCATAGGCCTTTGCGATGTCAAGAAAACAACATATTAGGCTCCTCTCCTCTTTCCGTGCAACCTCAATACACTGTGTTAAGGTAAAAAGATGGTCCTCTAATCGGCGTCCCCGTCGGAAGCCTCCTTGGATTTCTGTCAGTATACCCTCCTCCTCTGCCCATGCGGTCATGCGCTTTTTCATGATGTGGGCGAATACCCTATACACCGCACTTGTCACGGTCAGGGGTCTGTACTGTCGAAGGTACTGACGGTCACATCCTTTTTTAGGAATCATGACAACCCTGCCGCATCTCCAGTCTCGAGGAATCTCTTCTTTCCCAGCTGCAATATCATTAAAAAGTGCTGCGAGTTGGTCCCTGGAATCCTTGCCCAGTGCTTTGAGTACCCTTGCCGGAATGTTATCTAATCCCTGGGCGGTGTTGTTCTTAATATGCGCTAGTGCGCGTATAACTGATACCCTACCAATTGTTACATTATTGCAATCCGGTGCACAGTCTGCGCCTTGCTTGGGGCAGAGATTTTGTAGTGGTGTCTCTCCTGGAGGCGAGAAAATTTCAACGAGATGGTCTGTAAGGCATTGCCCAAGTCTCTCTGTGGGCAGCCCCGTGTCTTCGTCCAGGATTGCTGGGCACTGGTCTCTTCCATTGAGAGTTCCCATATATCGCCAGAACTTTCTGGGTGCGTCTCGACCACTTGAACTGATGTCTCTCATTGTAGCTACATCAGCCTGGGCCATTTTGTCCTGCACAAGCTGTTTTACGGCCTGCTTCTGCAACCTGTACTTTTGCCACCTTATTGCGACAGCGTCTGCCGGGCCGCCATGGAGAACCATGCGATGCTCCCTGTTTAGCTCCTGTCTTAATCTGATGGCGGCTTGAACTTCCGCGTCCCACCAACGCTTTCTTAGTCGTCGCCCACCTCGTTCCTTTGTAGAATGTTGTCGGATGAGGCGCTTTAATTCTGCCACATATTCTGCGTATCCATCTGCGCTCTTTCTCTTGGTGCTGTTTTCGAACTCCTCCACCACCTTCTCCATTGCCGATGGAGATAGCCGGGAACGACCTGTCGGAGAGTGCTTTTCTCTTATTATTTTTGGTGTAGCTTTGGAGAATTCTAACCGTATCCGGTTGTGATCACTCCCAATACTGTGTTCACCAGCTTCATCAATGTGTGTGTGAACCAGATAGCGGGCCAAATTCTGTGAGACTAAGGCGTAATCAATGCACGTTTTGCTCTCCCGGGCATTCCATGTATATTGACCCTCACATGAGGCCCTGAGATTTAGTATCTCCAAGGCGTTATCTTCGGCCATCCGCAGCATCGCTCGCCCATTTTCGTCTTCCCATCCGTCCAGTTCATGCAGGTGTCCATTAAAATCCCCCATGATGAGAATGTCTTTAGTAGCAGCCAAGTCCTTGACTTCGGTTTCCACACAGCTCATTAAACTTTGATTCTCCTCTCTGCGCGCAGCTCCCACAGACACGTATACTATACAGACGGCAACAGGAATCCCGATGATCTCTCCCGTTACCCAAACATGGTCCCAACAGTCTCGTGGCTCCTTGCACCATACTGATGTACTGCGCCACACCACGCCAACTCCCCCACCTCGACGCTGTCCCTCCACACGATTGCGTCCAGCCCAACACCAATTTGCATCGGTTGGAGCTTCTTCAATATCATATAGGTGCGTCTCTGCCACTCCAAAAAGCGTCATTCCTTCCGCCTCCAACTCCCTATATAGCTCTTCCCATTTGTGTTCACGTCTCGCTCCTTGGAGGTTCAGAAATCCTACCACATCTGTCAGTCGTCTGCTGCGTCTACGTCGTCTCCGTCTTTTTTTGCCACACCTACTTTTGTTTCTCACCCTCTTATCTCCGACCCCCCTCCCCGAAAGCGGCCCTATATCCTGTGCCGCTGGTAGTGGTAACCGAGTTGTTGGCTCACCATCTCGGCCACGATTGCACGCAGGTCTTGGGGTTGAGGCAGCGCCGGTGTATACATTTGGGAGAGACGTGTTGACGTTGGGGGTGTCCAGGATTGGGGGTAGTACTGTGGGAGTCCCCCGTTTGACAGTGTTTGCCTCTGAGGCTGTAGAGGGTCCATTTGTGGAGCCGGCCCAAGTGCTACATGACTGTTTTGCGATGGTGGAAGTTGCCTGTTCAAGTCTAAGCAATGTACTATGTCTTGGGGTCGCGGTGTCCCTCTCCCCGATTCGCGAACTGGGCCCAATGGCGGAACACTTCTCTGGTAGTCCGAGCGTTGCTCTTCGACCGGATAGTGATCGCAAGGCTTTCCAGTCAGCACTTCGGTCTTGCCGGCGTGCCATCTGTTCGCGGGGTCGTCCGTGTGTTGTGCATACAGGCACCCCATTGCTTGATGCATCATGCGGTGCTCCTCGGCTGGGCGATAAGCTTGAGGTTTGCCATACATTGTTGTTGTATTCCGTCCCTGCACGGGTTCGTTTTTGTGCTCTACCAGTGGACTCCTCTGCTGACCGATCTTCGAGGTTGGTGAATCTCTTCGCCATTGTATGCCTAAAAAAAGGCTGGCCACGGCTCCTAGCCTGTTGACCACGTTTCGCACCCCATCTTCCTTATAGTGTAGCCTGCCTCTCTCCATTGCATCCTCAGCTTTGAGATCTCGACTCAGGTCTATAAATCGCGCCTTGAGGTCCTTACAGAGCTTCTTTAGTTGGGCATTCAGCAGCATGGTTGCTGCTTGAATTCCTTTGCCTCTGCCCTCAATCTCTGGTATTGAGCATATGGCCAATGCGTCTTTGTGATTTGTCCATTTCAGCCTCAGTTGCTCTACAATCGCCGCAGGCTGTTCGCCGTGCAAGATGTCATTTACACCCACATGCAATATATACATTCGGGGTACTTTCCTTGCTTTCTTTTCATATTCGTATATTAGGTGGTGCACATCTGCGATTGTTCCACCTCTGTTATATAGGATTTCCATTCGGCGATGGTCCCCTACTCGATCTACGAGAGTGCGTGCAAACCGTGCAACATTATTATCACCTGCAACAATCACTTCTCGTGTCACTCCTTGAGGAGGTCGGATGTGTTCATCGATGTGCCTTTGGTTTATGCGAGTCCCATTTATGGTGGTAGCGTTGCTATTGTCTCCCACCTGGTTGGGCAAGTCCTTGACTGATGTGGTTGCCACTTGCTGCTCTGTTTGTACCTGCATCATGCCATTTTCATGTTGAAGGTGAGGTCCTGCTCCGCTGTCGTAGGTCTCAGGAAGTGGGGTACCACTTTCGAACGTCACAGGCCCATGTCGCTGATAGTCAATCTGGTTAGGCGTTTTTTCATTTTCTTGCTCACGTCGCGCACTGTACTCTGGAGAAACCTCCATTGTTGTGTCCAGAGTTACCTTGTCAGTTCGACTGGACGACATTCGCTTCACAAGCTCTTCGACACAATGCTCTAATTTATCCACCCGGTCGAGGAGTGCATGTAGCATGTCGGTCTGATCCACGGCACCTGCTTTGTTGGTGTCTTCCCACCTTTTAATCATGTCCGTCATGGTCGTTTCCAGTTCCTCACTCTTGTTTCTGTGTGTCGTGTCCACCTCGTCAATCATCTTGCATATTCTGCAGACGAAGTCAGCATTTTCAGCCTCTTGAGTGTTCTTGAAATCGCTCTCGGAAACGTAGGCCCATCTCCCGCATTTGTCGCAGCCGATGAGGGGGTCCTCTGGCTTCGCAACCTTGCGGCTCCTCCCCTTGGACATCTTGGCAACGGTGTGCGATTGTTTCGCGTGAAAAAACCCACGGCGTCAAGCACGTCGCGACGTTTAAAGGGAGACCCCGAAAAGAAACGATCCTCCAGATTCGAAATCCGCTGTAGACTTCTAGCGCCATCTATCGAGCATCCCCGGCCCCCCGGCGAACAGCTCTTTGCATGAGGAAGTGACGTCATTCCGGGAATGTCACGTGTCTGGTACGCTTCGCTTGTGAATAAAATGTGAATAAAAAATGAAAAAAAAAAATAAAAAGTGGGTGTTTTTAGAAAATCGACTCCAAACTTGCTAGTTTTCGAAATATTCGTTTTTCAGGCACATGTAGCGCCGTATATACTTGTGACAAAATATTGAAATTATACTCAAAAGAAAGAGCATAATTGGTGCTTTACGGTGATATAAAGATCATAAAAATATGTTGATTAGGTCACACAGCACAGCTTGCTGAACTTCGTCAAATATCGTCACAGAGAGGCGGTTTGACAAATAAAAAAAAAATCATTAAGAATGTTATGACTTAGACGCTTAATTAGCATGAACAAAACCCTATGTCTAGAGTGTTCCCAAAAAAGTTATATTGATGTAGCGTAAAAAGTGGGGAAAAGGGATGGAGTGAAATATGGCACCTCCGATAGGCTGGAAAAACATCAATTTCCACCTTGACCGCTTCAATGGTCCATAACTTGAGAACAAAGAATCCGACGAAATAACCATTTGCGTCTTCTTTTATTATATGAGTTGCCCCAAGACATATATTTTTTTCGTCAAAATTAGAAATTCGACCCTAAATCCGTGCCTGAGTTGAGATGAAATCACTCATGTGGTGAAAAGTGCTCATCTGATGCACCAATCTAGGTGTCACAACCAGACTTGTACACGTTACTGAAAAATACTAAGGAATTACATTTACAATTACTCAAGGTTAAATTGTAATTTATTACAATTACAATTACCCTCCCATAAAAGTAACTGACCGTTACCCCAAAATGTAATCCGTTACTTTCGTGGCGTTACTTTCTACAATATTGTCCTCAAGTAAGAAACAAAGGGAAGAGGGTGATTCAAGTTCTTTTTGTTGCAACCTGTTCCATTTAATGACCTTGAGTATTTTGAGCAACAGCTGGCTCTCGAAAGTCTCGTCAGACATTTTGCGTTATTTCTTAGTCAATATGTCGACTGCTACGCTGAACACCCTCTGAACTGAGGCACCAGATGGGAGTGCCGTATTGTCCCTTATGAATGCTTCATTCTCTGCACTGAGCTTCTTCAGCGAAGCAATAGAAGTACTATTTACCTCGAAGATAGAGCAAAGCTTCGTCGTTGCAGCCGTTGCCTGATATACGAGAGTTTTAGTAGAACGTTCAAATACCTCCGATGCCCCCGATAACGATATGATGCATGCGCAAAGGCGGCGGCGGGGTATCGGGTATCGTTATCGGAGTCATCAGACCGATCTACTAAAATTCTCCATTGTCTAAATCGCGAAGCTGTGGAAGTCTCGTACATCTAGCCAAAACTAGAATAAGAATTGATTTATGACCATATATACCGACATATATTGCCAGACAATAGCAAAACATAGTTGTAACAGTAAGGGAATAATTAAATAATAAATAATATTTGACTCGATATTCTTCTTCCTTTGGTTTTGAACAGGTCGAGCCTCGGTTGAGACGTTGGTGAATAAAAAAAAAATGTTTCCAATATATAAATATAAGTAATAAAAAAAAGGACGCTCATGAGAACAAATAATTAGAACGTCGGTTAAAACAAGGAAATGTAAACGCACGTTTGCCGTGTGTACCTTTCTTGGTGCCGTTCAAAAATGCACGGAGCACGGACCGACTGCAGTTTACTCCGGTGTTCTCCAGATAGACGTCCGCTGATGCCACGGGCAGCGAAGGGCAGAGAACTAGGTAAGCCGTGCTATGGCCCTACCGTATGCTCTCCTCAAGCCCAGAATATCAAGTCTACGTCAGCCACCATTATGTTTTATTTGTACAAATATCTGCTTGAGATAAGATGCGTCCTGCTCGGCCAAAACAGGAAGAAAAAGAAAGGAACTCACAAAAAGGGTGACTGGGATGGAGATAACCCGGCTGGAATTCACAAATAAAGTGGACCAACCCTAGAAGCTCAACTACAAAGAAGTAGCTTTTAAAACAGGCTCAAATAATGTGAGAGAAGCAGAAGTAAATACATCCTATTTCCTAACAAAAGGTGATAAGTGTGCAGCAACGAACGAGGATGCTTGTGGCAACAACACCTTCACATATTATCACATCTCTTTCTGTGGATTTTAGGGTAGACGGAGCGTTGTCTCGTGTTGTGACATTATGAAAATGGTAGCAGTCACTATAACCGACGACATTGTTATTTTTGTCTGTGCCCTTACCGCCTCCAGCTTCTCGAAGTCACACAATCACTTGGTGTACTCCTCTCCCGTCTTCGATCGCAAAGAAAAAACAAAGAGACTAAAAAAAACGGATATAACTTGCCCCCCCCCCCCCCCCCCCCTCCCCCCGCCCCCCGTTTTTTTTTTTTTTTTAGAAATGTTTATTTGGATTTTTTGTTAGGGTCTAAAAAAGTAGATTCAGGGGCTTGGTGTTGCAAAAAAAGGCTTTGCGGAACTGAAGAGTGGCAAGCCTCCCTATGCGCTGGTCAATTCGCGTGACAGTGGCACTGCGCACGACTTTACCAAAATAAAAACAACCCTTCCTTTAGAAGGGGGGGGGGGGGGGGGGGGGGTTGGTCCTGAAAAAAAAAAAGTAACGGATTACAAGGAATTCGTTACGTAAGAAATGTAAGGGAATTACTTTAAAGCAGTGTTGTGCCCGTTACCGAAAATAAGTAGCGAAATAGCTTTACTCGTTAGCTTGGAAAAAAGCTAACACGTTACAGAGTTCCGTTACAATTTTTCAAATGTAACAAACTACCGGTGTCGCTACTTGCCGTGACTAACTAACGTTACTTTTACGTTAGTTTGTCGTTACTTTGTGTTTCACTGTCAGTATATGACAGCTGTTAGTTGGTCTAGGAGAACTCGTCACAAGCCAACTCGTCGCAGCCATCTCGTCATAGGTAAACTCGTCAAATAGGGCAAGTCATTCCTTTTAGTTATGAACCAACTGCCTAATCCAAAGTTTTAGTAAGCGCTATTTTATCTTTGCTTCAATCACCTTATCCTAATTACAAAATCTATTATTGAATTTGCTGCCGTTATTCATCACGTTTAATTATATTGCCTTAGGTGTCTCCTAATTTGCGGGTTAAGGAAGGAAACCCTGTTTTAAGCATCGCAAAAATAAGCTGGATATCGCGGTCAGCACCAACCCCGCCAGTTTATAACTCCAGCGGCTGGAGCAATTAACCCAATTTTTCGGAACATAGCGTAGTCTGATTCATATTAGGCAATGCTTAGAAATTTTCAGTGCTGAAATGGTGGTCAGCAGAGCCCGCGAATACATGAAGATGAATAGCGTCCGTCACCGGGAACAAGCCCCATTTGTTAATTAAAAAAAAAAAAAAAAATCACCGTTCCCATTTTTTAATTAGAGCACAAATCTGAAATTTGACATTTTCTTCTAACCGCTAGGGTTACAGTTTAGCGGACTTTCAGCGTCCGCAACGTATATAAGTTTTTTTTTTTTTTTTCTTTTCTTTTTGCGATTAGAATTTTTTTTTTTTTTTTTCTGAAAAAAGTTTGTCAGATTTCTTCAAGTCATCACACTACTACCGCTTTAGCGAAAACCCGGGGCGCGTGTAAGTATTCGGAATTCTAAAGACGTCCGTCTCAGCATTATGCAGTGCCAGAGTCTGTGCCAACGATACAAAGAGGTCAAAATGTCAATCGGGGGAAAACGTCCACTGATTCGAAATGTCCAATTGGGTCAAAATGTCCAAAGAGTCAAAATGTCCAACGAGACGAAATGTCCAATCGGGTCAAAATGTCCAAAGAGTCAAAATGTCCAACGAGACGAAATGTCCAAGCAGGTCAAACTGTCCAACGAGACGAAATGTCCACCGAGACGAAATGTCCAATATTGGACATTCTGACCCGTTGGACATTTCGTCTCGTTGGACATTTTGACGTGGAATCCTGCCAGCCCTCTCTCCTCCGATCGGTTGTCGAAATTTCACAACCCCCCCCCCCCCCCCCTCCCCCAGGCAAAAATTCTGGGTGCGCTAATGATAACTGCAGTGCGCTACCGTACTTCGCACATGCTCAGTCTTTCTACGACTTTCTGGTCTAGTGGTTTTTGACGATGCTCAACAAGTTTCTAATTGAAACCGTAAATTTATTATCACTATTTAAAGATTTAATCGGCAAACTTCACATACTTATTCCGTTCACCGTGACGATTAGTAACCTGTATTACGTGGGCCTGGCCGTATAGCTCAACCGTGCAGACCGCACGAGAGTAGCTTTCACAGCTTTTCTTAAAACGGACGTGTAAAGCTAAAATGCTTCGTGACAGTCAGGTTCGAACTTGAGATGCGAAAGAAACCAAGGCCACTGAAAACAATGCAAAAACAAGAAAGGCTCGATCCTTCCGACCGGGCCTTTCTTTCTTTTTTATTGTATTATTTTTGTTACGCGGTTTTATTTGTTTTAGATAGTAATAATTTTCACCCAAAACCTGCCGCTCTCGACAACACGTTCGCATTCGAATGAAAATCGTACTTCCCTCCGGAGCGGCTGCGCTAATAGCTCGGCGGCTGCGATATCCGACTGCCACTGCACCGACCCGGTTAGAGCCCTTCCGGGGCTCAAACTTTAAATATTACCTTTATATGAAATCTGATCGTCCGTAATGCTCCCGGCCTGTCACTTGTTCGTAAAAAACGTCCCGCAAAATACATTCCACACACACAAAAAAAAAATTCGGTGGCTTAGCTCGGCTATGGCAGGATATCGTAGCGTGAGCTTATGCGCACAAAATGAGAGGCGCTATCAAGCGGCTCCGGGGCAGCGTCAGACTTGGCTACTGCGCAACAGAGGCGCACAGCTGGGCACGCGGCGGCGCCAGTGCGTCTGCCACGGCTATGACGTCACTCCTCTGGAATGTGCATACCGGCAAGGCGCGCGCGGTGGTGGCGGTGGCTCCGGCGCGCCAGCCGTGCGCCGTGTGACGTCACTGCGCCTCGCGCATGCGCAGACCGGCGAGGCGCGTGCGGCAGCGGCGGAGTCTTTGGCGCGCCAGCTGTGCGCCGTGTGACATCACTGCTCCTCGCGCTTGCGCAGCACGGAGCACGGCTCATTATGCGAGCCACGCGAAACTGCTCAACCTCAGCCAATGTAGCTCACGCTAAAAAAAAAAAAAACATTCCTGCGTTAACCCACAGCACAGTCTCTCTCTTTAGACCTTTGCAATGATCGCCTTCTGGGTGCTACCATTTTTGTCTACTGGGCTGTGGAATTCGTTCTGGGCATGCGCGACAGCTTTCTTCCACGAAATAGGAGACGCCGCGTATGCGTCAGCGTCAACATCCCAGTGACTCGGCATTTTTTGCCTGGGTGACAAGCGCTAGAAAGGTCTACACGGTCATGGTAATATGTGCGACACGTCACGGCAAGGTCGTCGGGCATCGTTCACGTGCGCCATGGGGTCTTGACATGCTTCGCGGCGGAGTCTCGATTGGCTTCGTTTTTGCGAGCACGTGCCTCACCGTCGTACCTGCGACGAACGGCGAGATTCGTCGCCGTTGGCGCGTCTTTTGGCGTCCCACTATGAGTGTGACGCAAGCACGCGGCGACGCTGAGACGTCTGCCGCTTTGCACCGCACTCTCGTCAAGCTTCGGTGGATGCGCCGCTTCGGACGGCTCGGCAATCCACAGACGACGACGTCGACCGTTTTGTTCGGAACGCGTTTCTTTTTATTCTGGAGCGCGTCTCCCTGCACGAGCTTTTGGCATCTACGGCTCCTTGTATTTTTCCGGAGAGCGTGTGCCGTCGGCAACGAGTACTACGAAGGTCGGCCTCGCCCTAAACGAAAGGACCCGGGACCGAATCCCGCGGGCACCAGGTGATCTTTTTCTAGGATTTTGGAGGTAGACGACGGATGCCCTGCGCCCTACGTAGACGACAACTACAACTACGACGGACTTCATTTCGGGCGGTGGGAAGAGCCCGTAACTATGTTTGATTAGGCTCTGGTTTGATTGAGAGATGGTTTCGTCGACAGCTCGGACCAGCTCTTTTTGTAATGAGCCGCCGCAGACTGCCACCGCATGAACGGTTGGGCCGGGTAGGTTAACACCCACGACGAAATATCCCCATACAGCGTGCAATTCGCATAACGAGTGTCAATGAGTGTCGACTGATTGTGTGTCCATGAAATGTGTATCCAGGAAAAGTGGTCCGTGAAACGTGTTTCTACCAAACGTGCTTCGACAAAACGATGGGGACCCAAACAGCCATCGCTGTAAGACATAGCCAACATCATTAGATACTGTCAGTTGGCAAACTCCCATAAAGTTTGCCAACGTTTCTTTGCCACGGGCTAAACCAAAGACCTTCGACAGCTGAAATTCGGTGACTGCGCGGGCGCAGCCTTGCAGCTCCGTGAGACCTACACCCGAGGGGCTAGGCTCAGTGAGCGCCAAAAAATGGGGCAGATTACGCGATAGGAGCTGAAGCTACCCGTAAGTCACGAGGTCGCTGCTGCCGCACCCATCGCCCGTCGCTCAGAATGGGGATTTTCTCGGCTTATCCTCTCAGAAGAAGCCGGCGCAAAAGGGGACCTTTCCCCTCGCCTCGCCGTGCTACAGTACGAGAAAGAAAGAGGGCGAGGAGGAGTTTCCGCCAGGCGGAAGAATATATCTGCTGGTCCCCCTTTAAAACGTTTGTCTCCAGCTGATGCAAGCAGCATCTTTCTCATGGGCTATGGCTGCCCTCTGGACTCTAGCCGTAGAGACACCCCACGGCGTACCAAAGCTGCGGCGCTTTAATCGAGTGACCATTGGAGATAGAAGGTGTCAGAGTAGAAGTTTTTCAACCGAAGGAACTCATTCTATTGCTCCTGACTGAAGAAACAAATGAAGCAACAGTAGAAAGCAGAAAGTAAGAATGCAAATGAGCTAATGTAAATTTATCATAATTATCAAGAACCGCCAGACTGAGGCAAGAGAAGGACAGCCAAACAGTCTCAAGTACAGCTAAAATGCACGACATCCAAACACACACAAAAAAAGTTGTAGTCTACCGTAAAGTTCCGAGAGAACGCCCGCCCCCCGAGAGATCGCCCATCCGGTTTTCAGGCCAAATATCTGCAACATAAAAATTCTGAAACATCGCCCACCCCCAGATTCCCGTCCGACGTCACGCAATGTCCGATGGGAATTGCATCAACCGCGCAATTTGTTGTACCGGCACGTCTGACAAGCAAGTTCATAGCGGATTCCCGCGTTTTTTGGCCGCGATCTGCGCATGTGATATCGGCTCCCGTAACACACGAGTTGTTCCCACGTTTATGTTCCCATACGAAAATGTCAGATCAGAGCGGTTCCAGTTCAGATCCGCGAGGTTCTAAACTTGTGAACAGTTCCGATCAGCGCGATTCTGGGTGTAACCAGTCGGATCCAGTGAGACGCAACGCACTGGAATTGCACGGTGATCAGTGAATCCGATCCACTCCCCTCGTTCCAGTAGGGTCTGCTCCCAGCCAGCGGGCGCGCACATGCGTGACTAGAGAAGGGGGGGGGGGGGGGGGGGGGGGGTCGGCGGAGAACTTCCGCGGTCTCTCTCATGTCACGTGTTAAGGACAGGCGCATCCGCTACGCGGGCACTGCGAGCGGGCGTTCTTCAAGCCGGCGTTCTCTGCGCGCGTGTCTGGCTTTGTCTCCGAGTTTAGTTTGTTCTTCGCTCTCGTCGGACGGTCGGTCGGCACGCGACCGGCGGCGACGTTCGCGCTGCGGGCGCACGGTACTGACGCGCCCATCGTTCCCTGGATGGATACCCACTGACCTCGGCTTTGAATCTTTATTTAGTGTGAAGCTGCCGACCCATTGCGCTGTGAACACTAGAGAAGAAAATGCGTTAGTCACAATCGTGAAGTGCCGTATAGTCAATATTTCCTCGAAATGCAGCTCGCACACTGCCAACCTCGTTTCCAAGCATTTGTCGGCGCCAAGTATAGCTCGCGCTCATGTTCGAAGTTTTTCTCGAGTTTTTTTTGGAACATAAACGTCTCCTTTCTGCCTGCAGGTCTCGAGGATACATACCCATGTCTTGCAGCCTGGGACACAACAGTGTTTTTGTTGCCGCTTGTTAGCCATACCGAAATTCTCTCGTGAAGCTACAGGGGGTCGCCCTTTTCAGAGGTGCAATGGGGTACGACAATGCAAAAGACAGCACGAAAGAAAGCAACAGAAAAAAAGAGGAAAGAAAGAAAAGCAAACTCCTTTGCCGCAACGGAGTTTGCTAGTTTTGAGTGCTTGGTTCTCTTTCGCTGCGAGCTGATGCCAGGGCTCTGCCGCATTCCAATCGTTCCATTTTCCACATGCTCGCACTCTAACAGGCTCCGAAAAAGTTGCCAACCGCAGAAGATGGCACCCAGAAGCAAGACATCTATGGAGCGCTCACACGCTTACCTTGCACAACACAGGGCCGCTTTGCACCATCCAGCCTCCACAACACATCACATTCTGCATTACCACTGCCTCTGCCACACTAACACGGCAAAGAAGTAACTTTTGTGTTTATGTTTTTAGAGAATGCTGAAATGCTACGACTACGCGATGTTTAGTCTGTCAATCAGTTAAAAAAACCGATTAACAAACTAAGTGTGTACTCCAGGCACAATACTTTAGTCTCCTTGATGAAAAGACTTTTCGTAATATTGAAGATATGTAGAGTAAGAAAGTTCAGATCAATTGAGCATGTGCACTTGGAAACACCAAAGCTCTCATTTCACTCTCGATAATATGAAGTCATAAAAGCTCCAGACATATTGAAGTGACTGAGAAATACCAGTACTTTATACATAAAGCCCACAAATCTAGAACCCCAATTATAATTTACTTTCAGGCACAAATACTAATCCATGTCTATTCATTGGATTTACAATAAACCTAAGCCTTATCTCGTAGTGGTGTTTTAGGGAGCACGTTGGTATTGGATACCTTTTATGAAAGAATTGCACATAAAGAATAGAACACAGAAAGCACATTTTCCGACTTTCAACACACGATTATAATATTAAATGCAAAGGTGCAAACGAGCTGGACAATAACGAAAATAATCCCTGCAGAAACAAGAGGGACAAACACAGATCTTCAACACAGCTAGGTGACTAGTGCGCGACTGCAAAAATCCACCTGGTCCTGATATTGAACCAGGGACCTCTCCATTTCCAGTGAAGTGCTCTATCAACTGGGCTAACCAGGAGTGAGACGTCAGTAGAGCAAACAGGTTTTATCAGCTGCCACCAGTTTAAAACCAACAAGGGTGAAACTTGCAGTTCTAAGGTTATGGTTATAAAGCAATTAAATGCAAAGGTGCAAACGAGCTGGACAAGAATGACGATAAAATAATCCCTGGAGAAGGGGAACAAGAGGGTGAAGCAAGCTTCATCCTTGTTGGTGTTAGACTGGTGGCAGCCGACTAAACCTGTTAGCTCTACCGACGTCTAACCCCTAGTACCTCAGTTTGTACAGCGCTCCACTGGAAATGGAGAGGTCCCGGGTTCAATACCCAGACCAGACGGATTCGTTCGGAGTTTGGAGATTTGTGTGTCCTTTGTCCGTCTTGTTCCCTTTCTCCAGGGAATATTTTCGTTGTTCAACACATATGTATGTATTTTCCACAGGCAGTGGGCCTCTAAATTTGCGGCTGGGAAGGTTAAAGCGGGGAGAGGGAGGCAGGAAATTGAAACCAGCTTTTTTTTGGCCAAAAAGAGGCTTCCATAAATGCTTCACCACCCTCGTTGCATTCTGGGATCTGGTGGGCCAGGAGTAGGGCGCATATGAATTTTGCTGCCCAGATTCCCACAATGCATAATGTGGCATTACGCCGCAATGAGATGCTTCAGGTTTTGGAATAAGCTTGTTAAAGGCGACACCTGGTAGTGGCGGCACAATGTGCGGGAAGCACCGGGAAACGACTGAAATACACGAGTGTTTAAAAGTCAGAGAATTTGCTGTCCGTGTTCTGTCCTTTGTGCAATTCTTTCGTGAAAGTTATCTGGTACCAGTAAATTTGTGGCAGTCTTCTTTTTGTTTCTAAACTTTGCTACTTCATAATTTTTTTTTTTAGTTTCCTCAGCTCTCGATAGGTAGCACAGTAGCAGCACAGCAGACAATTTATGCTCCATCTGGTATGATCCAGAATTTAAAGTAAATCCATTTTAACGTGCAAGTCGGCCATCTTTACCCTGGGCTTGCAACCTGGTCTAGTTTACTAGTTTTACCCAAAAATGTCCATCCATATTTACTGAGGTTAGTCATACCTGTGACAGGAAATTTGAGGATGCATCCCGTGTCAAGCTGGACTTCGCAAGTCGAAAGTTACTCGGGAGGGACTAGACAAGATTCACCATAAAAAGATTCTGAGGAGACCGTTTTCTTTGTCCCACAAAATGGAACGATCGATGCAAGCTTTCCTTAGGAAAAAAATTGGCGATATCTGTCACATATTTGTGTGGGAAGTCGCAGTTAAAGAAAAGAGCCAACAAAAGAGTGCAGTGCAACAGGTGTATGGTTGCAAGCGTGGCCTTTTCAATCTCTCTTGCACCTCTAACTGGGTGGGAGGCAGCAAGTTATGGTCCGGCTATCAATTATGTTGACCACTTGGTGCAAAGATAAATTGGCAGAACTGCCTTGTCCAAAAGCAAAGGCTTTTGGACAGTGCTGAGCCAGACTGGGAACACTGCTGCATGTTGAGGTAACAAAGATATATACAAGAAGGTGGACGTTGATCAAAATCAAAAGGAACGAACAAATTTGGAAACTAATCTGTTTCATTAAAAATATTTCGGCAGTAAAAGAGTGGACCATGTTAACTGCGAAAAGTCCATCCTTCTGTTTTCCTCTTTCTAACCAAGCTAAAAACAACAATGGCACTGTACTTGTAATAATCTCCATCAGTTTTCATTCACAAAATGTCTCGCATTTAAAGGGGTACTCCACTGGTTTTTTCATTGTCTCCGATTTGCTTGAAATTTTGCTAAACTAACCAGCAAACATCGTAAAAATAGTATCCCAAATATTAGGTCAAAATATTGTTTTTTTGCAAAGTTATTGAATTTACAGTTTTGGTCCTCACCGTGTTTTTCAAGCTCGAAGTCTCTACTGGCAACAATGAAAAAGTGACGTCATTGGAAGTGCAGGGGTTCACTCTTTGGGCTGTAAATTTTGTTTTAAACTGATTCGAAGCAGTTTCATAGTGTCAAATGAATGCTTGGGAAGCTCGCTGCAGTACCCGCGGTCCAGCACGGAACAAAAAATTGGCATATTCTATTTTTTGGCTGCTTGCTCGACTGGCAAGCCTGCCTGCCACTGACGTCACGGCACTGAAAAGTGCGCGAATATTTGAATGTTGGTTTTTGCATCATTTTCATTTGCCGATTTCACAATACCTATTATGAATTTCGCGATTCTAAATAGCATACCGGAGAGAGTGAAGGCCGGGGAGTCAGAAAATATAGTTAGTTAAGGTAGCTCAAAAAATCTGTGGAGTACCCCTTTAAAGCTTATGACTTGGGAAATACTGCACTATCCCAAAGTGCTTCCAGTGGATTTTTATTCTCTCAATCAGATCATTTCCACAAATGTTTGCCTCAACTGCAGGTAACATGAAAATCATTACTCAAATGCTTGACTCTTCAATGGTGAATAGGTGCAAGTGTGCTGGAGCTTAGCATAACAGGCATTAAACTGTACCCGTGGAACCATAAATTTTCAATTCTTTCTTCTTTATTCAGAGATTACCCCGCAGTGCCCGAGGGCGTTACAGCAGGGGGGCTACAATGCTGGAAAAAAAAAACGCATCTTCATTTTCACTGCACACTTGCAGCTCCGACAGCCCATTCCACTCTCGTATTGTTTTAACAAAAAAAAAAAAAAGAGTTGGCGTACATGCTTGTCCTGGCGTGGTACTCTCCAATTTTGAAAGCATGATCATTCCGTTTAGAAACTATCATGGCTGTTACATGACCGCAACTAAAAATACACAAAAAAGTGTCAAATTTTAATTTTATTAATGTAAATCTGGCATGCAACTGCACAACAGAACAAATCAGAACATGCATACACACACAAAAAAACAGAATTATACAAAAAAATATGATCTCACAAGTAATGTGAGAATAAAACAAAAGGAGGCAATATTGACAAAAGAACAAGCCCTTCCTCCAAATTCGGTGTTGTCAAACTCTTGCAAGAAGGACATCCTCACTTAAAGGGGTGCTAAACCACTTTCTGCTAGACTATCTATGGGTTCTAAGCATCCTAAAAAAAGTTTGCTTAGTCTTTCTATGGTCATAGCGCAATCTATGCTTAGAACCCATAGGTTGCGCTATGACCATAAAAAGACTATCGCAGAAAGTGGTTTAATGGCCCTTTAAGGCACAATCTCTCTGGCAGTTGATACTGTAGAGCCAGCAACGTCAGGAAGTCAAATGTCCAAGTTGGCCTTGTCTATCCATTCGTAAAATGTTTTCCCTTGCACTTCCTCTTCTGCCAGCCTCCATATCTCCTTCTGAGAAGCCCTAAAATGAAGAAATTATAAATTTAAGAAAAAACTTGGGGGGCACTCCAGCTTCTCCTTTAAGGAATGAGATAGCTTCATAGGACCCCGTTCGCAAAGCCTTCTCATTTAAACCCATGCTCGTCCCCAAGCCGTGCGCGTGGTCTAGTTGGTAGTGCCACAAGTCACGTGATGTCACATGCAGCTGTGACGTCATGACCCTATCGATCCGCTAAATTTGGCGGGAAACTTTACGCAAAATGTTGCAGGAGAATTTTCCGCTATATTTGTTGAAATTTTTTCACTAAATTTGGCAAAAAATATTTTCGACAAATTTAGCAGAAAACTTTCGCCAAATATAGCGCGTCAATAGGGTAAGGACGTCACAGCCATGTGTGACCTCACATGTGACTGCACGCGTTGCATTATGGGTTTTTGGTCCCACCGATGCAGTATTCTTGTGCGACACGAGCTCCTAAATGCTACTGCATTAAAAAATTGAATACAAAATAAATAAAATTAGAAAAAGTGAAATTTAAAAAAAAATTAAAGAACAAAAAAAATTATTTGTTTTTGTTTCTACACAGTGCTCGACTGACGTAGCTGAATGCCGCAATAGCATTAGGCTCGTGTACAGTAGCAAAGCACCAATAGGAGATATGTGAAATTGCTCGAACGTCTGTCAACAGCGTGCGCATACATGCGGTCAACCATCTTTTTAAGGTCAAGCTCGGTGAGCCGAAGAGCCGCGCCACCGTGTTGATCAACCGTGCAGCACGCAATTCTGTGGAGCTTGCTTCTGCAATATTTGATAGTGAAGGACGAATCTTTATCCGAATCAAGATTCAGAGCCGAATCCGAAGATTTGGAAGAGTGGCCGTATCTCAAGAGATTCGAAAAAGTTCGGAAAGATTCGGAGCGTTGCCATGGTTGCCAGATCACGTTGATGAGTGTTTGAACTTTTCGTGATATTAAATTCACTAAAGTCTACAAACTGCACAACTAATATGGTAATATAATATCATAGAAATAAATAAAATGTTCCGCTTTGTTTATATTATTTTGGATGTTTGTCGCAATCGGTAGGCAGACATCGCGGAAAAATCGGTTTCGGTTCTGGATTACAACAAAAATCGGCATGCTTGGTGCACGTGGAAATACAAGCCCATGTTTTCATCGCCGCAAGAGATCGATGCCGTACATGCTGTTCGGCACAGATACATTTCGTGCTCATAATTACGGCCATAGTGGCACACACAACACAAGTGAGTACGTTCGATTTGATTATCTTCATCGCGTGTCCACTGAAGTATTGCTATCGAAACACGGGAAACAATTCTGAAACTCCTTGCACCATACTATTTCAGTCTCCTGTACTGCATTTGCACCTTTCTGGTTAATGATATCCCATTGGGTTAGTGTTTGTTTCTGAACAATAAGGTTGCGTTGGACACCCCTGTGTTGGGTTTCTTTTTCATCAAATAAACTTCACACACACAAAACTTGCTGCCGAGAACGGAGAAACGACAGTGCGACGTTTTTCTTCACCACCGGTGCCGGTACGTGGTCGAGGTTGTGGCGAGCAACATTCATCTCGCTCTCGCGTCTTACAGGTACAGACATAAGCAGCTCTAGAGAAGGAAACAAATCATTTCCTTGCCTCAATATAGTTATTGTGCATTGCGCCACATTATGTATAATACATAGCATTTCGCTCTATTTTACCGATCACCGCGAAACCGCACAGAAACTGAGACCATGCACTGCTTATGGTAGGCTTACGTCAACCACACCGATCAGCTCAGCTGGACCTGGGCGCGTGCCAGGGCTTAGAATGACAGTACAGTACATACCACAAGTTGATATAAACAAGACAAAATCTGGTTATATGCAGTAACAATACCTAGAAAAAACAGAACTGACCGCATTCCTGAGGTTTACGACAAGGTTCACGCTGCCATCTGCAACCAACGACGAATCTGACGAATCACTGAATCTGACGAATATTCATCGCGGGAAGTTTGGAAATTTCCGAATCTGGGCGAATCCGAATCTTTGGTGGTTTGTCCCATCACTAATATTTGAGGTGAAAACACTGCAACGCAAAATAATGTACGACGACGACGATGTGAAGTGTATCAAGGTTAAAGTGCAGGCCAGAACAGGTTCCAAGGATTTCTGACAGCAGAGTTGCTTCAGTGCACGTCCGTGATCAAACAAACTGTCCGTAACAGATTTATATGGTTGCAGCTAGAAACAGATTGACGAGTGTACAACAGAGAATAAAGATTTCATCGGCAAACTTGCACCTAGAAAAAAAAAAAAAAGGATGAGTGTCGACGGCGACAGCCGCGAGCGAAGAGGCGTTGGCGTGACTGCGAGTCGACAAAGCCGGGCTCTGCTCGTTATCTACTACATTTGGCATCTCAAACATTCAACCTAGAATGTTTGTTAGTGAGCTAGGGCAAGAATGACTAGGCAATCCTCATCCACCACATTCGGCATCTCGAGCGTTCGACCTAGAATGTTTGTTAGTCAGCTAGGGCGAGACTGACTAGGCAATTCTCATCCACTACATTCGGCATCTCGAGCATTCGACCTATGTTTGTTAGTGAGCTAGGGCAAGACTGACTAGGCAATCCTCATCCACCACATTCGGCATCTCAAGCGTTCAACCTAAAATGTTTGTTAGTGAGCTACGGCAAGACTGACTAGGCAATCCTCATCCACCATATTCGGTATCTAAAGCATTCAACCTAGAATATTTGTTAGTGAGCTAGGGCGAGACTGACTAGGTAATCCTCATCCAATGCATTGGGCATCTCAAGAATTCAACCTATGTTTGTTAGTGAGCTAAGACGAGATCGACTAGGCAATCCTCATCCACCACATTCGGCATCTTGAGCATTCGACCTAGAATGTTTGTTAGTGAGCTAGGGCGAGTCTGACTAGGCAATCCTCATCCACCACATTCAGCATCTCGAGCGTTCGACCTAGAATGTTTATTAGTGAGCTAGGGCAAGACTGACTAAGCAATCCTTATCCACCACATTCGGTATCTCAAGCATTCAACCTAGAATATTTGTTAGTGAGCTAGGGCGAGACTGACTAGGCGATCCTCATCCACTACATTTGGCATCTCGAGCATTCAACCTATGTTTGTTAGTGAGCTAGGGCGAGATTGACTAGGCAATCGTCATCCACCACATTCGGCATCTTGAGCATTCGACCTAGAATGTTCGTTAGTGAGCTAGAGCGGGACTGACTAGGCAATTCTTATCCACTACATTCGGCATTGAGCACCTTGCTTCCTCATGTGCCCCCATGTAACCAGTCACTGGCAGGATAGGGGCGGAAGAGGATTCCTTTGGCTATCGGTGCGAGCTTCCGACCCTCGTTGATTCAGGTTTGAGCGTGCATACATGGCCACGGCATGGCTGAAGGCAATACAGCCCACGGTGCACTTACAGCTTTTTCAAGGCTCTCTGAGACAGGCTGCAGGAGGTGAGAACATCTGCAGCCTCGAAGCTCTCGCCCTGATTCAACATCAGCTTGGCTGCCTTGCCGACGGCCCCGGACTTCTCTGAAAAGGCAGGATGCGAGATAGCCTTAGAAATGAGGGGGTCCCTAACGTGCCTGCCCACTGGGTGCTGTGCTTGGCCCGCGTCGTCTTGAAGCCCCCTTCTGCAGCGGCCTAAAGATCACGGAGTATAAAGACAAAAGTAAAATTTGGGTCTTTTATGTGCCAAACCAACAAGGGCATCTGGCATTCCCCAGGCGAAGTACCGGGAAATAATTTCGACCACCTATGGATCTTCCAAACTGCGGCCGAAATCTCGGTCCTTTGTATTATACTATGCTCTCGTTTGTTGTCAATCGATTCTAGTCACCTTTTACCAAGTCCTCTTAGACACTGTCTGAGTAAAACATTCAATTCATGTAGGAAATAGCGCAAAATTAAACTCACACTGAAAATACACGCACACCTATACAAATACCCTACTCGCCCAAGCATTCATCCTAAGAATATTCAATTTGATACAACTGAATTTATTCTGCTTGTATCAAGCGCAAGCCACACAGAAGTCATGAAGTGGAATTCGGGCAGGTTGATGCTTTATCCCCATGTTCCAGCTGCCGGATAGCCAATGAAACATGCTTCTTGTGCAAGACTGCCGAAGGAAGTCTGCCATTTGTATTAGGTCCTTATTTCATGCTCTTTTCGTTCCCACTCCACCCAATTTAAGGTATTCGGCACGTGCAAAGAGTGGATTTGAGTTCAAAGCGAATCAGAAGCTATTCAGTAGTTTTGGCCGAATATTTTCTAATTGAATATCAAACACTTCCTCCCACCTCGCTCCGCTCTGCTCGAGGAAAATTAATTATAGTCGAATCTCGTTAATTCAAACTCAAGGGTGATTCAAAATTTGTTTGAATGAAGCAAAGTTTGAATTTTCGGGCGTTTCCTCCCATAGAGACACATAAAATGGGACCTGCATGTTAGTTTGAATTAAGAGAGTTGGAATTAACGAGATTCGAACGTAATCTCGAGCCCGAGCTTGCACCAAGGCTCGTCGGAACCACCAGAAATTTGCCAGGCCACCGCTTCCCACTCTCGGCGTCAATCCCCGCACAGGAGCATTCGGCTTCGGCTGGCGGTGCTGCGTTTACTTCAGCAGACGATATTCGGAAAATGGTGTCTGCTGTTTGCTGGCTTCAGACTCCGTATTCGTGGTTCTGTCCATTCGGATGATGCTTTGTTGCCATGGTAGCAGGGAGCACGGCAAGTGGATTTTATCGTGCAAAAGGAGAGGTTGAAGCGGCAAGGTAAGGTGCGTGTTCTGTCTCTCTTGCCATGCTTTTCAATGGGCGGAATTTGAATGAAAAGAGTTAGAAATGGGCCACCATAATCTAAACCATGAGACATGGAAAAACAAACAAGATGAAACGAGGACTTCAATACAGCAGGTCCAAGCGACAAGTAATCGCTGTCATCAAACCTGCAGGTCCGAGCGACAAGTAAACGCATCTTGGACACTGCATCTACCTGGAACAGCGGCGGTCTTACACTCGCAGCCCCCACAACCTAGAGGTCATACAATTTGCGTACAATTGCAATATACTTTCTGCAAACAATTCCAGCTATAGAATTGTGTGAAAGCATGCAATCCAACATCTAACTTTACTTTCCTTGAGCTCAGGTACGAAAGTTACTTTTCAAAAGTAACATGGATCGAAACTAAGCAATGCAATTCTACTTACTTCGGAGGGCGTTTGTTGCGTCAGTTAATGACGTCAGCTGGAGCTCGCAGTAACTGTTCTGCAGAGCACCTTCCCGTTGCAGGAAGGCGAGGTCCACGTAAACGTCCGAGTCCCCGTTCTCTATGGCTCTCTCTGGGGCTTGGCTTGGCTCATAGGCAACAAGTGCAGATCGGACCTGCTTTGTCTGCCTTTTGACGGCATCGCCGGCATATTCAACTTGGTGCTTCAGACGACGCAGTTCCGTGCTCCTCTTTTCTTCGATGTGCTAATAACGATAGGACCAAAGTTAGGTGAAGCACATATTGGGATCTTAATATTGCGATGCTAGCGATCGACAATGTCAGAAAGTAAAACTTGGGGGTTTTATGTGCCAAACGAACAAAGGGCAGCTGGCACGCCCCGGAGAGGATTCATTTGGATGACCTGGGGATCTTTTGACTCGCAAACAAAATCTGGATCACACAACGCCGAAGGAGTGGTTAAAGCGAGCGGGTTGCAATTATAAGTACTTGAAATGGAAAGAATAAAAACAAGGTCAACCACACTCTCAGTTAACAATGAAAAACAGTTTGTTCTTGCTAACTGAAAGAGTGTGGTTGTCTGAACGTCCTCCTTGCTTTCATTCTTTCTATTAAAAAAACAAGACACCCAATTTTTTTTTTTTTTTTTTTTTTTTATCGGGGGCAGCTTTTGATTTTGAACCCCCCCCCCCCCCCCCCCCCGCTCGTCTGCCTATGCCACTGGCACAGCAGCATTTGCATCATAGCCATTTTTTTAACAGAAACAAAAACAGAGCAGCCGTCACGAGTAAATATTGTAAACTGCCCTTAACCTATTGAAGGCCCGACCAGCATCATCTATAATCTAGCCCAGTTCGGAACCCCCAGCATATTCTATTTTCACCAAAAGCGTGGCAGCTGGATCAAGTCACGTCAGACATCGCACGGATGTGCTAGGTTGGACGAGGTATCGGTAGTACTCGCATAATGAACACACTTTCTTTCCGGAAAAATTTACACATTACACGGGGTAAAATTTTTGCATTTACACACTTACTGCAAATGTCATATTAGGTGCCAATATGACACGGTAAGGTACTGTGGCACGCCTCCAGTGATGGAGACGCACCCATGGTTGTTCGGGGGCGCGCCACAATAACCATGCTTTATATATTGCAAACCTTTTTAGGGCGTTTTCGGGTTGCCTTTTGCCGAAGGAAAAGCACCCTAGGAAGATCACTCAGCACGAAACGCAACACGACCGTTTTTAGGCGATATATATTGCTAGTATCTGGCGGGCATGCTCAGGTATATCCGCGACTAACGTGTATAAAAACTCATACGAAGTCCTACCCCCCACCGCCGAAGCCCGCTCGCATGGATCAAGTTTCGTTCACAAAGACAAGAACTTGTACGAAGTCCAACCGCAGCGGACTCGCAAAGCCCGCTCGCACGAATCAAGTTTCGTTCACGGAGAGGATACCAGACACTCTCAGCCTACAGCACAGCGCGCACCTCTGCACCTCGCTGTGCCGTTCTGTTGCGGATTAAATACCGTATTTACTCGCACAATGAACGCACTCGCGTAATGAACGCACCCCCCAAGTCGGCTCTCAAAATTTCGACTTTTTTTTTTTTCACTTGCGTAATAAACGCACCCCCAACTCGGACGTCAAAATTTTGGCCCCCACCCCCCACGTGCGCGAAATGAACGCACTTTTCTATCCTCGTGCGGCGAGGTCGCGAATGAATGGGCAGCGTGGGCGAACAAAACGCCTTGCAAAAGGCGTTAAAAAATTCGCCAAGATCCAACGGAAGCAAAAAAAACAAACATGAAGAGCTTTTTTTTTTCTTTTTGCACAGCGCAGTCTGGACTTTGGGTGCGCGCACAAGGAGGTAAGAAAGAGAAGCGGAGAAGCGCTCTAAGCGAACAAAACAGCTTGCAAAAGGCGGCAAAAAAAAAGAAAACACGGAATTAAGAGAAAACAAAAACAAAGAGCTTTTTTTTTTTCTTTTTTCTTTGCACAGCGCAGTTTGGTTACGGGGGGTCGTGCGCCGTGCACAAGGAGGTAAGAAAGAGGAGCTGAGAAGCCCTCTAAGCCATAGAGTTATTGCAATAACCGCTAGACGCTTTCCATCATGGGGGATATACGTGCCAAACGATCGAAGGACATGTGGAAAACCGAGAGAGATGGCAAGAACTACGCAGTAACACTGGATAAGTAACTCCTTGTGCACGCAGACAATTAAAATAAATTGAAAGCCACGTAATATAGTCAGATTTGCAATAAATAAGTACTTCTTTATTCTTTCTGCTCGTGAATATGTGCGAAGATGCTTGTTCTGGGTTCAAATCATCACCTGCATGCTCCAAATCGTTGCAAATAGGGGGAGCCAGAGAGCAGGTGCCCGATAAAAACTGCCCGACATAAAAAATAATAAAAAGACACCTTTCGTAGCTCACATGCTTTATTTTTTGCGTTCGAATGTTTCTTTAACTGATCGTAAAGGTGCACGACGGAGTCATTTTCATCCAATGACAGGACGGGCATATTAGCAATATATAAGCACCACCGAAATGCTAGCAAACCTTGAACACACTCTACATTCCTTTCGATCGTTAGTTTGCTTAGAATCGTCGCTCGTTTTCACATACCTTCCTTGAAACAGAGGTTAGGACCTGAAATAGAGCGAAGTTTAACATCGTTCAGTGGTAGAGAAAAATGATGTAACTAAAGCAATTGCACTTTCACAATACCAATAAAGGTGCATACTATCCGGTACAATTGAAATGACAAAAGTTATTAATGTTAATTTCCGGCGAAGAGACATAACTCACGCGTGTTTTCCCATAGGAATACACAGGGAGGCTGGAAATGTAGACTCATTATGAGGGCCACGCGAAACTGCTCAACCTCAACCAGTGTAGCTCACGCTACAAAAATTCAAAATATTGATGCCCGTTGCGGGGGGTGCGTTTACAGTGGACTCCCATTAAACGAAACTCGCTTAAACGGAAAATTCGGATAAACGGAACTCTAAAGGTTGTTTCGGTTGGTTTCCTATATATTTAATGATAAATTCTTCGGGTAATCGGAACCCCCCTTTTTGCTTACTTCGGTTAAACGGGACCGAAACCGAAACTACCCATGGCGACCGCGGACATCGGAAATAGCTACAGCAGTCTCACAACCATGGAGTACGCAATAGCCAAGACTGAGGACACTTTAAAGGAAAAGGGGTTGTGTTAGAACAAAATTTATACAAATATTATTATAAAAAAAAAAAAGTTGTTAGGCTAGGTGACGCGAGGTGCCGCTCGTTACAAAGGGTACGGTGGGGTACGGTACAGCCATTCATCCATCCATCCAAGCCATTATATTAAGGCAATCCAATCCAGTCTTTCTACCGCCATTAGGGTTAGCGCCTCGTCTGTTGCGCGTCACGTTTACCATCGAGTACACAAACCAGCGTCCGCTTGCCGTGTTGTGATGGAAGCGGTAAAAAAGCGGCCGCACCAAGCGATCTCGCTTGCTACGAAAATGAAGATCCTTCAAGAGCTGGATCGTGGTGACCTCTCGAAGACGGAGATCGCAAGGAAGTTCGATATCCCGAAGTCTACACTCTCAAGGATATCAAAGGACAAAGAAAAGATTCAAGACGCTGTAAAGCGCGGAAGCTTTGCCACCGACCGAAGGAGGATGCGAAAGACGCCTTTTGAGGAAATAGAGAACGTCCTTTTTCTCTGGTTTAAGCGCGCGCGAAGTGCTAATTTCCCGATCAGCGGCCCCATCCTCGAAGAAAAGGCTGGAGAGATTGCGTCTCAGTTGGGAATAGATAACTTCAAAATGAGCGACGGTTGGCTCAGCCGTTTTAAAAAGCGCCACGGCCTAGTCTTTAAGACTATTTCTGGGGAAGGTGCAGCAGTCAACAGAAACCTTTGTACCTCCAAGGCATGCACACCTACTTCGTCAAAAAGCGATTACAAAATGCAAAACAAACTACCATTACCTCTTTTTTCTAGTCAGCTACATTAGCTGGACATCATGCTTGTGAAATAAAGTCATATTTCACTCATTTTATGTGCTTTGCTTTAATGAAACTTCTGATAAACGGAACAAATTTTTCTGTCCCTTCGAGTTCCGTTTAAGAGGAGTCCACTGTATTATGCGAGTGCGTGTATTATGCGAGTAAATACGGTAGACACTCTGTCATTCGTTTAATCATTTTTTTAGTTCGTACCAAGCTTGGTCGCAGTCCAGGCTGCATGTATGAATATGAGTGTATATGGCTGCGAGTGAATATGAGTGACTATGAGTGTGTGAAAAAAAATATTCCTAATCCAAAGTGTAACCTCCAGGAGCATGGGAAAGGTAAAATGCAACCAGGTATGTTTTATCGCTTTTATCCGAGTTTGGACAGTCGGGACAAGAGTGAACAAATTCCACAGATGCTGCGAGCTCTGCGCAGCACTGATCCGGGAGATCACGGGAGCGCCAGGGTGGGGTGCCACCTCACCTGTTGATTTTTGGCTATCTCCTCTGCCAGCTGCGTATTCTTGGCCATCAGCCGCCAAATCAATTGGTCCAAGTTGGCCTGCAATCAAATTGCAAAAACGAAGTGCCTTTGGCTACATGACACTGAAAAAATGACTCTGACCATGATGAATCATGGCAAAGAAGGGTAGCCAGTCTCAAATTAGACGCCTATTTTGTCATTACGTCGCTCCAAGTGACGTCATGTTCCATCCAGGCACAGGTTCCACAGAAATGCTTACAAACACTTAACCACGAAAAAATGATGCCGAAGTCGCCGCTGTCGCTAGGCCGACTCTCGACAAAATGCGTTGGCATTTAGCGGGGGGTTCCGACTGAGCAAAGTGTGGGAATTCGAACCTCGTAACGGTCTGCATACTGTTGTCTCCGAAGAGCCACTCTGTTCTCCCGGGCGACAGCGGTGTCGGATGCAGCCGCCGCAGCTTCCGTCCTCACGCAGTACATTGTTGGAAGCGTGTCAGAAGACTCTTTCCCTCTTGTAAGAGGGAAAGTGGACGTAACAAGCGAACGGAGCAAAAGGGCACAACGGAAACCCTGCTGCGGCCTCACAAACCAGTCCGCTCCCGTTCAGTCCAAACAAAAGACTGCTGCAAAAGACCAGGGTTATAAATGCCAACGCGTTTAAAAAAAATGAGTACCGCACCTATCGTATTGCTTATCCAGTCCTGACAAAAATGACCCCCTCAACGGAGCAACTGCCGTCACTTGACACTGCTCGTCCACTTATTTTAGACTTATCAAAATTTAACCATACTGCACAATATGCCTGCAAATGGATTTGTTCTCCTACGTTGAAACTCGTGTTGCAACATAACGTTCCCTCGACTACTGCCTAAAATTGTGCGCAAAGAAATTAAATGTCAATGCTGAAGGCAGAATTGTCAATATTTAAACCTTCCACCCGCCTCCACTGCCACCTTGGAAGTAAAGCCCTTGCACGCAGGCACCGTTAGATAGCTCGAGTTATTTACACGTTTTATTCCCGTTTTTCATCGTTCCTCACCACATTCCTAAATGGTGTTTATGCTTACCACCCAACGCATGCCATTATCAGGCACAGCACTTTTACAGTAGCCCTTTTAACAGGCTTTTTACATTTCCAGCGTCGGTACCCAGATTTGTACGACGCAAGCGGAATAAGCGATAGCACTGGTGCACATTGAGTAGGTGGGCAGCCACAAGACAGCACGACGGTTTAAAGGTTGGTTAGTTCGACGGCGCAGGTTTCCAAACAAAAGTTGCGGAACATTTGCAATAAGGAGTGCACGGTGCATTTACGATCGCACATTGGGGATCTTATTTTATTTGTACTCAATATACCAATTAAAGGTGACAAGAATAATCAGCATGAGGAACCACCTTGTAGATTCTCTGAAAGCACAGCACATTGCCTTTCGCATATATTGAAACAAACACGTGAAAAAAGAAGGTACTAGGAGCGAACATGCACTATCGGAACAGAATAAAACGCAAACGCCGGAACACTTGATCTCCGGCGTTACACCTAAATGCGTTAGATCTCAGAAAATTTTTTTTTGCGATAAAAATGCTGGCTTAATCTATTCATTCGGCTGTTCTCATTTGTTCTCTTATTGTGAGAGACAATCAGCAGTTGCAATGCAGTGCCCCAGTCAAACGCAAATGCGCAAACGAGCCTCGAGAGTCGCCCGGGTGCAGCAATGTCCAGATCGAATAGAAATGTCCAAGTAGCACGTGGCGCATGCACATGCGTGCAAGTGCTAACAGAGCTAGTCGCCGACAGGGCAAGAATGACAGGGTGCGTCTTTCAGATGCCTTGCCCCCAGCACGCTCTCCGCCGTGCTCTGTCCAAGGAGCACGGGACGGCGAAGCGTCATCGAGGGCGGGAACATCGCGCCGGAGGTGGGACGAGTGAAACTTCTCCCTGCCAGTCTCCCCTCGACGGCAACTAGAAGGGTGGCGGATATCGGACGAAGGGACGACTCACAATGTTCCGTGTGTGCGAGGAAAGCTGGCCAGCAAGAGACTGTAAGGAGCTGCCCTGCTCCCGGATCTGGGCATCCAGCTCGGTCGAGTGACTCGACAGTTGCGTCTGGAAGTCAGCTGGGCCGGGAGGTTCGGCCGAGCCTGGCTGCCCCGACCTGCGCCCGGGAAGAAGGCCGTCGTACGTCGAGACGCGAGGCCCGAGTGGTCGGAGAGAAGAATGCAGGAGCAGACGTCGGTTTGTTTAAAGAAACGCTCGACTCCCAAAGAGACATCTTTTACGGCGTCGACCATATCCCAAAAGCGTTGTGTTGCCGAAAACGAAAGGAGCATGCACGCATTTATTGCGGGTGGCTTTACCGCCCGAGATCGGCCAATTGCCTTTGCGCCGGGGTCATGAGATGGTGCTTTTTGCCACCCGCTCTTTCTAAGCCTTTGCGCTTAAGAATGCCGCCCACTCACTCGACGGCATAAACATGCTCGTTAGCGGTTGTGGGCATTGACAGTCTCACCCGGGGCGTAAGGATGGAACGCACCAGACGCTGCGCGTGAAGGTGAAGCGGCACGTAGAAGAGAATGTTGCAGAGAGAAAACAATTTGTGCATCCACGAGATGTTCCGTAAATGATCGGTTGAGGTTTCTGCGAGACCCGGTGTCTTTGCCTGTGGCTCGACACAAGGTTCTTCGGTCGTCACCATGGACCCGACTGCCTTCAAAGTGGGTACTATTTGCCTACCCAGAGTTTGTGCATAGGCACCTAGCACACACGTAACAATAACCGTGCGACAAAAAAACCCGACAAACTGTTACATTTTTGTATTGAGCAACGCAACATCACAAAGTTCCAGTCAATCGTGATGCAATATTATTGAAATGTCACACCAGCTGATGGGGTCTATATTCACATCCCATTGCACGATCATCCGCGCAATTTCTTCTTAACGCCAGGATGGGACATAGAACAAAATAAACTTTCCCCTAAAACAAGAAAGAAAACTTTTTTTAGCTTTACCTCATGAGACTCTTGCCTGGTGCATATTTTTAACCTTGCCTTGTCACAGGGGATGTTTCCTAGTAGAATGAAATTAGCTAAAGTATCAGTCATATTTATAGGAGGAGATAAAAATCTACCGACAAACTATAGGCCTATCTCTATACTTCCTATATTTTCCAAAGAGCTTCAAACAATTATTTTAAAACGCCTCGATTCTTTCTTTGCTAAACATTCTGTGATTTCGGATTTTCAATATGGTTTTCGCAAAGGAAAGTCAACAGAGTCTGCATTGCTTCAACAAAAAGAAATTATTTTGAAAAATATAGAAAATCGGTTGTTTACCCATGGTATATTTATAGATTTTAGTAAGGCATTTGATTTCATAAACCATAAAATACTACTTGATAAACTATACTGTTATGGAATACGTGGTGTAACTCTGTCCCTTTTACATTCCTATTTGGACCACCGTAAGCAATGTGTTGTGATCGATGGTCATACATCGCCTTTTCTTAACATACGATGTGGGGTTCCCCAGGGTAGTATACTTGGGCCAATGTTATTTAATGTGTATATTAATGATATTGTAAATATAAACAAACAAATAAAATACATAATATACGCTGATGATACCAGCCTATTTCTCGCCAAAACGAGTGTTGCAAAATTAATCGTAGACGCAAATGATGTTCTTAGCCAGTTCCTTATATGGTCCAACAACAATGGCCTTAAAATTAACATCCAGAAAATGAAAGCTATAGTTTTACGACCAAAGAGCAGGGCTCTGCCAATTAATCATAATATTACAATAGGCAGCGTACCAATCGAGTTAGTGAAACAATATAAAACGCTCGGAATAATTTTTTCTGAACACCTTTTGTGGAATGATCATGTCAATTATCTTGTTAAAGGCCGACTTACGGAACCATTTTCCGGTAGGAAAGTGCTCCCCAACGACCTTCGCTCCCTCCCCTCTCGCACTCCTTCCTCCTCCTCCCCTGAAAACGTCGGGTCCGGAAGCTAGTCTCCGTGGAAAGGAGAAGGGGTTTCCTCCTTTCTGGGTAGCAAGGACGAAACCTCTTCTCCCGCGGAAAATGGTTTTGTAGGTCGGCCTTTAAGAAGCTGTCTAGGGTGGTTGGAGTTATGTCACACTGCCGGAATATTTTCCCAGTTAACGTGAAATTACAAATCTACTATTCACTATTTCAGTCTTACATTAATTATTGCCATCTTGTTTTGGGAGACAACTACACAAACAAACATAGAAAAACTTACTTTACTTCAAAAAAAGATGCTTCGTTATATTCCCAATGAGCACTATCTCACTCACACCAAACCTGTTTGCCAAATATAAAATAATTAATCTTGATAAGATGTATGACTATAGATTACTGCACAGCTTTCGTTTTTCATCTCCTGAGCATGCTTCGCTTTTATGCAAGATGTCGGAGCTCTCCGAACATCCTCGTAGTTTCAACACCCGTCTTTCCGAAAAATGGATAGTACCCCCCACGAGCTCGTACTAACTATACTTACCAGTCAATTACATATTGTCTACCTTTATAACTTAATCATCTTCTTAATAATAATACTCATATATATCAAATGGGAAGGAAATCATTACTTATGCATTTCTTGTAAATTGTTCCGTGAAATTTCTTGAGCATACCCATACCTTTGTATAAATTTTGCATTTTGTACAGTGCGGTTAGAAGTTATGCGTATGTGCGCCTTGTGTTGTTTTGTGCAATTTTCTTCCATATGTAGCTGTATATCTTTTCAATCTGTCACAAGTTCTGCAAATATATTTTTTTTCTTTTTGCATAATGCTGTTAGAAGTTGTATGCATGAAGTGATTACTCAGCGTATCTTTCGTTAGCATGTAATATCCTTTTGTGTTCCGAATGGACGTCCTGCTGACAAATTTGAGACGGGCCCCAGACCTCGTCAAGCTGCCACTGGCAGCGTTTTGTCTAGGGTCTCCGTTGGCTTAAAGGCCATAAATAAAACGATTGATTGATTGATTGATTGACTAATTCTGAGTTTGCAGCAAGTCCAAAACTTGCTTCTATTTAAACACGCCGACCCCAAAATAAGGCATGTTTCGGAATCACTCAAATTAATCCCTCAACGTGAATTGATGCGCTCAACGTTTTTGGGGGATGGAAAGCTAATTTTGTGACATATGTGTCATTCCTGTCCAGGCATTTTCAAAATTGTTTTTTTACCATTTTTACTGTCTCTGAGGGGCGACAGTTTTTTAGCCTTTTCCTCATTTATTTGCAGAATTTCTCAATCTTAGTGTGTACATGTATTTACTCGCATAATGAATGCACCCCCCACAACAAGCATCAATATTCAAACTTTTTTTTTTTTTTTTTCGCGCGTAATGAACACCTTTAATTTTCAGCTCCGCGAGTCTTGAACTGCGTCTATATAGCCACCAAGCCCACCAAGCCCACCAAGCCAATTTTCTTTTGCCGCCAAGCGGTGAGGTCAAGTCAAGCCAAGCCAAGCTGCTCTTCTAACGGCTGCAATTGAGTGGTTGCGGAAGTGATCAACCGTGAAACCGAGTGGTCTGCACACCTAGCGAAGCTGGGGTCAAGGAATTGCCCAGCCCCGGATGTGCTTCGTCCATTGGATGCATAGATGTCAACAAACACACTGTTGTTTCTGATTCGCTTTTGGACAGCGATATCGTGAAAGTGGTTAGGCCTAAGAATGGTCGCTTCGCTCTCCGCGCCGAAGGAGATTCGTAGGGCGCTTTTTCTTCAGCAAAAGGCACGCTGAAAGCGCCGCACCCTAAAAAAGGTTTGCAATTTATAAAGCACGATTACTGTGGCACCCTAATGACCAGCCTATGTCAATGGAGACGTGCCACAGTATCCCCATGTCATATTGGCACCTAAAATGACATCCGCGCAAACCATGTAAATGCAAAAATTTTACCCCGCGTAAGAACGCACTCCGAAATATGCATCAATTCTTCAGCAAAAAATGTGTTCATTCTGCGAGTAAATACGGTATACTGATTTTGATTCAGACATCAGATTTTAGGTATGTCCCCTTGAATCAAAGATGCATCAAAGCATATAACATCCTAACCGATTACATTTTTTTACTGGTCATTACGTACAAATTCTTGTTACAAAAGATCTTTAGCTATATAAGGGGGTTTTCAAGGTTCCACCATATACTCTAAAGCTAAAGATATGTTTATAAACAAGCTTTATTTACTACAAAAAAAAAATCACAACCAGCAAATGGAAACGTAGGATCCTAATTACTCCGAGTAATATGTACTTTTTATTGATTGACTTTAGAAAGACAATATCAAGATCCAGTTCAGTCACCGCAGAAAATAACAATATCAAGTTTACTCATATCTTTTCTTGAGAATATTGCAAAAACTTTAGTAAAGCAATTACATTTCACACGAAAAAAAAAAGACACTTAGAACATCACCTTCAAAACAGCCCTGACTAGAACCTACCTTAGCACTGGTGCAGTGCTGTGCTATATGTGTGAAGGGGCACTAATAATAAATCAAGCTCTCCGACACTCAAAATTTGGTGTTTATTGAAAAGCTCGAAATTGAATTGAGTCATCATATTTTGTGACTCTGGATTGTTATTGAAACTTGCCAATTTTTAAAAACCCTGAATTTTCAGTCATTTTCTAAACCCCTGTCTACACACAACATTTCCAAATAAAGAAATAAAACCTCGACTGACCGAATTCTCTGGTTCAAACCTATACGGTACTCTGGACACATCTGGTGGCTCTAGCCCACACCATGCGAAACAACTCCAAAGCAGCACGAGGGGCGGGTGTAGACATTAGCAAGTTTTAAGATAGGGACCCCTAGTTTAACACAATCCAAGGGGCAAGTGGTTTGCACCCATGTTGTGCCCCGTTGCTTCCACCTCATTAGATACTGCTCTGCCGCTCATCGCGCTTCCGGCGCCACTACGGCCAAGGAGCAACATTCTCAAAAAAGATTTCTGTCAGCTGTTCATAGCCAAGACAATCTGCATTGTAGCAGGCTGCTCATGCGTGCCACAAGCACCCAGCCGACCGAGCCAAGAAAAGACAATCTACTAGGATTCGTGAGGTGCTGCCGTACGAGTGATTACCGCAGCCTCTCGGGCTGAGGCATGCCAGAATCTGAAGACGGCGGAGAAAATCGGGCAAGATCACCGCTCGCGCGTCGCAATTTAAGCGAGGTAATGCAAAGCGAAAGCCTGCAGCCCTTTTATCACTACCGACGAACGTGGCCAAAAGTGTGGTAGCCACGATGGATTTGCTCCTGAAGACCTGACCCAAGCAGTTACCGTAAAATCCACTTTCGCCAAAAACTGGGTTAGTCTAGACATGGGCACCTACCCGGGCCAAGCGGTAAAAGCCGAGATGGCGGTCCATATAGACCTTTGAAGGCAGGGTGAATAGAATCGAAGAAAACACATTTATTTACGCACAATGAATGATGACTGGACACCTACGACTCTCCCAAGTCGGTGCAGAGTAGGAGGTCCTTGCTCTGGTCACAACTACTTTTCCCTTTCCATCGCAAGAAAGCGGATATCCCCATCATCGCCGATGGCGGTTTCATGGCCGCCACATCGGGATGAATATTTTCGGCTCATGCTGGCATTTCCGAGGATTCCCGGAATTCCCAAGCTTGGGAAAGTTTACTAGTGGGCACTTGCACAAAGTGGGTGTTAATTTACGCTAGAGACCCCCATGCTATTTCTCGAATTTCGCGTCACAAATGAACGCTAAAACCCAAAATGCAGCCTACGTTTGGCATATGGGCAGAGATGAGCACCTTAGGGGCCCCTAAGCCTTTCAGGCCCCTATTTTAAAACTCGGTACTGTCCATATTCAACACATCATTGGCCGCGCATCAATCCACAAAGCTCAAGCTTACTGTCGCAGCCAGACTAGCATCTGCACACTCAAACACAACATCAAGCAGCGAGAACAAAAAGATGGGACGAAGCCGCAGTACGCACGAGCCAGCCTTCTTTGGTTCTTCCTCGAGGTATTGCCCCAGCACCACACACATACTGCTCCAGTACTGCAAACGCAGAAAAAAAATCACATCATCAGCATGGGCATTCAGAATCCGGGTGTCAGGGCACAGTATGCTTGAACATGGCTCATGTCGCAAACCACAAGGCCGCAGAATTGTCCCATTAAACAACTTCAACATTCCACTATCTCCCAACAATAATACACAATATGGAAACTAAAAATGGAGTGCTCTATACAGCATTAAAGAAAGCAGAACAATCATTACACATCTTAAACAGTACTACTGTGCATACGGATACAATGAGTGACCAAGATCACAAAATTGACCGCATCTTCACGTGGTGAATGATGTTGATTGGGGCGAAGCTCTGGTGGTGCTTGTCTGCATAGACGCTGAACCGTAGCTTGCCGAGCCTTTCGTTCGTTTTTATTCATGTCAGAAAGAGAATGTGTGGTATGGAATGTGGTTATATATGCATTTGAGCATTTTACCGCAGCGCCCTCTAGTCTATAAACGTTGAGCCAATGCATGCAAAGTTTAACGCGATTATATACGCATTTAACCGCAGCGCCCCGTCCTGTATAGACGTTGAGCGGCTACGTGCAACGTTTCATCTATGACATCCCCAGCTCTTCCCAGCTCTTGAGTTACTACCACATCTCGGAGCCCCCTACTTGTCCCACAGTCGTGACCGAGTGGTTAAGGCGATGGACTAGAAATCCATTGGGGTCTCCCCCCGCACAGGTTTGAATCCTGTCGACTGCGCAAACATTTTTTTTTTTTTTTTTCATTATTATTTTTTGCTTTACACAAGCACGCGAGTACGTGAGCACGTGAGCTCACGAGCACGCGAGCACGTGAGCTCATGAGCACGAGCAAGATCGATGCGAGCGCGGACGCCGGACGGACAAGCCTAGACCCTAAGGAGCTTCGCCCCTATTATTAGAATTGTACTTCAGGTGGCGACGCTGCACCCCCGCCGGAGGGCACTCGTGTCAAAGAATGGCATGTGGTTCTTTTTCCTTCCACCAGGGCACGCCACCGACACTAAGGCCCACCGTCTGTGAGTAACAGCGTTTGCAAGGCTGTAACACTGCGCTGTTTTCTGCAGTTATCACTTCGTTTCTGGCCGGTTTCAGGCTACCAGACACAAACGACAATGGGGAAGAAGTGCTTCAGGCCACAGTAAAATGCAGGATACAAAATATGCACGAAGAAGCTCGCTACGCACGACCGGGGTGTCAGTTGTCTTGGCGACTATATAAGTCATGATGCTACGCAAGTGAAAACGCAGACAACCAGCGTGAACAACCAACGCACAACACAATCAGCAATGGTTGTTGCTGATTACGGGCTTTATGGCGCAAAGCTACTATGGCCATACTGCGCCAAGCTTGACAATCAGCAATGGTGGTGTTCACTAAATAGATATAAATAGTTTGAACCTGCTATCAGTCCGAAATCAGAACCATGCAGTTCTACGATCCGACTGGCTTGTGCCCTGGGAACAAAATCTAGAATGCCAAGGTCAACAGCGAACAGCCCGTGGCTCGAGCCAACTGCGAGCCGCATACGCAGCTTAGAGCAAATAGTTTCTTCTGGAAAAAATCAGCACCATCTATCGAAGAAAAGCCTACAAATAAATTGCGGGTAAATCACCTTTAAAAGAGTGTGCAATTTATAAATTTTGTTAGCAAACAAGTTTTATGTTAAACAAACATGATGATAAACTATATCGGCAACATGTAGATGGAAGCATAGTATCTCTGCCAAGTCTCTGCCTCGTGTCTGTGCCATAAGTAAAATTCACAGAGTCCTCCCTGTTAGCACCTCCACTGAAACAATTAAGCTTGACACCCAAAAGTATTTTTTATATATTAGTGCGTAAGTATGCTCCATGCGGATATATCACTTAAAAGATAGCACTAATATTGATATTTTTTTTTCTCTTCCAAATAGTAGATTTGTTTGTGAAAAGAAAAAAGTGTTTCGCCGGCCATGGAATCAGAGCCTACTCAATAGTAGCATGCTGCCGCCCGGACAGGACTTGAGTGTCATTTGCTTGACTTGGAGCAGCTTGCATGGCGATAGTGCCCTTAAACCCGAGCTCCGAGTACTCCGGTATGTTTACTACAGCCCAGAACAACGTCTCAGCAGCCTAGCACACACACACTTCAGTAAGGAACAATGCATATGCACAAAGTCTGAAAATGACACCGACCAGAAGCCCTTCTTTGGAACAGTTAAGAACTTTATATAACATTGATCTCAAACTCATTCGAGTGAGGAGCCAGATAGCCCACCGCTGAAAAGATGGGGGGATTTTGGGACAAAAAAAAACAAAAAAACATAGTACATCAGTGGTGTTTTACGTCGCAAAGCACCCGAGCGTCCCAGCAACACCCCAGAGATTTTCTAGAGAAGGAACTTCGTGCTTTCTGCTCTTTGCAAGCTCGACATTTTGCCACCTTTATTTTTCATTTGCATATATGACTACCTTGGTCCCACACCTGATGTTATAAGAAGATTTGAAACACTACTGTACAAACAGTTTTCAATACAATGAGAGCAAGCACAACGTCTTTACCTGTTGCTCATCATTCACTATGCTCAAGAAGCATAGAAAAAAAAATCTCTTCAAACTGCAGTTTTTGTTTTCCACACAATTTTTATTGCAGCATTATAAGAAAATGTTTGCATTTTGACAGTATGTTTTTAACAGCTAAAAGCTTATCGCTTTATCTTTGAGGGTTGCATTTGCTCAGCACGTGTTCGTACAGAGTTGGTCGTGGTTCGTACAGCCGAGGTGCCTCCTTGAACAAAAACTTCGCCCTTGTAGCCTAGAATTGGTTTCGGCATTCCGGCTGATGTACATGGAAAACGACTGAGAAACAAATATTTACACAAAGTAATACTGCGTCCAAAAGAACACAGAAGAGTGCAAAATGTGTGAACACATTATATGAGCAGAGCTCCTTTTTGAGCGAAAATGAATCGACGATATGAAACTTAGTTATGCCAGACGTGGCGCTTGAGGCATGGGAACGCGGGCTCGCAGTCGCGAGATCCTTGCGGGCCGTGTGTCCGAGACCCTTGTTATATAACATCAGGAATATCCTAGCCCCATAAAAGTGCCACATTTAACTGTTCCGTTTGGCTCAACACGTGCAAAGCTCTGTTGCAGTCGCTCAACGTTTCGCTCTGTGCCTAGCAGACAGCCTTGCGTAGGCCTTGGCTGTGCTGCCATCTGGTGGCCCACACGAGAAACTGGGACAAAAGTATTGCGCCTAGCATCGTCATTACTCAACCTGAACCTTCAGAGACCGTGACTAAGATTATGCAGATTAAAGGGGATGGGCAGGAGTGCAACTGCTTCCCCCAAGAGCTTCAAGGTCAACATATTAAAAAATAAGGAATATACAAGCGTTTTATGGAAGAAATGCCGTTTTTGGCGAAATGGTAAATGTAAGGTCAACCAAATAGATCTGGGCAATGGTTCGTCCATGACGTCACATCCGTCCACAACATAGAATCTCTGCAGATCCCCCCTAGCCTAACCTGTAATCTGCCCCCGCCAAATACCCTAGGCTATAGATCCAGATATGTTATGCAGTGTTTGAATTGACTGAGTGTCCTCTACAACAGTGAAACAAAGCAAAATCCGAGGCGGGACTACCATAGCATTGTATAAAAAACAAATTCACTCGTGCAAGTGCTAGCACAAATTACATGTCATGTCTGACTACAATTGGAATAATAACTAAGAATGCAGTGCACAACAGGACTCGCTTCTCATTAACAACACCACGTGTACCATGTTGCTTACCGTGATTGCTTCATCAAGGGGATCAGCGCACGATTTTTGCGAGCAACATTCTTCCTTGCTGGACCTGCAGTTCAATGTAACGCAAAAGAAAAATTGGTGGTAAAACACTGTAAATGACTCAATTTCTGCAAAATACACATTTTTGTTGATTTTGCAAATTGCGTACAATTTGCAAAAAAATTGGTCCTGTGAAAAACAATTAAGCAAAACTGGCAACATTTTAAAAACTATTAAGAAGCTTTGTTCCATTCAGCATCAATTTGTGAAAACACATTATTACATGTGACTGCGTAGGTTCTCTCGACAGCATATTTGAGTGTCAACGAGACCTAAGCCGGAACGCATGTTTACTTCAGCAACTTCATCAACCTTTTCTGTCAACATATAGCCCGATCGCACAGCGTGTCAACGCCTCTGCAAATCCTCAAAGGCTACAATCTTGCTTTTATTCACCTACACGAAAGAGCCCCTATGGTCCCACAATCATGTGCATCAAATGGTCTCTGGGTTGTGGAGATTGGCTGCAGTTCTTACCAGTAGTTCAAAGTAGTGGAGTATTAACATTGTGCAAGGGCAACTGCCACAAGAAAATCTGCTACACTAAGAAGGAGCTTTCTTGCTTCTTTTTTATGTGCTCACAACCACAGTGACGCCACTCCCAAGCGCGATTAGAGGGCACTAGACAACTAATTGCAGCAGGCCACTTGTCATTCTTTATAAAATGAACTTGGAATAAAGTTTGAAGAACAGCAAACACTTTATTAGAGAAACGTTTTGGGAAAAGACTCGAACAAGAGAAGTCCATTCCCGAAATTCCCTAGGCTTATAACTTCCTCGGTGAGCAATGTTTGTAGAGAACTGAGAAGCAAGACCGGGGACAGTGCCAGCCAAACCTGTCAAACGAAGGAAACACCAATGCTAATCCGCCTCTTTTCCAAAAGCCTGCCACAATGCGCACTGGCTTGGGCTGTTTCACATGTCACAAAATATTACAAAGCTCTTGCTTGAGTCAGGTTCACCAAATGTAGAGCTCACGCAAAACAAAAAAAGAGGTTGTCTCAGTAACCCAATGCTGCTTTTAAATTCACAAGTGAATGGTACCAACGTGGATGGGTAATTTTAAACGAATAAAAAAAGAAAGAACCGACAGAGGGTTTTTGCGGCTTCGGAGCCTGATGGGCAAAGGTAAATAAATTACCTGCCACCTATTCAAAGCACAGGCATAAAGAACAATGCGCATAGCTGTCAAACAACTGAGCTCTTGAGACAAAGGGTCCTCCCACCATCTATGAGCAGTGACTGGAGCACTGTCGATGCTTACCCGAAGCACGGGACTGATGCTACCTTCTTTGCCGTCTCCTGTACTTCCTCCAGGACCAAAGCCTACAAAAAATGTTCCATGTACCTCAAGCGCATTTAAAGCAGATCGGTCTTCAGCTTACCACTGGCTTTGCTCCGGCCTCTTGGACCACGTCTTTTAGCCTGAAATGTATCGGTAGAATCTAGCAACACTTTCTCGAAACAAGAGTGCAGTATCTGATCACAAGCAGTCCGAGCCACCATTCTTATTCAACTACAACATCCAAGCATGAAGCGTGCCCCCTTACAGCTCTCCTAACAGTGCTATGGGTAGCTGTGTGCACCTTTGTGGGCAGGCCACATCAAGTTTCTAGCTCAAACATTGAGACCTTTCCTGAAAGAAAATTTTAGGAACTCAACTATAAAAAGAAAGTTATAAACTGGCAAGCAAGCATTGCTCCACATATTGATTTGTTCCAATAGCTTAGCTCATCAGACATGTTCGAGCAAAAGGCCAATGAAAAAAGCAAATTTTCTGAAACACAATTTAAAAAAAAAGAAACGGAACAATGAACTAAACTGTAGTTTGTACATTGAGGCAACCATAATATCTTCCTTTAAGAAAACGTAACCCATTTCATCTGGCTACCTTGTACTCAGAATAAACACTATGTCCATGAAGCATGCAACAGGCATCAGTTCCGTTTACATACACCAATTTTTGCAATGAATAAATTTATGATGCCAGCGTGTCTTTTCTTCAACTACCCATTTTCCCACCTACCCGATAAAGGCATTACAGCCTACAGCTAGACCTTCACTGAGGCTAGGCGACACCTTAGATCTTCCAGTGTTTATTTATAACAAAAAAAATATCAACCGATGTTTTGCGGTGCTCATTTTTTATAAATAGGTGCATTTCGGCAATTTGTTTCATACACGCACCAAAAGCAGTGATTGTCGGTGAAAATATCTAATCAAAGCTAGGCAGGCACGTAGCCAGGATTTTGATTCGGGGGAGGTCCGCCCATGACAAAATGCTGTATGAGGGAGAGGGGGAGAGAAGGTCCCAGCAAAATGTAAGATTTTTGGGGGAGGGGGGGGGGGGGGGGGGGGGGCCCGGGCCCCATGGGCCTCCCCTCTGGCTATCTGGCTCTGTGCCTGAAGCTAAGAGTTTGAATTGCATTTACAATTTGTATACACCATTAAAACGATCCACACTTTCCATAATTTGACAGCACTCGCGAACGACGGACGAGCCTGAACAATGGTCAAAGTCTGACAACTCAAACATGAGGAAGATACATAGAAAGGGGGACGGACAACAATAAATGTTACCAACACGCTCGTTTTGTACTTAATTTGAGCACTCGTTAACGTAATCCATTTGGAGCTTTTTATTTACTTCGTACCGTGCTAACCTTTTCCATGCGATAAAAATGAAATTCTCCTCGAGTAAAATGCTTTGCGAGCAGGGCAAGTTGTTCTCGTTTCTTTTGCAAGATCTAACCGATAACGACCGCCAGTGCAGTTTTGAACACTGTCGTCCAGCTCTGACCTGCACAGGACAAAGGCACAATGACAATCAGCGGCGACCGACTAGCTCATCTAACCCTCATGCAACTATCCTCCTAGGTCAGCGATTCCAAAAACTTAGGAATAGTAGGGTCCCTGATTCTGGTTAAGAGCATGTACCAGATTAATGCCTAAAAAAAAAAAGACTTAAAAAAAAAAAAAAAAATTTTTGCTTGAAGCAAATTTTTTCAGAAATCTGCGTTCTTCGATTTTAACCGATTTTGTATTGTTGACACGAGTGCATGTTTATCGGTGTCATTTGGTAAAGAATAGAAAGTCTACAGCCTAAATATAAAAAATTTATGAAGTTTAATGCAAAAAAGAAAAGACAATGGTACTTTCCGATATCCATGCTATAGAAAAGCTACCGCCATCCGTGCAGATCGTATTACGGCTCCATTGTGTTGCTTAGAGCCCTGCATTAGCAAGATCCCAAGCATTCCTCTAGAAACTAAAGGTGAAGGAACCGTGTGTGTACTGAAGACAATGAAAAGGATTGCCAACTGGCCACTTGCTCAACACGCCATAATAGACGGCCCTTCTTTCTACTCTGTCGGCCTCCCGCAAATATTATTTCACTATATTTTGGTGCCGAAACCCGGGAGAAGGTATCCGCAGCCTCTACCGACCGGAATCTTTAATGGAATCTTTGACTACAGACTGGGCCAGGTCTGGCACGAGTTCTCAAAAGGAGATGGAATGTGTCAAGTCCAAGCAAAAAGTTCTTCCAACTCGGGCGACAAAGGTGACAAATGGCGCCGAGAACGCTTGCCAGCAGGGTTCTCGAGCTGCCAGCAGTGAACTCAACATCATTATGGAAAGACTTTGAGACATCCAGAAAAAATTGTCGGATACAGATGACAAACTAACAGAACAATGCTACAATGATGCTAGAGACCAGGAGTGGCCAAACTGCAGCACGCGAGCTGCGTGCGGCTCTTTACGAGTCCAAGTGCGGCTCACAGCTCCCTGGTAAGCCTGCCCGCCCCCCCTTCCCCTCCTGTGTCCCCAAAACAAAAAGAGTTATAGAATTAAAAAAAAAACTGTCTTTGCAGCCTTGTACTACGCTATATATATAAAGCTGGACTGATGTGTCCCATGAGCCCGTTTCTTTTATTGTTCCAGAAATAAATTTGAACCGTACAAATATAATGGGCGTCAGGGGCAGTGACTGGGTAGAGAACCATGCATTCATTTTTGCTTAGCGGTTGAAGAAACATTCTGCTGCCTGGTGTAACTCAACAATTATACTGGTCCCACTTGGAAAGGACCGCTCCCTCCACATCGTTTCTCGTTAAATGTAGCCCCCCCCCCCCCCTTTTTGTTTTCCTGTGGCTCTCTGAACTTTTGAATTTTGTCTGCAGCTCTAACTACATATCACTCTGGCCACCCCTGCTATAAACATTCTGCAAGAAAGGTATACATCTTTGGAGACTTCAAGACATACACTCAGTGATGTGATTGGCCCAAGCCGTTTTGGAGCACCTTTCGGAGCAGCCAAAAGAGTGTTTCGGAGCAGCAAAAGTGGCTTTTCGAGCAGATATTCTTAGAGAACTAAAAATATTCATTTCAAGTGGTGGACAAACAAAGGACACTTTGCTTGTTGCAATAAACCAATTGCCAATGACATGACAATTGAAATGCCAATGACATGACACATTTTGCAATGTATATATGTACCCACTATAGGTAAATAAGAACCAAAGTGCACATACTAAAATTTATTTGAAAATGACCAGCTGAGTAGTAAATATCACAGCATTAGGTTGACTATACTCCGCGACAACTTTTCTTGGCAATGCAGTGGAAGGTACGTCCCGCGTCCCCTCTCCCATTCTGAGTGTACGCAGGCTCTCCGGGGGGAGGAGGAGAGCCTGCGTACACTCAGAATGGGAGAGGGGACGCGGGACGTACCTTCCACTGCATTGCCAAGAAAAGTTGTCGCCGAGTATAGTAATATAATAAATGGAAGTAGTCTCCAACCGATGAAAAAATTAAAAAAATTGCGGTGGCTTAGCTCGGCTATGCCAGGACATACGTAGCACAAAATGGGAGGCGCTATCAAGCGGCTCCGGTGCAGCGTCAGACTTGGCTACTGCGCAACGGAGGCGCACAGCTGGGCACGCGGCGGCGCCAGTGCGTCTGCCGCAGCTATGACGACACTCCTCTGGAATGCGCAGACCGGCGAAGCGGGCGCGGCGGCTCCGGCGCACCAGCTGTGCGCTGTGCGACGTCACTGCTCCTCGCGCACGTGCAGCACGAAGCATGGCTTATTATGCGAGCCACGCGAAACTGCTCAACCTCGGCCAGTGTACCTCAAGCTACAAAACGTTACTGCCGTGCAATGCGAAATTGACGCGCAAGCGAAGATGGTTGTTCGATCGAAACCATGCGACCATGCCACTCCGCTCCGTTGCCAACTGGTTCCCAAAATTGTATGCAAAATAAAACTGTCCAGCATACGACAAAAAACAGTCCAGCTGCACGTGCTTGCCAGGCCGGCAGGCGAGGTACAAGCTAAACACACAGAAAAAAAAAAAAAAGACCATGAGCGCTTCGATGCTAGACTTCGCGAGCCAGGGTCAAAAAGTTCCTGGAGCGCTTTGCGCAATGACTGAACTCGAGACAAACAAGCGCGCTGTGCGGGTTCAGCGTGCAGACATTGCCTTCTCTGCTTTAGCTCACTTCTCTTCAACTTTCTTTCGCGGCAGACTTTTCACATACCGGGGTTCGTCTCAAAAGAAAGCCTACCGAGAGAAACCTAGGTAATCAATACTTCGACACAGGAGTCTTTGAGCTAAAGGGATTTTTGTAGTAGCGTATTGAACATGCGGCAGTCCTACGTTTAGAAAGCACCATATTCAACGTCCCCACGTCGTATCTGCAGCGACCCGACGTCGCGCGACCATGGTGACTGGCAGGCAGGGACCAAATATAGCTTGGCCATGGCCGTTGCTTTTAGGAGCGGGTGCTTCAGCTCATAAAGTAACTCCCGCCGCGCAAAAACATAGTTTTGTTTCACAGCATGACGGCATGGCTGGTACCCAAAACGCTAGCGTTGGAGCGTCCGGACACGCCGGCGTTTATCGTCGAAAAAAGTTGAAAAAGACGCGAGACAAGAGACGGCAGGAAAAACCATGCAAGACCGGATGAACGACTGATGCAGGGTACTTTGTGTTGGGCGGCCGCTTGTGCCACCTAGCTCATGTGTGCTCAATTACGGAACTCAAAAAAGTTTGTTTTCAAAGGCGACCAAAATTGGTCCTTTGGCGCAGGCTTGGCGCAGATTACCTATACTTCGGCAAAATGTAGCAGGATGTAGCAGGGTTAGCCCCTTGGCGCAGTTTGGCGCAGCAATCACATCACTGGTTACGCTCCATCAAGTGTACAGACGACATCCAAGGAGATGGATGTCGTCTGTGTGTGACAGCTTTTTATGTTCATAAAGCCTTCACCTTGTTGTGCCAGCCAAAGGAGAAGCGAGGGGAGACCCTAGAAAGGCTATGCATTTAGAACGTCTTTAAAAAGTGCCGAAGAGACAGTAAATTTTTTTGTCAGCACAACTTGCTAGGGGTTTGTCCAATGAGAGGGCGACAACATGGCCGGTGAGGAACAGCATCACCTCTCTTCCAGCAAGGCCGAAGTCTGCTCAATCCTCCGCACAACCTGGTTGGCCGTCTCATCAAACTGCCTCAGACGTGCAGCCTTTCCTTCCATGCATCCGAGTAGGAACCTGTGGTCTGTCCAGGGCAGAAGGGTCGCTCGCTGTCAAAGGCACTACTCAAAGCTAATCAAATTCACTGCACCACATAAGCCTTGCACCTTTCAATGAGAAGAGTCATCTTTCTCAAAGGCAAAGATCTTTGGCTTTAGAAGCACCAAACCGGGGCATTAAAGTGAAGCTGGATTAGCATTTTTCCAAATTCACTGCATTGTGTGTATGTTTAAATAGCCGGAAGCTGGTCGTTCCCAATGGGCGTCCAGTGTGCAATACTGTAGACCTAACATTTAGCCAGTGCAGCACCACGGCCAGCCTGGGGTCTTGAACGTGCTTCACACAGCACGCCGGTACGATGCTCATTGGATCGAAATGGGCAGCGGTGGCAACTGCATCGAGGATCCCTGGGTTGTGCATCACAAACCATCGCTTCACAGGCTCCTAGCTACAGGCTCCTAGCTGCAGCGCACGCAAACTTGGCTACCGAGCCCCTCTCCCCCACCCCCAAAATTTTACAAATCAGTTTTAAAATGGAGGGCATGATCCGTTGGCACAGATCATGCCCTCCACTTTATGCTGAAATTTTATTTGGGGCTTCATCAGAAATTTGAACATACTACTGCATGCTAACATTTGAATTTACAAAAACAGACGAGACTGACCTGCTGTCGAGACGTTTGCCAAAAATATAGGGTAGCAATCCCTCATTCTTTTAACTGTTACATTTCTCGCATTCATCAAAAACCTGTGCACAGAAAATTAGCCTACTCGTGCCCTTACAAAAGCATGAAGCTACTAACACAATGTGACTCTACTTGTGCGGTTTGGTCGGCTGTCGAAATGATAAATCTGTTCAGAATGGGGCAAGTTAGTGAAGACCAAGAGCAGAAATGGGGACCAGAAAAATTCTCGGGACCGTATCCTTGAACTAAGGACACGGTCCCGAGCATTTTTCTGGCAATTTTTACTCCTGGTCTTCACTAACTTGCCCCATTTAGATCGCATTTATAATGTGTTTGAGCACCAAATTTTGCACATTACCACCGCCAGGGTATTATTTGCACCGACAGAAGTGAGGGGTGTGTAACACCCTGCAGTTCTGTCGGTGGATTGCAGTGGACTACAAAATTCACTCTTGAAGAGCAAACAACGACAGCTGCATTCTCTGTAATGACCAGCCAAGACTCAAACGTCAGCTGCATTAACTGCCACCTCAATACCAACAATTTCAGGCTTAATGCAAGACCTGTGCCTTTTAGAAGGATTTTGAATGAGGCAACTTTTCTGGCAGTTCCAGGGTTGCAGACAAGCTGTTTGGTCATTGCAAAACAAACCGTTGGTGTCAATACGAACCACAACAGAGGAAACTCGCTGCTGCAATTATGAAACATTTGAGGCAAGAGGCACTTTGATATTATAAAAGATCCGACTTTGTGCATTAAAGGGAAACTGAAGCGGATTTGTGTTTGAGGAAAAAGACTTAAATCATCTTCGTTCGCCTCCGGGATCAAGACTATCAAAATTATATTTCAAATTCATGCGCCAAGAAGTCACAACAGCACTTCCAAAATACCGCTGAAGCCCCTCCTACCCGGCACATTCGATGGGAGGAGAGACTTGTGACATAATGTACAGAGATCTGCAAAGTCAAAAGCACTGCAAGCATTCCCTCACAAACAGTCAAAAGCACAAGTCAGCAGAAACAAACATTACTAGATTAGCTCAATTACAGAACTGCCCATAGACGCTGCTTGCACAAGCAGTACCACCCTCTCCGCCCCCATGGCTCGCCTCTCGTCCGACGCGCCTCCGGTTTGATGACAGCTTCTATGGTAACTGCAGTGTATTCTATGGATGGCATATGTTATGATGCACAGTGTCTAGATGGCATTCCACCATGCTCTATAGCGGTGGATCTCAAGCATGGACCGTGTCCGGGACCCCTCGAACTAACTGCAGTGTGAGGTGGGCATTTTTTTAGCTGTTATAAACAGAAGTGAGAAGCATCAATTAAAACTATGAATGGATGGATAGATGTAACCAGAGCCGTATATAGAGAGAGTTTGGTCAACAGGAGGCCTGGGCAGAGGCAGGGCGTGCACCAGACGCAGAAAGAGGGCTTGACATGCTCTCTTGGTCAACAAGAAGCCGAAAAGAATCCTCTAGAAGTGGTAGCGAGAAACAGCTGAAATCATAGGTATATGGTTTTAATAAGCGCATAAGAGTTAAATGTAGTAACCCTTCATGGTTAAAAATAGGGTGCATGTGATGTTTTGATCACAATCATGCAGAAAGATGTAAGAAACGAATGTGCCGCTCAACTCTGTTTTGCTCGGACAGAGTTTAACCGCTCGGACGGCAGATTTTCAGTTACCAAGAGTTACTCCTATGCACTTTTAAGTTTGTTTTTCGTGACCACCCCCAGGGTATTGTTTCCGGCTTCTGGTTGGCCACATTCGAATTCATGAAGACGCCCTGGAACACGCCCAGCCCGCTTTCGGCCAATGGCACCTCCTGATTTGTCTCCTATACTTTCGAATTATTTCCGGCTTCTGGTTGGCCACATTCAAATTTGTGAAGACGAGCTGGAACAAGCCCAGCCCGCTTTCGGCCAATGGCGCCTCCTGAATTGTCTCCTATACTTCCCAATGAATGGCCACACTGTCTACATATTGGCCTCGAGATTGACCTAGAGGTGGCGTTACGGTCGCGCTATCATCATCATCAAAGCGGGGATAGGAGAACGGCCGCCCCACAGGCTCTCCCCGTTCGCGCGCGAGACGGCGCAGATTCTTGCGTTTATTTTGTCGCATACTATCGGTGGTAAAACAATTCTAGCGGAAAAGGATGCGGTACTGTTTGGCGCTTCAGTGAAGATTGAATCGTGTTGCCAGCGTGAGGCCTAAATTTATATAATCGCTTCTGTGGGTGCGTCGTCTGCTCTAGGCAGACGTTGGAAAGCATGGATCACGACTGATGCTTGTCTCCGGATGAACTGGAATATTTATGTTAAATATTTGTTTTTTTTAGAATGGGTGTATCGGTTCATCAACGTGGGAATTAAAAAAGAAACAATAAATTCCAATTCAGATAACATAATACTGGTACTGTGGGCTGTGAAATCGCAGCTTCTATGCTGTTTTTTAAATTCTAGCTTTTCCAGTAATATAATTATTTAAAAGGAAGATAAGTTAGCGCTGTATTGGAAATTACTATGCTATTGAGTTCCTCTGCCCTTTTACTGTGCCATAGTGTGGGTAAGTTTTTTTTGGAGTCTGAACAAATCTACTGCGTTGCGATGAGGAAGGTGCGTCTCTTCTAGTTAAGATCTGGGGGGCTATGTTCGACAAATATGTTTCGTTTCTCCTAAAAAGAAACGGAAGTGACAGAAGTGACGATATCGCCTCTGATTGGTTAGAGGCTCAAATGACGAAAGTTCCCTCTTTCGTCATTTGGGCTTCTAACCAATCAGACGGGATATCGTCACTTCTGTCATTTACGTTTCTTTTTAGGAGAAACAAAATATTTGTCGAACATAGCCCCCCTGCAAACTGCACGGTTGGCAGGACAACTGAAACAAGTGAAACAAACTGTTGTAATATATCTGCCGTGACTGTAATAAACGGGTGCAACCGAGCAACGCAGCAATGTTACTGTTATTAAATGCTTTTCTCGGTAGTGTGGGTTCACCCGCTTCAATTTTCTTGGCGAGAGCCGCGGATGTCAAGAGGCTAATACTATAAATTTTCTTGCATCAAACACAGTAGACTCTGCAACCCCAACAGACTACGCGCACCACGACACAGACAGCATCGGCAGCGTTGATACTCTTTTACTGACGAGGGCTCGACCTTCACGAGACTCTGCAATCACCCTCTGCTTTCACCTAGCGTATATCGGGACTGGGCAGTTCATCGATTAACTTTCAGATTATTCAAGTAATGCTTTAATTGCAGTTTTTTTTTTTTTGCGAGTTAATTGGAGTTTTGTGCTGGAGAAAGTCAACAAGGAGTAAAAAATGCCTGCTTTAATATTTCTGACGTCTTTATTTCTTTTGTGACAGGCTTGCACGGTAAACCACTTCAGCGTGCTTGTCATTTCACCGAGGGTGATTATACCGTTTAAATAATAATTTAAAAAATATTTCACTTTAAGAGGCTTCCCGTGTTCATATTTCTGTAGGAGTCACAACGTGAAGTTTAGAATGGGAATGCAATATGTCATTTATGACATAGTAAAACCAGTAAAAAAATGAGGTTTTAACGCCTTTCACGCATATTACCGGCAAAAAATCAACATACGGATTTATGGATTGATTGTCTATTAAAATATAGCGATCAGTCGGGTTAATTTTCTAATCAAACCACAGATCGACTCAACATTCAATGCTTTGTGGAAGCCACGGTTTGTGCGAGATAAAAATACGTGGGGCCAGCGATTGTATACAAACCAACGCACTAAGATTATGGAAGGTTCCGACTTAATAATAATCGCTTTGCTGAATTTCTACGCATGAGAAACGATACACTACAACCTTTAGTAAGAAGAAACGGCAACAAAAAAATAAAACATTTAATAAGGAATGTCAAGCTCAGCCTCAAACGGGCTTGCGTCGTCGAGATCCATGCTCTGAGCGTGCACCCGTAGCAGACGACGCACGGCGGTATCCCCGCTTTCGCGCGTTTCCAATTTCGGCCGCACGGTGGCGACACGGTTCGATCTTGAGGCGAATACAGCTCTGATTGTAACGGCTTCACCCTTTATAATGGGCGATAGCTTGCACCACCTAGCCAGAGATAACAAAGAACAATATTTTTTTTTTTTTTTTCAGAACGGAGGGGTGTGGGTTAAAGTTGAGGCGAGGGCTTTGCAGACCCCAAAAATGGCTCTATGGACCCCGTCGGGTCTGCAGAACCCCATCTGAGAACCACTGCTCTATAGAATGCACAGTTTTGCAACAACAATCTAGACGGCGCATCAAACGACGGGAGGCGGACTGATGTGAGGGGGGGAGGGGCCCCCTTCCGCGGGAGTTCTAAAACTGAGGTAATCTAGTAATGTTGGCTGAAGCCTCTGGGTATGACGTCGCACCCAGCGATTGGTTTTCTTGGTTTTTCTCACTTCAGTTAATATGTTTCGGGTCAAATTCTTGCGATATTCATATTCACAGGGTGGAAATACGCCAGAAATCACCGCTGGCTCGTCTCCTACCACCACTTCAGCTTCTCGTATGCCATTTAAATATATAAAAATAGGTTAGCATAAGTTTGCGCCCAGAGTGCAAGAGGGCTGCACTTTCAATGATGATGAAAAAGAGCACATTGCTGTGTGCAGACTCCGGATAACAAAGTTAATTATAATGATAAAAAAAAAATCCAACTAAACAACAGTGTTGTAAAAGAAAAACATCAAACAAAAGATTTGTGTTATAAGGATATGTATAAGAAAAGAAAATATCCATCCAACCATGAGCCAGCCAAATGTGTCAAGTCTAACTCCGTTTCTTCATTAGACTGCAATAATCGACCATTCCAACTCAGACTTGTCGAATATGTTCGTTTGAGGACAGAATCCATATTTCGGGAAAAGTTGTTTCTTGGGGAGCGAAGGTGGTCACGCGATCCCTGTGGTCACGTGACTGACGACGTGCAGAAAAGGCGCTTAAAAGCATGCTTCAAAGGCTCCGTCAGTGCGGAACGCCGAACACGGTAACGGTTTGCTAAAATTACTTACCAAGGTCGCTCCCGAAAGATGGAAGGGAAGCGAACGCCCGTGTTCAGGAATACGCCTACGCTCACAGCTCTGGCAGCCGCGAGACTTCCATGCACCCAGCATAGACAGACAGCACGAAATGACAACAGCCACAGCAAAGGACTCACCCATTTTCTCGAGGTTTTCAACGAGTACGCGGTACGTACGAAAGAGGATTTAAGCCAACCCTTTGAGTGGTACGGACAGGTGAGCCTACCGCAACCTTGTCGAGCTCCAAAAGGTTCCGAACACAGTTGACACAGACAAGAAGAGAGTGGTTGATTTCAAACTACCAGATGCACTGCGCGCCGCCCGCGCGCTTTTGAACCTTCGCCTACGTCACCTACGCCAGACCTGGTTCACGCAGGTTCACGCATTCGCCGCTACCCTCGGAAATCGGGGCGCAGCAGTCGTATTCAGTGCTGTGTCGGCTGTGTTGTGAACTATCATTTTGAGCAGACTCGGAAACACCAACGAGGTAGAAAACACAAATAAAAGCAAACATTCTTGTAATATAAAAACTAATACGTGTTTGCGGCGAATGTTTTGTTTTGTTTTACATGATAAATAATTAATGGGTTGCTGCAGGATCCAGCAAATTGTCAAAACAGGCGGAAATCGAGGGACCACTTTTTTCAACGAGGTAGACCACTGTGAGGTAGACTTTTTTTGGACACGGCTACCAAGGAGGTTAGAAACTTTAGAAACCCTTCTATTCTCCATGGGGTAAACAGGTAAACGGTAAACACACCAGTCGGAGTCGCACCAACAAGGCCAACAACAACAATCGCTGCATGGCGGCTTCCTTTCTGCGATGGGTGCTGTACGTCCTGGCATCGACTTTCCAGAGACCATTGGCTTTTCTGCGACGAGGGTGGCCTCCACCGCCCGTGGCCATGGACGAGGTGACGATCAACGTAAAGTTCTCCACCAACCTGGCGATCTCAGTGACTGTCAAGCGCGACTGCACCGTGAGGGCCATGAAGGAGCGCCTGGCTTGCCAGCTCGACGTCCCTGTCCAAGAGCTGCGCGTCATATTTGCTGGAAAGGAACTCCGCGATGACGCCTACTTCAAGGCAAGAACCTAGCAAAGCTCTGGTTCGAATAATTAGGGGATAGACCCTTTGTATCCACTGAACTCGTCGAACGTATTCGAATGCGAAAGCCAAACGCCGGCGTTCCGCGTTCTGGCGCGTTCTACGGGTGGAGACAAAGGGAGCTTTAGGTCACATCATAAAAAATGTTTCAAAAGCACACCCAGCTCGACTCTGTTAAAGGGATACTACAACGAAATTTCGGCGCTCATTTTTTGGTTTATATGTGTTCAAAGGAGCAGTATCACATGGAACATACCAATATCTTGTTTAAAAAGTCACGAAAAGGAATTTTAAAACAAATTAAACAATTAGCAGAAAGCACCTGGTGGATGTCGCTAACGCCTCGCTTGTAATGCCCGTCTAGGAACCTTGACAGCTAGTGACGGTGAGTATCTTGCCTCCGGCCACGACGAGAGAAGAAAGGAAGGAGGAACTCTCTTCCCGAGAATGCCTTTTGTGTGTCGCAGCAGTCGCTATTTCCTCCCTAGAAGATTATAGAAGATTAACCCGTCTCTCAAAATTCGTACAAAAGCAGACGCTTCGGTGGCTGGAACGACGAGGCCATCCTCTCGGCGTCAGCCTCGCCGTAGCTTTGCTCGTCCTGAGACAACCTACGTGACGATTGCATTGGATGTCGCGTGGTCTCTGCTGGGTCTTCTCCGAGCGCTTGCCAGAGTGGGCCGTTTATAACGAAAAATACAGCCACCAGTCTCAAAATACAAACGTGCGATTGTCATTTACGGGTATTGTGGATCATCAATCCATTATTGAACACGACGGGAATATTTCAAATTTCGTTGAAGTATCCCTTTAAAGGTTTCGTGCACTGTCTGGGCTTGAGTACTGTTATGTATGGTGCCCACTCCAGGCACACCAGCGGGGCTATGTTCGACAAATGTTTAGTTTCTCCTAAAAAGAAACGTAAGTGACGATATTGTGTCTAATTGGTTAGAGGCTCAAACGACGAAAGTTCCCTCTTTCGTTATTTGAGCTTATAGCCAATCAGACTAGATATCGTCACTTCGGTCACCTCCGTTTCTTTTTAGGAGAAACGAAACATTTGTTAAACATACCCCTCCTGTCGACAAATGTTTTGTTTCTCCTAAAAAGAAACGGAGGTGACTGAAGTGACGATATCGCGTCTGATTGGTTAGAGGCTCAAATGACGAAAGAGGGAGCTTTCGTCATTAACCAATCAGACGCGATATTGTCACTTGCGTTTCTTTATAGGAGGAACGAAACATTTGTCGAACATAGCCCCCCTGGTCGACAGACTCGAAGGAGTGCAGTATCGAGCCACCTTTTATTTTCACATGCTGGGCGGGCGTGCCCCTGCACCCCCGTATGAGGCGCAGCTTAAAGCTCTTGGGTGACAGAGCCTTCAGCACCGCCCGACTGTGACTGGGGTCGGATCTCCCGTGAAGGGGAGGGCACTCCCCTTCACTCCTACATCTGAATAGGGAAGCTGTCCGGCCAGCCAGATCCGCAGCTGTGCTCCCCGCCGGCCTAAGGGGTTTGTCTATTTTTTTTGCCCTCCCTACTGACTGGACAGAATCAGCCACCCTATTTTCTTCTAAGGTGTACCCAAGTGTTCAATGTTCTCTTTAATGTTGTTTTTGTTATCTGTTATTTTACAGCAGCAGATGTTAGTGGCCCTTTCCCCACTTTCGCAACGGCGTGAGCGTAAACAAAACAGTTTCCCCGCTAAATGTAGCGGAAAAATTGACGTCACATGACTTATGCAACAATTCAGTTTCCCTGCTAAATTTGGCTTTCCCCGCTAAATTTGGCAGGAAAGCACATGACAGCCTTGCTGCCGCTTTTTTAAGGTCATCCTGGTGATATCCCATGCCGCCTGGTGATATTTAGGGGGAGAAAATTGGCTTAGAAGGGGCCAGAGGAATCATATGTTTGTCTTTTTAGACTTAGGGTAGGTGGCGCAAGGGTATAGCCATTAACGTCTATCCGTGCATCACGTCATGCGATCATCGCAGAATTTTGCTCCTGCTCCAGGTGGCTGACTAGCAGACGCTCAAGCATACGGGCCTTTCTGCTCTAGCCGAGCAAGCCACTCGGGGTAACACTCCGCCTCAAATAAAGATGATTATTCTTATTATTACCACCCACTAATCGTTCCAACAAGAGCTGGGCATTCCGACGTCCCCGCACACTCTTGTCTCCTCCTCAGGTTCTTGGCGGACTCTCTCTTTTCGGGGCCTGGGATGGACATGTCAAACTGGTCTTATGGGTTATTTTTGGTTAGGATCGGCCTGTCGGAAGGTTTGCTCACTTGGTTACTTGTGATATCGTACGGTCATTGTCATATGATTGTCACACACACAAATATCTCAAGACTGTAGGCTATTATCAGTTCGTCACACAGAAAAAAGAAATACCTCACTATGCGATTAGAGCTAAGCTTAGTCACCCGTGATCATAGAGCATGGTTGCTATCAGATCGTCACACACAAATCATATCTAGAATATGTGTTTTGAGTTCAAGCACTGGTTAGAACTTTCACAGAGAGATCACAGCCTAAGTTAACACATAATAATGGCAGGCTTTAGTGTAAGTATCTGGTCGACGATTAAGGGTAACCTTGAACTGAGCGTACATTCAAATAGCTGAATATTCGGCCAAAAACGCAGATTTTTAGGGGAGAGCACAGTAAGGACATGGCTGTATTAATATAATAAAAGCTTCACTCCTAGACAAGGGTACATACAAAGCTTTTACCACATTAGTTTTATATTACAGTAGTTAAAAAAGTTGACATGAAATTCAGTGAGGCATTGTTTTTTGTCCCCCTTTTTGCCTCAGTCTCAAGTTTTAGTATGTTGAAAGAACACCATATGTGTTCTCTTTTGTGTATGGAAAGCTCTCCAAAAGCGTCTTTTTCTTTCTCATGTAAAGTTTGATAAAAAAATTTTAATTATAAAACTATTTATTGCTTCATGTACCAGTTGGTGTCCATCATGGGCCATGTACAATAAACTCTCACTTGGGCGAATGTCGGCTTAACGAATATTTCAGAATGACAAACTTTAAAAAAATCCCCGGAGGTTTTCCTATGCATTCTACACAAAAATGTTTCAGTTAAAGGAAAAATGAATTGCGGAATGGCGAATATTTTAGTTCAACGAACTTGATCGGCGCACCCATGATTATTTTTGCAATCGGTTCAATAAAGTTTTGTGCTCTGCAGTGCTGGCATAGCCGATGCCCGCCACCCCGTCACCTCTGCAGCGGTGGCGTATCATCGCTGGCGTTTACAGCGCCGCTGAGGCAAAGCCGCGGTGCGGTAGAGGAAAACGAACCACGTGGTGGGTCTGTCTTTTTGTTGTCATTGGTTCCGTTCGGGCATGTTAGTTTTGGGTAACAACGGCAGGACGGCAGTTTGTGCACCCCCTTCCGTGACGAGTATGATGAAGTGGAAGCGGTTAGGTCTCTATCAGACAAGCTCAAAATCCTTTAGTGTCTGGACAACGGTCAAAGGCAAGTGGGCGTTGCAAAGGACTACGGGATTCCATTGTCAACGATAGTGAAGCAAAAGTCGAAGCTTGAAGGAGAGACTGCATCCTATCCCAACAGGAACGACTCTGCACGGGACATTTCGAGCCAGTGGACATGGACAATGTTGTGCAGTTTGACTTCATCACCGCAACAAGCTGTGCCAGAGGAAGTGCAGAAAAACATAGACTCTCTGGACAGCTCTGTTACTTCATGCGCTTTAAGAGCTCCGGTGCAAAAAAAAATTGCAGATTTTTTTTTTTCAAAAAGAGAAAGGCAGCATTGTAACTGTTATGCACTTCGTATATATTGATGTACACGACTCCATAAATTGCATTTCACACTTTCGACTCAATCTGTGCTCTGCCCTATGCTGTTCTGTGTTCTAGTGAATATATTCAGTTTAGTTAACTTTCAGTTAAGTAAATTATTTCCTTGGGTCCCTTGAAGTTCGCTCAAGTGAGAGTTTACTGTACTACGTCAGGTGCAGGGCTTCGGGCAGCATCAGACGTTTAGGGCTTTCTGACATTGGACATTTCACCGTAAATCAGCATTAATTATGTGGACGCTTGTACAGCACAATCATACTTAACCATCGCCCTCCAAACGATTTAAGGAAGAAGAGGTTTGTCCTTCGTACAAAGTGGCTTCGAATCGGTCGTCATACGTTCTTGCCTCAGGAAGGGGTCTTTCGGAGGAATCGACCCCGTAAGTGTGACGCCACTGCTCCAAACGAACCATTGCTAGGGGTGTTGCTATGGACGAATACATGGTGCTGGATTTCACTCCAAAAGAACCATTGTTAAAAAGTCAAACATAGAATTTAAACGTCTAAAAAAAAAAAATATAGGAAGCTTATATTTCACACTTGCCACGACAGAAGTTTGCCGAGTGACGGCTCTTTCTGAAATATTTGAGACGGAAACTTCCGCTCCTCGAGGCATCTCGAGATGCCTGCTGCAGACGACAAACACATACAAAGTGACTGAAGGATGCCGACTGGAACAGCTTGAATCGTTTCCAAAATGCTATGATTTTTAACTTGTATTTAATGGGTTTTTAGCAGGTCTAAGAAAACTCGTCAGGTTTATGAAAATTAATTTTATTTCTGTGCGATACGGGATACCGTCTGATGAAAATCATTACATGTATGGAGATCTGCTAAAAATACAGCATGAAAAGGTTCTGTTTAATGCATGATACAAAAGCAGCATCAGGACCCCTTTAATATTTTGCAGGAAACATTATATTTGGGTGTGTGTGTCATACCTGCTTGTAAACCTCGTACTGAAAAAGAATCCTGCTGATTCTGTTTTCAGAAAGACCCCAAATAGCAAAAGAGCTGGATATATCTGTTACGGAGAGATCATTTGATCTCACAAATGTGCACTGAAGCAACTGTGATGTCGGAACTCCTTGAAACATGTGCTGGCCTCGTTGGCTGGTCTGCACTTCGACGTTGATACACTTCACGTCGTCGTCGTACATGATTTGCTTCACAGTGTTTTCATCCTTCTCAAATAATGCGGAACCGCCGTGGGTGTGCGTTCGTGCGCTCGCTCCCCTTGAGTGTTGATCAAACTTGTGCACATGCCCCCTTTGCTTCCAATATCTCGCAGGAAGTTAACCCCGAGAATCATCACTCATCCCCAACTTAATTTAACGAGTTGCATACTCTCTATAAAAAAAAAAAAAAAAGATGAAAGACTTCTACAACTCCCTGTAATGCCGAATTAGAGCGCAGCTCTTGAGGAGGAGGAGGGGAGGGGACAGTATGCCCCTCCTCCTCATCCATACCCTCTCCTCCCTTCTCATCTATTTCTCCCGTGCTCCTCTTCTTCTCCCCTCCTCTTCCTCCTTTATTTTCCGTCCTCCTCCTCCCCCCTCCTGCTCCTCCCTCCCGCGTGGTGCATTAAGGGAAACGTCCCATAATGCACCGCGGTGCTGCGCATGTTGCATTATGGGGCGTTTCCCATAATGCACTGCGCAAATCCGTCGACAGTGATGCTGACGCGTTAGGCCGACGCGTTACGGTTACGCCGGCGCAGCTCAAGCCGGAAACGGGCGCCTAAGAGCTGCACTCTAAAACATTGAGCCCGAGGAGCCATCGCGTCATCTGCTAGCAAGGCAAACCGGTTGGGAAACTTTATTACGGGCTTTTATAATTGATTTTTGGCACTGAGACATCAGAAAAAGTCTTCATGATTAATATTCAGAAGACACAATGCTTACAAAAAAACACATATCTTTGTCCATAGCAAGATTTGTTTGGAGCACAGCGCCATGTGACGTCATTACGTACGGGCTCAATATAATGATAATACATTTTATTGCGCAGTAAACTAATACAAAATCATGTAGAGGCCCGCAAAAGCACGGTCTGTACATGGTTTTGCTTTCTAACACTTCCTGGATGACAAAACCATAAGGCTGGACTTCCTATGTCCCTTACCAAAACACACGCACAAGGGCCGTGTAATCTGTGCGCCGCAGTGTCCTCTGCTGGTGACATAAGAAATTCAGCAATACGGCCTCGTATTGCTGAAGAGTGAGCGCGCAAGCAAGCTGGGGAATACTGGGCATGGCTGAACCCGAGACAGGGAAGGGAAACAAAGATGCATAGAAATGGGGACCGCTGTCTCGTCTTTGCATGTCTTGACGTCCCTTCCATTGTCTCGGCTTCAGGGACGTCACCTAGGACATGTCCAAGTGACCTTGTGTTGGACGCAGGACTGCAACATCGAGGAGTACACGACCGTCCACGCCGTGCGGTCGGCGACTGGCGCCACGCCCGGTGCAGAGCCGGTCGTGAGTGCCGAGATGTGCTGCGCCCCTTTGGGAGGAGACCTGGCCAAGGCACAGCTGACTGAAGAGGAGCGTCTTGCAAGCATGGCAGGTGAGAGACATTGATGGACCAAGAGCGTGCACAATTACATCTTTCACAAGATGCGGTTGTGTCATCATCGTCCTACATGTTTATTCAATCTTGAGAGAGACACCCTTGTGTCGTGGTTCATACTCGTTTGCTAAGAACAGCGCTAAAAAACATGGGATGAGGAAACACGCAGACGGGGCACTCACTTACTACTGAGAGTTTATTGCTGCGCAAAAACAGAAATAAACATGAAAAGGGGGAGGGAAGATAACAGAAAAAGCAAACCGATAACATGCGGCATCAGCCACGCCTACATACAGTCACACAAACCTGTCACACTTTTTAAGGAAATCTACTTCGTCACCTACGAGGGCAATGGAAGGAGCGCTTGCACATGCGTTTGCTCCATGAGTCGCCATAAAATATGCTTCACCTATCTCTCTCGCAGTCTCGTTTTTGTGTTAAAACAAAATCTTAATGTCATGGAATGACGGCAAGCAGCCACACCTGGTACATTGGACCATTCCCCGAGGGAGAACGCAGAGAAAGAAAATGTTCCCTCACCCTTGTATATACGCATCTGCCCGTCTGGTCAATATACAGCCTGCCGCGGGGCAGAGGGATCTGGTGCACAACCCCGTTTGCACATGCAATGTATCGGGTGCGATGTTTGGTGTCACACTGAACGGCGTCCCTCTCTACTCACAGAGGCGACACAGCTTAGATGGTGCCGAGAAGACGACTGGCACATTAAACTTATTGGCAACGCGCTTGATTCGGTGGGATAAGCCATGGTCTTGGTTTTTTTCTAGTATACCTCTTAAACATTCTCACGAGGGACTCTGCAATGCACACAAGAACTTCCAAGGGGAAGCCTGTAGAGGCAAGCCTCTTAACCTAATACACAAAACTTAAACCGTACTTATGACGACACGGTTTCAACAGTTGCCCCAAGACACGGCCCGACAGTTTCTTTTTTCACCAATTTTGAGTGGGCTGGATGTGTCTGTGATAATCTGTCAAATATAATTTTAAGATAATCAGACAGCCACTCTGCATATCGCTTTAAAAAAAATCATGCAGTATTTTATCTAGACCCGCTGATTTTTTTTGCACTAAGAAAACGTAACTTACCAAAAATTCCTGAGTGGTAGGATGTTAGTAGAGCACTACAACCATACTTCAACATGATCTCACTTGTGAAACCTTGTTAACGCACATCCAAGTCGGGGAAGTCCTTGTTGACCAGCAAGTCCGGCATGAGGTCCGTGACCAGCTGGCGTTGAGTAATCATCGCAAAGAAGTCCGCCTGTTTCGAAATCCTTTACGACTTGGTTCTCCACTAAGCTGCCATGGCGATGCAACTGCGTGTTTGTCGGTCCAAATCATTGCTTGCCTTTTACTGTCTGACCTTGCTCTTTGCTCGAGTGTGTGCGTAAAGAGCATGATGATGGGTGCAAGACCGACGGTTGACTGGCGGAATCAGCACATAGCTTTCACCGCCCTGATAGCTTTGCGGTGAGTGGAGTTATGATGCATTAATTATCCATAGGTTAATTAATACATTGCACAAAGCCTATGCCGCATACAATTGTCGAATGGAAACCGCTCTGTAGAACGCAAATCCAACTGGAAAATATGGTTAAGACAGAATTCAATAGGAGGCACCCGAACATGCAATGCCAACGTACCTGGTGCTTCCACATGACAAACACGATCGAACGACAAGTTGACACTGCTTTTAGGGTTTACACAAGCGCAACAAATTTCGCACTAAAAATCTTATTGCCACCGAAAACGCAAAAAACAATTTTAGTTTGCATGCAGTAGATGGAACCATTCTCTAAATTTACATTCTAAAACGTAAAATGGGAAGAAAAAAAAAGGTTGCAAATGATCTGTTTCATTACGTTTATTATTACATCACACGCAGCCTACGTCGCGTACAAGTTGGAATGTAAATCCGCTCTGTAGATTGCATATTGCAAGGTGAACAGCTTTAGCAGTTTAAGCGACACGGCGATTGTATGCTAGAAACTGACAAAAACAGGGCAAATGTCTGTTGCTCCAAGTTTCGGTTGGGTATACTTAGGATGAGAGCAGCGAACCACAAAGGTGTAATCTGAGATCGCTTGTATACAACAGAATCACGAGCGAAGCTGCACACTCAAAGGACACCGCAAATGTAAGGTGAGCATGGAAACGAAATACTCCACTCAGACACTGACCAATCGACCCCACAGATGTCAACCAGGAATGAAAGTGGCGCGCTCGCAGCTTGTAACAGTGCGCGATTCCCGCGTTCAAAACCTTCAAGCTAACATGGGAGCTGCTAATCAAGGGTGACGCAACGTAAGATTATACACCTTTCCAAAAAAAACACTCGACCCCAGGGGCAACAAACCATTTTCGAGCCCAGTCACTGAGTTTGAGGCTGGACTCTCACCGGCGTCCCTCCTAACCCTAACCTACTGGACTGTGATTTCAAAGGCGCAGCCTGCGTAGGCGCAGTTTCAAACGCTGCTAGCGGCTAAATTCTCGTCTTTTCCCGTTATATTTTGTGTTTCATAGTACATGTATTTTCCCGAGGACATTGAGGAAGCATTGTACCGCATTTGAAAGAACAAAAAAGAATGAATGCGACTGGAATGTATAGTTCTAGTTATTTGTGTTTTTTCTTACGATAAGTTTTGACGGCGCCGCGGGATTCGCTGCATGTGAAACGACAAAGCGCTTTGCTCTCAAAAATAAATTACAACAGAAGAGGGCCGAAAGGCTTGCATTTTTCATGCTCACAAATAACGTGTTTACCGATAGACAGGACACGGATATGCAATTGAGGAATTGTTAACATTCAATCAATATATCGTACGTACCACACAATGCAGCGTTATCCGAAAAGAATTTATTAGAGAAAGATCTCAAATAACACAGTCACAGTCCACGACAGTCACATCTTGACGATCGGATGGAATCCGAGATGACTTTGTTTTGGGGCACGTTTTGGGGAGAGCTTCCTTTTTTCACAACCGCACCAAGGCAAAGGAACGAACACGACTGACCCGTTTCCCACCCCAACCCGGACAACTATTTTTGGAGAGGACTGAGAATTTTACGCGAATTATCTGTAAGAGGGGAGAGAACAGGGTGTTCGCAAAATCGCGTCGAGGGTCATTCGACGTCCTTCACCTCCTTCATTTCCCATGAATGTAAAGCAGAAAAGCTTGAATGGCAGGCACTTACCAGCCTTATTTCTCACAATGGAAGATAACACAGAAAGGGTACACAGCACGCATAAAAAAAATGAAGTGGAAACTTTCAAAAGGGGCGAGAAAACGTTGAATGCAAAACCGCAAATACGTAAGTAGAGAACCGCGCTGAGCGGGTCTTCACAGTCCAAGAGAGTGGCAGAAAATTTCTAGCTGATAGAGGGCGCGAGAGTCGCACCAGCCGCATCAGCATCAGCAACATGGCGACGGCCTAGGAGCGTTTTTTTGGAAAGGTGTATATAGTGTGCTCTCGGGGCACTCACATGTTTCCTTTTGCTTTTCTGTTCCTACAGTGGAACAGAATCCAGCAAACAAATACCGCCCGGCACAGCCATGTGTACCGGGCCGTACTTGCTTGCTATTGCAAATGGAGAATCTTTTTTTTTTTTTTTTTGAAATATGAAAACAGTTGTTTTCTAATGTAAAGTAACTAGCGTCTGTGCACATTTATTGGAGCTGTAAAGCACAGGAAGATGTCTCGATCGGCAAATGTAATAGCGCGAGCAGAGTTGGAGTCGCCCAGGTGTAAAGACAAGCCTTCTCCAATTCCGCTGAATCCGGACGATTTAAAAAAAAAAAGGCCAACGCAGTTTCGAGTGGCGTATTTTCCGTACTATAATCCGCACCCGGTGCATAGTCCGCAGAGGCAAATTCGGTATAAAAAATAAAAGTTTTTGCCTAGATAGTCCGCACTCGGTGCATAGTCCGCACGTCGTGCACAGTCTGCACTCAGTGCCTAGTCTAAGCGTAAAAATGATCATACGGAGCACTCCTTGACAAATGCCTGCTGTATAGCTCACAAGAAAAGCTTGTATCATGCATAAATCAACATAACTATACTCTATTATTGATAAAATTCTTTGCGTCTTGTCACAGTGAACAATCTAGAAAAAAAAGAAATCCTTGTATAGTCCGCGCCCATAGATAGTCTGCATGGGTAAATTTTCAACTTTTAAACATGTGCACGTGTCCCCAAGGCCCGCAATCCTTAGCGTACACTCTACTAAAACTTTTTTTAGTATCTTGAACATTTGCAGACTCGGCATCACTCGAGTTGGGCAAATAAAAGACAGCGCATTGTGTGTAATGTAAACCCAGGACTTTTTGGTCATTTTTAGCATTTCCGATAGTTTTGCCGAACCAGGAACTTGATTTACTTGGTACACTTTTTATAAATGTCGATAACAACCTGCAATACAATCTTTACATGCGCACGGAGGAATATACGACGTCTGCTATTTGCGCGCCTTGCGCACTTAACTTCCCATCAAATACACTGCTTTCCCTCAGAGGCAGTCGAAACTTTTCCGACCGATCCGGCGGAGTCATTGTCTTCGTCGCTGAAGATTTTCTTTTTCTGTCGGGACGATAAAAAGCTTCTTCCCTTTTGCAATGCTGTTCATACAATCCACAGTGCAGTAAGATGACATTGCATTCCTGCACAGGTCGTGGTACAAAAAACAAAACAAACAAACATGGCCGGGCCGTAAGCAACGGAGTCACTGCCCTACTTGGCACGAAAATGGCGCCGGTTCAGAGCAGACCACCAAATCGCATGGGGATCATGAGAAGGCAACGGTCACGTGTCGCGCCCAATCCAGTGGAGGGGATGGGAAAGCGAAAGTTTTGAGGGAAAGGGCATAGGGGCAGTTCCCTTTTCCATTTCAGACAATAGTTTGCGCTACCTTTCAATATATAGGGACCTTAGCGGCAGCGACTGTCTCCCCTAAGCCTCCTGAGGGCATCTTTTTTTATGGAAAATGCAGCATAGCTTCATTTAGGAAGAAGTGTTTAGTTTTTGCTGAAATGGCAATTATTGGGTCAAGAAAGCAGGTCTGGGCAATGCTTTATTTGCCCATAACTTCACATCCGTTTGTGACGTCCCCTCCCCCAACCAAATTCCCATCGCCCCCTCCCCAAGCTTGACCCATCAATGTGGCCTTGCTTCGACGGGCCCTTCTTTGGCTGTCCTTGTCTCACGTTACATTGCCGCAAGGTTCCCTCTAGTTGCTCAGCTGTAATTTCTTTTTTTTTACAAAAGATATTGTGCAACCGAGGATCGCTTTCACGGTTGATGGACCTTTACGGAAAATCCCTCAGGGCGTTGCATTGCAGGGCGCAAGCAGCAGAGGGCCAAGCTGACGTACGCTCAGACCGACTTGCATGCATCCTGCTACTCTCAGAATTAACACAAAGGAAACAGAACACAGAAGAAACTTTATGCATACCCTGTTTTGTCATCATTCATTCCGAAATGGCAAATGCTAAACCAGCACAAACAACTTCTCTTTGTGTCATGTGCCATACGTGGGATTACCGTAAGTGGGGTCGCCGTGCATTTCGGGAATGGCTTGCGAGGTTAGGACGGTTTTCTGAACAGACAGGAATGCCATCTCGGTGGCTCTGGGATAATATAATGCCCTTCAGATCCCTGGCTGGTGGGTCGGAGTCCTTGCCGACGGGCCAGTAGTTTGAAGAAGGTTTATTGCTCCCAACTGACTTCACATCAAAGAGTCCTTTGGTGGTTTAGATAAATCCTTCACCTATGTGTGGCATATATTACACCATTTCAATGTTAGCAAAAAGCAACCGTCCAGTGTGCAATAAAAAGAACCCAGCGCCTGCCACTTCAGCGAGTGTGGGTAGCACACACCAAATGCATCTAACGTAAAATCCCACCCCCGAAAAATAACCCACCCCTATTTTTGGCACGATTTTCTATCCTTTCAAAAAGAGGGCCCACCTCTACTAATTGCAGGGCTCTGGCCCATGGTGGCCTCAGCAGCACTGGTGTTATTCTGCCACAGCGAGACAGAAGTGAACATTGTAAACTGGGAAGGATAGTTTTCTATGTTCCACTGATGTGAGGTTGGTAGGTCTCAGAATATAAAAGTATCATTGTTAAAAATGTTCTTGATTGCTCACCAAAAATTAGCCCGCTCCTCATTATAAAAAAATTGTTTTCTCTTGCTTTCAGCTGGGCTATCTGTCAAGAAATTACGGCAGAATGGGAGTTATAACAAGATTTTTGAGCTACAGTTTAAACTATTCGTCGGTTTGACTTGTAAGCCACCAAAGTTTTCAAAAGACAACTAGCTCTTTTTTTTTTTGTGGCAAAACATTGGATCTTTTTCTAAAATGCCTCTGGCCAAATAAAACATTGAAAGGAGAATAAACACGAACCTTAAAAATATAACACCTACCATTTAAGACTTATTTGTGGAAGAGGTGCACACAATTTAGGACCCATACAAATTTTAGCAAAAGTAAAACGTTGGTTTACCACATGCAGAAAACAATGAATATGCTCAAAGGCGACGACGTAGCACTTCCATTTCCCATTTTTGTCACGTCGGTTCTATAGATTTACTCCGATGTCACGGCTGGAGATGTCTTCACGCGAAAAAGTTTCGCAATCTTATATTCCAACTAAGAGTCTTTACGTGTTTTCCGATGGTAGGAGAGACTGGCATGCAGTTCGGGGCCGCACGGCAGGCAACATTGGTTCGTGTAGGCAATTCTTTGGCCGTGATACATCGCCTGGAATGCGTTTTGGACCGGCGTGTTTGGAATCTCCCCACGCATCAGAAATGGTCCCGAGGCTCATGCGAAGGGGCCTGGGTTTTCTAGAGGTGGACAAGACCCTGTTCTTCGTGTACTGCAAGAGCCCCTGCGGACGGGTAGAGCCCGGCAAACTCCGGGTCAGGTGCGCCACCTGCGGCCAGGGCTGCTTTCTGCTGGACAGGGTAGGTGGGAGTCTGGGGGGAGGAAGGAATTAATTCAAATTTAGTGTTTGATCTAATTAGAAACTCTACGGGCATCGTCGACGACCACTAAATCCATAAAACTAACACGCAGTGGCGTGCTAAAGCTAACCCTTGTGCTACAGGTGCAAGGCAGGCAGAGCGAAAACACGGATGATAATAAACAAAAAAACCATTTGGGCTCATCCAAATCGAGTGCATTTTTCAGACCCAGAAAAACAAAGTGCATATGGGCCAAATAGATTCTAAAATTGACTTATTTAGTGATTTTATTTGATACCCATCAAGTTTCTAATTGGAACTGTCTGTTTATTTTCTTTGATTATAAAGTTATTTCGTAAATTTTAGGTTATTAGTTAGCCAATGCGGAGCGCAAGTTTGTCTGCTTGTTGCAGAGGTGTTGCGACGATGTCAGAGCGCCGAGCTCTTATTGGCTGATTGAAAAAAATAGTGGGTGTGGTGATTGTTGAGTGACCCATGTGCGACGTGGGTGGCACGAGACACGTGCGGACGGCTCAAAAAAACGTTTTTTCTGCCTGGGAGCCTGGACTGGATGGTCGCTCATTTCACAGCTGTTATGGGCGCCCCAACCTAGGAAACTCGACAGTGGGTAGAGCTCGAGTCATTTAGCATTGAGGTCTACCCACTAACCTTTCAATCAAAGCCAATCAGAGCTCGGCGTCGTTCTGACCTCACTGCTACTCCTGCACAAGAAGCAGACGACTTGCTCTTCGTATTAGTATGTTTCTTGGAATCCCCGACGTCCACCACGACTGGCAGTTTGTTCCCGAAAGGAGATTTTTCTTGACCTTTTTAGGAATTTCTTAAAGTCTTTGTTGAAATACCCAGTATATATTTTCTTATGAAGGTTTATGATCTTTTTTTCGATGATATATGTGATATCTCCATTCAAACCCCTCCCCATCCTCTTTCCAAAGCCGACAAGCTTGAGACACGATGAAAGCAATCCAAACCCCATTGAAACACAAACCTGCTTCACAATGGAGAACACATATTTCATCCCTCAGACAAGCCCAAATATTATCCGCCCCAGAAAGTTCTGAAATAGAAGCAGAGTTTTTGCATCATTACGAATAAGTGCACAACGTTTTAGTATAAGGTTGTTGATGGAATCACAGATTTGCCTGTCTTGTAGAGCTCCTTCTGTTTTCACGCCCCACCGCATACTAGCCTAGTCACAGCTTTTCTATCCACACATTCTTTGGCTAAGTGTTGGGCATTTCCTGGAGCCCAAAAGTGTGGCCTGGATAGAAGTGTTGCTTTTTGAGTGGCAGTAAAAAAAGCATTTGCACCAGGTGGGCATCGAAACGAGACCATTTAAATTATTTCCAGCATGCCACGACACATTTGCCATGTGTTGGGGTTGACGGGAAAGCCCTGTGGGGCATCCTCTCTGCATCCGGCTGATAGCAACTGGACACTGCCGCATGTTTTCAAAACCCGGGTTAGCACCGGTATCTCCATTCCAGGAATAGCTTCCGAATGTACGTGCCACGCGCTAAGCCAGTTGCTAAACTAACCGATGAAGAGGGCGTAGATGCCACATGTTTCACGTGCAACACAATTGCCCAGCAATTGGCTATGCACTTTTTCTCTCATCTTCTACCTTAAGGGGAGACACTGCCCAGAAAAAAAAATTTCTGCAAAAAAAGTTGATTTTGAAAAATGACATCTTTACATCCACCAACATCTAGAGAATTCCCAAAAAGTTTCATTAATTTTCACTGTATAGTTAATTTTTTATAAATTATTTTCTGTCCACCAAAGCTATAGAAAAGGTAGGGTTTGGAGCACTTTGAACACATTTTTCTCCGTTCCACTTTTTGGTATAAATTCCATTTTAGTCAATCTATCGTTTGATAATGGCAAAAAAAGGAAAGCTCATTCTTCCCTTTTCCTGACTGAAATTTAATAAGGAGTGCGGCTATGGAACTTTTTTGTCACTTTACGGATGTCTTTTGTAAAAAATGTTGACATTTTGTCGAAGGCACAGAAGACGAAAAAGTTTACCAATTTTGCAGAAGAGAAAGTTTATAAAAATGAATTACTTTTTAGAAAAAACGTTCCATAGCCGCACCCTCTAGGCATTCTGCTACATATCTAGCAAATAAAAATCTTGAATATCGCAATAGTTTTCTGACGATAGATTAACTAAACAACGTAGGCGTGTTGCTGATAGAAGCTACTCTTATTTCCTTCTCATTTAACCGACAGACCTGTAATTTTGTTATACACCCTCTAGCATGACCACCAGCCTACCCTGTAAATTTCGTTAATTTTAAGACAAGGGTTCAAAAGTTGACCCCCCTAGGGGGTGTGCCCCCTTAAAATATTTTGGAAAAATTGTCATAACTAAAATATAAATCATTGCATCACAAAATACTTTGTGATATAACAACATTTTGTCATAATCTCGGCAGTATATTAATTGCATAGTTCAGTATCTGTGTCGTTTTTTTCTGTTTTTTTTTTTTAGAGTTGCATTATATTTGTTGAGTTCTAAACTGAAGGCCTTGACCTGTTTGGGCACATGTTAAAAGAAAGGTTAATATTATTATTATCATCATTGCATGAGCATGCATGCTTTTACTTTGCAATAGACCAATTGCAAAGCAAGCGGTACCATCCAAGCTTTTGCAAGTTTTTGCAAAAGGTTTGTTCTCAGCGAGAAGCAGCAGATTTTGTTACTTTAGCTTGCGAAATCTGGCATCGCAACCTAAGAACTTGCTCTCATTTTTGGGGCTGTCCCAAATGGGTAAAAGCGCTTTGGGAAGGGGGGGAATGTGTGCCGTATAAAAGGGAAAAAGCAGTTTTATGCTTAGGCAAACCCTTCTACAAGGAGGAATGATTCACATTCCAAACTAACATTTTTTGGGTGGGCACAAATTTTGCATAAGCATTTGTCTGGGTCCTGGACACCTGAATGCAATTCCTAGTCGAACACTGACACAGCCCTCGTGCTCCACCCGTGCCCCACGCTGGCCTTTGCCACGTGACGTAGAGAATCCGGGCCTCGTCGCCAACGTGGCATCGACTAGACATCCCTCGGGAGGAACGTTGTGAGAGCTTACGGCGCTTCCCGTCCAGGAGCCCTCGTGCTGGCCGGACGTGCTGGAGCGCGGCCGCCTGGGTGGCCGCTGCGAGCAAGAGGGCTGTGGCGGTCGCCTGGCCGACTTCTTCTTCAAGTGTGCCTCCTCCAACCGGCTGGAGGGGCACGACCAGCGGGGGTCAACGGTGCTACCCCTCGTGCGCTGCAACTTCCTCGGGGTGCCCTGCCTCTCCTGCACTGACGTCAGGTGGGTGGGAAACTGCTCGAACAATTCGAGAGTCGGCTCTTTAACCTTACCAGAGTAAGAAAAAAAAAATCTGCCATACTCGGTTTCACTTTTATAGTCGCGCGTGGCACTGCTCATGAAACTGAAACTGCTTTGTAAGCAAGACACTCCCAGCAAAGTTGTCGTGCCATTGCCACTTTTCTGTTTTTTGCGTTCAGTGCACAGACCAATGACTTCTGCCTGCGCTCAATTTGCGAACAAAAAATGCCTACGGAGCGGTGATTGCAAGTTTATAACTCCGCAAGAATGTTCTTCCGCGCTTGTGCTCGTGCAACTGTGATAACTATGATACCTGTGAGGAATTATAATTAAGCGCTTATATGACTCTCTCGGTACTGTTTTCAATGTTTTTCTGTCGGTTTGGGGGAGTTCCCCCGTAAAAAGCCAAACAAATTATAGACGTCATACCACGAAATGCCGATTTGCCCTCAATACTTAACAGCACCGGTTCAAAGTTGTCGGGCACATTTTGGCCAATGCAGCATAAGTACTGATCTGGAGTAGAAAAAAAAGCTTGTTGCACCAGTCCCGGCCTCGAAAGGAAGCTCAGGTGCACTCGACGCTGCGCAGCCACGAGCATCAATGTGCATGTGAGAAGCAACTAGCTCCACAATCACGTCCTCGAATCTGGCCGTCGTGCAACTGCTGTCACGTCCAACGAGCTCGGTGGCAACGTCTGACGTGCTCTGCGGTTCAGAGGCAACAACGTAGTTATCAAACGACACATATTCACAGTCGGAGACGGGAGCTGCCACCTTGGCCGTAGCATTCTCCATCTTATGTGCCTTTGCATGCAAGAGATGGAGGATGTTGTGGCGTTACCTGTTAGTGCCATCTAGAGTCGACGGCATAAGAGTCCCTGAGTTTCACGCAGCGTTCATTCTCCTTCGACTGAGATTGCAACTCTCCATTCATAGTGTGCCACGCTTCTCTTTAAAAGTGAGAACCTTCGTTTGCCATGGACAAATGGAAGTCAACAAATTGTTTATTCTCGTAACGCTACCAGCACGCTCTGATTCGTCGAGCTTTCCTTTCGCAAGACCAAAGCTACCAGTGGTCACGAGCTCTTGGACCCCCAAACTCTCTACGCAAGATGAAACTAGCAGAACCGTAAGGAACCAAATACAGCAGAAGCATGTGCCTTACAAAGAGTTGGCAAGATGGCTGCAGTGGGAGCATGTACCCCTTTCAAGCCTAGTCTAAGGTCGTGCCGCCTGGACAAGGCTGCCAACACAGAATGTCAGAATTGCTTGCCCAAATAATTACATAATATTAAATACTCATTGTTTTCTGCACCACTTCCATTTTTACGATGAGAGATATATTATGTAGTCTTTAGGCCTCGCGCACGTTTTGCCAAAATGAGTTTATCGGGCCAAAAGAGTGGTCAAAGCAAATCTGGTGAGGGAAAGTGTTGCCGGGAGATTCAAACTAACGAATGAAACCCTATCTCATACCTGCCAAGTTTCCCGTATTAGCCGGGAGACTTCCAAATCTTGAGCAGTTTGTACGGTTGTATGATTGACAGAAAAATCTTCCGGAAAACACAAATCCCCCCCCCCCCTCCTCCCTCCCTCCCACACTTAAAGAATGAGTTTTTGCCATTGCATCAGATGGCTAAAATCCCATGAGCATGAGCAGTGCAATATATAAATGTAATGAAGTTGTCTTTACGCAAATTTGTTGTCAGTAGTTCTTTTCAAAACACTAGCTACCTCCCCCCTTCCCTTTCCCCCTGCTTAGAAATTCTCCCGGATTTGGTTTCTGCAAACTTGGCAGGTATGCTATCTTCTCTTTAGATGTCATGCACGTCGTCAGAACATGATACTGCTTTAATAACTTCTTAAGCACTTTTTATAAAAGTCAGTCCAAAACAAAAGCTGTAGCACAAGCTAGAGTTCTCAAACTCAAACACATAGAACACGACATATAGTAAGCACCATTTCGTGCACGGCACTTGACAAATTAATATTAGTCATGGTAAGTCTGTATCTTGGACATGGTGTCTGTATCTCCAGACATTGCAGTATTTCTTGTTATAGTCTTTTTTCCGCAAAGGTGCAGCGGCACTTTCAGAAGCTTCGATTTGACTGGTTCCTTCCTCCATAGTTTTCACGGCGGCATTGAAAATTGATTTTGCCGAAAAAAGTTGTACGAGTGCTCCTCAGTGTTGCCAGATGGTCGCACAACAAACCGGCAAATGGATGGAGGGGATAACCCAGCCAAAGCCACTCAAATTCAATGTTATCTTGAAAAAAAATCATAATTGACATATAAATTCCCAGATATATACGGTACCCGAAATTTCCGTCAAACTTGCAAGACTGCCCTTATATAGAACTGAATATTCCTTTGGGAAAGTTTTCTTGGGTCCCTGGGCGAGAGGCTCAGAGAGGCATTGAGATGAGAAGGAAGAGAAGGGGGGCAGGTCGGGCGGCCCAACATGTCTCCTTGTCTGCGTTGGACAACAGTGTCAATGACTGGGAATATATTCCCCTGGAGGTTGAACAAAACTGGCATTCCTAAACGCAATATTTGAGAAAGCATATCAACGGGCAGCATATCAAAAGCTTGCGGAGATAATAGGAAGCCTACTGAGATTCGTTCTGTGGCATAAAGAGGTTATTTAAACCAATGTTGCTAATGCTACTGTCATAAAATCCTAAACGAACACCCAACCCAAAACATTGTGCACACCCTGTCCAGTTCATGCAATGTCTGACGGGACTTCCCCAGTTGCTACGTTCCTGTCTAAAAGACAAGATGATTGAGTTTGAAACGCAAAAAAGTTGGAGAAAAATGCTGGGCTATGCATGCTTTCAGTAGTGCTGAGCGCACATTATTTGTTGCAATTGTGGCTCGGTGATAAGTTCAATAATTAAATGCGCAATAAAGAACTGCTTACAAGTGAGTTAGCATGATTTCTTATTTACCAGTTTACATGTCAGCCCATTGCATTCATAATTAGGAAATATGAAATTTAGGAAATACCAAAAATAAAATCTTGCAGCACTCACTCAAATGAGCAGACCTTTCCGATTCCACACACCACTATGTTGGGAGGCAGCTGGCACCGCCTGGTGCAGATCTCGAGCGTCAATAGAAGGGTCTTTGCGGCTTCCACTGCCGCTGCTGTCGGCTAAATGGTACTAGCTGCTGCCTGACCCAGTGGTGTGTGCAACCCAGGGACATTGGCAGACGATTCTCTCAAAGCTATCCTGTCTGCACATGTGGGGTGCAAGAGACACAACGAAAAGAGTTGATTTTCATACCCTCCGCATCAATAATAATAATGTGGTGTGTATGTTTGTACAGCCTATGGCGCACCGTGCATTCACGAGGACGCCCATCAAACCACTCTGCCACGAGGCAACTATGTAGCTGCCTCGCCTCAGACATGATCACATGGTCGTGTCGCTGCGGGGTTGATCGGGATCTCGAATTCGGCTCCCGACATGCCGCTTTTTTTCCTAGCACTGGATGGCGCTGCAGGCGCCCCAGGGAGGGCGAGGAGAAACCTCCTCGCCCATCGATCGATGTATACTCGATAGGCCAGGGGGCGAGAGGCCTCTTAGAACTTCGGACGCTACCGAGCCCAGGCAAGTGTAGGGCGACCGGATCTAGGGTAATCGCGGGACACGAGGCATGGGGGGGCCCTCTTTGTGTTTAGCTTTGGGCTTAACGTGCTTTTGTAAATATTTGTGTAATGTCGCGTGTATTTATAGTTTAGATTGAGGTTTTTGTAGCGTTGTGTTTTATGTACCAATAAACGGGGAGCGGAATCTCGCTCTTGTGAAAGAACCAGGCTGGACTCGGGTTGTTGACGGACCACGTGGGAAATGGGGAATCGGCGGCGGTACGCGAATTCCTACAAGCCGGAAGTTAGTCAGCCTCAGTGGGCACGTGGTGTCTCAGCTGTAGATAAGAAATTTAGTCAGTGCACTACACCCGCTAGCCTCGGATCTTCAATTGGGTACTCCAGCAATTTTTTTACGGTCACTGATTTGCCTCAAAATTGGCTCAACACACTGATATACACGGCTGTACCAATCCCCCTAGTTTTGTGTGGAAAGAAAGTTTTTGCAAAGTTATTGAATTTTCTAATGTCGTTCCCAACTGATTGCAGTAACATTAGTAAAAGTTGTAGTAGTAGTAAAAGACGCATTACACCACATTTCCGACTGATTAAGACGATCACATTTCCGACTAATTACAAGACGTTTGATGGTGGGAAAAAGAATGCTTTTAAGATCATTCACTGAGAAGCAGGAAAGAACGCTTGACATACCCTGTTTAACACAACCTGCACTACCTGAAGTTCTGTACCGTTTTTGTTGTCACACCACTGGAGCTTGCTCGGAAGTTTGGATGTTGGTTTCAGCATTATTTTCATTTACAGTTTTCTCAATATCTATTTTGAATATCGAGACAACAAATAGCATACTGTAAAGACTGAAGTCCAGGTATTTGGAAAATGCAATTTGTTTCGGTAGCTGAAAAAAGGCGGAGTACCCCTTTAACTTGCACCGCGCAGTATTGATACGCGACTGCACGCCGGTGCAATGCACATCCAGATTGAAATGGGCAGAGGCGGGGATTGAATCCAGGATCCCTGGGTTCTGCAGCACGAGCTTTTGCTCCACGTGCTCCGAGCTGGCGTGCCCGTGCTCGACCACCGATCCCCCCCTCCGTATCACTGGTTCGGTTGAAGAGTGGGAAAATAAGAAAATAGGGTCAGTGTTGGTAGCATTCAAACCAGGTGGAGTGGTTCTATTTTCTTGCAAGGAAGGAGTGATGAGTGAAGTTGATGAGCTTGTGGGACTCCAACTTTATGCCGACGATCAACACGGGATGGAAATGCGGCGAGTTATCACTTGATCTTAAGATGGGATTATGAAAATAAATTTTATGGAATAAACAGAAGCATGGGGAATCTTTCACTGCAGAGTGAGAAATGACAAAGAGGAACTCATTTTCGTTGCAAATCCTCGAAATCGCCTGGGCGACATTGGAAAGGAAGGGTCCAAGCGACGTCTCTTTTGCAGCCGCATCGTCCTGGTGTTCCCCTGCACGTCGTCGCACGTCATCTGCCTGGAGTGCTTTGGCATTTACTGCCGGAGCCGCCTGGACGAGCGTGGATTTGTGCAGCACCCGCAGCTGGGCTCCACGCTGCCCTGCCCGGGTGGGTTTCGGGTGGCATGGCGGTCCGGTCACGGTGCCCCGAACACGCCTCCGGCCAGCGCATTTCCCGCGTCTTGGAGTGCGGTCCCCCGATCGCTCATACGTTTTGCCGGAGCTTTTAGGATCGCAACAGCGTGACACTGGGGCTTCTGCGAAGTTATTTGTTGCCACTTCGGTGTTTGCGGGCAGGCACCACCAGGGGCGGATTTAGAGGGGGGGGGGGGGTCTGGATGTCCTGACCCCCCCTCTTGATTTCTGCATCTGTAAAATTTAGGGCGTGAAACGAGGGAGAGGGGGAGGGGGTTCCTAAACATATGGTACGCTGACCAACATTTGACCCCCCCTCAGGAAATTCCTGCACCGCCCCTGGGCACCACTTCGCGTGCCTGCCCGCAGTGGTAAGGTTGCTGGAAATGGCCGCTCTATGTCCGGGCACGCTTTCTTCCCAAACCTGAGTGGGTGTCGACCGTTCTGGAAGCGGTCGTCGTAGTAGTAGTAGTAGTATTTAGTATCTGCTGAAGAATAGCTTTTTACGTATAAAGCCGGCAAGCGCGGGCTGTTTTCTCGGGCTCGACGTCGCGCCGTCGAGCGACCCTCGGTGGCCCAATAATGTGACCATCGTACGTTGGGTGACAGCGGTCGCGTGATGTCATCGGAGTGTGACAACTGTGAAAGTGCGACAACTGTGAAAGTGCGACCTTACGTGACCACGTCACGTGAGGTCGCACTTTCACGTGACGATGTCGCATGGCACCAGTGCCCGATGCTGTTACATCTTCGCATTTCCCCGTGGAAACCGATGTTATCATGCTTTCGTAACAACTATTCGCTTTCAAAAAGAAAATATGTGTTTGTGGCAATATTATTATAGTAATTAAAAGGCAAAAACATTAGGTGCCCAGGCGTCCCGTTTTGGCTGGAACAGTCCTGTTTCCGAGGTTAATTTCTGCCGCCCCATCATTTTGTCTCAATGAGGCCTCGTGTCTTATTTTCGTTGAAAAATGTAAAGTTGCAAAATCAGTACTAAGCAGTTGGGAAGAAAACCGAAAGAATGTTTTTATGTTATGGGCCTAATTTTATATAAACTGTGGAGACTGAAGAAAAGACAGCCGCTTCACTGGTGTCTACGCCCGTTCTACCGCGCGCTCGTCCTGAGCGCGAGCTAGTTCGGTCTGCCTCACGAGGCATCTTTATTGTCGTCCTTTTCAATCCCCACATCATTCCCCCTCTCGGGGGGGGGGGGGGGGGGGGGGGGGGGCGGAGAGTTTCTTCATCAGGTGGTTTTCGTTGGTCCCCTCCCCGAGCACACGCCATGATTGTGGAGTTTTTGGCAGGGGGCATAGTGATGCCGTGATTGCAGTCACTGCACGGCCTCCGTCGACGATAGGGTTGCGTTGGGAGCTGTGCCTCGGCAAGCGATGCAAGGGTGGCCAGGACAGACGTGCTTTCCTGGTCACGACTCGTCGGTGGGGGGTGGTTGGTGAGGTCGTGGTGATGGGCGGTGGCCTCCCCAAGAGATGGCTTCTATGTGGCGAAAGATCTCTTGTATGTGAACGTAGCTCGACGGTTTAGGTATTATTTTGCTTGTGAGGCTATAGAGTTTGATGTGGTAGTTAAATTTCATCGTCGCTGAGTCTGATGTTCGCCAGTTCTGGTGGTAAGGGTAGTGTTCGGCGCAGGCGTTCGGGGCAGGCACGGTCAACAATAAGGAGGGCGGCCTCGATGTCGGCAGGTGTAAGGGCCCGTGATCCAGCTCGCACCAGCGCCCGCTGGCGGTCTTCTCGGTCGTGGTGAAGTGCTCCTTGATGATGTTGTTCGCATGAAATGAGTGGGACGCGGCAAAGTTCACAGATGTCGGCATATTCTTCCTCGTCGTAGGCGGCGGGTAGATCTGCAGCACAGCGCTCCGTCAGTGTCCGTCGCCGGAAGGGATGGGGAACGTCTTCTGGTGCAGTCCCTTGTGGCACTTGAGGTTGGTGTTCCCAGGCCATCCGGGACGCGAATGTGACCATTCGACCGGCCTCCATCACGCACCAGGTGGCAGCCTCGGCAGTGCGTGGCGGTTGCTGACGGCGGTTATGTCGCCTGGTGCGGCGCGAGTGGCCCCGTGGGTTGAATTGGGGGCGTAGGGGGGATCGGGAGCGGCTCCGAGAGCGTCGGAAGGAATGGGTGTTGCTGCGTCGAGGTGGCATGCCTGGATAGAAAATAACCATGAGCAACAATCTTTCGTGTGGCAAAAATTGACGGGGGACTGTGTTTCTTAGGACATCCCTAAAGGGTGACATGTCTAGAAACAAACGGCTTCAGATCACAAATGTTAACGGGTCCAGTTAACGACCCGTCTTCGACATGTCGTAACCTATACACCAAATGTGATACCCGTGAAACAACTTCCAAGGGACCTTCCCAACGAGGAGCTAGTGATGCCGCGAATCCCTTTGCTGCATTACTAAGCGGGTGCACGCGCCGGAGAACGCATTCGCCTATTGAAAATTCTAGGGATCTCCTGCCTTGGTCATATTGGTTCCTCTGATCGAGCTGCGCTAACTCAATATTTTGTCGAGCCACTCGCACAGCGTCGGTGATTTTATCACGAAGTTGTTCAGCGAATCTCGCGTACGAGGTGTTTGGTCTTCGATTATCGTCGGAAAAGCTGTTCTCGAGGGGAAATCGCAGCTCGCGTCCGAAGTTTATTTGGGAAGGTGTGAACCCTGTCGTACGGTTCTCCGTAGTTCGAGTGGCGAAAGCCATTTCCGGGATGTAATTGTCCCAGTCTTTATGTCTCTCGGTGTATACCACTAGCATTGCTTTGAGGTTCCGGTTGACCCTCTCAGCTATGTTGGCTTGAGGGTGGTAAGGAGTGGTGCACTTGTGCTGGATGCCCAGTGTTGCGCAACAGTCCTCAAAAACCTTACTTGTGAAGTAGGATGCGTTGTCGGAAATTAATTGGGAACAGAACCCGAAGCGGGTGAAGGTGTCCCTCAATTTGTCCCAAATGGTCCTGGAACTCAGTTGGCGGAGAGGGTGAAGCTCCACCCACTTTGAGAAGTGGTCGGTGACTACCAGGAGATACCTGTTTCCTTTGGGGCTGCGTGGAAAGGGGCCCATTATGTCACATGAAACAATCTCCCATGGATAACGACTTTCCACTGACTGCATCAAACCAGGGGGTTTACCTCCCCTGGGTTTGGCTTGTTGGCAACGTAGGCAACTGCGTGTGTAGCGGAGAACATCCTGGCGCATCCTCGGCCAAGTGGCAACGCGACACAGTTTCTGGTAGGTTTTCTGACCGTCACTGTGGCCCGCTAGCGCACTGTCATGAAAATACCGGAGGAAAGTTTGCCTTAATGTACGGGGTACGACCACACGAAAAGGGGACGTTGTGGGGTCGGCTTCGTCTGCCTGCGGTATGTAGCGAAGGAGGAGTCCATCCTCGCTGTGTACATATGCGTCTACCGACCCATACGTCCTGTTTCCATCGGTTTGATGGGGCTGAGTCAAGCACCGGGATACCTTTTGGCACATGTCGTCTTTTTGCTGGGCTTCTCGTAGCTCGTCCCGGCTCACAGAAAGACCCCAGGAGACTTCAGCGTCAGCAACAGCGACGAGTTCCGCTGTGTCATCCGCTTTTCGGGGGGGTAGGGGTGCTCGTGACAGGGCATCTGCTGCGACATTGAACCTTCCCGGTTTGTATTCAATGGAAAAATCATATTTCTGTAAAGCCAGAGCCCAGCGGGCAAGGCGTCCAGCGGGGTGTTTAAGGTTTTTCAGCCATGTTAATGCTTGATGGTCAGTCTGGATGGTGAAGGTCGCTCCATCTAGGTACATGTCAAACTTTCGCAAAGCGAATATTATAGCTAGACATTCTTTTTCGGTTACCGTATAGTTACATTCGGCCGCGGTGAGAGTATGACTCGCGAATGCAACGGGCCGCAACGCTGCGTTATGTTCTTGGAGTAATACTGCACCTATACCGTAATCACTGGCGTCCGTTTGGAGGACGAATGGAGCATTGAGATTAGGAAGTCTCAGAGATGCAGTATCCGCAATAGCATTTGCTAACGCTTTAAACGCTTGTTCCTGAGCGGAAGTCCAGGTCCATGGAACTTCCCGGCGTAATAGCTGGTGAAGGGGCCGGGCCAAATCAGCGCAGTTGGCAATAAACTCGCGGTAGAATCCCACCATGCCAAGGTACCGTTGTAAACTTTTTTTGTCTCTTGGCTGGGGAAATTCTATAATTGCTCTGAGCTTCTCTGCTTGCGGCTGGAGCGATCCTTGGTCGACCACGAAGCCAAGAAGCTCCACTTTGGGTGATGCAAGTTGCACTTTTGAAGGGTTAATCGTGAGACCAGCTTCACTCATGCGCTTTAGGACGACCTGTAAATGGTGAAGGTGGTCCTCGATAGTACTAGAAAACACTACTACGTCGTCCATGTAGGCCATTGCAAAGTTAAACTTTGCATCACCCAAGACTGTATCCATGAGCCTCTGGAAGCTCGCAGGGGAGTTAGATAGGCCGAAGGGGAGTCGGACAAATTCGAACAGACCCCTGGGGCAAACAAATGCTGTTTTAGGGACGTCATCTGTTGCTACGGGAATTTGCAAAAATCCCCTACTACAGTCGAGGGTTGTGAATATCCGTGCAGACCCCAGTGCATATAAAACAGACGAGACTGATGGAAAGGGGTATGCATCTCGCTTCGTGACCGCGTTCAGAGGACGGTAATCTACGCAGAGGCGTGCGGTGCCATCCTTCTTGGGTGCTAACACAACCGGAAAAGCCCATGGACTTTTCGAGGGACGGACGGCTCCGGTCCGAATCATCTCATTCAGTGCTCCGTCCAGGAGTGTGCGTTTGTGAACACTTAGGGGCCGCGCGTTAAATCGGATAGGCGGTGTGTCTCCAGTATCAATTCGGTGTTCGAGGATGTTAGTCCTCCCAGGTGTTTCTGTAAACATATGTGAGAAATTCTCCAAAAGCTTCGCTATACGTGAACGGTCCGAGTCGGTGCCAGAAAATGACTTCATTGCCACGTGCAGATACCCCGAGGAGGGGAATCTCTCACATATTGTACCCTCTAGAGGACGAGCTGCCGTAGGCATTGGTCTGACTGCAAACTTGAAAGTAGCGGACTGCGAGCCATATCGATATTCTTCTGCTGACAAATCTAGGACTATTTTTTCCCTGGAGATGAAATCTCGACCGAGAAGAATAGGGCAGGCGAGACCCGGCAGGTATGTGAAATGTTGTCGACATTGTCGCCCATCAAAGCTCAGCTTCAGTCGAGCTCCTTCAGTGACGGAGATAAGTTGGTCAGATGCCGTACGGAGCTCTCTCTGAGAACGCCGCATTGAGATGTTCCGGTCTTTGCACAATTTTCTAACGAAGTCTCCAAAAAGTGAAATTGCAGCTCCGGTATCCAAGAGAGCTGCGATCTGTTGACCGGCAATGTTAACCACAATGTAGGGTTCTGTTATACCTCTACTTTCGTGACGCATAGCGTCAAGGGATGGTATAAAGTACGTGACTGGACGGAACCTATAAATTCGAAGTAGCTTGTCATAGACTTTCAGCCGACTCACCCATGATACCATGGTCGCTAGGATTGAAGCAGTGAAGCGGCTGTCTTTTCTTCAGGCCCCACGTTGGGCGCCAATGTGGAGACTGAAGAAAAGACAGCCGCTTCACTGGTGTCTACGCCCGTTCTACCGCGCGCTCGTCCTGAGCGCGAGCTAGTTCGGTCTGCCTCACGAGGCATCTTTATTGTCGTCCTTTTCAATCCCCACAAAACATACTATGAAAATGTTACTTTTCAAAGAGTACAATGTTGGCCTCTCGCTGAGGTTACATCGTCCAATATATTTTGTTTGCATAAACCTGCAGTATGGCAGACTAGTATATTTTTAAATATGGTCTGCTTCAGTTGGCTACATTATTTTCTTTTTTTGCTATTGTTCAAAATGGGGGAAAGAAGTCCCTGTGTTCTCTACGAGGGGCTTTGGAGAAATGTCTGTGTTTACTTTCAACTGAATGTACCACAGCCTTTTTTTCTGTCTGCCCCCCCCCCCCCCCCCCCCCCCCTTCCCTCCTCGACCATGCCAAATGTCTCCTTTTATGCCCTCAGGACTATGATCACTCTATGAAAGTATGTACAATGATTCTCACAATTCCAGCAATATTCTTTTCATTCTTTTCAGTTACCGAGCATTTCTATATGCTAGATTTTATTTAGCACCACGTTCCAGATTTCTTCCCTTTGCAGTGACCGGGGAGTGTAATCGAAAGAGTCAGAGGAAACCTTCGGAAGTCAAGGAATTTTAAATAAACGGGTAGACAGCCTGGGTCTTTGTGGGCTCTCAGGTTAGAACATTGGGATGAAGTGTGGTGCGCCGCCATATTTCTCGGAATGTGGCCGTCTGACTTTCTTGCCCCTGAATTGTTTTTTTTACATTTTGTCGTACGGCGAACATTTTGCTTGAGCGACGGTCTAAGGGGGATCCGCTCTTGAATTAAGGCACCCAATCGGTCATTCATTTTCCCAATTGGTCCTTCATTTGTGCCTTGCAGTGGGCTGTGACGACTCCTTCATCCAAGAGACCCACCACTTCTGCCTCTTGGGACCAGAGCAAGTACGTAAGTGGCCGGGAAAATGAAACCACTCGATCTTGTATTAAGGTGTTTGGGCAGCCTGGCGGGCGTTGGACCAGGTTGCCCACATGTTACATCGTCTCGCGATTCCTACCACATGGGGACAAAGTGTAATCGGCACATGTTGACGAACCGGTGCGTGGTGGTGTCACTCTCGAAACGGGTAACAGCGAGGGAAATCCCTCAGGTGATACGGTATGCCACCATAACTCTCAGAAAACGCTGATTGTAAAACAGCAATGGAAGCAGACCTGCCATCCTTCTGAAACATGAGACGACGAAACGTCCGACGTAGTGATCCGCAGCATGCCCTTCTAAGCATTTGGTTTGCAGCTTTGCCCCGAAAATTCTAGGCTCTACACTTGTCTGAAGTTTGCCCCTTTTAGCCAGTGAAGGAACGCATATGTAGTTAAAGAACAACAAACTCCCAAAAAATGTTTTTTTTATGTTAAAACATGTGTAGCATAACCCCCCTCCCCCAAAAAATAAAAATATTGCAGGATACATTTTGAGTTGGGAGCAATTTTGATATTTCGACATGATGACCTGAAATAGAAGAATGTTGTGAATCGATTCTAGAAACACTGAGCTCCCTCAAAAATATGTTTTAAGTGCCTGGATTGTAGACATGTAACCGAAAATAAACTCCCCTTTCCTCTCTCTCAAAAAATGGGAAATATATGTATATTGTGAGAGAGTGAGGGGGGGGGAACACTTAAAATAAGTCTTGCAACCTAAATATTGCAGTTAAATCTTTTTCTGCAAAAGTTTATTTTGTTGCATGCGTGTTCTATCCAGGTACTTAAAGGGCACTGACAGGGTAGTTTTGCTCACCGAGGTTTTTACTTGAATGTGACCTATAAGAGGCCAACTACCAAAACACAATTTGCTCACTCTCTTTTCCATGGTCACGGGGCATTCAAAGTATGTGTACCATATATATTTAAAGTCATGGGTCATCTAAGACACACATTGAATATCGAAAAGAAGTGAGCCCCATTTTTGCGGCCTCCAAGAAGCTGCATATACGTTAGCTGCAAATACGTTGATGTACACGTCATTTTCCATATGGTGATGTACCGCGAGCTAGACAGCAGACGTGGGGCCGCTACTTGGGAACTGTCGTTCTATCTTCCAACGCAGAACGGAATGATCGCACGACAAACGCTACACCCAAAGTGCTTCCCACCCAAGCAATCGTGGTCCAACGGCCTCATGGTTTTCCCTTTTCACGGCATATATCCCCGTTCTCGGACGAACCGAGCACATGAAAACTGGCTCTCAAACCTTTCTCGACCCTTTTGGTACAGCCCCAGTCGTGGTGTTTTGACGAGAAGGCAGGTTTTTGTCTGGTTCCTTTCAAAACAACGCAGGAATACACGTCTCACATGGGGACTTCCGCCCGCAGCCCCAGACCGGAAGTGCGCCCGACGCGCCACCACCGCGCCGTGACGTCACAGAGATGAGTTTGTGTTTAGTGAACCCAAATATAATATTTTTTGAAAATGCAGTTTTTTCAGAAAAAAAATGGAATTTCGGGGCCGTATCCCCCCTTAAAGAGACACTGACAGGGTATTTATGCTCGCCGAGGTTTTTAGTTGTACATGACTAGGGTTCCGTGTTTTTGGAGTTTATTTTTTGTCAAAGTCGGAGGGTGTTTTTCGGAGTTTATTTTTTGCCGAAGATTCGGAGTTTATCGGAGTTTATATTTTTTTGATTCCCAATTCTACGAAATTTGGAGTTTAATTTCGCTGTGTTTCCTATTAAAAATAAATAAATGAACAATAACCGAATGTAAACGTATGCCAGCTAAAAATAAAACGGGCTTGTATCAATTGAAATATCTTCTGTTGAATTTGGCGTTGGTGCCATTGCCATGGGCAATACTAATTTATCCACGACAAAAGTCACACAAGTGGCGCTTCGATAAACGCCGATACCTTAAAATCAATAAACTTCGGGAGGTAGTCGCTAGGAAACTCGTAGTCATTTAATCCTATTCCATCAACCTAGCCCGCGGCCGCGCGAGGTGGAGTGGTTAAGGAGGTAATAGAAAGTTTGAACTGCCCCTCTTCCCAATTTTATACAATCCCTATGGGCCATAGCTTTCACTGTTGCTAAAACATACCCTTTCCTTTCTCTAAATCACAAATCGCATGGCCCAAACTGGAAACCAAAAGAGTGGCTTTCGTCGTGACCCAAATGTAAAACGAACGACCTGTTGCCCTGAATCAACCTTGAAGAGACGGCAAGACCCCTTTTGACAACGGTGCGAGATTTGAGAGATAATTATGGTGGAATTTTCCCAGAAGCATTGGCTCTGTGCTAATCAAACTGTAAAAAAAAAAAAAGAAAAAACAATCTTTTACTTTTTTTTTTTTTTTGCCGGGGGGGAGGGAGGGAAGGAGGGAGGGAGGGAGGGAGGGAGGGAGGGGAGGAGGAGGGGGGAAGGGGAGGGGCACGGGCACATATCAATTCGGAGTTTATCGGATAAATCTGAATTGACAAAAATTTTACCGGCGGGTGTTTTTCGGAGTTTTTCGGATTTATTCGAAAACACGGAGCCCTATACATGACATATGAGAGCCACACTACCCAAAACTCAATTTGCGGCTCGAAATTCGGTTTCTTTCCGCTTGAAAACCGCCGATCAAGAACTGGCCGGTTCGAGTATCGCTCACTCTCTTTTCCATGGTCACGGGCCGTTTTCTAAGGTTTCGACGCGACCACCAAATTTAATCAAAGTCGTTGGTCACTGAAGGCACACACTCAATATTAAAAATAGAAAAAATATGAAAACAATTTTTTGTGGCTTCCAGAAAACTGCAAATACGTTGATTGAAAAAAAAAGTTGCACAGAGAACCGGATGCATCCTGTGCTTGCGTCGTTTCGCGTATCGTGGGACTCGCGGAGACAGCGATGGCACCGGACGATGGACGTTGGACCTCTACCCTAGAACTGTCGTTCGCGGTACCGGCAAATTCTGTCAGCCTGATCAAAAGAATTGGTATTCATCCCGTACAACATGCCCGACCACCAAGCCGATTTGCACGAAGACGTCGCCGAGCCGTTGCTCCCTTCTCGTGGCTGAAGACATCGCTCACGCAAACATCAAGCACCACACGAAGCGTGTACTTTGAGTTGAATATGCACGCGTACGATTTGTCTACTAGTTGCGAATGTCGCCAATGCGTGGTGTTTCGACTTTGACCCGGGAGTGCTTTTGCTAGAGGAAAATCAGCAGCAAACTTTCCACCTTACAGTTTACCGGCTGTACCATTACTGAGGAGGGAGTTGCCCCAGTAGCTCAGTGGTAAGACGTCCGCTTTTCACGCGGCAGGACTGGGTTCGACCCCAGTGGAACCATACCTTTTTCCTTTTTTCAGACATTTTGCGATGTTTACATTTCTTTTTTTTTTTACAATTATCACTGAAGGAACAAACAAATAACAAACAAATGTTGTGGACGAAACGTCGCTGAACTAAATGGTATGCGATTTCCTTTTTGACACCTGCGAACTCAATGTAATCACTTTCCACAAAATGCAAGGAGCATATAAATCGGGCAGCGTCCACTTTCCGAGGTGCCCGTAAATGTTCTACAGGAATTGCAGCCAGCCATTGGTCCCAATCCCGTTGATCTTTCGGAAACTCTGTCGCACAATGCCACTTTTTTACGGACGCAGGACATATGAAGCAGCTCTTCACACAACATCTTGGGTGTATTCTTTTCGGAGCCGATCATGGAAATTCACCACGGGCACTTACTACTCATCTCCAACTCCTCAATGTGCAAAACAACTCATCTTGAAGTACAGAACAGCGAGCGGAACAAACATAACTGCAAAAGAATTGCACGGCAAACAGTTCACACATGTCATCTGCTACACAGAGGGGAAAAAAAAAAAAAAAAAGCGCACGGTCGGGTGTAGCCACGTGACTTCCGCCACTCACTCTCTCCTCTCCACTTCTCTGACGTTCGTGCGTGGGATTTGGTTTTGAGCAGTTGCGTCTTTTGGCTTTATTAAAAATATACACTGCTCTGTTGCAAAATATTAATTGGGTAGTCCTCCGACACCATAATAAAGCGCCTGGCAAAAAATGAAAAAAAAAAGTTTTGGGGGGTGTGTGTCCCTTTAAAACAAAAATATATTTTCTTTAGTTCAGTGTATTTTATTTTAGTTACCTAAAAAGAGATACAAAAAAAGTGGAAGCCGTTTACCACTCCCTGTAACGCCGAATTGGAGCGCAGCTCTTGAGGAGGAGGAGGGGAGGGTACTGAGGGCCACGTGTTCTCGGGGGGGGGGGGGGGGGGGGGGGGGGGTCACGTGACCTCGGTGTCACGTGCCCCTCAGAGGTCACGTGACCTCGGGAGGGGGTCACGTGACTCCCCAGGTCACGTGACCCCCGGGTCACGTGACCAAAATTTTTCCGCTAGATTTAGCGGGGAAATTTTTTCCGCTAGATTTAGCGGGGAAAGTTTTCCGCTAGATTTAGCGGGGAAATTTTTTCCGCTAGATTTAGCGGGGAAATTTTTTCCGCTAGATTTAGCGGGGAAATTTTCCCGCTAGATTTAGCGGGGAAATGTTTTCCGCTAGATTTAGCGGGGAAAGTTTTCCGCTAGATTTAGCGGGGAAATTTTTTCCGCTACATTTAGCGGGGAAATTTTTTCCGCTAGGATTTAGCGGGGAAAGTTTTCCGCTAGATTTAGCGGGAAAATTTTTTCCGCTAGATTTGACGGGGAAATTTTCCCGCTAGATTTAGCGGGGAAATTTTTCCGCTAGATTTAGCGGGGAAATTTTTTCCGCTAGATTTAGCGGGGAAAGTTTTCCGCTAGATTTAGCGGGAAAATTTTTTCCGCTAGATTTGACGGGGAAATTTTTCCGCCAGATTTAGCGGGGAAATTTTTTCCGCTAGATTTAGCGGGGAAATTTTTTCCGCTAGATTTAGCGGGGAAATTTTTCCGCTAGATTTAGCGGGGAAATTTTTTCCGCTAGATTTAGCGGGGAAATTTACCCATAATGCACCGCGCGGTTACGCCGACGGCGACGGCGACGGCGACGGCGACGGCAACGGCGACGGCGACGGCGACGCCGCTCAAGCCGGGAATGGGCCCCTAAGAGCTGCGCTCTAAAAAGTGAAAGCCGTTTACAACTCCCTGTAACACCGAATTAGAGCGCAGCTCTTGAGGAAGAGGAGGGAAGGGTACTGGGGGGGTGAAGTGACCTGGGGGGTCATGTGACCTTGGGGGGTCACGTGACGATGCCGATGATGTCATCAGTGACGTCACTGATGACGTCATCAGTGACGATGACGATGCGGACTCCGATGACGTCATCAGCGATGATGACGATGACGATGCGGATGTTGGTGACGTCATCAGTGACGTCACTGATGACGTCATCTGTGATGATGACGATGCTAGGTGCTACCGCTAGGTGACGCTATGCTAGCCCTTTTTAGAGCGCAGCTCTTAGGGGCCCGTTTCTGGCTTGAGCAGCGTCGCCGTCGGCGTAACCGTGAGGTCACATGACCCCCCCCCCCGAGGTCACAAGACCCCCAGGTCACATGACCCCCTGAAGTCACCTGACCCCCTGAGGTCACGTGACCCCCTGAGGTCACGTAACCCCCCTGAGGTCACGTAACCCCCCTGAGGTCACGTGACCCCCCCTGAGGTCACGTGATCCCCCTGAAGTCACGTGATCCCCCTGAGGCCACGTGACCCCCCCCAAAATCACGTGACCCCCCCCCCGAGGTCACGTGACTCCCCGAGATCATGTGACCCCCCCCCCCCCCCCCCCCCCGAGGTCACGTGACACCCTGAGGTCACGTGACCCCCCTGACGTCATACGAACCCCCCCCCCCCCCCGAGGTCATGTGACCTCAAGGAGTCACCTATCCCTCAGTACGCTTCCATCCTCCTCCTCAAGAGCTGCGCTCTAACCGGCGTTACAGGGAGTTGTAAACGACTTTCATTTTTTTTTTTTCATTTAGGTGCACATCACCATCATCATCATTATTATCATTTTGCTTTGTTTTTCCGTTCCTTCGCATTGCCAGTCGCCATTTTGCACTCGTGGATTTGCGCTTCTCATCTTGTTCGGACAACGCTGGCTTGGACGTCATGGCCCTATCTGTTGTTCCGCTGCCGCGATGTGTCGTTAGGAAGTGCAGAAAGTACTCAACCATAACACTAGAAAAGAAGGCAGCGATTCTCAAGCTAACAGAAAGTTGCCCAACGCAAACGGAGGCGTAACCTGAAGCAAGGCACTATTTACGGCTTTTTTAAGCCCACTTGGAAGTAATAAAAACAAGTTTTTGATTCTGCTGATTTTTTTTACTGCTCTATTATTCATACGTTTTTTCAATCTCTGCGTAGTCCGAATAATCGGTCGGCGACTGTGCACGTAGCAGAGCAGGTTGAAAAACTACAGTAGGACAGACACACACAGTCCTTTCAATGAGCAACGAACACTCAACGAGCCCATGACGCTACGACCTTGAACTCCAAAGAATTGAAGGAAAACACAAAATTTTAAAATAAAACCAAGTACATAGTGTAGCACAAGGCTGCCGAGACTGGGAGCTTTTCTAAATCCTTGAACTCTCTTTATCTTGGGGCAGTGGAGGGGAAGGGGGGCTTACCGGGGCAAGCTGCAGTTTGGCCACCCCTGCTCCAGTACAATTTCCGCCTCTTTGTGCTCCCCAAGGGAATGTGGCAAGCAAGAACAATTCTGCCACGGCGTCGGGCAGAAATGGAGAAACCACAGTTTAGGGCGCAGAAAAGGAACCGGTCGCAAACTGCCACTTACGGACATTCTTCCGGATTGGCAGTACCAACGCTACCAGCGGTTTGCGGCCGAGGAGTTTGTGCTGCAGGCGGGAGGCGTGCTGTGCCCCCAGCCCGGCTGCGGGCAGGGCATCTTGGTGGACCAGGGCTGCACCCGGGTCACCTGCGAGGCTGCCACCCAGGGCTGCGGGGTGAGCTGGACTCCCTACTCCTCGCAACCATTTTTTTTCTTACGTGGAGTAGGAGTAATGGTGCCAAGAAATCTTTCTGTTTAGGCAGCTTCCGTTTCGGTATGCTTTCTCCTTGTTGCCGAGTGGCTAATCTATGCGGTTCAACTTCACGCTTCGTGGCGCATCTAGAAATTACTAATGACCTCAGTGTTTGACGACTTGCGCGAATATTAAAATTTCGAAAATAGTTTCGAATAATACGCTATTCAATACTTGCTTCGAGGTGAACTGCGATTTTTGTATTTTTCGAGGTGTTATCGCACTTTTTACCGAGCACCGGTGCAATGCGAAGAAGCACCACTTGCAGAGCTCACTTCCACGAGTGCTGCTTCTCTGCAGCACAGCGGTGCTCGGTAAAAAGTGTGCTCAATGGGGCTAACCTGCCGCGATCAACACCTCGAAGAGCACGAATATTGCAGTCCCGTGCTTAGGAGGAAAGCAGACTTTCAAAGCGGGATGGTGCAAGCGTGTGCCTCGTGTATTTAAAGGGAAGATGGGGCACTTCTACATTTGAGAAAAAACGCTTGAATTGCGTTCATTTGGCCGTTAGAATAACAGATATCAAAATTATATTTCAATGCGACGCGCCGGAGAGCCACAAGAGCAATTTCAAAATAGGGCTGAAGCCCCGCCCCCCTAGCCTTGGGCAGCCAAAAGAGCCGTCGATGACGTCACGGACAGCGACTGTCTTTCGCGTTTTTCTCGCGTTTAACAATACTTACGCAGCAAATGGTTTGGGTATTCGGGTTCACGGGGTAAAAATACACTAGAATTCACTTCTAACTCATTTTTTCCAAGAAGCTCCGTAGCTTCCCTTTAAGGGGAGACACTGCCCAGAAAAAAAAATTTCTGCAAAAAAAGTTGATTTTGAAAAACGACATATTTACATCCACCAACATCTAGAGAGTATTCTTAAAAAGTTTAATTAATTTTCACTGCATAGTTAATTTTTTATAAATTATTTTATGTCCACCAAAGCTAAAGAAAAGGTAGGCTTTGGAGCACTTTGAACGCATTTTTCTCCATTCCACTTTTTGGTATAAATTCCATTTTAGTCAATCTATCGTTTGATAATGGCAAAACAGGGAAGGCTCATTCTTCCCTTTTCCTGACTGAAATTTAATAAGGAATGCGGCTATGGAACTTTTTTGTCACTTAACGAATGTCTTTTATAAAAAAATGTTGACATTTTGTCGAGGACACAAAAGACCAAAAAGTTGACCAATTTTGCAGTAGAGAAAATTTATAGAAATAAATTACTTCTTAGAAAAAACGTTCCATAGCCGCACCCTCTAGGCATTCTGCTACATATCTAGTGAATAAAAATCTTGAATATCGTGATAGTTTTCGGACGATAGATTAACTAAACAATGTAGGCGTGTTCCTGATGGAAGCAACTCTAATTTCCTTCTCATTTAACCGACAGACCTGAAATTTTGTTATACACCCTCTAGCATGACCACCAACCTACCCTGTAAATTTCATTAATTTTAAGACAAGGGTTCAAAAGGTGACCCCCCTAGGGGGTGTGTCCCCTTAAAAAGAAACTTTGTGAATGCTGGTATTAACATTTTCAAAATCAAATTTTTCCATATTATGCTGGCTATTATGCACGAGTATGTCGGGCAGAAATACCCTAACAAGCTGCATTAATCATTTTTGACTGAAGAAAAGATATATGCGTATAGCAAGAATATTTACAAATCCTCTCAATTAGCTATGCTGGGCATCTGTAGAAGTAATTTTGGCAGCGACTCTTTCAACGCCCACCGTCAAATGAATTTTACTATTTTACGTCCGTGACGCCACTTTCCAAAGATGCGAAAATATTTATAAAATAATTTTGACATCCCCATCAAAATATTTACTGTTTTGACGGAAGACGCCAGAACCATTTTTAGTGCAGAACCATATCCAATTAAGTGCCAGCAACGGAAGTGGACAGGCCGACTGCCAGCTGAACACTGATGTAGCGCTTTTCTCTCACCGATTAGACACCAGTGCCAGCTAAACCTCTTGCTCGAGTGCCTCCGTGTAACTCCTGGCAAGGGAAATACATCACGCGTTCAGACAGTCACCGGTGCTTCGTGAAACGAGCGCACTCCAGGCTAAAAAGAACGCAAGAAACACCGACAGAAAAGCAGAGAAAGAAAAGTCTACAGTGTATTAGACTTGCTCCCTTTGCCGTAACAATTTGAGATATTGCGAGTGTTTGGTTCTCTTTGGCCGCGAGCTCTACTCGGTGCTGTAGAGAGCCTAGTAGGGAGCGTTTGCTATTTAATGGCAAACACCTCTCGCGAAGATTGGTCGCAATTGTGCATGCGCCGCGTATTTGTGGGGCGAGCAGGAAAGCAGGAGAGGAATGCTTTTGTCTCCTCCTTGCATCTCCATCTCGTATTGCAAAAGTACAGTATTCCCTTGTTAGACTGAAATCGCTTTTTTCGAATTATTGCTTTTATCCAAGTTGTCCCGGCTAAAATGCACGCATCTTTAAGGGGATTGTTCTAAATGTATTGGCGGCCGACCACACTTAATACGAAGACCGAGATGCCGAAACCACGCAAGCCTACACGGGGCCACACGGGACACCCTTGCGTGCCCTCTCCTCCACTGCGGCACGGAGTAAATGGGTAACAGAGGGCAGAGCTGGCAGAGCCGCTTCTGATGCCAATGCGCCGACATGGGGTTGCGGACAGGGAGCAGCATCAACGTTCCGACGCTACTCGCAGTGCCCGTGGCCGACGCTTCCCGACTCCTGTCGAAATCGTGTCAAGGGAGCGATGGAGCCCGGACGAGATCATCCCTTGGGGAGGCCCGGACACACGCCTGGGGCATACTACACACACGAGCGTCGAATGGAAGATTGGGAGTGTATACCGAAAGTCGCTTAGACCTGCGAGGTTGAGAAAAGTGGCTGGCCCAAGTCCGAAATCGCCAAAGAATTCGACCCGGCATCAGCTGTTTGACTATGTCCACCATTTTACGGAACAAGCGAGGCATATTGGACGGGTTCGAGGAGTTTTTCATGGAAGAGAAAGTGCACCTGCGGCCCGAAGACGGAAGATCGCCAACTGCTTCGCGCACATCGGATTTTCTCTCACGAGTATGCTTGCCGAGCCGGCGCACTATCTCCATAGCTGCAACAATCTCTACTGGAGTGTGTGAAAACGTGTTGACAAAGCCACCGAGGATAGCTTTGATTCGTTCATGCCAGTCGATACGGACATTCCCGTTGTTGTTCCTGCCACGGATGCTGCGATTGTAGACTTTGCGTGCGGCCAGGGTTAACACGAAGCGACGTCGGAGAGGCACCTTGGAAAACTGACGACTTCGGAGACACGAAACATCCTACGGCTGCTTCGAAACAAAGTGGAGTGCAGCGGCGGTGACAGTGTTCTTGTGGTGCCTGGAGCAGTTCGAGGAGAAAGGATGCCCGGATGAAGTTATCGGCAAACTCCACTTAATTATTTTTTACTCGGTAAACTGCTGCGAGATGTTCATAACCAAGGTTAAATATATGTACGGTCAGAGTGTTGCGCATTGTTCCCGTCCACCTTCAAGGCTGAGGCAACTGTTTTTTTGGCTCAATTGCTTTTATTGAATTACCGCTTATATCAAATTTTTTTTGCCGTCCCATTGACTTCATTATAATGAGGCATTACTGTAAATCATGTGGCCGTGAACGAACTGTTCGAAACTTTCTGAAATCTAGGCTCTCTACCTTGCTGCTAGATTCCTATTTCGGATGCACTCTGTCTACTGCATCTCGCACTGCAGCAGGCTCCAAGAAGGTCTCATTGCCTCCGCAGAAGATGGCACACACAAGTAAAACAGAAACTGAGCGCTCGCGCGCTTACCGTGCATGACACGGGGCTGCGAGGCCAGCCGTGTGCACGGAGCCTCGGAAGTGTGCTCTCGGATCCCCGACCGAGCGGGTTACGCCTTATAAGGAAAGCTGCAATCTCATGGCGGCTCTGGAATTCGTCCAAGTACGGCCGTACATGCGCTAATCCTTGGCCGCCTACTTCTGCCGGCCCTTAGCCCCACCCTAACACGTCACATTCTGTGTCACATCTGCCTCTGCCACACTAGTACGGCAAAGGGGCAACTTTTTCTTGTAAAGCGACAGAGTAGCCATGGAGGTGTAGGCACGCAGCCTCGTTATTGGGACGGAATGTGCACTTTCGAGTGGTGTATTCATTGCTCCTTTGGGCCTTTGTCCAGTTTGTCTTTTGCAGACTCTGCCTCCAAGGTCACCACTTGGGACCATGCATACGAGACGAACATGACGAGGCGTCTGCTGCATTGGTGAGTGGCTTTGGAGTAACGCTTCTACTGTATCCACTACAGTTTCCATGGAAGCGAGAAGCAAGAGTCGTGCACTTCTGAAAGCGCACGACTCCCCTGTACTAGCAAACGCTTCTCAAAGCCTTTGCTAGTACAGGGGAGGCTCCTCCCACCTCTTAGTGTAGGGAAGCACATTGTGCAGCCTGGAAGTTGTGCCACCTGCATCTCCGCATTTTACTCATGTGCTGCGTGGAAGTGTGTCGTGCAGTCCATGGTTGCACCGCACTCTTCGGTGCATTGCACGTGTGTATTGCAGGGAAGCGAGTTAGGAGTCCGAGGTTTCACCGCTTTGCATGCGCGTGCTGCAGCGAAGCGTGCTGTACAGTCCAAGGTTTTACCGCACATTTGCCCAGGGCCTTGCTGCATGCTCGACTGCATTGCACATGTGTGTCGCAGGGAAGCGTGTCGGCGTACCCGGTGGACGAGGCACAGGCGAGAGACAGCCGGTGGGACGAGGCCAGCCGGCTGACGGTCCGCTCCACCACCAAGCCCTGCCCCATGTGCCGCACGCCCACCGAAAGGGACGGTACGGCCATATCCTCTTTTTGCGACTGATATCTAATTGTCAAAGAGAGAGGTGGGACCGATCGGCTTGCATTTGGGTGAGCTAATTTTCCTAAAGGCTGACCTGGGATTGAAATTCTAAGTAGCCGCACGTGAGCGAGCCAAGCCCCTCTTGCTAAAATTTCTAAGGAGTCTCGCAGATGCACTTCAAGCACACAAATTGTCTTCACTGTTTTAGCCCTATTTTGGCGCGAGAAAGCCACACGCTGATGCACAATTATGGGCCGAACATGCCCGACGAATTGGAGAGTGTTGCAAGAATAAAAGAGAAGTGGGAGAGGTTGCTTGAAGGATCCCCGTTTCCCTATGCAGGTGGCTGCATGCACATGATCTGCAGCCGGTCCCAGTGTGGCTTCCAGTGGTGCTGGCTCTGCCAGACGGAGTGGTCACGCAACTGCATGGGGGCGCACTGGTTCGGCTGATGGACAACTTGTGCCAATCTCTTGCCACGGCGTGCAGTGTTTGACCAATTTCAATTATATGCTGGTTTGTTGCCAAGCGTAATGGAGGAATATGTGCGGCATTAAAGAGCCAACGTACTGGGCAGATGCTAGGGTGGTGAAGGGGACAACGAAAGAACCGGGTGTTTGGGGGAATACTAGTCAACAAAGTAACATTCAGCATTGCCTAAAGAAGGCCAGCGAGGAACACAAGTTGGACTGGAGTGCCACGCTAGTGGGCTAGGACTCTTGCCAATTGAACGCCAGTCCTTGCAAAAGCAGCAGTGCTTTGGCGAGGTGAATATGTTGCCGTACGCACTGGCCGACGTCTCGGGCAAGCGTTGCCGGTAGCTTGCATCGGACAACTGAGCTCTGGGCAACTACTGGTCGCTTTCCTGTTCAGCCCCTAGTGCCTTGCTCTGACTGGGGAGTTCCCCAGAGGGCCACTTGTAAGCTAGCATAATTAGCAGCAACATTTTCTGAAAACTTATAGCTTGCCACATGCAAGATTTTTGTAAAAATAGAAAACTTTAAAGTACCGGAACCAGAATGTCGAAAGTCAGTCGGAGGCGTATCCTTCTGGTAGGTTGCCTCTTAGTCACGCGCTTTAATTAACGTAAGGAATGGGCAGCCTCATTAAGACTATTCCTATTGCTGCGATATCTACCAATTTTATGAAATGATTATTATTATAACTTAAAGGGGCCCTCCAACAGTATTTGAGCGTCGACCTTTTTTTGCGGTTTCTACACGCTAGTGGTCCCGGAAACCCAGTGGACAACGAAAGAGTTTGAAAATATCAGCGCATCATATTTTAATTTGACAACTCGGAAACACCTCCTCCGACGGTGGCGCCGCGAGGTGCCGAATGCGCGCGCATAACGGCGCTCCCTTTCACTATACGTCACATTCTTTTGGTTTCGTGATTGGTGAGAGCCATCCCAGGAATTTTGAAGTGAAATAAAGTATATCACACGTTAACCGTCATTATTTCTCTAACAAGTCATTTTTACAGAGCTAATAAAGTTGCAAAGTAAAGTTCAAAAAGGGCGAAAACAACGCCTTGTCGCTCATGCGCGCCTCCCAGCGGCGTCCGCGACGTACCATCGCGAGCAGACGACAAGTGATCCGTGCACACAACGCGCATCGTTTTTCACTTGTGCGCCCCCGGTCCCGGTCAACTAAAAGCAGTAAGAGGAGCCAGGGGAACCCTTATTTTCTTTTAGTGCTGTGACAGACTTTTCACTGTTCGAGTGAAGTGCGGCGACGGGACCAGTGCCCAACGGGACCGCTCACCAGTTTCTCCCTCCTACTCGCCGGGGTGGCTCCGGTGGCGGAGCCAGCGGAGCTGCGGGAGACGAGTGTTCCGCGGCTGTCGAAGTGGACTGAGGCAGAGACGCGGCGCTTGCGTGGAGTGTCCTCATACGGCACGACGCCCAGATCCGCACTAAAAATCCGATAAGCCCGGTAAATTAGTCGATGATGGCGACCCGATCCCAAAGCTACGATGGTTGCAGCTAGGCCTAATGGCCGACGGGCTATCAACCAAACTTGCGTCCAATTGGCCAAACGCTTTGCTCCAATCGCTAAACTTTCATTTTACGTCATGAAGCGCTATGTTTTGCTTATTTAATGTTGTTTTCTGCAATATTTAATTTGCTAAGAACTCACAAAATATTGCGAATTTGTGTAATATTTTTTTTTCCTCGGTGTTCCTGCTTTCATGGAGCTCCGTTTCAGCGCGAACTTCATACCGGTCAAACAATTGTTGGTGGACCCCTTTAAAAAATAATTTTCGGGGGGAATGCAAGTTGTTTCATAGGCCCAACTTTTAGGGATCGTGGCTTTTGCTTAGAGTTCTTAATGTCGGTTATTTACACGACTTATTCGTGGAATGACAATGGACTGCTAAGTTCTTGTGATGATGCCGACTGACAAAGAATGTCAGACTGCATTATTCCCCAATTATACACTTAAAAGAGAATATAAGTGTGGTGCAAATATTCAAATAGTACACTATTCGACATTTGCTTTAAAGGGATACTACAACGAAATTTCGCCGCTTAATATCTTGTTAAAAAAGTCACGAAAAAGAATTTTAAAATGAATTAAACGATTGGCAAAGAGCACCTGGTCGATGTCGCTAACGCCTCGTTTGTAATGCCCGTCTAGGAACCTTGACAGCTAGTGACGGTGAGTGTCTCGCCTTCGGCCACGACGAGAGAAGAGGTGGAGGAACTCCCGTCTTCCCGAGAATCCCTTTTGAGTGTTCCAGAAGTAGGTATTGTCCCCCTACAAGATTATAAAAGATTAACCAGTCACTCAAAATTCATACAAAAGCAGCCGCTTCGGTGGCTGGAACGACTAGGCCATCCCCTCGATGTCAGCCTCGCTGTAGCTTTGCTCGTCCCGAGACGACCTACGTTACGATTGCGTCGGATGTCACATGCTCTAAGCTGGGCCTTCTCCGGGCGCTAGCTAGAATGGGCCATTTATAACAAAAAATACAGCCACCAGGCTCAAAATACAAACATGCGATTGTCATTTACGGATATTGTGGATCATATTCAGCCTATTTTTGAACACAATGAATATATTTCAAATTTCGTTGAAGTATTCCTTTAAGGGGCAACACGGGTCTTCAATTATATCTTTTTTATTTTTATTTACCAGCACATTTTTTAGCCGTTAGTATGCATATTTGATTTTTAATGGTGATTTCATATCTGTAATTATATTTCACATATCTCCTCTAGAACAGAAGTTAAGGCATAATATCACACTCCAGTTAAATAATTTCTTACGGGTCGTTATAATAATTTCTCGCTAAAACAATTTTTTTTTTACAATGTGCAGTTAGTTGCAAGAGTCCACCACCATAAGCCCTAAACCTAATAGAATCTTTATGATGCCAGTTTTTGACCGTAAATAAATGAGACCTGAAAGCAGACAAAATCTGGCTGTAATTAATCAGCATTTTAGCTAATTTTAATCTATTGGCTCTATGAAAAAGTTGTTGCTGAGAAGAACAATAGCAAGTTGACTGGTATTCATTATTGCAAACATACAAACGTCCATAAGGCAATGACACCTTCATACCTGGCAACTCTCCCGAATTGTCCGAGAGCCTCCTGAATTTCGGTCACATCTCCCAATTGAATGGACGCGACCTCAAATCTCCCTAAAAGTATCCCCCATAGTTTTTTTTTTTTTTTTTTTTATGACGCCTTTTTGTTATAATTATCACGCGTGTGTCATTGCGAGTTACTCGAGAGTAGGTTTAGGTTACTCTGGCGGGTTATCGCGTGACAGCTCGGAGCAGTAGCGTAAAACGATGGTAGATTTTCAAACGCCAAGGTACGAAACCTCTACTCCTGAAGTTGGAGCGGATTTTGGAACACGGCTTATATGATCATGGGTGCGCTAGGCTTCAGATGGCTTTGTCAGGTCGTTGAGTGAGGTGCAGAACGCCGAACTACTTTTCGCGTTTCCCCGAGTTTAGTTGGAACCACTGATCTGTTTGAACGATCAATGGCACTTTCAAAAGCCAAGATTAAGTACTTGCAAGTATTTCTGAAATCATACGCGACTGTGTTTTCGTGCTTTGTCGCTTCGTGGAGAGCTGACAAGTATGGATTCTGTAACATGTGCACCTGTGATGTGTAAGCGTTTCACATAGACATCAAGATACACATCGCTTCACGAAAGCATCAGAACCATGCTCGTGCCGTAGAAGGGCAGGGCACCACTGGCAGTTTACTCCAAAACAACTGCGAAGACATTGTGATTCGCACAGAGTGTTTCTTCTTGAGGTTTCTTGTCAAACTAAAAAAAAAATGAAAATGTTTCAACCCCCACCCCCCCTTGCTCGGCGGTCTCCCGAATTTTTATGTTGCTGGGTTGGCAGGTGTGCACCTTATAAGACAAAGTTGAGAGAAATGCATTTGAAGTTACTTTTATGTTGGAACCTTTACTACTGAATTTATAGAAAAAAAGGAAAGCTTTAGGATGCAGTCCGGTTATTATTTAACACAAAATTACGTTTCCTAAAAATTGTTTATGCCAATGTATTCAAAATGGCAATTGAAAAAACACAAGGTCTCTATGTTATCTCTCAAGGCCCGTTCACACTCTTGCGACTGCTTGCGACCTCTTAAACCTGGGTTCCTTAAAACTTCTTAAACCAGAGAACACACTGGCGCCATCTATTGGGAAGCAGTGTAAACTCGGCGGTCCGGCATATTTTTTTTTTATTTCTCGCGCAATATCCTTTCTTTTTTGGCTCGAAAAACTTTTGTCAATGTTATAAACGAGCCTTTCTATGGGTATTACGCACATTTGACCTCGGAAATCCCGTAAAACCTTCGCTTTTGTGAAATGCAGTTCTAGGGTCACCGCATAGATGGCGCCACAATGTCAGTGTGTCCCCTCATTCTAGAAACATTTAAGAAGTTGTAAGAGATCGCGTCTCTCTCAGTCGTACTCGGTCGCAAGAGTGTGAACGGGCCTTAACACGACTTGAAGGCGAAAGCCCAAGCGCCGATGGAAATGTGATAACAAACTTCCGAAGACAGTGCACCCTCTGATGATGCACTTTTGGCGCCGTTTCATTGGTACCTTTCGTTTTGGTATGTTTGGTGTCACCGACGTGTTTTCGCTCAAGGACTTTGAAGGTCGACTGAAATAGTAGAGAGAATTACGTTAAGCGTTTTTTGGCTGCAAGTGTAGGTTCACTTGTGTCCTGGACAGTAGTCCTGGGTCCTGTTGGACGTGTACCTCTTGGCTATCTTCTTCATGTTCTCATTCCGTGCGAGCCTTATTGTCGGCCTTGCGGAGCCTCTGCTTGTCCTTCTCGAGGTTCCTGCATGTTAGACAGCTTCTAGTGCTGTAGCCAAGGTGCCCTGCTACTGCCCTGCTGGTCTTTGCCATGCCCTGGTTGAAGCGAGACACTGCTTCAGCGACAGCAGTGTAGGCTCTCAATGGCGTTCTTTGTCATGCCATCACTGAAGCGCTCCAGGAGGGCCTGGTCGCCCAGCCTCTGAAAGACCAGCTTGTGCTGTGCTAATGAAGCCTGGTAGAAGGTTCTCCTGTGTTGTTGACTCCTCGTGGTTAGCCAGTGTGCGGTGGTAGGAGCATCGAGAATTGTCTCCTTCAGAACAGTGGCTGTGGTCTGGGGCTTCTTCCATCAATGTCATGTGCACCAAAGTTGCCTGCACCGCCTTTTTCATCCCTGGGACGTCGTGCCTGTGGGTCCTCAATGCATACGCATAGTAGCTTGCAGTCCTTTTAGTCTTGTCCTGGGTCAGCTTCGCGTTTCCTCCGAGACTCCCCTTGTGCCTTCATCTCTACCATTTGCTTGTGCACATGGTACAGACGGTCCTGCTCGATCTCGAGGCAGCCATAAATGCCCTCCTGTGGCAAAGCATGGAAGGTGCGGCCGTCTCCGTTGGAGAGAATGGTCGTGTAACGCAGTCAATTCTTCCCAGAGACCCCTTGAACAGGATCGGGGGCTGCCTCCGCTTCCATTCGTCCAGCACTGCAGTCGGTGTTCTCGAGGCGCTTGTGGTTCAAAACCCAGCCAGCGTAGCCATAGTCATCTGGTTCAAGTGCCCCCCGACAGCCACGGCAGCACCTGGCAATCTCGCTTAAACACTTTATTCTCTCGCTTACTCATGCAGAGCGGTATCGCTGGTATAGGTAAACCTCGCCGTTTCTCACCGACCTTCCTTTTTCCCCTGCTTCCTCCTTCCGTGGCCGCTGCGCCATCTCTTGGGCCCAGCGCGAAACGGCTACAGCGGTCACCGATGCAATCCAACAAATGCGGCCCATGCTACGTGCATGCATCATCTGTGCGCTTCCCCTAACAGGCCCCCCCCCCCCCCGCCCTTAATGCGTACATGTAGAGTTCCAAGGGTCCTGGTATTGCACAAGTTGGTCCACTTTGGCCAGACCGCATGCTCAGCCCGTAATTGGACGTTGCAGTTTATAAACATTGCGCCCGAGCCTAGCCACAACCACAAAAAGTCTGGAACGTCTGGGGGTAGAGTTTGGCCACGATTCCGCGGCTCGCATTGTTTAGGGCAGGGGTCTCGAGCACATGGCCCGCTACTCGCTGGGACGCGGCCCGCAGGCAACCGGCTAGCGGCTACGAGTCCTGTTTCCCATGTCTCGAGCGTTTGAGATGGCATGCGCTGTAGTGATCTCATCTCGTCGATTAATTTTTGCTCAAAAAGTAGCTCCGCTTTTTTAACATATTCACATAGTTTATACTTATTTGTGTTCTTTTGCCCTTTGTTTCGCTTTATTTTTTACAGTGGAGCTGTTAAGGGCTAGGTTTCCGAGGATCGTGTCCGGTACAAAACACTTGTCGACAAAAACGCCTCTGGACAGCTACCACCATCTATAAGCAACGGCGGCAACCACACAACCAGTATGGTTGCTGCTGTCACTCGTAGATGGCACAAACCTTTCCAGCTATCATAGAAGAATGGATAGTTGGGCGGCGTGTTGGTGGGAATTTATCGTAGGAAACGGTGCGAAAAACAAACAACGACAAAGAAGAAGCACACGTAACGAGCACAGCGCTCGTCAAGTGTGTTTCTTCATCCTCGTCTGTTTTGCGCACTGTTTCCTACGCTCTTATCAGTTTCGGTTGGGACTCAGGATGGGTCGGCCGCGTGCCCTTTCGGAGAAAGAAGACTGGCTGCGGAAGGAGCAGCGACGTACGCAGCAGTGCGAATGGGTCCGTAACCGCCGCATAGCCGCTGTCGCCTCGACTTCCACTGCGTCGAGCGCTTCAGATTCCCTTGCCAAAGAAGAGCACATCGCTCGCCTGGAAAGCCGCTGCCGAGAACAGAACCAGCGATGTAAAAGGCGCCGGTGGGCCAATGCCACGGACGACGATCGTGCCACGGAGGCCAAGTGCTAGTGCGAGGCCCGGCGACGATTGCATCCCACATCGGCTGAACAGTTCCCAGGTGCGACGGCGATGTTCCGGAGGGAGTTTGTGGATTACCCGTTTGGCGTTACGTGCACCGTGTGCGACCGACTCTGGGTTGCCGGAGATGTATCCACGATTGGCGGCGTGTCGGACAAGAAACGGGCGCGTGCGCGTTGCGGCAGTGCATCGAGTACAGCTCCGCTGGTCTTCCTTCTTCACGAAAGTGGAAAGGCTGAACGTTTTTTTGTTTCCCAGCTTTTTGTAATGTGCAACAATTCTGCTCCTAAGCTGCAAGCACGAGCCCTTTGAAGAATGCATCTCGGCTGCGCAAACTCTTGATCAGCAGGATCAACTGCCAAAGATAAAGCTACAAGCTCAATATTTTTACTTAAAAAAAAAAAGATATATATATCACCATTAAAAGACAAGTATTTGTTCACAGTGTTGTTATAAAAATAGTGAGCCATTCCACTCTGTGGAGGTGGATAACCAGCAAAGCTGTTCAGCACATGATACAGACGTGACATAAAATTTTGAACAAGGGTCGAACACATTTATTGTCTCGATTGGAGGTCATCGTGATGAAAGGACATGCACACGCTATATTACCCAAGCATCAAGGAGAATGCAGAGAATGGTGTTCCACGTGCCGGCGTCTGCAGCAGTACGGTAACTGTTCTAAAGCAAAAGCCTTAAACAAATGGGACCTTGCATGCGCGTTTGCCAATGCGTTATATTGGTTATTTACTTCGAATCTTTTATACGGGGAAGGCGTGCACGTGCGGCAATGCTTGCATGGAGATTTTGTTGACGCACACGAAAAATCCACGGAACCCTAGCCATAAGCAGCTTCGCTCTAAAATCGTCAGAAAACCAAGAACTGCCAAATTAACCGATCGGCTTTTAAAGACTCGGATTAGCTGAGTGAATTGAGCAGCGGGAAAGAAAGCATACTTGCTCTCTTGTTCCATTAAAAATGCCAGCACGTTGGCGGGGCGATGTCATTAAGATGTTACTGGAAAGACTGAGTTTACAAAAAGCATAGACCACGAGGTCTCTTCTCTTGAAAGTATTTTGAACACCCTCCGTTCCTCCTCTCTCCTTACGTTGGTCCTTGACCTTTCCAGTGTGGGTTATCTGGCCCCTACACTCAAATGGGTTTGAGACCACTGGCTTAGGGTGTGCAAATCACGCACCACGAAGTCACCCACAGCAAGGTTGCACGGCTGTCAAGTGGCATTGTGCTGCCGCTGAATCTCCCGCGCTCTGGTGCTGCCTCTGAGGTGCTGGCTGAGCTTTGCGGCGTACGTGTGGGAAACCGGGCCTCTGGATATTCCTGCAAGGATGTGAACTCCCAGGGCATGTGGAGCCTACGACCGTAGCACAGGAAGGCAGCTGTATAGCCAGTCACCATTAGGGTGACCCGCATTGAGGGCTCGTGTCCCGCGTCCCGCAAGAAATATCAAAATCTTCAAAATGTCCCGTATTTCACGCTGCCGTAAACTTCACTGCGCATCCCATTGGGCTGCCGAAGAGCGGGTCACGGGGAAGCGCGGAGGTCGCTGGTAAACGTGAGAATCGCGATGGCACGTATTTTTTCTATCCAAGCATTGCGGGAAGCAACTGTTGTTCTTGCAGGAGACTGACGCGCATGCGCCATTGTGCCTCTCTTTTTTTGGTGGCAAAATATCGCGAGGAAAAATTGCTCGCCAAAAGTTGAAAATAAATTATTTTAAACATGATTGTAAACCTGAGACTGGGGCAGGAAGAGAACACAACAGAAGGTAGTAAAAGAGGAGGCAATGTCTCAAACTCAGCTGCAAAGTTTATTTCGAACACACTTTATATACACCCATCTCCAACGTCGTCTCTACAAAGAAAAAAAAAAAAAAAAAAAAAAAACTTGACAAGAGGACAATGACACTTCGGTAAACCTTCTCTTATCTCCCTTGACCTTGGCTGTGGGACACTCGCACAAAGGGACACATTCTAGCATAACCACCGCTACCCGGCGAACGGTGGTTATGCTAGAATGTGTCACTTTGTGTGAGTTATTAGTTATAGTTATTATTTAATAGAAATAGTAGTTATTATTTCTATTATGTTTTTTTTTAACCTGGGACTGCGGCAAAAGGAGAAAAAAACAATGTTTCCTCCTTCTGCCCCAGTTTCGGATTAAAAAGCATCATGATAAACTTCCACCAGCTCGACTGCGCACTAAGTTCTTTTTTGCAGTTACCACTGTCGAAATATAATACCGCTCTTCTCTCCCCCCACCTCCCCCCCCCACCCCCCTTGGTCAGTGAGTCCCGCATTTCGCTAGAAGGAAGGTGGTCACCCTAGTCACCATGCTCTGCGAGGTTCTCATGGCGCATGCCACGATTCCCTGTTTCACTGTAGCATTATGCTGCTCGACGGTCTGACCCACTGGTCTGTAGGGCACGGTGTGGTGGCTCTTGATGCCCCAAGTTTTCTATGCCGTTCCACAACTCGCTGTGGAATGGCTTTCCATTGTTTCTGGAAATGCTCAGAGGAACGCCGTGGTGGTAGAAGACATCCACCATCCTCTCCACAATGGCTAGGGACGTTAGTGAACTTATCAAGAACAATCAGGATGTGCTTGTTCTGCCGTGCTGTGGTGAGGAGAGGTCCAATCAGGTCAACACTTAGGTACTGCACGGGTTTTGTTGCCCACGAGCTGTCTACGAGACCCTTGGGCTTCTGTCGGCGTGGCTCGAAGGCCTGTCAAGAGTTGCACGACCAGACGTAGCGGGATATGTCGGACTGCATTCCGAGCCACTGGAATCTCTCTTGGACGCGTTGGAGTGTTCTCAAGTACCCTGCATGGGTACACAATGAATGGTCATGCTCCATCTGCAGAAGCAACGTCCTCAGGTGCAGAGGTAGCCAGGGGACTCTGGTATCCCGTCCCATATACATCAGGAGGCCAGTGGTGTCAATCTCGTTGCTCTCTGCTAGGTCTTGTATCATGTGTGCTTCCTTAGCCTCAGACGGGAGCGAGTCTGGTTTTAGTAACTGGATTACTGCTCTCAAGCAGTCATCTTTAAGTTGCTCTGTCGCCAGCCTGTTTGCGTCTTGTGCCTCTAATGTTGTTTACGAGATTCCACTAACGTGTGGGCGCTCTCGTGCCAGAGCTGGACGACTGGGCGGCGTTTTAACGAAAGGGCACATGAACATCGTCTAGCGGTTCATAACAAAGCGGCGGACACCTTGCAGTACACTGCATGCGGTGCAGGTGTGATCCCGTTAGAATTAGCAAAATTTATTAAAAGAGCAACTAACAAGACTGAGAGGGAAATAGTTGAAGCGTATATTATAAAGTCCTCAGGTGACAACTGTGTCAGCACACCTTCGATTTCTCTAAATGACAAACAAGTTTCTTTTCTGGATGGTTTTGTGTAGTCGCATTGCACTGATACGCATGTTTAAATCGTTGTCATCTGTTGTTTGTGTTTGTGGATTGCTTTTATTAGATCTGGTTGGCGTGATGGGAAACTGTTCACGCAATGTGTGCTGGGTGGTTTGCCTGGATTAAATCAGTTGAAAGTTAGCGCCAGTCCGTGTTATATGTGTCCCTTCTTGGTCCGTGTTTTTCTTTTGCACTTTTAAGTCCTCTAGATCACAATGAACCAACTAGCCCAATCCAAAGTTTTAATTTCGTATACAGGGACTCGGCTCGTCCACCTGAATTGGGAATCAATCCTCTGTGACAAATGGTGAAGCGGTGTCTGCTGTGGGCAGTGGGCAACAACTTAATGCGTCTGCATGTTCAGTTTTTGATGGTGCAGCTGAAGCTTTGCAATTGCAGGACCCATCTTCTGCTGGATGTCTGTTCTGTGCTGAACATCCAAGCAAGAGATGCGTGATTGCAGTGGATCTCAAAATGGGTGAATTTGACATACGGGCAAAACTTGTCCAGAGCCCAGACCACTGCAAGGTATTCAAACTCCTGAACAGTGTAGTTTCGTTCAGAGTTCTCCTGATGAAGGAGACTGGCCTGAGTTGACCATCGTGTTCTTGCAGGAACACAGCAGCGATGCCGATGGCATCTGTCTCGATGACAAAAGGGCAGTTGAGGTTGGGCAGAGAAACCACCGCTTTTTCTTCTAGCCGAGTCTTCAGGGACCTGAAGATGATCTGTTGTGGCTGCTTTTATGTCCAGAAGGCGTTTTTCCCAAGCAGCGTTGTCAGTAATTTTGCGATGGAGGAGAATCTTGGGATAAAGTTGCAGTAATACCCCACCAATCCCAGAAACGCCTGCAGCTGCTTGACGGATGCTGGGCCGGAGGAGGCCCCAATAGCTCGCACCTTTTCAGGATCGGGCTAACATCTTCCTGGGGATATCAGATGGCCGAGGAATTTGAGGGACCGTTTTCACACTTGCACCTTCTTTGGGTTGATTGTGAGCCCTGCTTGGGCGATCTGGTGCAGCACGTCCTGCTCCATGTGGTCCTCGGGGGATTCGGAGTAGACCGAGACATTGTCAAGAAATGCCATGCAGTGTTTTATTCGCTCGAGGACCTTGTCCATGAGGGCCTGAAAAATAACTGGGCCTCCTGCCATACCGAAGGACATTTGCTTGAATTTAAATGTACCCTGGTGGCAGAGAAAGGCTGTCTTGGGCATGTTGTGTTCAGCCACTGGGATCTGGAAGAATCCTTGGGGCAGGTCTAGGCAGTTGGGCAAGGACCTACTAGTCTGTGCAAGTCCTGCTCAAGCAGTTCTCCGACGCATTAATCGATGATAGCCCCTTTCTCAGTGTTCACCGGTCTCATTTTTCAGTGGGCAGGGGAACTGTTCCCAGTGTTGATGCTATGTTAAGTCAATAGGTACATCGAGGCCATGCAGTGAAGAGCTGATCATGGTCCCTCAACACTGCTGCTATGCGTGGATCTATTTCTGTGGGCCAAACAGGGTGCATGCTGGGCTCGCTGTGTTCTTCGTCCGGGGCAGCAACCTGTTTGGGCACGGTGAAAGGACTTTCCAAGAAGTACACTTTATGAGCTTGGAGCAGGTGGAGCTTCTAAGATGTTTTGGGAAATGGTACGAGCTGCTGTATTTCTGTATCCCCAGGGCCACATGGATAGAGATATCCGTGGCTGTCAGGAAATCTCGACCAAGTATCACGTCGCGGCATAGGCCCGGATATGAGTGATGCATTGCTTTCGGCATCCATCGAACCAACGAATCCGGCACCTAAGGGACTGGGTGGTGCTGGACCATCCCGTCGCTAACCGGAGGGCGTGGGCTTCCTCTCCGAGTCCCGCACCTGTCTTTCGGGCTGCAGCCACAGCTGGGTCTCCAAACAAACTGATGCTGGATCCCGTATCCAAGAGGGCATGAAAAATCCAGTCTCCTATAATGAGCTTGAGGGGCTCCTTCCCTCTGGCTGTTGCTGCCACTTGTACGACAGTCTCATCGACGCTAGTCGGGGCAGCCTCTAAATTTGCCCGTTTCCTCGCTGGCTGCAGCGGTAACGGCGGGGCTGGTTGCGTGGTCTTCCCATGGTACAGTTCCGAGCGGCATGACAGCGCCTCCGCAGCGCTGGCACTGCTGGTGCTCCCTACTAGTGTGTGCCGAGGCCCACGGCTGGGTCCACCGCGGCGTCGGTTGGAACGTGGGCTGGTATGGGGCCACGTCTGTCGGTGCCTGGGCCTGCTTGAAGGTCCACTGCAGTAGTTGCTGCGGTATGGGCGGGAAAGGGGCAGGGGCCAGCTGCAGGGTCTTGCAGTGGGATGCCAGCACCGCCGCTGGGTGCAGGGGCCACCGTGGCTGAGGACCGATGCCGGCAATCACTGTTGTTGGAGTTGGTGGGTGGCCTTGGGCCAGGGCGGCAGCACAGGAGTTGACGCTGGCGTGTAGCCGTTTTGGGGCGACTGGATGGTGCTCGACGAAAGCGAGATCCTTGACCTCCTGGTCTGTTCTTGCTGGTGGCGGCAGATGCTTCAGCCGGTGCAACGCGGGCTCCATAACGCCACCCGCAGCCTTCGCCATTTCGCGCAGGTTCACGAAGGCCATACCCTCGCATAAGTCCTGGAACTTGGGATGCATCTTCCTGCAGACCCTCACAACCTTGTCCACATCCGACACGGTTTTGCCTGTCAAAATACTCTGCAATGGCACGGATAAAGTAGGTTCTCCTGCGGGTGCTGGGTCCTACGCTCAAGCTCATCCTTTAACTGATGTTTGTAGTCGACGGAGGCGAACTCTGCATGGAACTCTTTGGTGAATGTGTCCCAGTCTTTAAACCCGCCGGAGAACCGCCACCAAAGCTTGGCAGTGTTTTGCAAAACGGCGGGAAGCACGTGGGAAATGTGCCTGTCGCCTTTGATTCCCGCGACCAGGCAGAACTTTTCTAATTTCTCGAACTCACTGGGGTTCTGGTGGTCTTCGTGTTTGTTGAACTTTGGTAACTAGATATTTCTGCACTTCCACAGTGTCGGTTGCGCCGGATCCGTCACTGGTTGCAGCACATTCATCGGCGTGTTTAGAAGCGGGTCGCGGACGGTCGCTTCTACTCTTTTACGGTCAAGGGGAGTCCCTTCAGTCAGGCTGAGCAACTGCACAACAATGCTGGGCGGGGTCGCTTGATTCATAGTCCGGGTGGGCACAAAGAACCCGAAGAAGCTAAACGACGGTCCCGCACATGTCGAAGGTCCTGGTCTGAGGGACGAGCCCCCACTTGTGATGTACCTTGTCACTGATTGTCTCGTTCAGTCGCGCTTAAACACTTTATTCTCTCGCTTACTGGTGTGCAGCGGTATCGCTGGTATAGCTAAACCTCGCCGTTCCTCACCGACCTTCCTTTTTCCCCTCTCTCCCTGCTCCTGCCGCTGCGCCATCTCTCGGGCTCAGTGCGAAACGGCTACAGCGGTCGCTCATGCAATCCAACGCATCATCTGTGCACTTACTCTAATAGAGTATACTGTGAACCATGAAGGTTTCAAAATTGTAATTTCTGAAAAATTACATTTTTAGAGATTTTTTTTTACTATTTTAAGACTCGTGTCGCCCCTTAAAGGGTAACTGCAAAGAAAAATAAGTCTATTTTTAAACAGCCTAATTGGGACAAGCATGTCACAAAACAATTTTTCTAACAAAAACAATATTTTTTACAGCAATACATATTTATTGCGCGCGACTGATTTTAGTTTGCGGCTATTTTGTCCGTTTTAAATCGCGCACCACAAAGTTGGTATTATACGTCACAGAGTGGCTGCTATACGTCACGGAGCGACGCATTCCAGCCACTCCGCGCACATCGAAAGAGCGGGAGTTTCAAATGTGGAGAGGTTGTGACTCGGACTAAATTACGTCCTGTGGCGTAAATATTGCTAAAAAAATTTGTTTTTTCGCGGAAGATTTGTTTTGTGACCTGCTTGTCCCAATTAGGCCGTTTGTAAAAAAGAAACACTTTTTTTTCTTTGCAGTTACCCTTTAATATGAACTGCAATATTCCTATTTGTGGAAGTGTTGATTGCGGCAGGTTAGCCTGTTGAGTGCAATTCTTACTGAGCACCGGTAAGAGCACTGCAGAGAGGCTACACGGGCCTTTGCTGGTGTAGCCTCTCTGGAGTACACCGGTGCTCGGCAAGAAGTAGGACACGGAAACATGAATTCTGACTGTTTCGGATGTTTTCTCATTCTCGATACGAATATTCGGAAGGTTCATTGTTTTGGCAGATCCATCGTTCGTCGGTCAAGTGGCAAAGCCAAGCCGCCAAGCTGAGTCGTGGCATTTTATTAATCAATTTTGGCTTATGTACGACGTTACTGAAAGAAATAAACAAGTTGCCCGTCGTTTTGTTTCAACGTATCCAGATGGTGTGCACAATTTTTTATTTCATCATTGGCGTCAAGTACCGTGCTCAACATTTGAGCACTGATTCTATCACTTTCAACATTTTGTATACGTATTTTGAATGCAATTGGCTGTTTCCATACTTGGAAGCCTAATCTGTCAACAGCGATATACATGCGCAATAAATATATCTGGGTAAACAAAGAATCCGTCTCTCTTTTGGATGCCTGCACGGAGCAGAGCAGCACCAGCAGTCAGTGCTGCTATGAAAATTGCAACTTTTCACGCTAGAAAACCGCACAGATATTGCTGCGTTCTCCTTGTGCTGTTGGTCCTAGTTTTCTGCTTATTTTCTGCACACAGTGCCAACAAGTTTGAGAGGAATCCTAGCAGCAGTCGCCCCAATCAGAGTTGAGCTTTTCCAGGAACGGTTGCAGCGCTAAATCCTCTCCAAGTATACACTGGTTGGGGGCAGGCAAGGCACCCAACAGCCACAGGGGCCGCTTATATTGAGGTCTCGTTGACAATATGGTCGCGCAATATTCTGAATTGGGACGAATGGCCACGAGATTCGGTAAATCTTTCGAACTCTGTTCGGGAAAATTTGCCCCCCATCGCTCACAAAAATATTGACATCATATGTGACAGTGACAATGGCGCAGTGACCAGTATTGTTTATAGTAGATGTTGTTTTGATCCAAGATTGAAGGTGCGAAAATACGCTGGGAATGTGGCACTGCCGCATCTTTGAGCTAACTGTTAATGTGACATGAAGCCAGTCTGTTCAAACTGGGTGTATCTTTTGGACACATTAAACTTGTTTAGTGAATCTCGAAGAAAGGTTTTCTGATTGAAACTACTAGTTTCCAATGCCAAGCAAGTTTTTAATTTAAACTACATCTTTCTTGGAAATGCAATGTATGCTAAATTACTTATATTGTACACCTTCAGGGCCTAAGTAGAAATGGGAGTGGTTAGCCTAGTCATCAAGTAATGGAGCGCAATAATTATTGCGTTCTAAATACAAAATTTTGTCTGTCCATCCGCACATTTCCCACTAAATTTAGCGGGGAAATTCACGTCTTGTGAATCTAAGTACCAGTTCAGTTTCCTCATTAAATTTAGCGGGAAAATTGATGTCGCATGACATGACATCGCGAGACCTATGCACCAATTCAGTTTCCCTGCTAAATTTGGTTGAGGAATTGACGTCACTTGACCTGACATCACATGACCTCTACACCAACTTAGTTTCCTTGCCAAATTTAGCGGGAAAATTGACGTTGTGTGACCTACGCAGCAGGTCAGTTTCCCCGCTGGATTTGGCGGAGAAATAAATATAGGTTCTTCAATCCTTGAAACAACCGTCTAATGCCTCGCCCGTCGCCATCAGATTGCATGGCAACGTAGCGACGGACGAGGACATGTGCGGCAGTTACTCCAAGAAGTTTTTGGCAGACAACAATAGACCCTTTTCAAAAATCGCAAAAGCTTGCACGTGCCGCGTGATGAATAATGGGAGTCCTCGGTACGCCCTTCCTCCCGCTACCACGTGGTATACGCAAGCAGGCGCAGGTTACCACGGCAACAACGTTTGAGCAGCCGAGTCGGACGAGCCAACAGCTGCCCCTTTACAGTTGCAGTGCAAAATAAGTGGATTCAGTGCCACTTCAATACGTGAAGGTAAGTTACCACGAATGACGTATTCAAATAAGTTCACCTGTCGCAATGCGTTTACGCTGCCACAGATACGGTACGCCCCCACCGATATACGACTTTGCGGATGGGTGGGATGGCGGATGGCTGCTGGCGGTAGCTGCCAGGACGCACTTGCAGTCGCAAAGGCGCAACGAGAAAGCGCGTGATCTGTACCGAGGGTTCCCACAATTTCCTGCCGTCGTGGCACTGTACGTTTTGCAACACGTCTATTCCTGCACTGTTCAGGCATCACTGGTCGGCGCTTCCATTGCCGGTGCATCAACGTCGCACACGTTGCTCATGAAAAATGAGTCGAGCACGTACAAATGTCCGTCCTGCACGAAACGGAAGGGCGACGAGGACAATGCTCCGAGTGCCGCCCCTCCCATCTCGATCCTGTGAGTGCTAAATTTCTATGTGATGGCAGAATGAAGGTGACCTTCGTAAACTTATAATCATTCTTCTGAACAAGATTGATGGTCTTTCGGCCAACGTCGAGTCGCTGAAGGTCGATAACGAATCCCTCAGTGTGCACCTAGCGAAAAACAATGCCTTGCTGCAGGAATCTCTGCCCTACGTCCTTGGGGCCGCGAGTGGCTCTTCTTCGAAAACGTTTTCGTCAATTGTGCGGCTGCCCAATGCTCGACAGCCAGAGGCAGAGGCAACTAACATTGGTACTTTTGGTGCTGTCGGCCGACTGTGGACAATCAAGGATGCACACTTGTTCGTCGTAAACAAAGACTGAAAGCCCTTGAGGGGTCCAGGCCTGAGAGCAGGCCGGGTGTGGTCCCTCGTCCACCGAGGAAGCGTGCTCTTTTCATCTTACGACTGTCGCCCACAACAACAACATCCGACGTCTGTGAGGTCATCGAGGAAACCCTCCAAGGAAAGTCAGTTCAGTGCACAAAACTCCCCTCCAAGTACAACAGCTACAGATCTTTCCATGTCTCTGTGAACTGCTTCGACTTAATGATTTAAAGGTCTCGCCATCTGGGTGTCTCTTTTGGCCCTTTTTTGGAGCATTGAAAACTAGACCGGACGACACTTCGATTCCATTAAGCAATGATTTGAATATGTCAAATCTGTCCCACGAAAGTACGACCGTGTACTACCAAAATGTTCGCGGTCTTCGAAGTAATTGAGAAATATTTTCAGCTAACATGAATGCAAATAGCTATGACCTTTATTCTCTTACAGAAACGTGGCTGCACACAGAAATTCCATCCTCCGAGTATTTCAGTGAAAACGTATATCGCCATGGTAGGGATTCTGTTAAATCCGGCAAACGTTTTGGAGGCAGGGTTCTGACTGGCTATAAATATTGATTTTGTTTCTTTTCGCCGAGAAGACCTTGACGATTATGAAGAATGCGTGTGGGTTGAGATGCTGATGAAGGATCGAACCAATTTGCTAACTGGAAACTACTTTCCACCAGGATTCAGCGCTTTGCAGTTCCAGCACTATTTTAGCATGTTTGCGGCAAAACTTGATCCCTGCCATTATCGCATTCTTCTTTTAGAAGACTAATCTTCCTGGTGTTCACCGAGTGTTATCAATGTGTTGATAACATGAGCCACGATACGGCGGAAAGGGCCGTGTCTTATTTGAGTTTTTAAGCTTCAACTATGTTTTACAACTAAATACACTTGAATCCCGTTAATTCTAACACGCTTAATTCAAACTTTCGGTTTATTCGAACTGACGCTGTGGTCCGGTCTACAGTATATGTATTTCAATGTGCGAAAACGCCCGGTAATTCGAACACTTAAACGTTCGCACCGGTTAATTAGAACATTCCGCGCGATTGACCATGCCCTCAGGAGCAGGCTAACTCAAGCGGCGCCTCTGACCTGGCTGTGTCGTCGTCTCCAGTTCCAAGTAACCATGACAACCGATCACGTGGCGACTGTGAATGCTGCTGTGAGCGATGCGGTGCTCTCTTGCATGGTGACGGTGCTGCACCACTGCTCTTCGGCTCGTTTTCGGCGGGAGTGCAACAGTTACATTTCTTGCCTTGCACTCGCACGTTGCTGCAGTTCAACGTGTTTTCGGTGGGCGCGCGATCGACGTTATCTCGATTCCAAGTGTCATGGCGAGCCAGGGCACGTATTGTCCACCAAAGGACCTCAAGACGAAGGTAAAGATACTGCAAGAAGTTGACCAACAGGGAAATAGCGAAGAAACACAGCATCATGAAGAGCACTCTATCAGCATACATAAAGAACAGGGAGGCCATCTTCGCTGGAGCATAAACCCTTCCAGGAAGAGGCTGCAAATGTCAGCACATCCCCAGCTTGAAGACGCTCTCGTCATGTGGATAAAACAGGTTCGTAGCGAAAACCTTCCACTGAGTGGGCCAATAATTGCAGCCAAGGCGATGGAGCTCACAAGCACGATGCCTATTGAAGAATTTTCGGCTTCGGACGGGTGGCTGTCGCAGTTTAAGGAACGTCACGGCCTTACTTTCAAGACCATGGACAGAGCCGCATGCGAAGAGTGGCTATCCGGGGAGCTGAAGCCTAGGATTGCCTTGCATCCTCCTCGCTCGAAGACGTGTTTAATGCGGACGAGAAGGTGGTATGTTACAAATCGCTCCCGAACAAAACAATAACTTTTCAAGGCGACGACTGTGCTGGTGGGAAAAGGAGCAAAGAAAGGCTTACGGTGATGGTGTGTGCAAACGCGACGGACATGGAGCGATGCCGGTTGCCTGGGATTGGCAAAGCCACTAAGCCTCGCTGCTTCAAAAGTGTGAAGACACTTCTCGTCGACTACTTTTCAAACAAATGGCATGGATGACCATGAATTTCTTTTCAGACTGGCTCATGCGCTTGATAAAAATTTCCTTTGAAAGGCCGGAATATTCTGCTTTTTGTAGACAACTGCACAGCGCACTACAGTGTCCAAGGCCTATGTGCGATTCACTTGGTGTTCCTACCGAAGAACGTCTGTGCTGCAGCCAATGGATATGGGTGTCATATCCAGAACTTAAAGACCTTGTACCGAAGGCACATCGTCCCTTTGCCTTCGTCATTGGTGAAATAGATGTCCCGGAACTCGTCACTCATGTGTTAGCTTAGTGCACTTGCTCTGCCCAATACAGCGCTGCACGTAAGTACTCCATTTAATGAGCTTTCGGTAATTCAAGCTTCGTTTAATTCGAGTTTGAATTAACGAGATTCGACTGTAGTATAAAAAACCCTGCACAGAATGTGTTGGATCTATGTATTGTTAACGTCTGAGACGTAGTTTCGAAAGTTGACGCTTCAGTGGTTCCAGCAGATGTTTGGCACGATCCGTTTGTAGCAACAGTAAAATTGCCGTTTCAGCTTAAGCCTGCATACAACCAAGTGTCTTTCGACTTTAAACAGCAAAATTATCTGGGTCTTTACCATCATTTCACAAACATAGATTCGTCTCCGGTGATAACAAACACTGACGTAAATTCAGCCTGTAACGCTTTCACTGACATTGTAACAGATGGTATTCAGCGTTTTATTCCACTTAAGATGAGGAAAAGGCAGAAGTTTCCATGGTACTGGTTTTCATCTGAACTGAAATGTACGATGAAAGAAAAATTACGGTTTCATCGTCATTATAAACATGGCCACAGTGATGCTTGGTACACGAAATTTAGTAGGGCGAGGGTCGAAGTAAAGTTTCTTTATCAGAGAGATAAAGAAAACTTCATGAATAACATCAAGAACGAACTGCTGAAAAATCCTAATATTTGGAAGTACAAAAATAAGGTACTGGGCACAGAAGCCAGGTTCATTATGTTGTCAAATGGTTATGGCTTTTATTGTGACCCCGTGTTGTCGGCGAAATGTTTTCGTCATACTTCTCAAGTGTATTTTTGTGTGATAAGCAGTCTGCGAGCTTAGACTCACAAGCACTTAATCATGTTGTTGCGAAAACTGGTAGCCCCATTTACTGTCGATCACACTGTAGTGCACGATTGTATTAGACGTTTGAAACCTAAACTTTCATTGGGTTCCGATAGCATACCAGCATTTATTGTTAAAGGTTGCTCTGATGCGTTTGTGCCTGTCTTGACCTACCTTTTTGACTTGTCTATTCAAAACTGTATTTTTCCAGAAAAGTGCAAGTCAGCTGTTGTGGTGCCTATTTTCAAATCAGGGGACTCTGCAGATGTTAGAAAGTATAGACCCGTTTCCTTACTAACCACATTCTCGAAACTGTTTGAGATTGTGGTAGAACTTCACCTTTCTAGCTATTTCAAAGAAATATAAACCTCGGCATGGTTTTGTTCAGTCTAAGTGTTGAAACTAACTTAGCTAGTATTTGAGCCATGGGCTGGTCGACGCTATTTATTTTGACTCAAGTAAAGCCTTTGACCTTGTGCAGCATGACTTCAGTCATATCTGTCCAAGCGCATTAACAATGTTTGTGTTAACGGTGTGTTGTCGAGATCATACATATCATCCGGCGTTCCTCAGGGGTCTATATTCTAGGACCGTTGCTGTTTAATATTTTTGCCAACGACATCTCTCTTTGCATAAACATTCAAATCTGCTGCAGTTCGCTGATGATATTAAGATCTTCAAACAAAATCACATGTTCATTGTGACAGGAAGATATTACCGCAATTTCATCATGGTGTCTTCAAAATAAATTATGTCTAAATGCCAAAAAAAAGTGTTACCTCCTTATCAAGGAAGAAGTGCACGCCAGCTTTTCTTGTATAAGCTGGACAATCGACCATCGCGATGCGAATATTGCGTACGTGACTTGGGAGTTTTACAAATCGTGTCAAATTTGGTCAGCTCTTGCTTGCGACTTTTAGGTTTGTTTTCACGTATTACCCATCATTGTCTTGGCTTTACACATTGATTGTGCCCTCAAAACTGGAGTTTGGCTCTGTAGTTTGGAACTGTCTGGGTTTGACCAACTCTGATGGCCTTGAACGTGTGCAGAGAAAGTTGGCACGCATTGTTTGTGTTACGGCCGCCGGTTTTTTTTGGGGCTACCAGTCCATGTTGATCGACTAAACTTGCAATCACTGGTGGCTCGTCGAACTTTTCATGATTATGTATTTTTGTATAAAACTGTGCCCTAGGCTTGTTTCTCTGCTTTCTATACATGTCCCTCAAGTAAACTGTCGACACCACAACACGTTTTACGTGCAAGACATATGTTCATTTTCCCCAATTTTACAAATACAGAGCAGTTTTAATGTACTGAGTGCAGTGGTTGACGTTTTCGCGAGTGAGCGGGATTTTAAAAGCACACTAACCATTCACATTTACTAACATCAGTGTTCAAGTTTTATATGTACTCTGTCATTATGTGCACATGTTTTTTTTTTTTCTTTTTAAACTGTATGTTGCGCGTGAGTGTGTACCACTACTAAGGCATTGGCTGTTTCTAGTACATAAGGCAAATAAATAAAGAAAAATAAACATATTGAAATAGTTGCCAATTTTAGTAAATTGGCCTCTTGTTATATATTAGCTGCGACATTTCTGAACTGTTGGTGTTCTTTGATTGGTACCATTGGTACAAGGTGATTCCACTCTTGTGGAATCACCTTGTGAGAGGAAAAATATGGAAAAAGCATTAGCTCTGCACATTGAAATTCTGACCTCATGAACATGGTTTAATTTGGAAGCCATGTTTTTTCGAGCAATGGGACATGTGCCTGCCAGCACTCACAATGGACACTGTGCCCCACTAGCTACATATTTCATCCTAGGCTGAAAAAAAAGTATGTGATATTTTACAATCTAATGTCGGTCTTAGCAGTGGTGGTTACTCGTCAACTGTAACAATCCGTTTTAAAGAACCACACCAAATATCGTTAACTGCAAAAGCAGATTTATTTATAAATGTAAAGCTGTGAAAACTATGTGCTCCACAATTGTTCTGCAGCAGAGCACATGCACAGTGAAAAACATTAACGCGAGTGCTGGCCTAAAAACAGGGCCCTTCGGCAAAGTACAGATAAATTATGGCGCACAAAATATTAACCAATGCCTGTCAATGTTTCCATGGTTTGTGACTGTGCAAAACCAACACAGCACTCTCAGCAACTATCATAAAAGAGCACACCAAAGTGTGATTGTCAAAAAAAAACAGCATGCAGTCATGAGGTGAGGTCAATGAACATGCATAAACTGTAAAATGGGATTAAAAGCAGTATGGCAATCCTTTTCCACAAACCACAAAAAAAAAACTACTTTTTTTTCAAATACTGAAAAAGGGAACTCAGTACAGCGTGGACAAAATGAATTGAACGCACTTTAAACTTACCACATAATTTGGTTTCTTAACTTATTGCACTGGGATTTAATTACTACAGAGGTGCCTGAAGTTCGTGGAAGCTTTCGCTAAAATTGTGGAAAAATTGGCTCACCCGAGTAAATCAAGAAAAACCAAAAACTAGGGTTTCCCTTTACTACTGAAAAGTATGTGTTACTGTGGCGCTTATTTGGGTCAAATGAAGTGAAGAATATTGAAGCCAATTCTATTTTCTTTCCATTTCACAAATTTTTTAATTTAAGTAAAAGCCACAGCGGTTTTTTGACGATTTTCAGATAAGATAGATAAGGCCAGTTTTTATTTTCTTTCTTTTAACTCCGGAGGTTTCACGTATTCATACTCTAGATTAATGAATGCACCAGCTTAGAGCAGCTCTGATAAGTTAAGAAACCGATTTATACGGTCAGTTTAAAGTGCATTCAATCCATTTCGGCCACATTGTACTGCAGGCTGCCAGCAAAAGCTTGACAACAGAAAGAACCACAAGAGCTTTCCCGCAAACGAAAAAATAAATTGGATAGAAAATTTGTGGGATGAAAACATTGCATGCAAGGCCCAAAAATGTGATAAAGAGGAGTGCCCTTTTGCACTGGTCATATAAACTATGCAGCGTAGGACAAACAGTGTTAACATTTGTACTTTGTGAGGCAGTCAGTTTGAGCAGAAAACGGAAACGAAGATAAATGACTAGCATGCACCGCTTGGCGTGACTGTCCCCTTTGTAAGCCACATGTAATGCGGTATATTCCAAAGGCACCTTGAGGTAGGCAAGAATGTAAACTTTCAGCCTTACACACAGCTATCATGAGAGTAAAAAAATCTATCCTACCAGGAATGATAACAAATGTGACTAGCAGAAACTAGCGGTTAGCAAGTTTGGCAGTTGCGAGGTCTTTCTTTGTGGCTGCCAGAATGGCACACCCAATGGTGTCTGTCGAATTGGCAAAGCAGTCCAGTTGGTGGGAACGGCCAGAGAGCTGAAGCTAGAGGTTGTCTGGGAAGGGCAACTCTGGCGTCTCCTGGTCCTCCTGCTGCCTCTCGATGACGATCGGTCCGTAAGGCTGGTCTTGCGACAGGTGCACCAGGTTCCGCTTGTGCATCCCTGCGCCATCCGAGGGTTTCACTGTCAGCAGTTGATTTCGTGTGCTCACACAGCCAAATCGCCTCAATCAGGATGCACACAAAAGATATGAAACTAGCTCATATTTCACTGTCACTTTAATAGGTTAGTATTGACCATCAGAAAGAGCAACTCGTTCCACACTAACCAAAACATCAAGTTCGTAACGCCAATATCTGCAATGCGTCGTTATTATTATTATTATAAACATATCATAATGTACTTGAAAAAAACCAAAAAAAAAACACCATTGCAGATATGTTGCTCGCGCAGTTGGTGTTGCTCAAAAGATACCCCTGTCCTGTGGCAAGGTGTAAACAACGGGGCTCGTACATTCAACCGCATACTGCAATTGGTGTGGCTGTACTCCCTAGCTATATATAGTAATCAAATATTGGCCAAGCATCCTAACAAGACTGCTGAAGGAATCCACAAAGCATTTTTCATTCCGCATTACGGACCCAACGTTTTTGTTAGAGTGGAATGAGTTACTCTTGATAAGTATTGTTAACCTTTTAATCAGACTGGCACATTTCTTTGACAAGGTTGTACAGGATGGTTAATGGTGCCTGTCTGGTCTTCTTTGTTTCTTACAGAGCATTACAGAGGGGTGGGGATTTGGGAATACAAACGTGAATAGAGTAATAATTAGCTAGTGCAGCCTTAAACGTAATATCATTTACTGTCAGTATTCGCGACTCCAGCTCGTTGCTTGCCCCGTCGCAGTGGTAACGGGAAGTGCTTTAGTGAGGGTCCCCTATCTTTCTGCTCAGCGGGCACGGCAAAACTGCTCGCAATTATGGCTCTCCAACAGTCACTTCTCAATGGGCAAACAACACTCTTCACCAGAGCGTCAAACCGGAACCAAAAACTAGAACCAAACCGTTATTTTTAGCCGAACCAGAACTGAATAACCAAACCAAAATCTTCGCCGCCATCTTGGAACTGAACCGGAAAAAAATATAACAGTAACCAATTCAAAACAGTTCACAGAATTTTTTTGTTGTTGTTTGTATTACAAAATGAATGTTCGATAAATAAAAATTGGCAGCTGTATTTATTTGTAGCGATCAAATTGTCATGTATCAAACTGCAATCAGTGATGTGATTAGTCCGAGTCATTTCGGAGCAGCTCTTGGAGCAGCCAAAAGTCAATTTTGGAGCAGCAAAAATAACTTTTGTAGCATCATTCTTATTCGTACCAATGCAGACATTGTGAAGATCAATGTGTCAGCATGTCCAACTAAAAGGCAATGTCTACATTGACTTCTCACTTACGTGCAACCCTTAGTTTGCATCAATTGCACTGCAGGAGGGAGTCCCTCAAACACAAAACTAGCGTTTCGTTGCGTGGAGAAGCACCAGACACGGTGAGAAGGTGAGTGAAGAGGGATAGCACAAACTGATGTGAATGGTTATTTTAGGTACTGAATCTCACTGAAATAATACAATAATATAGAACTCATAAATAACGGTTCCTTCGAGTTCTAAAGGTTGTAACAAAACAGCCATTTATAATTCAGATAAAAAAAACAAAGAACTTGCCATTTGATTATGAACATCAATTATATTGCATGTGTAGAGCTTCATAACAAAAACGGCATGGGAACAAAACTTAAAAAGCAATCCCGCCGAACTCATTAAGGTTGTTTCCGAGCTTCCATTTAATGTTCCTGCCAACTTAGCTCTAATTTACTCACATCTATATGAAAGTGATAGCTAAACAAATTAGTTGGCATAAATAAATAAATAAACATACGAAAGAGAGCATCTAAATGTTCTTGCACTACCGGAGTATCCTCGCTAAATCTCAATATGGAAATAGGTACAGCCAAGATATTGTAGTATAGCATACATATGAGCCAAAGTTACATTCAGGAACTGTGTCACATCTCGCTCTGGAGCAGTGCTTTCCCCTCAGCACGGTGTTGCACTGCAGCGAAGCAAAACACGCAAAATCGCAATCCTTATGTTGCGGTTTTCGTATCTCTGCAGTACACCAGTGCACGAGGAGGACCGCACTCAACCACACTAACTAATCCTCTAGCAAAACAGACGATTGCGAAACTTCCGAGTACTGTCAGCCTTTCATACGAAATGCGATCGAATAGTACTTTATTTCAGACGATAGCCAAAAGTTCTGAGAATTTGCATAAGCATATCGTAGCGGCCTGGCTGAGCAGCGAGGCCTGAGCTATAATATTTTCAGTATCATTAAAGTGCAGCGTTGCTCCAAAACTAAATTTGGCGCAACGTTGGCACAAACTTTTCACATTTTGGTAAAATGTAGCAGGATGTAGCAGGGTAAGCACTTTGGCACAAATGGCGCAGCAATCACATGTGCAATGTACGAGAAATTGTGGGTTTCCGTGGCACTCTTTCATTGGCACTATGATTAATCGTGTGTCATGCGGTCATGTGACATGGGATGTAAAACCACACTGTGTTGTGAAGGTTCCACTGCTCCACATCTTTGGCACAGACCAGAAAGCGTGGCCCCAGAAACTCTTTTGTTTGCAAAATCACTGCTGCCAGAAAGCGCGTTTTCGTGGTGCCAGACGCTCGCGCCGTTTTTCATGACGCTGCGCTAAGCAAGAATATTTTGTTTTTCGAATATATGACTTGCACTGAGCGCGAACCTTCTGCAGTGTGCATTATGCACAACCGGATTTGATTTTCTCAGCAAGAACAAATCGGAATGACCACCAACATGATGACTTAACGTGCAAACCATGTTAAACATTTAATAAATTCAAAGCAGCGCGCAAAAGGACAAAGAGAAAAGCACACAGCTTGACTTTAAAGTAACTTCTTGTTCCAGCTGTTTTTTTTTTTGTTTTTTTTTTTCAGTAAATGTTTAGACGAGCGCTAAACTATCAACTAAACATTTATTGAAAAAAAAACAAAAAAAAAAACAGCTTGAATAAGAAGTTACTTTAAAGTCAAGCACCACCGTACAATGATGACGTGTCGCTCACCAGGCATCGACAAAATCTCTCTTTTTAATGTACGTAAATTGAAGGCCATAGTTGTACTCTTTTTCTTTATCATTTTTTGATACTACCGTTTTGTTGATTCTTTTGTTTGATTTTATGAAGCGTACATGTCATTCCGTACATGCACAGAGTTTCACACAACATAAAAAAGATTACCGGCAGATACAATGTTAACATTGTCTTTTCTGCGCCCTGCATACTGGCTAAGATATGTCTGACGATGACTACAAAAAAGAAAGTTATGTGCTCCAAGAAGCATGCAAGCCAATATACTGACTGTGTCACTATTGTCAGCTATGAAATACCGCTTAGTTGCGGGGGAAAGTTTCTATAGGACAAACAGGACGCTGTTTCAATGACAGGGCAAGAGAACACAAACTATCTGTATGCAACAATTCGGGGGTGGGGGGGGGTCATCTGTCTGAGCATTGTAAGCGTTGTGGCTGCGAACTGCTTTTGGAGTCAGCGACCTTCTTGAAAAAAGCGAAAGAAAGCCAGTGTGAGAGATTATAGAGGCTTTCTTTATTAAAAAAAAAAGGAATGACAAATGCGTCAGCGTACCATCGGTTAGCCTAATAGATAAGGAAGTGACTTATCTAGATGGGTGTCTGTAAAGTGTTTATTGGCTGTGGGCATTGTTTGATATGTAAAGGGTAGATGAGTTGTGCATATAAGCGTTGAACGGTTTTGCGATAAATCAGTTGAGAGTTGAGCATGTCCCTGTCGTTTCCTATCGTCACGCCTGTTTGCACTTTTCAACCTTATACCTATCATGGACTAACTAGCCCAAACCAAAGTTTTATTAATCTATTAATGTTTTCTGGCATAATTTGTATGTGCCACGACTCCAAGAAAAGTCGCTGTCGGTGGTTGGTCTCAACGTCAAAAATGCGGATGTTTTGCACCCCTGGTTGAACTTGCGAACATCGTTTTGGTGTTGTCGTATGCTCTCCCGAATATTCTTGGTTTGGCTGATGCACGTGGCTGGGCAATCCAAGCATGAAATCTTATAAATGGAACCTTGTGATCTCTCTTGAAGGGGACAATCTTTTGGTCATGGCATAAGCCGTCCAAGTGTTGATGTTGGCTTGTGGGTCGTCTGGACCACCTCTTCAGCCAGCACACGTGCCAGCGCTTCACTTATTCCTGGCACATAGGGAATGCTAATGTGCGCGGTTGGCCGGAACTGCACGCTACTTGCCTGTGGCAGCAGGTGCTGATGATTTTTGTTCATGCGACAGGCAATGTAGTGAATAAAACTTTTTTGAGGTCAGCAAAGACGGTTTGATCTTCTTTTCTTCTGTCAGCCTCAGTCCAGCAGGTAGTCCTTGACCTGAACAAGATCATCCCGACTACCGACGCCTTATGACTGGTACGATGGTTGGAGTCAAACTGGAGGTAGGTATAACGTCAGCTCTTCATTTTATTTCTTTATGAGTACATCGAGAAAAGGCAAGGTGTTGTTCTTTTTTCGTTCCACAGTAAACAGAATGGCCGGCTCGATGGAGTTGATGAAACCTGTTCACTTCGGATGTATTTAGAATAGCGAAGCAGTCGTCTACACACTGCAAGAACACCTTGGGACATGTGGCGAACGACTGCAGCGCCTTTTATTCAATGGCTTCCCTGCATAGGTTTGCCGTGGTGACGGAAATTGAGCACACATTGCAGTTCCGCTTGCCTGTTTGAAGAAGTCCCCCTCGAAGCTGAAGTAGGTGCTACTGAAACAAAACTCAAGGAGGCGGCAGAGTTCATCCACACCCCTCTCCTTCAAATCGTTGTCTTTCTCGGGGGCGTTTCTTGTGGTGGCAACTGCCAGAGGAACCCGAATGCTCGTAAAAAGCAACGTTGAAAGATACCACACTCTCCTCAGCACTCACCCTGAACTGCGAAACATGCTCCACAAAGTCGCTAGAGTTGAGCATGAAGGTCGTTTGTCCAACGAAAGGAGAAAGTGTGCGCTGGAGATCATTTGGAAAGAGCACGCAGCGATGAGGTCGTGAAGATTACAATGGGCTGGAAAGGAACAATAGGTTTATGGATCTTGGGCACACCACAGAATCCCGATGCACATCCATTCCTGCAGAGAAGTCGCAGGTGGCGGTTTCTTGATTCTGGGTGTTTCTTGAAAATTTCCGCCAGGACCTTGTTCATTTTTGCCTGAACTTGTGGCACGGGGTCTTTTTTAAATCCTTCCTAGGCAGAAATTTTGAGAAGATCCGAAACACCTTGCTCGTAATTAGCCTCTCAGTCTAGGGCCACCGTCGAGTTTCCCTTGTGCACAATCTTTTCATCCTCTTGAAGTGCCCGAAGAGCTCTTTGCTCTTCTCAAGACAACTTGTGTCATGGATGTTTTTTTTAATTTTTGATATGATGCTGATCACTTTTTGTCAAATTCGTTCGCAAGCGCTTGGAGCCAAAAGCGCGATGCCGTCTGCTAGAGTGGCAACTACATTCGGCACATTTGGCCTTGTTGAAGCCGTGACCCTTTGCTAAGACCTCGACCCCACAAGGCAAAAGCTGCCTGGATGAGAGGTTTGCGACAAACTTTGATGAGTCGACACCGTGTTTGATTTTGTCGAGTAGGCATCGAAACGCAGGGTTCCCAATTAGGGCCTGCTTTTTAATTATTCCACCCAACCAGACTGATCTCAGCCAAATGTTCATGTTCAAGTCCTGTCAGTCTGCAATAATTTCCAGTAAAAGTACTTGCAAATAGAGCTTTTTCCGTTTGTTTTTATGCAAAAATATGCTCGAGGTGACCACAGTAAAAAAAAGAAAAAGATTGAGCCAACGTCTGGGCACCATCAGTATTCTGGGGACATTCAGTGACTCTAGGAATGCTAACTGCAATTATGGTTGAGGCATAGATGGGATAATTAATTAGGTAAGCTTTTAGACTGGAATTGTTACAATAGATTTTATGAAATAAACATAGATGAAAGATTGTACGCCGGATGGAAAGGAGGGGTAAAGAGAAATTGCATTTCATTGACATGACACTTGACGTACGATGGTAGTATGAAACATGCTGACCGGTTCTTTAAAAAGCTGATATAGAAATTTCTCTACTAGCATCCCAGTCTGAGCGTGCTAATTCGAATTAATACTTGGCCTTATAAAGTAATAATTTTAGAGAAGATGGGGCTAAAGAAAATTTGTGTCCGATGTATCCAAGCATGCGATTAGTACCATAATTTCTAACATGCTCGGTACAATTTTTCCACGATGGGTCAGAAGCAATCTGGACACCTAAGTATTTATGAGATTATACGATTTCAAGAAGACTATCTGACAAGTGGTAGAGAAGACAAGCTGTGGTTTTACGGGAGATTCTCATTTCGTCACATTTGATATTTAATTTCATTTGCCGAGAATCGCACGAGGCAATGAGAGCAAATCGTCAACTTCTTGTGCCGCATTCTGATTGGCTTTGATTGGAAAGATAGTGGGTAGGCATCAATGCCTTAAGGGCTACCCACTATTTTGTTTTCAATCAGCATATAAGAGCCTGGAGTTCCACCATCATCGCAATTCCTGCGCAAGAAGCCGACCAACTTTCGCTCCGCATAGCCTGAATGTCCGATTGAATTATGGAAACAAGGCAATGCATTTTGTTGGGAAAGAAAACAAGTAGCTAGTCAGTGCCGAGTTTGTCTTATCTTGCACTTTTAGGCAGTTTTATTTATCCTAGTTTGCATATCTGACTGACCGACTGCGTAATGACCACTTGCGACTGTTTATGAGACGGCACAGTGGCACCATCTTTCGAATGGCCCTGGTGACAAAATGCAAATAATCGTCGAATGCCTCGAGTCCCGAACTACAGTTGATGCCAGGTTAAGAACCTAGTAGATGCATCAGGCGTGAGCTTTCTGCCTTTGATAACACGATGTGCGCGCAGCAAGTTTGCCAGAAGGTAAGAAGGGCGTGTTGGAAGCAGAGCATCTGTTGGGTTCTTAACGTACAACCATACAGACTGAAGGTTTTGCGTTATTTGCGAGATACGTGCTATCTTTGAGAAATGGTCACTTATAGCATTGTCCCAATTATTAAGCCAATGGTAAAAGAACGATGCATGACAGAAATATGTGTAGGCCAACTAGAAGCAGGCTGGGTCTACCCAAGACTGCGTTATCTCTTTGAAAACAATCACGGGCGGTCATAATGCAGTTTGTCACAGGGAAATGCAAATGTGTAAAACTGCCTTAAAACACACACAAAAAATTTTTTTTTAATATTTAGATGGGACATATTATTGTTTGTAAATTTTTCCATGACTGAGCAATATTTACGTTGGGGGCAATTTAGCTGGGGGACTCTAGGTCCTGTCCAGTGCTTAGCTCTAGTCGGAGACAGGTCAAGAACGAAGTGGAAGCTCCTCCCACCTCTTTCCACTTTAGTAGAGTGAATGCTGGAGAGAAGGCGACCTCCTCTCCACCTCCACTGAAGTGGAAAGGGGTGCGAGGAGCTTCCACTTCATTCTTGACCTGTCAGCGACTATAGCTAAGCAGCTTTTCTCGGCTCGCATTGGTTGGAGAAATGATTGGCATTTGAAATGTTTGTCGTAAAAATGTTTCTCTGTGCCATAATAGTAATTTTATCAACAATAATTTTAAGTCTGAGAAACAAATTTATTTATTTATTTAAATACCTTAAGGACCACCTTGGGGGTATTACATAAGGGTTGAGTAATAAACAAAAAAACAGGTGACAAAAGCTCATCGAGAAAAAGCGCATAAAAACAATTCAGACAAAACATCAAAGTAGACAAAAAATATATACACAAAATAGTTACGCACAAATCTACACTACGATAGCTAATAAAAGTTGCTAAAATTTTGTTGCTTGGAGTTGCAACAATGTTTGAGGGAAGACCATTCCAATCTATGGTAGTGCGTAAAAAGAAAGAATTTTGAAATGCGACTGTTCCCACTTTTGGGCATACTACGTCGAGGGTATGGCACGTACGACGATGACACGACACGACGATGACGGAGGCACGGGCTGTAATGAAACTTGTGAAAAAGAAATAGCCTAGCAAGCTTGCAACGTCCAGAAAGGAGAGGAAGACTCGCAGGGATTGTGAGAGAAGAGACGCTCGTGAAAGAAAAAGAATCTGAGTAAACGAAATGTGATGCACGGTTCTGGACCGGTTCAATGTTATTGGTGAGCCTGATGTGCGTCCCAGATGGCAGGTGCAAACTCTAGTTTAGGAGGGACAAGGGATGAGTATGAGTGGGTGCGCTGCTCACCCCGCGCCTTGCCGCGCGCTGCATTTTGCGGCCGCATGGATGAGCCCCGCATACTTTGATGAATAAAAAATCACGTTTTGAGCTGAAAGCCCCGCGTCTCGTCGTCGCATCCGCATGTGCGTTTAGGATGGGGGGGGGGGTACTGACTCGGGTGCTTGCGGAACCCAAGCGAGCACTCCGCGGAACCCAGTTTGAGAACCCATGTCTGAAGTATGTAGTAAAGAAGTTTCGGAATGCTTATCATTTTGGATTGTTTCGATCTGGATGAGCATCGTGGTGGCGTGTGATTGTGCATCCCTACTGCATGAAGCACTTGAAGATTCCAGGCTAGCCGTTCTGCATTGCCTAATAGCGAGTTTGTTTCACACGCACTGGCACCATTCGAGTTCTTTCCCAGAATGCATCGCACTCGCGGAGTGTCCCACGGAGAACCGGCCACCAACGAACTTTCCAAATGCACAGAGTGCAGAAGACTGATGCTGTCGCCATCTATGTTGTAGAAAGGGTACCGATCTCAGACCAAAGCTAGCACCTTTCTGTTCAACGTGATGGATGGGAATGCGAGAGTGCAGTCGCTACTAACGTTTATCCATGAACGTTGGTCGCTGCAACCTCTTGTTTTTATTTGCAATGACTTCAAGTAACTTGGCTGTCGTAGAGATACTTACAGACGGCGTAAATTTCCGCAACCAGCTGACTACAAAGCAGCTGGGGTTTACACTGGAGAAAACTGATGCTGTCCACGCAGAAGCTTGATCTGTTTGAGCATGGTATTATGCGTGAACCACTGAAATGCTACGGCTTAAAACTAGTGTGATAGAATTTCCAGCAAAAATTTCTCGTGGGACTTTCGATTTCGATTGTAGTTACAGGTGGATCAGATTTTCGCTTTGGTGAGGGCGTCGAGAATGAGAGCTTTTTCAAACAAAGTACGACGGGGCAAGTAAGCTGACGTGCAAGTAGGCAGGCGAGCTTGTTGAGGATAGACATAGTAACCGTGGAGCTAGGGGATAAAAAGGGATGAACAGTTGGAGTTTCGTGTCTGTCCGTCCCTTGTTGTCCCCTAGCTCCAGGGTTAATGTCCACAGATTTCTGCTGAGGGAGCTTTGTCGACAAATGTTAAATTTTTCACTCACACACGAATGGTGATAAAGATTTCGGGAGCCGCTGATGCGTTTGTTCTGAGCATTTCTTCATACACTCATATATTTCGGGGTCTGTATGACAACAGAGCAACTAAAAACTTGCGAACAAAGCATGGGTTGTCAATTGCTTGCTTCATAAAATAGCAGACGCTCACAATTCAAGGTCGCATTTGATTCTGTTGCCTGCGGAACACGATTTCTATCAAAAAATCTACTTTTTTTTCTTTTCGGTTCCGCTGTACGAACGACACATTGTAGCAGACGAACCCTCGTCGTCTGCTCCCGCTCCTTGCCGGAGCAAGGCACCCCTTATTGCATTTTGGCGCATGCTCGATTTTCTTGGTGCAGCAAGTGCACGCACACGTGAGGTGCCGCCGCTGAAACAAACCCGCTCCATGCTGCGAGCGGGCACTTGTGGGCACAAGTGCCGTGAAACAAACTCGCTAAAAATTTCTCATCTACAGCGTAGAGACATGTCGCCTCTCTAGATGGTTGACAAGCATCTTGCTGTCTATATATCCACCACTACAGTTTTAGGACTCTGATCTTTCGCCTCTCCGACCCGTTGTAGATTATCAGGAATTACTTCAGACTGTTTATTAAAAAGTAAAGAACTGTTGTCAAACATTAGAACAATTATTTATAGGCAGGATGCTTCCATTATATGCTTGCCAAAAAAAATTGAATCGAAAAATAAAAGGTTTTTAGAGGCGGCTAATTGGTAACCGAAAAAGTGAAGGCCGGAACCCCCAAACAAACTAAACAGATTTGAAGAAAAAATAGTGACCCTAACCGAATCAATATATTTATCGGTTTCAGTCCCTGGCTTTAATAGACCCCTTCGAAACATACACCCTATTACGGCCGATTTGAAATTACTGCAAAAGACACCATAAAATGTCAGGTCTATCATTTGTATACAATTTGTTGGAAGTGAGTGTTTTATCAGTTATAGACTTGCCAGCTTGTTGGTGTTGTTTGTGCACGCAACTTTGCAGTATTTTCAGATCAATCACGTAAGAGGGCACAATTTTTGAAAGGGTCTATTGTGCATCATGACGCACATCCACCATGTGAAAAAATAACAAGATAGAAAAGCTGGAAGGAGTGCGTATTTATTTTGCTGATTGTTCTACTTCGCTAATTACGCACATCAATAGAGGCTGACAGACGCTTGTATTGGACCGTGGCTCGTGCATGATGGAACACTAGAACACTGCTTTCATGGATGAGTCTTGCGAGCGTTGCACAAGTTTTTAGACGGGGTGTAAAAGCAGATGGGCCAAGGCAAAAACGGATGCCGACGCGCAGCTTTCATGTCCACATCTTACGGTCATTGCAGACGATGACGGACGGTGTTGGAATGGCGGATGATACCGGAGGCTGCCACGCGTCTGCTTGCACGACAAGCCGGCCGTGTCAGACGCTGGACTAGACGCACTGGATGTCGCGAAAGAAAGACACTAGGCTGGCGAGCGTGTTCGGCCAAGCAGCCGAGCCAATCCAGTAATAATGGGCGGGGCCACTGGTCCCTGGGTGGGGCTTAGAGCGGGCTGTGACCTCCACCTAAATTGTGTCTAACAGAATAAATAGTGCGCAAACAAATTTGTCAGTTTTATTCGTGAAAAAATTACAACAAAATATTGCCACGCGCGTCGCTGAGCAAGCGCGTACGTGGCCGAATGGTTGCCGTGCTTGGCAGTGGCGTTTGGGTCTGATTCCCAGCGAGCGGAACATTCTTTGATTTATTCTTTCTACTTGGCGTTCTTGCAAATTCGAGAACTTTCTTGTCTGATCGAGTGACAAATGTTCTACGTGCCAAACTTTCTATGCCAAATGTTCCAGAAACCTGCGTGGCTAGAAAAGGGGCTCCGCGTGGCAAGCCAGAGTTAGTCTCGCCTCAGTGCTCGATCCTGCTGTTACGCCCACGGCGCCTGCGACGCTAGCCCTTTTTCTATTTTGTTTTGGGCACAAGTTCACCCCATTAAACGTATCAGTTTCCTCAATTACTCTTTGTTTCGCCACCTCGTCATTTGTGACCATATATTTGTCCCATCTACTGTATTTACTCGCATAATGCACACACTTTTTCCCCGAAAAATGACGCATATTTGGGGGCTGCGTTTATTAAGCGGGGTAAACTTTTTGCATTTACGCACTTCGTGCAAACGTCATATTAGGTGCCAATATGACATGGAAAGGTACTGTGGCACGTCTCCACTGATGGAGGTGCACCCATGGCTGGTCAGGGGCGTACCACAGTAACCATGCTTTATAATTTGCGAACCCTTTTAGGGCGCTTTCGGCGTATCTTTTGCCGAAAAAAAAGTGCCCTACGAAGCTTTCAGCACGGGGAGCGACGCGACCGTTCTTAGGTCCAGCCACTTTCCCAATTTCACTGTCCGAAAGCGGACCACAGGTGACGACATTTTTGTTGACATCAATGCATCTGATAGGTGAAGAATGTTCAGGGCTCGGCAATCCCTTGACCCAAGCTTCGTCGAGTGTGCACGCCACTCTGTTTCACGGTTGATCACTTCCGCAGGTGCTTCCAGCCATTACGAGAACAGCTTGGCTTGGCTTGACTTGGCCTGACCGCTTGGTAGCAAAAGAAAATTGGCTTGGTGAGTTGGACGCAAATCGAGACTCGTGCAGCCGAAAATTGGAGGTGCGTTCATTACGGGAGGAAAAAAAAAGTCCAAATATTGGTACCCGCTGTGGGGGGTGTGTTCATTATGCGAGTGCGTTCATTATGCAAGTAAATACAATATGCCCTTAACGGAACGGAATACAGCTGAGGATCGTGATTTTCTCAAAACGGAGTGCACACTACATGCTCACTGGGAGGAGATGACGATGCAGGAAGCCACGGGCACTCACCGAGCAGGGTGGCGAAGGTGCGGGCGACCTCCTGGCGGCAAAAGGCGTCGGGCGTCACGAGGCGTTCCATGGTGCACATGCCGTGTGCGTCGCAGTTCCTCGCCAGGCGGTTCCACACTGCGCCCATGGCTCCCTCCTTCCGGGCGGCGGACGGACCGGCTCGGGTCGGCGCTGGGAAGTCGCCCGCGTCGCTTAGTGTGCTCTGTCGGCACTACGCCCATTTGGGCAATAGTATGCAATCGTCAACCGCTCTACACCGGTGGCGGATCATGTGTCTCGTCTCGCACCGCCAACCAGTTCGCAAAACGCGCACGCCTCGGGTGGCGGGTTTGAATCCCGGACAAGATGCCTGCAATCCGACGGAGGCTCGACGCACGACGATGATTTCGGTTGTGCGTCGAAAGATCCCCGGGTGGTCGAAATTAATCTTCCGGCCCCCACCAGGGCATGCCGATGCCCTTTGTTGGTCTGTGTCAAGCCCCCAAATTTGACCTTCGCAATAAAGTGATTTTGAAGCACCTTCCGGAGCATAAGCACAGATTTCATTTGCATTCATACCACTGCCAATATCATAATGGCACTATTTGAACCCTTAATTGAGTGGACAGTTGATTTCGATAGGCACAGCCTGCGTAGGCGCAGTTTCAGACACTGCTGGCGGCTAAATTGCTGCTTTTTCTGACTGTATTTTGGATTTCATGTTGTATGTGTTTCTTCAAGGACATTAGGAAAGCATTGTTTCATGTTTGAAACCAAAAACAAACTGTACACCATTTTTGTTGGGTATGCGCACGACAGAATGAATGCGACTAGAATTATATTTCACGAGTTTTGACAGCGCCACCTGTGTTAATCGACAAAGTGCTTAGCTATCGAAAATAATTTATACCAGAAGATAACCGAAAGGCACGCATATTTCACGCGCACAAATAAATTCTGCTTATTAGTGGACAGGACTCGGACATAAAATTTATCAACAATCTGTAAGTACCACGCGTTGCAGCCAGGGATGGGCAAAATACATGCAAATATGTATCGAAATACAAATACAAAATACTTCGTCAAAAATGTATTTAATTACAAATCTAATTACATTTCCAAAAAAGCATTTAATTACAAGATACAAATACAACCAAATGTATTTGGTCTCTTCCAAATACATTCCTCAAAATTTGCGTCAGCGACTTCAGGGCACCTGCAACAGGTTTCTGGGTATCTCATTTTAATTTTGCATCACACACTCGGGAGCTAGTGCGCAAGGCTCTAGTAAGGTAATACAAATATAATCACACAAAAAATGTAATCAGCTTGGACGTAATAGGTGAAAAAAGTACAGAGCTTCAAGCAGCTTTTTTTGTCGATCCCATTTTGGTATAGACCAACAAAGAACCGAGACGACCAAGACACGCAGCACTAGCTAGAGAATTTTTTATTGTTGCAACTCGCACCAGTTAAGAAAATCTGGACGACCCGCGCATTTAGAATGTTCCAGGTAAAAATATGGATGGAAATCAGGCTGCAAAGCATCACAAGTTGTCACAGGCACTTATTTAGCCAGTCTGGCTGTGAACGTCGATTTCGTCACTATTCTTGCCCTGGACTAGCACCGTAATCACAAAGTTACTAAACGCTTGTGCTTGATTGAGAAACACTGCATTCGGTGCAGAACGTAGTTTTCTTCCTGCTCTGGACAGTGACAATAAATTTGAGGGATGTATTTTCGCCCACAAAATTGTATGTAATTACAATTGTATTTGAAATACCCACGTTTTAGTATTTATAAATACACACGTCAAATACATTACCCAATTTGTAATTAAATAAAAATGCAAAATACACAAAGTATTTAAAATATATATTTCAAATACTTGTAGTTGAAATACTGCCCATCCCTGGTTGCAGCGTTATCCAAAAAGGATTTATTTGAGAAAGCGCTGAAATAACAAAGCTCTACAGTGTCGAGGACAACCGCATCTTAACGAAAGGACCGAATCTAAGGGTTTTAGGGCGCGTTTTGGAGAGAGCATCCATTTTTCATGACACAGGAACATTTGCTACGAACCCGTTGCAGCTATTTTTGGCCATGACTGAGAGTATAACAACCACAGTCTTTTGGGTTTTTTTTTTTCAAAAACTATGAGGAGCGCTTTCACCTTAGCATGCGGGTGCACTGGGCAAAGCAAGATACTGTAAACAACTAAATTTTCACAAGGACCTAATTTTCGCGAATTTCGCGAATCGCATACAATTCGCGAAAAATAGGTCCCACAAACAATTTGGGCAATATGTGAACGCTACGGAAGCTACACTCGATTCGCAAAAATTACAACCCGCGAATAATGTCAAATTTTCAGCTTTGACCCGATTCGCGAAAATTTGAGCCCGAGAAATTTAAGTCGTTTACAGAATGCAAAATTGCAACATCTACTATGCAGTTGTCGCTTCACTGCAGTATGCGGTGACAAGTACACTAACAATACTAGCCATTCCCTCAGAAAAGAGCATGAGAGATGTTGCACAACTTGAGCGTATGTTTGATATGGAAATCAAATTGAATACAATGTTATTTTAATTGATATCCGAAAGTTTGGAAATGCACACTAGCCTATTGTAACGAGGCCCCAATTTATTATATCAACTAATGGAGCGAAAATAAGTTTTGGCACTATGTTGGCACAAATTCCTCACATTTTGGCAAAATGTAGCAGGATGTAGCGAGGTAACTGCGCCAAACTGCACAGTTTGACACTCGCATCATTGCCTTTGGCCGTTAGTGCCACCACAGCCGCCATTCGGTAACAGCGCCAGTACCAACCGGTCACTCCTTCATATCGATTCCAATTGTACGATGCTCGCCAAACTTACCATGGACGTGCCAACTGCGTCTCATCTTGCGGGAGCGTCGTCCCGGAGGCAGCCCAAAAAGTGCCATGTGACGTAACGCTCCATGGAACGGCCCGAGGAAGGCCACTTGCACAAAGCCAAAATCGTGACGAGAGAGTGGCTGAACGTGTACATTGCCCGGGGGGCAAAACTGGTTCTTAGTTTTCTGGCCCGGTCGAGATTTCTGGCTCGAGCGGCCTCTTAATTCCGTGAGGGCCGTTCCAGGAAACGCAATGTGGTGGCTGCCCCCGGCAAGGCGCTCCCGCGAGATAAGACGCGTGTTCCATATGAGTGTGGCAAGCACTGTAAAATTGCACATAAAGTCAAACAAATCCTTCCCAGAATATGCTGTCCCAATTTTGGGTACATTTTTCCAAGTTGTGCAACGGCGCAAGAGGTTGAACAGCTTTTAGGGTACAGAGACTTTGCCAATGCAATGTAGTGTCGATGCGCTGAGCCAAGCACTTCCATGCATTATTGTTTACTCAACAAAGTTTATAGAGTCTTGCACCGCTTTACTGGATGAATACTGAGAACAAGAGGACTTGTTTGAGATCGTTTGAGGACCCTCGAACTCACGTTAACGAAGCAGTGCACACAAAAACCAAACGAAAGGAGTACATGGGACGAGCGCCGATTGGGGCTGTACCTACCACATTTTCCTCACCGCAGTCCACAGGAGCAAGTTTTGGTTGAAAAAGAAAAGATTTTCCTCGGATGCCTGGTGCATAGCCCACACCCGTTTCATTGTTTGCAGGCAAAAACATGTTATACACTGCACACCTTGAGAAATGCCTGCTTCATTAACTCGCAAAGTAACTCGTATTGCAAATAAACTATCATTAACATACTAAGTGCTTCAGAAAATCCGTAACATCTCGTAATAATGATAGGTCTGAAAAAAAAAAAAAAAAAGTAGGAAAAGGTGTATGAATTTTCACCGAAAAATGAAGGGAAGTTTCAATTTTCAATTGAAACTTCCCTTCAACCTTTCACTGTAGAGTGTCAAAATGCGAGTTCCTTTTCAGACAGTGCTACGGATGGCTGGACGACAGATTTATCTCCTAAACTGGAAATGCCGAAAGCTTCCCAAACTTTTCTGGCAAGTTTATCTCAATATACCCAATAATTGTGGCGCCAAAAAATGTTGCCGTTTCAGTTGAAAGTCATTTTTTTCCATTTCAGTTGCAAGTCGGCACGTGTTTGTCCCATGTTCCTTTGTTTTGTCCCGTATCTTTGAGTGCCGTCTTTTTGTTTTTTATCACGTTCAACGATTTTTGTTTAGCTCATCTTACCACTTGGCTATAGATACTCTACAGTACGCACAACTTAGACTTCTAAATGCGTATAGTCCACAGACTATAGTTGGGAAAGTATGGTACTCCTTCGGTTAATGCTAGTCATAAACCAATCCGTCCACATTGCCGCTTTCAACTGCTTTTGAGATGAAGCTGCTCAGTCTGTGCATGGCTGTGAGTGCAGCCAGAAGACCGTGCCAGTCTATGTCTAAGTCACACAACGAGCAGAGCGACATACTCTCATGACGAGCCTCCTCTTGTTCCACAATGGGCTCCATGGAAGGGGGACGCCTGCAGGTGAAAATTGGAATGAGCGTTGGCAACAGCAACCAAGTAGGCTGGACACAAAACCGGCAGCTGCGACTGGCAGATCCCAAGAGGTACCATCGAGTGGCTGCTTTCTGAACTTAGTGAAGCTTTCTAAGTTGCAAACAAACCTGATCAACGCTCTGTTCCGTCCCAAATCGATACACCCAGTTCTCTATACCATTTGAGAAATAGTATAGCGAACTTTGTTTTTCTTATTTACTCGCTCGACTCATTCAAACCCAGCATGTAGATGTTGTTCTTCCATGCTCATCTTGAACCTGCAATCAATATCACTAAACATTTTCTCAGATTAAAAATATGGCATAATATAACAACGTGACGGCTCATTTTTTGTCGGTTAAAGGTAATTTCTCATCTAACCTTCACCACTACACTAAAGCTAACAGAATGTTTTCAAAGCAGTGTTATTATAAAAATATCATTATTATGAAGCGGAAAAAAGAAAGATAATTGCCCTAAGTTACAGGAAATATCTTTTTGTACCTTTTGTTTAGAGTAAAAAGTGAGACTTTGGGATACAGTTCAGTTGCATAATGCAAAAAACAAATTAACTAAAATCCTCTCATAAAAGTATTGTCAAAACATCCATAAAACAATGACACGTAACCAAAAAACAAGAATACTGGGAATTTTTAATGTGCTACTTTTTAATAGAAAGCGACGGAAATGACTATTCTTAATTTGCGAGGCAATATTTCGTACTGGGAAGACTTCAAAATCGTGGTGTTGGAAAAGTCCACAATTATTTTTAGGTAATGTTCTCCATTTTTTAATGTGAAACATTCTATGGCCAGCTGTTCCTGACTTCCTGAAGCCGGATTAAATTCCCCTGCTAGATTTAGTGGGAAAATTTAGGTCATCTGACCTCCCGTGACGTCAACATCAATTCAGCCCATAATGCAACGTGCGCAGTGTTGCATTATGGGACATCACAAACCTACACACCAATTCAGTTTCTTTGCTAAATTTAGAGGGCAAGTTGAATTGGTGTATACGTCTGTGATGTCCTATAATGCAATGCGCGCAGTGTTACAAAATCATGTCGCATGACGTCATCTTCCGTGACCTATATTCAGTTTCCCCGCTAGGTTTAACAGGAAAATTGACGTCAGGTGACTTTGACGCCAATTCAATTTGCCTGCTAGATTCAGCGAGAAAATTGGTATCACGTGACCTTAATCCCTTAAGTGCCACTTCTTTTTAAAAAGCAACCTAAAAATTAGTGATGCACCGAATCTGCCGAACTTCAGATTCGGCAAAGTTCGGCAAATGCCGAACTTTTGAAGGAAAGTTCGGAAAAGATTCGGCAAAAATTCGGCAAGTGTCTGCACTTGCGCGAGAACGCAACGGAGCCATGGATTGCAAATGGACGCCGTGCAGTCATGCGGTTACCATCGTGCAGTGTAGTACAACCAGCGGTTATGGCGCGGTGTGGAGTAGACAACACGGTAACTGTGCGTTTGTGAGCGAGTGTGGTCCTCTTCACTATTTTCTGCCTCAAGAATAGAAGATCGATCAGTAATTTATGCAGTCCACTGCACAAGTGACAAATGATGTGGTGCATTCTGAAACATTGGCAAACAATTCCTCTAAAGCACTCCTCGCAATTATAACAATTCTGTTTTCGGCTCAGGAGTACTGTGTTCCAAAACAAAATAATATTGTTTTTTCAATTAGTGTTAAACTAAACACAGAACTATAATGCTCGACGTAGGCACATCCGACTTTCCTAACTCTCCCTATCTTCCGAAACATTTGTATGTGTGCTAACACTAGAAACTGGCATTTTAAAGGTTAAAAATGACCGCATCTCCAAGTGGTGAATGATGTTGATTGGGGCAAAGCTCTGGTGGTGCTGATGATACTGATTTTATTGTTCATAGATAGTTCTGATGGTACTGATTTTTTTTTATTGCTCATAGGTAGTTAGGGTGACCACCTTCCTGCCGGTGGAATGCGGGACACCCTGATTGGGGGAGGGGGGGGTGGGGGAGTAAGAGGAGGACGGTATTTTCACAACTCAAGAAATAAGTATTAAGGGAAATTCACCAACGCGCACACCCCGAAATCCTGTGCTGTCCGAAAGCGTATTATACACCTGAAAATTGTATGCGGCAATTAAACTAAGATAAGTTTCACTCACAGTGATATACTTTTGCTTATTTGTAATGGTAAATATTTTATTAAAAGTATCTAAGTTGAAAACATAAAGACCGACTGCACCAGACCCCAATGCATCAAAAGGAAATAAACAACAGTAAATATTTTTCGGCTTATTGTTTCCTGTCGATACTTACTCTTATATTAACATGCTCCTACACAAAAATAAAACCTTATGTTGTTGTTGTTTTGACCGTTGTGAGTTGCAGGTTTTCTGCCTTGTGTTGATGTCTTCAATAAAAAAAAGCTTTCCACAACAACCCTTTCGCATGATACAGTATGATTTGCAACTAATTACAATAATTTATTTTTCAGCTTTTGGCAGGCAATTTTCGCTTGCAATATTTTGCCATCAAGGGGAGAGGTACAACGGCGCATGTGCGTCATTTTCCTGCAAGAACGACGGTTGCTTAGCGCAGTGCTAGGCAAGAAAATGACATACCATCGAGATTCACAAATTTATCAGAGACCTCCGCGGTTCCCCGTTGCCCGTTGTTCGGAAGTGCCATAATTTGCGCAGTGAATGTTACGACAATGTGAAATGCGGGACATTTGGAAGATTTTGGAATTTCTTGCGGGACGCGGGACACGAGCCCTCAATGCGGGACAGTCCCGCGAGTCGCGGGACGGGTGGTCACCCTATAGGTAGTGCTGAGTTCCGGGTTGCGTTTCGACTTCATTATTACTGCTTTATGGTCGGTTCATCTAGCGGATCAGCTTGGATCCGCTAGAAGCCGTGGGAACGCATCTCCACCGCTTAAGTCGACGGTCCATGTCAGAAAGAGAATGTGTGGTATGGATCGTGGTTATATACGAAGTTGAGCATTTGACCGCAGCGCCCTCTCATCTATAAACGTTGAGCCAATGCCATGCAAAGTTTAACGCGATTATATACGCATTTGACCGCAGCGCCCTCTCCTGTATAGACGTTGAGCAGCTACATGCAACGTTTCCTCCATGACATCACCAGCTCTTGAGTTACTACCACATCTCGGAGCCCCCTACTCGTCCCGCAGTCGTGGCCGAGTGGTTAAGGCGATGGACTAGAAATCCATTGGGGTCTCCCCGCACAGGTTCGAATCTTGTCGACTGCGCAAACATTTTTTCTTTTTTTAAGAAGACAGATGGGATGGCAATCAATGTGAGCACGGACGTCGGACGGACAAGGCTAGACCCTAAGGAGCTCCGCCCCTAAAACGAGACGTTGCGAATATGGGACACACACTTTCATGCAAAGACGTCAAGTGACTCAAATCGAAAAACATGCATATTTACAATAATATTGTTATCTCTTCTGGTGAAGGCTCAGCAACCGTTGCATTCGTTTTCGTGCACAAAGTGGTGACTCCCAGAGAAAGCAAGAGTGCAGCGTTATTGCCTTCATTGTAACAATGTACACCAAGGAGGTTGATGTTACACACAGATGCAAGCTTGCGCTGATGATGCCTCAAAACCGCAACCCTCGTAGCACGATTTGTGACTGCGCCACGCTCGCTTCTACCCAACCTCGTTGTCATGCCACTTCTGCAAGGAGTCACTAAAATTGCCAGCAAACACACAAAAACGACACCGATACAATTATCTTGTGGAATATCACCTTATTTAGTAATTACTATGTCAATATGCATTACTTGTTGCATTTAAGTTAAGAAAAAATACACAAAACCTTTTTCGTCAGAAAACACGAGATATCAACGTTAAGTCTGGTAACAATGTATTTTTGCCGAATATCTAAAAAAGTTTGGCAAAAGTTCGGCTTTGCCGAATCCCAAGATTCGGCGCCGAACTATCGATTCGGCAAAAGTTCGGCCCATCGCTACTAAAAATGCTACATATTTTTATTAAGGAGCTTAAGTCTTCTAGTATAACAGATCAAATTTCAAAAGTTTATTACGCAAAAATCAGCGGCGGCGAAAAAAAAAGGCGCCAACTAAAATGAGCGCTGCCATCTATGATCAGCACCACAAACTACTCGGACGAGCCTAGCCCGTCCGTAATATTGAAAGCTACCGGAAAACCACTGGACGAGCTGGGCTCGTCCATGGCATTTTTACCCAGGAAGCGGCCGATGAGCTCAGCTCGTCCAGAACACTTAAAAAGGTAACACCAATTCGGTTTCCCTGCTAAATTTAGAGGGAAAAATGACGTCGCATTGTTTTGTGTTACATAACCTATTGGGGAGGAGATCGAGGAGTGGTGCTCCCTAGCGGCCACCTCGGAACTAATGCTGTGTGGCAAACAAACCCTTCGGCCACAGTCAATAGTGCATTCGCTGGCATAAAAGACAACGACGCAAGGCTTGAAAAGATGTACAACACTATTCTTTTCTTCTAAACGCATCAAGATAAAAGTAATCTAGCCCCTCTTGCAGTCAGTGTCATCCAAGCCCTCTCGGAAGGCAAAACAAGTGCACGCTTGTTTTGACAGATTCCGGATATCCTCAACCCCGTCTTGAATTGTGTACCATATTTACTCGAGCAATAACCGCACTATTTATGAACAAGGCCCTTGCGTCTACTTTCCCGCAGAATACATATACAGCCAATCATCACGTTGCGCATAAATAACACAGCGAATAACTGCATTGCAAACACGATTCTCCATACAAATGCAATCTTCACAGATGGTATTTTCATGCGAAGACGTTATCTCTGTCCTGTAAACCACTGGTATATGATGCTGTCGATCGCGGTGACTGGCAATCCGCTTGCTCTGCGGAAAAGCGAACCCTCAGGTTTTCTTCATAAACAGTGTGGCTAATACTCGAGTAAATACGGTATGTGTAAAAATTTACGGCAGGGAAACAGGGGAGGGGGGTGTTGAACATATGATACGCTGACACCCCCTTTTTCTAAAAAAAACCTATGACTGCCTCTGCGCGCGCGTGCCGGGCCAGCTACCTTGTGTCGGTGGCCGACACAAGATAGCTGGCCCGGCACGTGCGCGCGGAGGCAGTCGCAGGAGGCAGTCGCAGCCCTGGATCATGCGTGGACAACGCAGCGTCCGTGTTTTCCTGAATATATATTTCACAAAACATGCACTTCACTTTCCAGTTGCGACGATCATGGACGACATCGGCAAAAGCAAGAGGTGTCTAGTTGAAGGAGAGGACGTGCTCAACTGCAATCATGTCATCGAGTGCGGCGTTGCAGCAGAGTCGACGGCAGACACTGTTCGCATTGTCGCATGCGTGCTGCAGCCCTCTGCGCTGCGTATGCCCGGTTCAAAAGCATGCTTCGAGCACTGCAGTATACGCAGCAAGTGCGCACCATATCGCTACAAACAAATATGCAGTGAGAGCAAAAACAATGCGGTGTACGCTAGGCAAGTGCTGGCGTCGGAGCTGTTTGCCACACAGCGATTGTTTGTGGTAATGATTAGAGTTCCTGTATCTACAGGAGCAAGAGTTGTGCGTTCATCCCCTTGACGCCGTCTTTCCTGCATGGCATGATGAGCCTGCGCCTCACATGATTGAATCTCGGCGAACAGCGACGCGGCGGCACGTGAAAAACAGATGCGCAACTCTGGCTCCCTTAAGGAGCTTGTAGATACATTTAATGTTCTACTGAATTTGTTTCATTTTTCTGAGGGACTACACAAGAATGACGACATTACAAGTACGAGGAATGTTCATGCGTCCTAACCGGGCGCTGCTTGTAAGGCCTCTCTTCTCTCTTGCCGTGGGGGTGACTTGAGTTGTTTAGTCTACCCTCACGGAGGTCTGGCCGTCTGGCCCCGCATCCGGGCCCCCCAAGCTGGTGTCGGGTATTCCCAGTGCGTGCCAGCCTCCTCTGCGGCTCGGGGGAGCGTGTTGCGGGGATGACGATGTTCTTGCTTCACGTCTCTACATCACTCCCCCCCTAGTGGCACAGAGCGGAGAAAGGTGGCACGAGCAGGGGAACTCAAAGTTTATAGTTCATGCAGGGAGAGTTGAAGCCTGTCCGGGTAATGAACTCGCCGTCCAGAGCGTGTGGTTCTTTCCGGCTTTTTCGAGATGGGGAGCGCACTTTGGTCCTGCGTTGGTAGAGAAGCCGGTGAAGAACGAGGCGAAGAATTTGTAGCTGGTGGAAGGATGGGGAGGGGGAAATTGGCGTCGGAAGCGGTGTTTACAAAAGCGGGCTTCAGGTGGTCGGTGGCGATTACTTGGTCGTTTCCCCCGACTGTGACCGTGAATTGTTTGGGTCCCCGTTTTACGACCTTGTAGGGGCCGTCGTATGGTTGTTGGAGAGGAGTTTGCACCGCGACGTGCCGAACAAACACGTGTGTGCAGGTGTTCAGATGTGTGCCGACGTAATCGTCTCGACGAGCCGTTCGAGGTGGGGTAGCACGTAGTCCTTCCATGACCTCTTTTAGGCGGTTCACGTAGCTTGTTGGGTCGGACAAATCTCCGTTGCTCGCTAGTGTGAAAAATTCGCCAGGTAATCGGAGTCTGGTGCCATAGACCAACTCTGCTGTTGTGCACGAGAGATCTTCCTTGAGCGCTGTCCTGACACCAAGAAGGACGAAGGGCGTCAGTCCAGTCGGTGCGCTTTTAAGGCCGCCCTCATTTGCTGATGGAAGCACTCGATGATCCCATTGGCAATCGGTTTTTTTCGCATGCTTTGATCCGAGCAGGCGCGTCAGTTGATAACTAGAGTGACGATTCAAACTGACATCCGCGATCGGTCGTGATGATGGACGGTACTCCGAAACGTGAAATCCAAATTGACACAAAAGCGCGAACGACGGTTTCAGCAGTAACGTCCGAGATGGCAATAGCATCCGGCCAGCGTGTGAACCTATCGATGCACGTGAGGATGTACCGCTGGCCTTGTGATGGTGGTAGTGGTCCGACAATGCCCACGTGGACCTAGTCGAACCTTGCATCAGGAGTCGTGAAGGTGGAGAGGGGTGTAATGGTGCGTCAATGGATCTTAGCTCGCTGACAGGATATGCACTCTCAAGCCCTCTGACGAACATCGCGATTCATGCCGGGCCAAACGAAGTGAGAAGTGACGAGATGCTGTGTTCCCCGTATGCCCGGGTGCGATAGCGAGTGCAGTTTTCTTGCACACCAGTTGACGGAAGTGCGCAGGAAGAAAGGGACGAGGCGTTCCCGTCGACATGTCGCACCACAAAGTTACGTCATACAAAGGCAGTGGCACCTTGCGCAGTGTGAAGTTGGCCAAACTCGGTGTCTGTTTTCTGAGCAGCAGCAAGGGCGGCAAAGTCCAGCACTGGGTGTTCAGCGACGCCGATGCAGAGGCGTGACAAGGCGTCCACCACCGGGTTGTCGCGGCCGCTCACGTGTCGCACGTCCTTCGTGAACTCTGAGATGTACGACATTTGGCGAAGCTCACGAGTTGTGTGGGCTTGGCTATCCGACTTCAGCGATCGTATTGCGAAGTTCAGTGGCTTGTGGTCAGTGAGAATGAAGAAGCTCCTTCGCTCCAAAAGGTGGCGAAGGTGGCGAGGCATCTGATACGTGGCGAGAAGCTCTCGTCCAAAGGTGCTGTATTTGCGCTCGGTGGGTGACAGTGTCTTGGAGAAAAAGGAGATGGGCTTCCAGATGTTGTTTTGCCATTGCTGAAGGACCACACCAATCGCAACGTCTGAAGCATCCGTCATGACGCACAGGGGAGCGTTGTCTTCAGGGTACACCAAAAGGGCTGCGTCGGCGATGTCTGCCTTGATTTTGGTGAACATGCGCTCCGCTGTGTCATCCCAGGTCAAAGCGGTTGCCTCGCCGTGGCTCTTTTTGAGGAATTCTTGCAGCGGTTGGAGGGTTGTTGCGCAGTGGGGGACAAAACGCCGATAAAAATTGACGATTCCGAGGAACTCCTGCAGCTGGCGTCGGGTTGACAGGCGAGAAAAGTTCCGGATCACCTCAACCTTTGCGGGAAGTAGACAAATGGATGCCTTGGTGGTCAATGTGATGTCCCAAAAACTCCAGCTCACCTACACCGAACTCACACATGGCAGTGTTGATGATGATGCCGTAGGTCTTGAGACGCTCGAACACAGCTTGGAGCCCAGGCGAAAATTTCTAACTGGGACCAGTTGGCACCTCAACTGGTTTCAACTGGGACTAACTGGTCCCAACTGGGAATCAACTGGGACTAACTGGTCCCAACTGGGAATCAACTGGGACCAATAGGAGTCCAACTGGGGCCAGCTGAGGGGTCAACTGGTTTGAACCATTCCCAGTTGGGGGTCAACTGGTTTGAACCATTCCCAGTTGGGTCAACTGGTTTGACTCCCAGTTGGGAATGGAGTGCACTGGAACCAGTTAGGAAAGTAACTGGTTGGAGCGATTCCCAGTCGGACTTCAAATGCCTTTCCCGTTCCCAGTTCACACTGGGCAACAATTTGGACAAGTTGGGGGTGTATTGACCTTTGCTAAGGAAGAAAACTAAAAACACTTAACATTTTTAGATTTATACAAATAGGGAATTTTTAATTACTGGGGTGCATTTATATATTTATAAAAATAATATAAAAATTTTAATTAACTAAATAATTTTTTAATTGGAAAATATAATTAGTGACAAAATGTGTTCACCTAAATGAACATTTAGTGCATTATTAAAATATATTAAAACATTTATTTAAATACCTACAGTATTTTTTTTTTTTTTAATAAATAAATTTATCTTTTGACTAATCAGAGCTAGCCGGCCGCCGTGGCACGCGGGTGCGGATTAGTGGTACGCGCTGTCGACAGATGGCGCTGCCTATGCTGACGCCGGAGTCGGACGGACGCCGGACGCGGTAGAGAAGGGTCGCCATCGCCCAAGTTGGCGTCGTTATGAAAATGTCAAAACTACAGCTGCGCTTCTTTGGACCTAACTGTACACACGCCACAGTGGCGGCGGTGAACTTCGAGGATGGAAAGATGCAGTTCAGCGATCGGAGGGCACCCAGGAAAGACCGGACGGAAGAGAACACGCCGTGGAGAGCACAATGGCGAAAATGGCGGGAGGTCTACCTCGAAAATGTTCGACTGTTGTGACAGAGATTGCAAGGTGGGAGCGCTACCGCATCTTATCAGGACTTCACCTGCGCAACGCAGGATCACGGGTGAGCACCTTTCTTCACGCGATGGGAAGAGAAGCTGAGGACGTCTTCACTAACAGACGCGCGCTAGCGGCCGATCTTCCTTCATCTCATGAATACCACCTCTGAAAAAGCGATTCAATCGTCGCAAGCAAGGGGCTAAACCCGGAGCGTGTACGTCACCGAACCTATTTAGTTTCATTCTCCAGGTTTTTGACAATAAAGTCTTGTCAACCTTCCATTTTGTGCCGTGTTTCATTGTTGCTGGAGTTGGTACCAACTCCAACTGGGACCAACTCCAACTGGGACCAGTTGCAACTGGGAATTGTTCCATAAACCAGTTGCAACTGGGACCAACTGGTCCCAGTTGGACGACTCCAACTGGGACCAGTTGCAACTGGGAATTGTTCCATAAACCAGTTGCAACTGGGACCAACTGGTCCCAGTTGAAAATTTTCGCCTGGGAGGTGTTGTTCGTGCTCGGCAGGTGAGGAGCTTGCGATGAGGAGGTCGTCGACATAAGCACGGCAGAAGGTTAGTCCCTGGAGTACCTCGTCAATAAACCTCTGAAAGGTTTGGGCGGCACTCCGAAGACCAAACGGCATCCGGACGAATATATATAGTCCGAATAGCATGATAATCGCAGTCTTTGGCATGTCGTCCGGGGCGACAGAGATTTGCTGATAAGCGCGCATTAAATCAATTTTTGAAAAGATGCACGCTCCGTCGAAGCTGGATGTTATGTCTTGGATGTGGGGGATCGGATAACAGTCGGGAGCCATGACGCGGTTTAATGAGCGGTAGTCGCCGCATGGTCTCCAGTTTCCGGCTGTTTTCTTTTGTACCATGTGCAGTGGTGAGGCCCATGAGCTTGATGATGGTCGCACGATGCCCAATTCAAGCATGTGCTGGAATTCCTGTTGAGCAATTCGCAGCTTGTCAGGGGCGAGATGACGCGGTCGAGCATGAACGGGTGCTACGGTGGTTTCAATATGGTGAGAAACGCTGTGCTGCACAGGGCGTTCGTCACAGCCAGTGCGCGTCAACTCCAGGAACTCGCGGAATATGGTTGTGAAATGTGTTGGGGCATTAGGGATGACATGCACCAGAGCTGGAGAAGGGACTGCGGATGTTACGCCCGACACGGAGAGGTTAGTTATCGTGTCGAGGAGACGACTTCGTCCCATGTCCACCAAAAGTCTGAAGTGCCGGAGGAAGTCGGCACTAATGATGGCATGTTGCACGTCCGCGACAACGAACACCCAGCGGAAGGTCCGTCGGAGATCGAGATTCAAGGTTAGCGAACGCTCCGTAGGGGGGAATCGGCGTCCCGTTCACAGCTTGGAGCTGTGAGGTGCTGGACATCCGCTTGTCTTTAGGTGTCGCCGGTAGTATGCTGACCTCGGCACTGGTATCCACGAGAAAGCGGAGCCCGGTGTCGTGACCGGGGACGTAAAAAAGGCGTTGGCGGCTGTCCGGAGTGGCCGAGGCACTTGCCGCCTCCAGTGCTACGCCGTTCCGTTTCCCGTGGCAGGTGTGGTGCACTTAGTGGCAGTATCGCCAAAGCGGCGGTCGTACCAACAGATGTGGGGTCGTGTTGGTGAAGAGGATGGGTGGCGCCGTTGGGACCGCGACTCGCTACGTCTGCGATGTTGCTGCAGGGTCGCGACTGCGATCGTTAAGCGGGAGATCTCCACTTTGAGCTGTTGTATCTCGTCAGTAGGAGTTTGGACGGCCGATACAACTGGAGTCGAGATCTCCATTACCTTGTCGGCGAGCTCTGTTAGCTGTTCAATTCCGAGGTCTCCAACGGACACCAAGATCATGCGCACGTTGTGAGGCAGACGCTGGACAAACAGGTTCCGCAGGAACGAAGCGTCGATTGTAGATGCCTTCTCACCCATCAGCTGCTGCATGCGGCGCAAGAACTGGGTAGGCCGGTGGTCACCAAGTTCCTCGGTGATGAGTTGTTGTAACCGCCTTTTCTTAAAAGCAGTTGCGCGGCGGATCAGCTGCTGCTTGAGGGTGGCGTAGGCATCCGTGGCTGGTTGCTAAAGGAGCAGGTCGCGTACCTCGGTGGCGATGTCTGGTGGAAGGCTGGCCACAATGTGATGATATTTGGTGCGATCAGCGGTGATCTTCCGAGTTGCGAACTGCACTGTCACTTGTAGAAATCACAGCTCGGGATCCACAGGCCAGTAGGGTGGGAGCTTGAGGGCGACGACAGACGCCTTCCGCAGGGGGAGCAAAGGTTGAGGAGTTGGCAGAAGCATTTTCTTCTTCTTGGTTCATCGCAGCGCTTGAGGTCAGCTTTTTCACTTGTCCGGGTCACCAATGTGGATACATTTAATGTTCTATTGAATTTGTTTTATTTTTCTGAGGGACTACACAAGAATGACGACATTACAAGTACGAGGAATGTTCATGCATCCTAACCAGGCGCTGCTCGTAAGGCCTCTCTTCTCTTCTCTCTTGCCGTGGGGGTGACTTGAGTTGTTTAGTCTACCCTCACGGAGGTCTGGCCGTCTGGCCCCGCATCAGAGCCCCCCGAGCTGGTGTCGGGTATCCCCGGTGCGTGCCAGCCTCCTCCGCGGCTCGGGGGAACGTGTTACAGGGAAGATTATGTTCTCGCTGCAAGCCTCTACAAGCCTATGCAGAAACTCTAATGCACAATACACAAATTAAGTTTCCCCGCTACATTTAGTGGAGAAAATTGACGCCCCGTGACCTCAGCACCAATTCAATTTCCCTGCTACATTTAGGGGGAAAAATGACGTCACTTGACCTAATTCAGTTTCCCCGCTAAATTCAGCATGGGAAATTGACTTCACGTGACCCGACGTCACATAATGTCAACTTCACCTATTCACCAATTCAGCTTCCCCGCCAAACTTGGACGGTACATTGTGTATCGCCGAGTGCATATCGGGGCAGCCACGAGCTGCGGCTATCGCTCAACGTTTGTGATGCCAAAATGTCCCATGCATCCAACGGAACTGGCGAGAAATTCGCCTTATATTTTTTTAAGATGTGCTCCAAGATTGGTCGTGCTAGCATGTGCCTCCAGAAGCACCGACGGCTGACGCAACTCACCTGACCTCTTCTCCGGCAGACACTTCCTGGGCAGCGAGCAGTTCCTCCAACTCTGGAACGACAAGCACAAGTGCCATCAGAAAGCTGTAAATCTTAAGCTATGCTTAAAAGAAGAAAGGATGTGCCGGCCACGAATGCACCTCATTTACACGACTGTGTCTACTCGTCCACATTGCATGTCGGCGAAACGAAAGGGAAAAAAATCCTACTTATTCTACAGCAAACATTTATTCTACGGTTAGATTTTTTTGGTTTTCCAAAAGAGACACTTTAATGGGCAAGGTTTCTTCCAAAGAGATAGTGCAAACTAACTTGTCGCTTTCTTTCATTCGGTTTCATTTTTTGGTGTCCACTTCCACAGCATTTCGGCAGTCTCAGACTTGGAATTGGAGCTACTTAAAGGGGTATGGAAACGCAATTCTGGAGCTCTATTCTTTGCTTCAACATGACATAGGTAGCAGTACAACCTCAGAAACATCAATATTTCGTTGAAAAACACAAAAAAAAAATTTTTGAAATGCATTCAACGATAACCAAAAGCCACCCGGTTGTTGCTTATGAAGCTTCCATGGAAATATCACGACGGCATCGCCCTCCGACGGCAGTGCCACTATATGGAAAGTATGCTCACTAGTATTGATTACCTAGGCGAGGACGTAATACCCAAGGTTCGATGAAGAAAGCCAAAGCACAGCTAGCCACTGTGGATTCACTCCACCAGCCAATCGCTTCCACTCACCCTTTGACGTCACTGACGTCAGGGGCCAACAAACTATCTTTTTCAACATGGTATGCGCTGCTGAGCTCCAAGCGGCCCGGGTTTATGTCGCAGAGATGCGCCGGTATTCGCTTTTGTGCGTGGTAGTTTCTGCACGACAATGTCAAAATTCAGCAATCGTCTCACCGACCAACTTATTTGCCGTCGACGTGCTAAGTGCTTTTTATTAGTTATTTTTACCGTGAAATCACTCATTATCCTATAATTTTCAGAATCGAGCAGAATATCCTTTAACAGAGTCTCGCCGTCGGATACCCCAAATTAAATTTGAAGTATAACGCAGCGATGCAGGCGAGTTGGTTATGCATGTTGAAAAGTAGTGAAGCTGCGCTCGTCCTGTTTGCTTCTCCGTCTTCGTATTCGTCTTTATTGTGCGCTTTCACTACTTTGCAACAGTAAATTTGGAGATGCATTAAAAGTCATAAAAAGAAGAGCCGGCACTCGGACCGTCACTCGCTACCGCGAGAACAGCCGACGTGCCAAGCGACAATCTCTTCAGTATCCTGCCACATGGAGCGTCCAATTTCAAAACTCTAAATGGCAAGGCGAAACAGGATGCGAATACGAGCGGAGGAATCTGCGCCGTCTGCTCGGTCCCAGCCATCCGCTATGTCACCAACAATATCTAGAGAAGCACCCCCCTGTAGTTTGCACATACCGCCAACAGGGATTACTTTTAGCCTATTTCTAACCGACACAGTTCGACAGGGTGATAACTGCGGGGCGTCTCTTTGGAATGCCTTCAGCGGGAGCTGCCTGCCTTCCGCCTCACTTTGGCTGCGCATGCACGCTCGCCAGACGCCCAAGCGCCATCCAAGGTGCTCGTGCTGGAGCCAGCCCATGCTTTTCCCCGCCATTACCGTCCCGACAATTAAAGAAGGTCAGACAATTTGGTGGCTGTCACAAAGTCCAAACTTGTTACGTGCAAGGACACTTGCCAGGAGCTTCCTGCGGTAGCTCTTCCGGAATGTGCAGTTCCTCCGGCAAGTCCAGCAACTGGCCGACACTGAAAATTCCAAAATTTTCCGTATTAATCCCCATTGCGATTAGATTTACGACCTGCTATCATGTCCAACATTAATGCCAAACAGAGAATATCTCGATTAAGCTAAAACGTTCCGACCATTTCACTGCGAGGTTGCGTTAGCAAAGTTTGAACGTGTCTAACGTAAGATAGCGAATGAGTTCCGAACAAAAGTAGAGTTAAGAAGAGGAAAATATGGGCAGGCACCCTTGGGGGCTGCGACGGCCAAATTCTTTAGAAAAATAAGCAAGCAACACCTGCCACAGGAACCGGGCGTGGGAAACTCCTGTTTCGGATTACCCTCACTTTTACTTTAAGAATGTCGTCTAGAGCAACTACAGCTGTTGAGTGTCTAATGACAATCGCCAACCGCGACCTTTATATGCCACCCCATTGTGGGCAACCACACCCCAAGTGCCTATGACCGGAAGGAACAAAATGCATCTGTATATCATAGGGTCGGCTAAATTTCGGAAGACATAAGCCTCCTCCCACGCCACTGCAGGCTGCATCACCCAGCCTCCACTGCCGTCAGCTAGCTTGTGCAGACTGCCGCCAGCTTGAAATCGGGCGCGCTTTGTTTACACATAGAACGTGTTATTTTACCTTGGGTCTAAAAAGAGGGGTGGGTAATTTCATATAGGAGTGAACAAATGGTGGCTGGTCAACCTTTTTAATGTGCTTCAGAATCTTACACTATTTCCCAGTGCCAGATATAAACAAAATCATATTTGTTTTCACCCACTTATCGGACGCAAAAAAATAGTAGGTTACCAAGAGGTGGAAAGTCGCATTTGTGTGCGCAGCCAGTGTGGTCACCTTTGGTGATAAATAATGCAAGTCATACATTCTAAGTGAGTCTCTTAATCTTTTGATGCAATCTATGTACTATACAAGAAATTAATGTTATTGTTTATGTTTCAAAAGAAACTTATAAACATAAATTTTGGCTACTCGATCATTTTCTGCCCAACTTTGCAAGCCTGTATCTTGGGTCAGAAAAGTGATATTTTGACACAATATTTTACTCATAAATAAAACTGAATTGAAGCAAAAATAAAACTTATTTATGAACGGTTTGTTAAAGGATAACTGCAAAGAAAAAAAAAGTTTTTTAAAGTCTAATTGAGACAATTTAGTCAGAAAACAATTTTTCCACGAAAAAACAAAATTTTTACAGCAATATTTAATTTGAGAGACTTATTTCAGGTTGCGGCTATTTCTTCGGTTTTAAATTGAGCGCCACAAAGTTGGTATTATACGTCACGGAGTGACGTATAATACCAACGTCATGGAGTGACGTGCATAGCAACTCTTCTCTAAGAGATTGACAGCTTAGATCATGGTTGTTAAACCTTTGTGATGTGTTGTCATTTCCTTTTGAGTGGCATATTTTTACGTTTAAAGAATAACCCATCCATGTAATGAAAGTTATTATTCTTTACAAAAGGTTTACAAGACGGGCACTTCCGTTTGGGTTCATACCATAACAAACAAAAGCATGGCCACCGCTGTCTCTGCTCCTGCCTGTCTCGCCTAGTTGTTTCGCCTAAGTGATCAGTGTTTCCTGTTGACCCAGGTGCTTGAGCGAAACTTCAAGTTAAGTAGTTTGTGTTTAGCAGCTGTCGCAGCTGTCAGTGATAGGAAGCAACGCAGGGTTTTGGCTTTCAAAGCGCGGCTTGTTACTCATTTTCCTAGGTGTCTCTTTGCTTTCGTAACACATTTTCTTTGCTTTCTTAGTGTGCTTTTTTTTTTTTGTGTAGATGATGACTTTTTGGAGATGTGAGTTCCTATAAGGCAGCGCCCGTGCTCCGTAAAGTGCTGCCAGATTACGGTAATATCCCGAGTGATCGCCCACCCCACTTTTTTATGAATTTCAGTCGGCAGTGGCGGTGGGCGATGACTCATAATATTACGGTAGTGTTTTTTAGTCCTTAGTCTTTATTTATTTGTCTCTGGAGAGCCGCGGCACCACGGAAAGGCAGCAGCCTATGTTCAGTGATCGCTTCATTTCTGGTTTTTAAAAAAAACAATGCAGTCCTCTTGAATGTCAGCAACTTGAGCAACCATCAAGTTGCTGACATTGAGCGACTCTAGCGGGCGAATTGAGGCGCAACCAACAGCGCAGTCAAGCCTATGGCATTGGCATTGCCAACATTGAGCTGAATGCCATCATCCTTTCCTTTTTTTTTAGAAGTGTGCGAATATCAAAAATTCATAATGGAACACCGCGACTTTTACAATAATTTGCGCTCTTCCATTATGTATACATATCAACTCGTCCAGTTATCCCGATTGCTAATATCAAAATATTTCGGATCGAATCGAATAATAAAGGTTACGAATAGAATATTTTCGAATACGAATAGTAGTTTCGAATAAGAAAATTTTTTAGAACAAATATTTGCTATTTGATGTGAATTAAGGGGAGACACTGCTTTTTCAGGCAAAAATACACTAAGAAAATGCCTTTTTTAATTGTGGTTTTTGATGATTGGCAGGCACTTATCGTATTGTCCTGAACAATGTTCATAAAATAAGTCTCTTATCTTGAAATATTGTCTTGGAAACAAAGTAAAATGAGTCAGTGGATTTTTTTAAATAATATTTCTGAGTGAACTATTTACACCCGTCCACTCCTTCACCTGTCCCCGTTCCTTTGGCACTCATTTCCAGTCATGAACCAACAAGCCCAGCTAAACATTTTGTTTTATTTACACCCTTTACTATTTCATAGAAGCCATATCTCCACTTGCACACTAGCCTTCATATATTTTTCTTTCTCTGGTAGGTGCATGTGCAACATATGCAATAAGGGGTACAAATTTAATAAATAGGGCATCAGACCTTTCGAGGTGCCTTTTGGGCACCCTGCAATAAATCACTTTGAAACTGGAAAGTCCAAAACTAAGCATCCTAGGGTTTTCATTTATGCCTTATTGCAGGGGTAACCAAGCTGTGGCTCACGAGCCGCATACGGCTCTTCGCGTGTTAAAGAGCGGCTCGCAGCTCCCTCTCCAAGCAACCCCCCCCCCACAGCACACACACAGACCCGTCTCCCTCCCGGTCACATGAGCACTTCCCCAGAAAGAGAAATGGAACGAGTTTTAACTTGAGAGGGGTTGGGGTTTGGTAGTCGTATGCTACTGCTACTTTACGAGCAGTTAGACTGCTTTTGACTCGGATAGATTGCAAGTAGTTCGAGTTTCGTTTACTTCTCTAGACAAAAGCTTGCCCCCCCCCCTTGCGGCACTTGGAAGTTTCGTGGGTTTGTTTGCGGCTCTCAGACCGGGTCAGCCTGGCCACCCCTGCCTGATTGTATTCCACATACATTTTAGTTCACTGATATATGTTTATTTTCTTAGCTCAGTATTTCAATTTGTCTTAATCCTTCCCCATAAACTTTGCAAATTAAATTTTCATTACTAATACAACTAATTAGGTTAAATCAGTACCAAGTACATATTTGTAGTCAGATTGTAACAGCAGATAAGCTATGCAGATCTAATTTGAATTGAATCATGTTATATAATAAAAAAAAAAAGCTCTAGAAGCAGTGTTGCCTCTTAAACAAGAATGCTCAATCAAAACACAACAGAATTTTTTTTTTCAGCAAACATTTATGAAAAGGTTATTTCTATTGCAATAAGAAAAATGTCACATATGTGACTGATAAAAAACAGATGAAATAAAAGATCAGTCAGTAGAAAGCCATCCAAGGAGTGAAGTTACAAAATGTAAATGAAAATACACAAGTGGACGCGGGTCGGCAGGCCACAAAGCAGTCGGAGATTGCGTCGCAGACGAACACAACTATGAACGTAAACGAAAGTACACAAGACAAAGTCAAAGAACGCGTCGTGCAGCTGCACCGACTTTGTGCAAAATTTTTTTTACGTGGCTGAACGCAACCACGTGAACGCGAACGAAAGTACACAAGCGGAGGCGGGTCGGCAGGCCACAGCAGTGTTGGAGATCGTGCTGGAGGGATCGGTGGCCGAGTGGTCTAGTGCACACCAGCTCAGAGCACGTGGAGCTAAAGCTTGCGCTGCGGAACCCAGGATCCTGGGTTCAATCCCCACCCCCTGCCCATTTCGATCTGGATGAGCATCGTACTAGCATGCGGTCGTGTGCCACTACTGCGTGGTGCGCGTTAAAGACCCCAGGTTAGCGATTGCACTGCACTGGCTAAATTTCTCATCTACAGCTAGGAGACTCGTCGCCTGGAGGCAGACCAAGTTCTAGATTGTATAAACATACACACAACCTAATCTTTTGGAGGTCGTGCTGATTGTGCGATTGCGCTACAATTGCACTGCGCAACCGCCGACTTTGCGCCATCTCTTTCCGTGTGCAATAGTTCTGCCGATAGAGGGTGACACAAAAAAGCAATAACTTAAACATACATCTTTTTTTTTTGGAGAGAGCAAGTTTCACTTTTATCTGAAAAAACGGGTATAAATAAATAACAAAAAAAAATACCAGCAAACTGATGAACCGGAAAATCAAGCGGAAAATAACACGAGCCAGATATCGCCGATAGCCGAGGTCAGCCGTAAATCCATATCCAAATCCATAGTATTGACAGTGGTACGTCGCATTTGTGCTTACGACGATGTACGTGCCATTGCCAACTTCATCAAATCTATAGCAGCGTTTGCGTCACAACCACTTTGCCAACTCCGGAATCCAGACATCATGGCAAGCAGAGGAAAATCGCTTCCGGGTAAAACAGTGTGAACAAGGACACAGGACAGAGAAGATGCACACAGACCCGTAAACATGCTTCACCAACTAGTCCGAATTTCAACAGTATTGCTGGACAGATCGTGCTACTGCAAATAACTTTCCAGTGCATTATATATATAAAAAAAGAAAAGGAACTTAGGTTGACTATTTGGGTTTGCCAAGCTCGAAACCATATTTCGCAGTCCAAAAACAAGACAGGGAACTCAACCGCGAGTTGACACTAATCGGTGAGTTCCGCGTAAGTTGTGGTTTCCGAAGTAATTGAAGAACTTGAATACTTCAAACAGCGAAAGTGCGAAGCGAATCGAATTGAATCGAATAGCAAGCATTATTCGCTAAGTATTCGAATATTCTCACAGCCCTACTTTTTTTCTTTTTTTTTTTCTTCTTCGGGCAAGCGTAACTGGTGACGCCAGCAACGTTTCCTCTCGGCGCACACGCCTGCGCATCACGCTTCTTGGGAGCCTCCGGGCTGTTTCTGCCGTCGCACAACTGCCGCCGTCGTTGTCTTACCAATACATATTCTGAGACTGGGTAGAAACCCACACTAACACGGACCGCAATTTGGTTGTTGTGGGGTTGAGGTTCAACGGGTTCAGTCCTGTCGTCGTCAGCTGAACCGGTCCAGCTGGTCCGGGAGGACGCAGCAAGCGTCTTTAAAAGTAAATTTTCCTTCGTTACGTTTCAAAATGCGGCAGATTCCCGACGCATACCTTGAGAAAAAAGCTGCGGGCCTTTTCAATAAAATTACGTCATTTGAATTGAACAATGGACTCCGGACTGTTGTCCTAAATATGCCAATTTTATGCTTCGTGTTGTTGGACAGCGTTTGGACAGCGACGTGTTTGCACAGCGACGTACACCGCTCGAGTAGATGATTTAAATCTGCAAACGACCGGTTATACGGAATTTCAGGGAAACATAAGTCACCACCGATATTTTCCTGTAAATCTTGTGCGAGTTTATTGTGCTCATCATACGGTGTGAACAAATTTGGGCAAGATTTCCTACCTGCCCACAGATGCATGAACAGAGACCATTGTGTTCCGTAGGGAAGTGCTTTTTCTTTTTGGAAAGAGGTATTGGTGCATTTATTATGGTACAATCACTTGAGAGTTCAGAAATTGGGGATGGTGAGCAAGCTTTCCCAACTTTGTCTCTTCTCTCTGGCACTGCCCCTAGTTTCAAGTTGCAGTTTTAGTAGACAAACCTACTAGCAGGTACAAACCTCTCTAAAGCAGGTAAAAGACTGGGAAGTAAGGGCGGTACAAATCCCGTGTTTCGCGCTTTTCGCAAGGTGACTGGGGAAGTGCTTTTGCAAAAGATGCAAACAATTTTGTAATGCCCGTCGTTTGTGTCTCTCTAGCAAAACAAATAAGATGATCTACAAAGGCGTAATCACAAGCCAAGATTTACGATAACAGTACACATTCAATTCAAACAATTTTACGTAAGATGGTTCGGAAGCCGAGAAAAACATTCTGTCGGCTAACGCAGAATTCGGACGTCCGAAGGCTCCTGCGGACAGCTGTTACGTAATAACCTGGCTGTGCCAGGTTTCTCACTTAATAGCTGTGTCTCAGTCGCAGCCGTTTGGTGCACCTGGTGCGAATCTCAAAGGCCTCCAGAATGAAATGACGAGAGCATACCTGGACACGATTGTTGCTACGTGAATCCCCGATTGCCTCCAGCCAAATAGCATTCGGCTTGTCATCTTTCGGGGCAACATGGCTACTGGAAGACTTGCTGTTGCGATCACTCATCTGGCAGCACTTTACAGAGCAACGGCGCCACTTTACAGGAGCTGACATCTCCAAGAAATCAACATTTGCGCGGGCAAGCAAAAAAAAAAATTGCTAAGAAAGCAAAGAGAAAAACGAAAGTAACAAACCGCGCTATGAAAACCAAAACCCCGCGTCGCTTCCTATCACTAACACCTGTGACAGCTGCTAAACACACACTACTTCACTTGAGGAAGTTTCGCTCAAGCACCTGGGTCAGAATGAAACACTGATCATTTAGGCGAAACGAGTAGTTGAGGTAGGCAAGGCAGACGGATGCAGAATCTTTGGCGGCCATGAAAGAATGGCGAAGCTTTTACTTGTTATGGTATAAATGAAAACAGAAGTGCCCAACGTCTCGTAAACATTTTGTAAAGAATAATAACTCTCATTACATGGGTTATTCTTTAAATGTAAAAATATGCCTCTCAAACGGAAATCACAACATATCACAAAGATTCAACAACCAGGATCTAAGCTGTCAATCAATCTTCAGCCAATGAGAAGAGTTGCTATCGGCGTACCTCGGCAAACCTCACTCATGAGGGACCTCACTCACCCTCACCCACCCTCATCTTCACAGGTGAGTGAGTTTCTGAATCAGGAAAATTCATAAGTGTGTGGATGAGTGAGGGCCGTGAGGGCTGTGAGGACCATGAGTGCGTGAAGGCCGTGAGGGCAGTGGTTGCTTGAGGGGCGTGAGGGTGTGAGGGCCATGAGTGCATGAGGGGCGTGAAGGCGGTGAGTGGCGTGAGGGCGGCGAGTGGCGTAAGGGCGGCAAGTGGCGTAAGGGCGGTAAGTGGCGTGAGGGCGGTGAGTGGCGTGAGGGCCATGAGAGCAGTGAGTGTATGAGTGGCGTGAGGGCCATGAGTGAGTGAGGAGCGTGAGGGCGGTGGAGTGCGTGAGGCCCCCTTCATACGGAGCAACTTTCCCAGCAATTTCGGTGTTGCTGGTGAGTTGATCCCTAGCTTTCCCCAGATCACCGTGCCCTAGATCAAAACAAATTGCTGAGATCGGGTCTGGCTCGAAACAAGCGAGCAACTCGGAGCAATTCGAAGACGTTTGAAGTGGCTGCATCCAATCAGGGACGCAATATTTTCACGTGATACCTCATGCCGGTGATGCTGACAACAAAGGACTTGGTTCTGGTTTGAAATTTATTGTTTTTGGAAATAAACTGTTTCTGAAAGATGCATTAGTATTCTCAACAGTATTAAATGCATAAAAACATGTTTATAGCGCGTAATTGTGTGTCTAAATAGTGCAAGAAAAATAAAATTTAATGATGATGACGGAAAATTGCAGCAATTGGTTGCTGCGTGTGAATGCGGGCGGCCCGTGTTGCTGGTGTTGCAACGTCCAGTTTCTGGGCGAAATTGCCCCATCTGAACAGAGCAAGAGTGGCGTGAAGGTGACGAGTGTGTGAGGGTATGAGTGCGTAAGGGGTGTGAGGGCCATGAGTGAGTGAGGGGCGTGAGGGCGGTGAGTGGCGTGAGGGCCATGAGTGCGTGAGGGGTGTGAGTGGTATGAGTGCGTGAGGGCCGTGAGGGCGGTGAGGGGCGTGAGGGCCATGAGTGCGTGAGGGCAGTGAGTGCGTGAGGGCCATGAGTGAGTGAGGGGCGTGTGAGGGCCGTGAGGTTTAGTAAGGGTGAGTGAAGGGCTGAAGGTGAGTGTGACTGAGGATGAGGGTGAGTGAGGGGCTGAAGGTGAGCGTGACTGAGGATGAGGGTGAGTGAGGGGCTGAAGATGAGTGTAGTAGTGAGGGTGAGTGAGGGGCTTAGGTGAGTGTGGCTGTGAGGGTGAGGGTGAGTGAGGGCAACCTAAAATACCGACCTACGGCTATAGGACATCGCTCCATGACGTATACCAGCCACTCTGTGACGTATAATACCAACTTTGTGGTGCGCGATTTAAAACGGACGAAATAGCCACAAACTAAAATCAGTTTCGTGCCATAAATATTGCTGTAAAAAAATTTTTTTTTGGGGGAGAAATCGTTTTGAGACATGCTTGTCCCAATTAGGCTGTTAAAAAAAAAAAAAAACTTTTTTTCTTTGCAGTTATCTTTTAAGGTTTCTACAGTGGTTTTGTTAAAGGAGCCCTGCAATCATATTTAAGCGTCTACCTTTTTTGCGGTTTCCAGGTCTCTTGAGGTTCAGGCAAGCCAGCGGGCACGGAGAGAGAAACTAAATATCAGTGCGTCATATTTTAACCGGACGACGCGGAAACCTCCTCCACTGACGAGGGCGACCCACGGTACCGAAAGCGCGCAAAAAGTGACGTCTTTGGTCCTGGGCTTACTACTGGTCAGAACCGCTAAAATCTTTTTTTTAGTCAAGATACAAAATATAAGTGTCGCGAACCGTTTCAATTATGTATGAGAGTAGTTTTTGTTCAGTATTTTAGATCAGAAAAGAAACAAATGCAGTTTATAAAATACGGAAACAAGGAATGACCTGTTGACATACCCACCACCAAGCGGCGGAAAAAACAGCGCATACTAGAAAGGGCTAGTGGGATGAGGCGCCGACGAACGGCGCGCGTAGAAAGATCCCGGATGTAAGCGGCGGCGCTGTTGTCGTATACCGGCTCGAGGATCCGACTGGTTCCGAGCGTTCAGAAGGCTTTCGGCGCAAGCTTGGTTGCGATTTTGCCATTTGGTGGTATGGCAGCGCGAAGTGGCTCCCGTTCTGAACTGATATTTACCCGCTGTTTGCTGTTGTTTGTGGCCAATGAAGTGTTATGCCGAATTAGTCTTTAATCGTGCAGCAAATGCAATGCGAGACGCCCTGACCGCCCGCCTATCTAACACGTGCTATCATACAGCCTATCTAACACATGCTTTAGTGGCGCCCTCTCGAGCCGTCGACACGAAGTGTGGCAGCCGTGAGCGCTCGATGAGCTCACTATCCCTCCTCTATTTCACGGCCACTCAAGCCAGGACCTACGACATCATGAAGGAGGTTATTTCTTGCTTGTTTTTGTAATTCTAATTTGCCTATAACTTTTAAAATAAAGCGAAATTTGAGAAAAGATAAGTTTCATTAAGTTACTACGTTCAGTGCGCTCAGGATCGGTGCAAATTAAAAAATCAGTCAAAAAGTTGTTGTAGGGCCCCTTTAAATGCTTTGCATGTAATAATAAATTACACACTAAAGAAACTTAATCAAACACTTGAGGAGCCTTGTCAAGTTTTAAAATGAACAGATTTTGAAGATTTTACATGGACAAAGTAGTGGTTTACTTTTGTGTAGAGTTCTCACGTGTTTCTGATGTGTGCGCTTGCGACTGCTTCGTTCGGAGAAAGGATACAGAGTTTGACTTATGACCGCGTTATGGCGTTATGTCAGTGGAGCTATTTCTGTTTGTCATTTCACGGCTGAGAATGGTCATTGTTCGAATAGGTATGCATTGTGAGGTTTCCAATTGCTGGCTTGTCGTGGGACGGAGGGAAGAGAGAAATAAACAATGAGGGAGGGTTTGGATGAGGGCAAACCATCATAGGGGATTAGTGGGAACTGCTTATGTGAGTAGGTAGCAAAAACCAAGTGTTTTTCTGGGACGTCTTTCAGCAGGCCACTGAGAAATGTCCATTCAACCTCAAATAGTATTGCCACTGTCGTCTGTCTCTTTCTTTCTTTGCGGTGGCTGGAGCTCCGTTGAGGGAGCCATGTCTTCTTCTGTGTATACTTCAAATGAACCTCCTAGTTACAACTTGTCACTAACCTGCATTGACCCGATCCAGCCTCATCTTACGATTTTGTCTTTTACTTCGTGCCGACTTTTCATTTTCAATGAGCTCGCGATGGCGGCAACACAGCTCTGGACGAGTGTTCTGCGCAGATTAATTTGGAAAGCACAAAAAGAGGATGCAACAATATTTTTCCAGTGTTGGGGAGCTCAGTGTGGTCTGTTTGAAGCGAATTCTCTCCTGTTGTATGAATATTTAAGATTTCTAATACAGTAGCCGACCGATTTTTCGGACTTCGCAGGGATTGAAAAAACGTTGGAATAGAGCGGGTCAAAAAATCAGCAGATTAAAAAACTTGCCTTTATTTTGTATAAGTGGACTTAAAATAGCTGTCAATAGTGCCTCGCTTCAGGTTACGCTTCCGCTTGCATTCGGCCGCTTTCTATTACCTTGACAGCCTTCTTTTCTAGCGTTATGGTCGAGTACTTTGCGCGCTTCTTGGAGACACTTCGCGGCAACGGAAGAACAGACGGGGCATGACATCCAAGCCAGCGTAGTCCAAAAAGACAATTCACCAAGACGAGATGAGAGGTGCAAGTCTGCGACCGCAGAATGGCGAATGAACAAAGCAAAATGGTAAAAATGATGAGGATAATGACGCGCAGCTAGAGAAATAAAAAAGCCGTAGCACAGCGTCACCTGGCGGTAGGACTTAGCAGTACTCGAGTAGCGCTGCCAAACCGAGCCAATCCATGTGCAGCCAACGCAAAATCTAAAATGACAGCTTCTCGGTAGTCAAATACACAAAAGACGCCAAAAACGAAAGGGACAAAGAAGAGTGAAAACAACACAAGGTTCCTTTTGTTGTTTCTACTCTTATTTGTCCCTGACGTTTTTATATATTCAACTATGAACAAACTTGCCCAACTTTCCAATTTTCTAGGTAGTGTTTCCCGCTGATTGCTCGCTACAATTTCGTCCGAAAAATCTAACTTTCGGACTTCAAGCTGTCCGAAACATTGGGTCGTGAATATGCGCTATCTCTATCAGGTAGGTCACAATTTCTGCTTTAGGTCCAAAACATCAAACAAGTCCGAATTATCTGCGTCCATAAATTAGTCGGTGACTGTAGTAGTTCAGAATAATATGCCATTCGATATTTGCTTAGAGAAGAACTGCAATATTCATAGCTTTTGAAGTGTTAACGCCCCGTTAAGTGTGCTTCTTACCGAGCACGGGTGCACTGCAGGGAAGCAATTCTCGTGGAAGCGAGCTTTGTGGGCGTTGCTTCTTTGCAGTACAACGATGCACGGTAAGAAGCGCACTTAACAGGGTAACCCTCTGCGACACTTGGAAAATTATGAATATCAAAATCGCGTACTTTGTAGAAAAGCGCACTTTCAAAGCATGGTAGTGCATGCGCGCACCTGGTGTATTTAGAAAAGAAACTGAAACTTTGTGGATGTTGATATCTACATTGCAGTAAAATATTCTAGATTAAACTGTGGCTGTTATGCAAGAGTATATGTTAGGCAGAGATGCCCTGGCAACCTGCGTTCATCGTTTGAGATACTTTTCTTTTTTTTTTTAATTTGAGATTGAAGGAGGAATATTGGCATACAGCAAGGTTTGTAAATCCATTCAATTTCAATTAGGTATAGCTGGGCATGTCTATAAATTTCTTTTTATGTTGAATACGTCATTTACTTGCCATCCCAAGACATACTTTCCGAGGTCATCGTTTATAAATATATTTAGATTAAAATTAGTTTTTGAATGGACAAGTAGAGGCTTGGGAACAACCTCTACGAGTTTAGCTGGGTTTTCGTGTAAGCATGGTGCAACAGTAGCGAAAGGCCCGGAGAAACTATTCGACTAGAAACTATTCGGCCAAAACCACTATTCGCTCAAGTTGAGCTAGTTGGTACATAATTTAGGTAAATGGTCAGCTAGAACGAGAGGGACAAACACAGACAGGGAGAAAAACAGCGGTGTGTATGTCTCTGTTTTTCTCCCTGTCTGTGTTTGTCCCTCTCGTTCTAGCTGACCATTTACCTATAAACACTATTCGCTTTGAAGTACTCAAACTTGACTATTCACACATGACTAGAATTTCACCGACTGGCAGCTCAATGGAGGCGAGTGAGCTGGACTACCACTGTGACCATTGCTTTACACACTTCACCAAGCAAATAACTTGGACAAGCTCAGAGTTGGGCGTTGATAACAGCGTACGTGGAACGATTATGTGACCACCGAGACCGCCGAGCGAAGCAAGAAGTCGAGACAGGTCTATGTGAAGGGGAAACGAACGAAATTGGGGCGGGCAGTGGCCGAGAACTTGCACTCCAGGCTATGTCTTGCATTTGACGAAAACCCGGCATCGAGGTTGTTGGAGCAAAAGCGCTCCACGTGCACCGAATAAACGGACAACGCTCGCCGTGCCTTTGCGAGTGCCCCGGGAACGTTGTTAATTGCCGACCCTCCGGCCATCAATGCTGAATGGGAACGGTGTTCAGAAGATCGTCCCAGCAGCATCAACATACCCCATCGATAAGTCCCAAATCTGATCGGCACCCCAAAGGCCGGTTTCTCACGCTCGAGAAACTCAATATTCCCAAGGATGAAGAAATGGCAGCGTGGGACTCAGGCGAGCTTGTGAGAAAGACTTTGGATCCTTTTCTAAGAGAGCTTCAGTCGCAATCCTTCCCAATTATATCGGAGGCCATCTACAAAGGAAAGTGGTGAATGCGGCGCAAGAGCATCATCTTCCACCTTGCTGAGAACGGCATCAATATTTACGCATGTGGTGACGACTAGAAAGTCAACCAACGGTCATCGGTAACGAGTTGCGTCACGACTCCACTCGTGTTTGGCTACTGCCTATCTCTACAAAGAGTGGGTCGACGTTGCTGCACACTCTCGTTTGACTCGCGTAGCTGACGGTGCCGCAAGTCACTTCAAGAATCGGCTTCATGATTTGGGAAAAAACGGTTTTCCCAAAGCGTTATTCTCCGCCACTGGGCATGGAAAAAAGGTGCCTGATGGAGAATTCGTGGAGCAACGCTTCGCAACTTGAGAGAGGGAAGCGCCATTCAGGCAGAAGGGGGTGGTGAGCACTCTCTCCCAGAAACTGAAAGGAGGGAATCTCATACTTGATTGCTGAATTCCGTCAACGGAAGAATCGACAGGGGGCGGCAAGGTGGGGCCTTCCTGGCACTCGGTCGTGGCACGTTCGTCGGAAGCTTTGACCTGCGAGCCACGCTCGGAGAACGAAATAAAAAATGGGATTCTTCCACAAAATAATAAGTCATCGCACCAGGAGGGCGGCCCGAGCCTCGGAGAAGGGGCTTGGTGGAAGGGTTGTATCTATTACACCATCAGTTTGATTCAACGAGTTTCTAACGGATATTAACCTCCAAATAGATATATACAGCCTAACCAAAGTTAAAAAAAAAATATAATTTGTTTTTTTTTTTAAGTTTTTTTTTTAGTTTGTTGCTTTTCTCGTGCTTGCTCGTCAATGTCTCGACAAACCTATTATAAATAAATTTTAGTTTTGCATCGAGTTACTTTCATTTTATTTTTTGTTTTCTAATATACGGGCCTGCAAAGTTAGGGGGATAACAATGAAGTAGCCGAAATGGATGTTTGTTTATCATCTCGTTTCAAACATAATATACAATAATGCCCTTTTTTTCTTATTATTAGGTATACAAAGAGAGCGTAAAAAAATTATGAAACTCACTCGGAATGTTCAATCATTTGACTTTCTGCCTCTTCGTGATCTACGATATTTTGCGTCCAAATGTTTTTGCAGGGAAAAATAATTACAATTTTGTTTATCCCGGGCACTGGGAAATAACTTAAATTATGAAGCAGACGAAAAAGGTCAACCGGCCACCCTACGTCCGATCTCACCCGAAATCACCCGGGTAACGGCCCTAACAGACTTAATGTCACCAAACTCGGCTCGAATCCTTTTTTCGCAAAATTTAGCAGAGGACCTTGCGAAGAAGTTCATTGCGCCACGAGACACGTCGTCACAGTGTCGTGCGACAGCTGCGAACGTACGGTATTCTACGTTCGCGGGAGTATTTTTGAAACTGTTTTTTTAAAGTCCCCTTTCCTGGTATAAATACAACGTACCGAAACATGAAAGGAGAAATGGCAAACCTCGGGAATTCGCTCGTAGCGATTCTCTAATTCGAGTTTCCGTGGTAAGCTCGTTTGGAATTGGTTAGTATGCTCAGTCGCTGACGAACGGCAAAGCGCATCTTCGCAACGCCTCCAGCACGCACTCCTTGCTTCGTGTGCGCACTCTTGCTCTAAGAGCATAAGAGCATCGTCCAAGGTAGGAAGGTCGCTGGTAATGTGACAAGAAAGGCACATAACCAGCATTATCGTTGTGCTATAAATGTGACTTTTTTTTCCCCCCTAGCCTCCGCCATTTTTTAACAATTCACGCTAGGGGAAAAACTGTTCGACACGACTAATTTTAAAACAAAATGGAGCGCCGTTACACGTAGGTGTTCCCACTGTAGCTTGCGCATAAAAAGAAAATTGTATGATAAAACTTGCTGCATCAGCATTGACTAAGTTTTTTAGAGTTTTAGAGAAATCCTAATGCAAACAATGAGTGACCCCTTTTCTTGACGGACAACTACTTGGTTATTGACTACCCGAATCCCAATACAGATGTCCTCGGGAAACGAGCTGCCAAGGAGATCCGGAGAGAAGCGAGAATACTTACGACGGCCGCAAGGCTCCCTCGTCGCCTCCAACTGCAGGAAAAAGTCCAGTAAATTTACTACAACTTCTGGTTATCACCGAGGTATGCCCATTGTGATTTTTCTAACGTTTGACGGGAACATTTGCTACCATTTTTCGCGCCCACATTCACAGGGTTTGGGCCTATTTAGATTTTTAGCGGCGGTCTCGAACGAAGCGATTTACAGCATGCGTCCCTGGTTTTTAAAGTGAATGTCAGTGTTGCTAGACTGTGCTGGGCTGTGGGGTTTCTCGTTGGTGGGCTGTGGCAGCCTGCGTAGCTGCAATTGCCAATGCTGGTGACAGCTAAATTGGAGAGTTCCATTTTGCTATTGCGTTCAATTGCGAATAGAATTTCTCCTGGTTTTTAAAAAAGGCATCATACTATTTTTGGGAACAAAAACAAGCAAATAAAACTTATTTTCGGCGATTCCATGGGCGCCAGAACAAATGCAACTTGAATGTTTTATTTTATGCAGATTTTTTTACAACACCATACCTCACCCGTGTCAATCTATAAAGGTCTTAACTGTCGAAAGTCTGTGACCACTCAGGACATCCAAAATGCATGGCTATTCCCTGCTGACAACGTGAAATTCAACGAGTACCCCACAGGGCCGCATTATCTGAACAAGATTTGAGAAAGGTCTCAAATAACACAACGTATCCAATATACAGTGTCAACGACAGTCACTTCACGACAATCGGATAGAGTTTGGCTTGTTTTGAGGTGCGTTTTAAAGGCAGCTGCTTTTTCTATTTTTTTTGCACAGCTTCAAAGCAAATGAAGGAACATGTTTATTCCCTGCCCATACCCCGAACCCGACCTTATCAGGTATTTTTCGCGAAGACTAGACACATAGCCAGGAAGGCTTTTTGGAGATTATCTTGACGGGAATAATTCCCGAAGAATGTCGAACGGCCGGCATCACTGGCTGCATGACATTCACTCTCAACATTTGTTTCCTTCGAATGCCAAGCAGGCTACGAGCTTTGGTATTACCTCACAGTGGAAGATAGCACAAAAAGGGTAAGCATCCTGAACAGGTAAATAAAGAAAAAGCTTCCAAGAAAAGCTGGCAAACTCCGAATGCACAATGCAGGTGGGGAGTCACGCTGACCGGGTTTCCACAGCTCAGGCAGGTGGCTCAAATTTCTGGCCAATAGGGGTCGCTCGAAACGCAAAATGGCGGCGGCCAGAGAGCTCTTTTTGCAAAGGTCTATAGAAAGGTGCACTTGAAAGGTTTATGACTTTGCCTTTCGTGGCTCTAATTCGGCCTTTGTGCTTCGGAGCTCTCTGTAAAGCATGCAACCAAAATCGGCTGGACAGCTTCCAACGCTTCTGTCAGTCAGGAATGAAGCCTTAAAGAGGTTAGGACACGCCAAAAATAAAACACGAGAGCTATATAGATAGGACCCATTCAATGTTCCTATAATCTCGCTAAATTTGTTTAGAATAAGGCGCGATAGTTTCGTGGTAAAATAAATTTCTGTGAGAGACTCTCGGATACGCCCGATTCAAAAAGGTCACCGTGGTTGTTGGGCTGGCGACATCACCTGCCCAACGCGTGCTGTCCAATTGCGCACACTCCCGGACTTGGCTATACATAATGAGATAATACAGTGCAAAAAAGGTACAAAAGGAAGTGGCAAAGGACAGCGCTCCATCGTGTCCGGTTTGTTGCTTCCTTTTATGGCTTTTTTGCGCCGTTTTATTTCATTATGTTTAACAACTACCAAATAGCCCAGCTCTCAACCTTATTCCAAATTTGGCTCTTTTGGCGTCTCGAGCTTCAGCTCCCGCATTTAACTTGCACGTTTCGAGCATGCGGTCCGTGACGATTCCATCTACGGCATCGCTTGCTTCGTCCAAGTCTTAGACACTGATCGCAGCAGCGACGAGAGCGATTGTTATCGAGAGATGTTGGAAGCTGTTCATTTTGACAGCGACCCGCTGGCGACCAGCTCTAGCGACGGCAAGTTACAGACGAACTCGCCATGGGTGCCGCAGAACTCACAGGTGCATGCAGAGTAGAAGGTCCAAGGGCCAGAATAGCATCGGGGTTGCTGAGCTGTGCGAGCTTAAGCGACCATGAGGGCGTCTACAATGAGCATTCATGATCACGTGGTTTATGGACACCTTGGTCTGACAAAGTTGGGCAGCGTTGCCTGGTCGCCAGATAAAAATGAACAAAATTCGTAAATTGACTATACTAGACCCGTAAAAATTGCAAAACTTGGTGAGCATTCCATTTCAAGAATAATTCGCCCCCTTTATTTTCGTGTCCTAACCCCTTTAAAAGGTAACTGCAAAAAAAATAAAGTGTTTTTTTAGACAGCCTAATTGGGACAAGGATGTCACAAAACAAACCTTCCGCGAAAAAAAATGTTTTTTTTAGCAATATTGACACCACAGGACGTAATTTAGTCGGAGTCACAACCTCTTCACATTTGAAACTCCCGCCCTTTCGACGCACACGAAGTGGGTGTTATACGTCTAGCAGCCAGTCCGTGACGTATAATGCCAACTTCGTGGCACGCGATTTAAAACGGACGAGCTACCGCAAACTAAAATTAGTCCCACGCAATAAATATTGCTGTAAAAAATTTTGTTTTTGATGGAAAAATTGTTTTGTAACATGCTTGTCCCAACTAGGCTGTTTAAAAATACACTTCTTTTTCTTTGCAGTTACCCTTTAAGAGGACACTAACAGGGTATTTATGCTCGCCAAGGATTTTATTTGTACATGACATGCGAGAGCCCAACTGCTCAGAACACAATTTGAGGCTCAAAATTTGTTTTCTTTGTGCGCGAAAAGCGCCGCTCGAGAACTAGCCCCCAGTTTGAGTCGCGCTCACTCTCTTCTATGTGGTCGTGCCTTTCTCTATGGTTTAGACACACCCACCAAATATAACCAAAGTCATGGGTCATTGAAAGCACACACAATTCGTATTAAAAATTGAAAAAAATATGATACACATTTTTTGTGGCTTCTAACAAGCTGCAGATATGCTGATTGAAAAAAAAAAAAAAAGGAAAAGTTGCACTGAGGATTGGAAGCACATGTATTTGTGCATTTCCTGCGCAATTCTCAACATGGCGCCGTATCGCGAGAGTCGTGGGCTGGACGGCTGAGAGAAGCGGACTAAGCAATGGCGGCAGATGACGGAGTGGGACCTCTACTTCAGAACTGTTGCTTGCGGTATCGGCGAATCAGTCTAGCTTCGAAAGAGAAAGCGTTTACCGATCAAAACATGTGGGATTTATTCTGCTCGACATGCCCGACCATCGAGCTGATTCGCACAAAGACGTCGTCGCCACTTCTCCTGGCCCAAGACATTGGTCATCTTTCAAACACCAATTGGGAACAGCTTGAAACACGTGCAGAAGTCAAGCACCAAGTCCTTCACTTTTGCATTAATCATGCGACGTGCACATTTTTTTGTTTACTTTGCACTACCAAAAGAACGAAGAAAAAAAAAAAAAACCTGGTTGGTTTTTGCCCACGTGACTTCCGACCTCTCTCTCGTCCTCTACATTTCTTCTTTCTCCCCAATGCAATTTCAGTTTCGAACAGTTGCATTTTTTTTGTTTTATTAAAAATACAGTAAAACCTCGTTATAACAAAACGAGATATAACAAACTAATGGATATAACAAAGCAATCATAATTCCCCTTGCTTGCTAATAGTGGGAAGAAATGGACATTGGCTATAACAAACTAATGGTTATAACGAAATAATTACGACCGCTCCTTCAACTTTGTTATAACGAGGTTTTACTGTATATGTCACGCTGTAGAAAAATATTGGTTGGGTAGTCCTCTGATACCATATGAATCGTCTAGAAAAAAATTAAGAAAATTTCTTCGGGGGGTCAGTGTCCTATTAAAGAGGGCCCTACACCACGGAACTTATAATTCTCTTAAAAATATTTTAAATCGCAAATTGTGTTTTGGGTATTTGGGCTCTCATGTCATGTTCAAATAAAAACATTGGCGACCATGATTACACTGTAAGTGAACCTTTAATGTGTATTCTTATCCCATAAACACTAACGAGGCATTTTTGTTTTTAAATTTTAAGTTTAATGGGGCGAACTTGTGCCAAACAAAATAAAGAACAAGCGTCGAGACAGCAGAAACGCGGGCTGCAATTTGGCAGTGTAAGAGCACGACTGACCGAACAAGGTCACGCGCAGCTCCTTATCTAGTGCGAGTCGGCATCTCAAAAATTTGACTCAGAAGGCTCGAGCGTCCAGGGTTCATGGTGAGAATGAACAGGCACTTTCGAGAACAAGTAGGGCGAAACAATAAAAGTTGCATCCCGAGTAAGAAGAAACTTGAATCTTCTAGAGGTCCGTGACCGATCTTTGCTCGATCGGCCAAGCGCGCGGCATTATTTTGTTTTTGATAAAAACTAGCTTCACTACAGAGCTTTGTGCTCCTCGGATGGTTGTGGCGAAATCCCGCACTTACCAGAAGGAGCTATGCTGAGTGCCGTCCTGAAACAGAGAATGCAAATCTGAATAACAGGGTGAAAAGCAGACATGAAACAAGTCCAGGATTAGAAGGTGATGTGACCAATATGAAAGGACAAATAACGCTAAAGGGAAGCCTTCCTCGTTCATTTAGTATTTTCTCATTTAGTAGAAGCTTTTAGCAAAGACTATTTCCCAAACTTTAAGGCCCCACATTCAACATTTTGAGTGCTTAAACGTGCACTTTTTCTTTGTCACTCGGTCACTAATGTAACAGCTTCTGCGGAAATCTTGCAAAGGATGTCCGGTTTTCATTCAAATATAGAAACTAGTTAACAAATTCATTCTTCCTGCCACCTTAACATAGGTAGAAACTCCTTCTTTGTGAAATATATTGACAAATGAAACTGCCTATCAACAAATGCTGTAGGTAATGCCATAGCAGATCATGGCTCATGATCATGACCATATGGTTTGACGCACCAGAAGACGCGACGGTAGAGGCAGAAGGTACCAAGAGCGTCCATGTCCTCACAACGGGTGCCGAGAGACATTTAAGAGACAATGATGTAAGGTCATGCTTCGTATCAAGGCGGACAAGCAAAAACTTGCACCTTGCGTCCTTTCAAAAGAAAATGTGTACCCTTTTCCTAACGGCATATTTGTTAGAGCACGAAAGAAGGGATGGATGACGGATGAACTGGTGAAAAACTGGTTGACCTGCGTTTGGGAAAAGCGACCAGGTGCGAACCCCGACACGCAATTGCTGCTCGTCTTGGATAGCTTTAGGGGACGCCTGACTGGGGGCGTGTCTGAAACGGATTTGGCCATCGTACCTGGAGGTATGAGTGGCATGCTTCAGCCACTGGATGTTTCAGTGAACAAGCCCTTCCAATGTGGATTTCGCCACGCATACACCAAGTGGATGGCCACAACCGTCCACGAAAAAACACCGACTGGTCGGCTGAACTGGGAATCCCTTGTAGAGAGTAAGGCGCGGTTTCCTTCGATATCGTAGAAAAAAGCTTCAAAGAAACTAGAATTTCCAACAAGCTGGATGGCACGGAAGATATCTGGGACAGAGAAGGGGAGTGCTCTACGACGGACAAGTGAGAAGGACTTTGCATTCCTGTCAATGCAAATACCGATAAATGTTTTCTTGTTCTATTAAGACATGCGAGTACTTCCAGACCGTCAACAACAAAAAAATAACAAAAAAAAAAAGGAAGAAGAAAGAACTTGCGCTTTTCAGCGCGCAAGATGGACCGCACACGGTGCTACAGAAAAGCGCTTTGAGAGCGTGCTGTCTCCACGCCCAACCACGTGCTATGTTCTCCGCGCTACTCCACGCCAGATTGGTTGCGTTGGCTCGTGTCATTCGCTACGGTCCATCTAAACGGCTTAGAAGAGCAAGTGCATATTTGCGCACGTTCGGCTTTGCAGCAGAAGGCTTGTGTTTCGCCGCACGTTGGTGGTTTTTCTGCCGTGGTGCCGTGCAATGTGAGCCCGCGCGCATTCGCTCAGGACGAATTATCCTATGCGGAGTCTTCCCGAGTTCGAATTATGAAACTTTTCCTCCCATAGAAATGTATGGGTGCTCGCCGGGACTTTTGAACACGATCGAACTAAAAAAAAGGTCAAATTAACCAAGGCCGAACAAACAAAAGTTTACTGTTTTAGGGTGCTATTTTCAGATGTACGAGTCACATTTTTTTTCTATAATTTTCCTAGGCGCGTTATTAAACGGTTGTAACTTATAATAGGCATCTTTTTTTGTCTAATAGCGAGTTTGTGTCACGGCACTTGTGCCCACAAGTGCCCACTCGCAGCGTGGATCCGATTCGTTTCGGGCGGCACTCCACGAGTGGTTGCATCCTCCGAGTTTGTTTCAGCGACAGCACCCCACGTGTGCGTGCAATCGCTGCACCAAGAAAATCGAGCATGCGCCAAAATGCAATCCCGGCATGCCTTGCTCCGGCAAGGAGCTGGAGCAGACGACGAGGGTTTGTCTGCTAGAATGTGTCGTTCATACAGCGGAACCGAAAAGAAAAAAAGTAGATTTTCTGATGGAAATCGTGTCACGCAGGCAACAGAATCAAACACGCGCTTGAATTGCGAGCGTCTGCTATTTCATGAAGGAAGCAATTGACAACCCGTGCTTTATTTGCTTTTAGTCACTGTGTTGCGGTATAGACGCTGAAATATACCGGTGTGTAAAGAAATGCTCAGAACAAACGCATCAGCGGCCCCCAATATCTTTTAGCCCCATCCATGTGCGGGTGAAAATTTAACATGTGTCGACAAAGCTACCCCAGCAGAAACCTGTGACTGCCCAATAAGCATCCGAGAAAGCTAAACTTAGTGACTTTACCCATGGCTTGGGCAACATCATCATGCTTAACATTTACCTACGTCAGCTATCTTGCCACGTCGTATTTTGTTTGAGAAAGCTCTCGTTCTAAACGCCCTCACCAAGGCGAAAATCTGATCCACTTGTAACTACAATTGAAATCGAAAGTCCCACTAAACATTTTTGCTGGCAATAACAGACTAGTTTTAAGCTGTAACATTTCAGTGGTTCACACATAATACCATGCTCAAATGGATCAAGCTTCTGCGCGGACAGCATCATCAGTTTTCTCCAGTGTAAACCCCAGCTGCTTTGAAGTCAGCTGGTTGCGAAAATTTATGCCGTCTGTAAATATCTCTATGACAGCCAAGTTGTTTGAAGTCATCGCAAATAAAAACAACAGGTTGCAGCGACCAATGTTTATGCATAAGCGTTGGTAGCGACTGCACTCTCGCATTCCCATCCCATCGAACAGAAAGGCGCTAGTTTCGGTTTGAGATCGGTATTCTTTCTACAACATAGAAGGCAACAGCATCAGTATTCTGCACTCTGTGCATTTGGCAAGTTAGTTTGAGGCCAGTTCTCCGTGCCACACTCAGCGAGTGCGATGCATTCTGGGAGAGAACTCGAACGGTGCCAGTGCGTGTGAAAGGAACTCGCTATAACTACAAACCTTAAAAGGGAACCCCAGCAATTTTTTTATGGTCGCCGATTTGCCTCAAAATTGGACACTGCTGTACCAATTCTCCAAGTATTGCGTGAAAAGAAAGAAATTCACAAAGTTATTGAACTTCCTAATTTCCTTCTCATCGTGTTTCTCAAACCGAGAGCCCCTACTGCCAACACTGAAGTGTGACGACAGAAATGGTACAAAGTGGGCAGTAAACCACGTTCCCAATCGATTACAAGATGTTTGATGGTGGAAAATGAATGCTTGAAAGCTCGTTCTCCGAGAAGCTCGGAAAAATGCTCGACATGCTCCATGTTAGGCTACCTGCACGACCTGAAAGTCTGCACCATTTGTGACGCCACACCAACGGAGCACGGGCAGAAACTTTATTATTAGTTTCGGCATCATCTTCATTTACGGTTTTCTCAGTAGCTATATTGAATTTCGAGAAAATATAAATAGCATACCGCGAAGTCAAAAGTCCGGGTATTCAGAAATTCGTTTGGGTGTGTAGAAAAAAACATCCAGAGTACCCTTTTAAGAGCGCATGGACCCTGATCTGTTTCCACCTTTTCGGAATACAGATGGTGCGCCAGATGTGGCACAGTTGTTGACTAGTCACAATATCTAGAAGTCGCCAACTCCACCACGATAGTGCACGCCGGTTTGCGGTTCCCGCCACGTTTTTTATTAAAAAAAGTAGACCTCTCACGCACACCGGGGACCTTTGCACCGTGCACGCAGCTATCTAATTTATGCCGGCATTTTTTCGAGAAATCATATAGTTCCCAGAATAACTAGAAATTGCCCGACATTGTAAGTGGGGACAAAAACAAAAATTGCCCACACAAAAAATTACTACAAGCACGTGGCAAGTACTTCCAAGGTGAAAGAATGGAATGCCGCGACTACTTTTCAGATTAAACTTGACGACACACCGAAGTTGAGTTATTAACCAAAATGAATAAATATTGGTCGTCCTCGGAGAGTGGTGGCACCTTCCCCAAATTTGCATCTTGCAAGGCTACCCAATCCCCAAACGTAATTGCGAGGGTCCGCAAAGAAGCACCGGTGGTTACGAGACACTCACCTGTCTGCTTCGGCAATTCCTCCAACTGGAAAAGATAAAAGACGAGCTGTCCAGACCCATTCCCCTTTAAAGCACCGAGTAGACCCATCAATGGGAACAATTTGCTAGGACAGCGTTCTTGCAAAGTGGCAAGTAAGAGGACGCCGCAGCTGGGCGAAAAGCTTCCCTAGGCGCTTTTCCCGGCGATTAAGGATTTCGAGGCAAGTTCTCGACCGCTTTCAAAGTATGGTGTGTCTCCGAGTGGTCTTCAGGAATCAAAGAAGGTTTTATAAATAAACCACTGAACTAGCATTTAAACTTTTCACGAGGGTGTCTCTTGGTGGTGCATTTCTCATCCTCAAATTTCACGTGTCGGTTTTGGGAAAAAAAATGTAAGCCTGTCTTTTCTCTTTACTTACAGGGTGAAAAACGGCCCGCCTCGTTGACTCGCAGGTGGTACCACACACGCTCGGATCTGCTCGATCGACTAGTGAGGCTTTTCAAGTTCAAAGTTTTCAAAACCAGATTTCTGAAATTTGTGCCAAGTTGGTTACGCCCAAACGGCACTAGGATACACCGTCTCTTAAAGACAGACAGGGTAGCTCCCGTATTTGCAGAAATATAACGCAACTTTTTTTTTCAAAATTCCGCACTCCAAAAGGGACTTTCCGTTAAATTCGGAATTGAGTTCAGCGACAAGGCGTGAGAGCATGGAGAAATCCAGGATATGGTCCATTCGCCACATGCGTCACAGGACGATTGGTCACAAGATGATTTGTCACACAGGAAGATTCGTCATAGGATGACTCGTCACGCGGGCAACCAAAAAAGTATTGTTCCATTTGGTCCGGGCGGACAAAGTGGTTCGCCACATATCTTAGTACCGTAGTTACTCGCAGAATGAACACACTTTTTTTTCAGAAAAATCAATGCAAAGTTGGAAGGGGGCGTTCATTACGCGAAGTAAAATTTTTGCGTCCGTATTTACTCGCATAATGAACGGACCTTTTATCCTGAAAAATCGAAGTAACTTCTTATCTCTTTGCGGGCGGCGCCCGACCCAATAACCAAACTAAGCTGTCCAAAAAAAAAAAAAAATCTCCTTTGTTTTATTTTTTTCTTAGTTCCTTTTTTCTTTTGCCGCCTTTCGCAAGCTGTTTTGTTTGCTTAGGCGTTGCTTAGGCTCTCTGCTACACCTTTCTTATCTCCTTGCGCACGGCGTGCGACGCACGACCCCGTAACCAAACTGCGCTGTGCAAAAAAAAGAAAAAAAGCTCCTTTTTTTCTTTTGTTTTCTTCTCAGTTCCGTGGGTTGTTTTCTTTTTTTTTTCTTTTTGCCGCCTTTCTCAAGCTGTTTCGTTTGCTTAGAGGGCTTCTCCGCTCCTCTTTCTTACCTCCTTGCGCGCGGCGCGCGACCCCCCGTAACCAAACTGCGCTGTGCAAAAAAAGAAAAAAAGTTCCTCTTTGTTTTTGTTTTCTCTTAGTTCCGTGGTTTTTTTTATTTTTGCCGCCTTTCGCAAGCTGTTTCGTTTGCTTAGAGCGCTTCTCCGCTTCTCTTTTTTACCTCCTTGAGCGCGGCAGCACGCGAACCCAAAATTCAGACTGCGCTGTGCAAAAAAAAAAAAAAAAAAAGCTCCTCTTCATGTTTTTTTTTCTTGCTTCCGTTGGATCTTAGCGAATTTTTTTGCCGCCTTTTGCAAGGCGTTTTGTTCGCCCACGCTGCCCATGCATTCGCGACCTCGCTGCACCAAGATAGAAAAGTGCGTTCATTTCGCGTGCGTGGGGGGAGGGGGTCAAAATTTTGACGTCCGAGTTGGGGGTGCGTTTATTACGCGAGTGAAAAAAAAAAAGTCGAAATTTTGAGAGCCGACTTGGAGGGTGCGGTCATTACGCGAGTGCGTTCATTGTGCGAGTAAATACGGTATGTCTTTCGCTTCTCAAGGGCAAAGAATTTGTAACAGACGTTTTAGCTTTTGGTTCCGTCCCAAACTGTGAATGCGAAGGCCATATAAGAGCAACTATTTTTGAACTGCATTCAAAAGGATAGAGGTGATCGCAACAGAGAGAGGTGGAGCTGTGCTGCTGCATGGGGGGCACACATGAGGCAAAAAGAATACTGATTAGTTACTGGACTTGTAGCAGAAGAGGTGTATGCAAAGCAGAAGTAACAATTGATTTGGCTGCAAGTCGGATTATTGCTCGTTCAAGGCAGCATATGCACAGGGGGGACCCAACTGAGATCAACCTGCTGAAGACTCATCATAGGATGAAAGGAAAACCGGATGAGTGCCAAGACTCTTTTTACGTTGAGTATTTTAAGCCGAACCCAAGCCCTGCTTAAAAGTTGGTCCTGATTTTAAGATTAGTTTTTCTAACCAGTCGTCCTGTGACCAATCGTCCTGTGACGAGTGCGCATGTGACGAATCGTCCTCATCCCGAGAAATCCATCCCTCAGGCTCGGTGCAGGAGATGGGGTGGGAACAGAAGGGGGCATGTGGGAGACAATTTATTAGCTACAGTCGCCAACCGATTTTTCGGACGCCGATAATTCGGACTTGTTCATAATTTAGGATCTAAAAGAGGAACCGTGACCTACCCGATAGAAATAGTGCATACCCAGGTCCGATGTTTCGGACAGCTTGAAATCCGAAAGTTCGATTTTTCTGACAATATCGTCGCGAGCGATCAGTGGGAAACACCACTGAGAAGCGGCCATTTTGAATTCTATGTTGGTTGCACAATAATTGGCTTGGTTTGGCAGCGCTACTGAAAAACTCCAGAGTCCTACTGCTAGGTGATGCTGCTTTTTTTTTTCTCCAGCTGTGCATCATTATCATTATCCTCAACATTTTTTCCATTTTGCTTTGTTCATTCACCATTGCAGTCATGGACTTGCACCTCTCATCTCGATCTTGTCTCAATGAATCGTGTTTTTGGACTAAGCTGGGTTGGACGTTGTAGCGGCATCTGTTCTTCCACTGCCGCGATGTCTCGCTAAGAAGCGCAGAAAGTACTCGACCTTAACGCTAGAAAAGAAGGCAGCGATTCTCAAGCTAACAGAAAGTCGCCCAACGCAAACGGATGCATAACCTAAAACAAGGTGTGCAGGCGTAACCTGAAGCAAGGCACTATTTACAGCTTTTTTAAGCTCGCTTAGACGTAATAAAGGCAAGTTTTTTAATCTGCGGATTTTTCGGACTGCTCTATTATTCGGATGTCTTTTCGGTCCCCGCGAAGTCCGAAAAATCGGTCGGCGACTGTATTCGGTCACATGAAGGGGGAATAAAAAACATAAAAAGCACTTTTTATTGCTTTTGTGTTTGTAGAACATACGCCGAACAGCACGCCGCAAAAATGCAGCGAAAATGCAGGAATGCGGGCACTGACCAGTTGAAGCCAAGTCCAGTCAACACAAGCCAAGCAAAGCCCACCAACCGTGTTTACGAATCGTGCAACACGAGGTGTTTATGAGGAGGGACCAGAACAAGGATGAATGTGATCGTGTGTCGGGTCCATCAGTCTTTTTTCTGCCTGCGTATTGTTTAGTTTCTGTTCCAGAGTGGTCTGGTGTTTGTGTGTTAATGCTTCTGCTTCGTGCCTCGCTTTGCTTGTGGGCTGCTGAGGAGTTCATGCCGAAGAAAAAGGAACTACAATACAAGCAGCACCTTGCTGCTGCATATCTGCCAAGTCGCCAAGTGGATTGCGTACAGAAGGACCCAAGCAGTCAGGGTGAGTACAGTCAAAACATAAACTGATATTTCTTATATTTCCATAGCCTTTTCACTTCTGCTATGCCCCTGAGTGCGGTAAAGTTAAATGGCCCAGATCGCGTTATAAGAGTAATAACATCTTTTTTTCTTTTAGAGGGCATCAAAACCTGTCCTCGCATTATATTTGTGGTCGCGTTGTACTCGTGCAAATTTCGGCATTTTTTTAGGTGGCGCAAAATACCCGAGCGCGGCGTGTGCCGGCCGAGGCAATCGCGCAGCGCAGGGAAACTGATGCCTGGTCGAATTCTCGCTGCGCCAAGAATCTCACCGTCGACGGACTCCTCCAGGGTGGCCGACAGCCGGCTGGGATCCCTGGCGACCTCCATGCTGGCGTCCTCCGTCGGCGCCATGCTGGCGTCTTTGGCCGGTGCTCCCTCCTGCGACGTATCCGACTCGTGGTTACCGTCCTACACGGTCGCTCATCTTTGGGGGTTGCCCGGAGCATTTGTCCTAATTTGGTGCGTTTCCAAACTCCCCGGCTGCCCATTTGTTTTGGTGTGGCATTCCACCCCGCCACTCTTAGAAAGAACGATTGCGGCAGTCACTCCTAAACCTTATTCCAATTGATGATGACATGGCATGGGCATTTGTAAATGGCGCTTCATTAGAATGACGTTGACGCAGAACAATTTGGAGCATGAAATTGCATGTTCTGTTCAAGTTCTAAAAGTTGTAACAAAACCACAATTTTTATTGTTGAGTAAAAATCTTCCGTCATAGTGCACACCAGGAGCCTTTTACGAGTAGAATCATGTGGTGCAACGTCGGCACAGAGACAGTGAAGATGCCTTCCTTAAAAACTTGAGATGAACTCCTCTATGCTGGCATTCATCAATATCATTTACATTTAATTCAAACTTGAATGACGCTGCTCCCAAACAGTTGGAGGCTAGTATAAGCATTACAGCTCAATAAGAAATTTTTTGTGTAAAATTAAACCTATGTGCAGCCCAGCAGCACCTTATCAAGGTTGATGAGAAACCTTAATATCTCAAATTTGAAAAAACAAAATAAGCCCAATGGTGAAGGAAACTCTTCAAGAATCTATATTACGTACCAGCCGCACCTTTATTATCAAAATTGTACTGTTGCATAGGCAATAAAAAGGTAATTCAAGTTTCGAAGCACACGCATGCGCCATCCCACTCTGGAAGAGTACTTTTGCCCCGAGCATGCTACTGCACTACAACGATGCCTCCGCAGCGCATCGGTGCGCTGTGGAGAAGTGCACTCCGCAGAGCCGACAAAGAGGTCCGCCTGAACAGACCACCCGGCACGGCCAGAGCTCGATTCAAAGACGGCAAATGGAGTAGTACGTTATTTGAAGCGAAAGTTTCAAAAATTTGCACTCTCATTCCTTAATGACCCAGCAGTGTAGTCGGTGTCGAGAAAACTAAATGGGCCAATGTTTGCATAAAGCCACAACCAAAATAGGAATTGCAAATGAATTGGAGGAGGCGTAATGCTCGACTCCAAATATTAGGTCATCTGCCCCAGTTTGAGTTTTTCCAATATAAAAAAAATGGGCCAATCCACAATCGTGCAACTATAGTAGCTGTTGCACACAGCCACCCTCTGGCAAAACAGCATTGTACGTAGTGCAGTGCACAGATCCCTCGTTGCACTCACCACTCGGACGGGCTGTATCGGACTCGGCGGCGGTGGGGAGGCGTCGCTGCCTGCAAGAAACGGACCGAGGCTATTGGAAGCGTGCGACGAGACAGTGGCACCACGATGCGGTTTACAGCAGAAGCGTTTTGCGCAGATGTCGCGCGATGTCGGTCGACTTTGGTCTCTCATCGATGTCAGCTAGCCCCAGCCACACGATCCGACTCGAGCTCCGAGCAACTCCAGCGAGCCGAACGATGCGAGAACACGCACAGAGTGACGCCAGTTGGGAATAAATTTTTTAATGTCTAGGTGCCAAACCTTCGCGGCAGGGCGGGATCGCAAAAACGCGGCCGCGGGAAAATGCGAGTGCAGCCGAGACGCTACGGGCGCATTAGACGAGGCCGGAGCAGACAACGCTTCGCAACGCGAAGACGTAACAAGGACGCCATCGACGGCCGCGAACGCTCGTCAGGCGTCCCGCGCTCCCATCGGTTGGTGCACAAAACGGGCCTTTTTTGAGCACAAATGCAGCGTCCTTCTCGGATAGTGAAGCGAGAGCAAGCAGACGACAAAGGGTGAACGGGAACACGTGGGCCAATCGGGAAGGTGCGCCTTGAAATAGCGCCCGCTTCGTCGAATTCAAGTCTCTCTACTCCGTTTCACCTCACAGTCGACTGCGGACGAGCCGACGAAGTAAATCGAATGTCGTGCAAGAGCAGGGTAACCTTTGGGAAGGGCGCGCCGATGTACGAGATGCCTACACGCGTGACACGTTCATGGTGCTCGATTTGCTGGGATGGCTCGTAGTATCGGCTGCGGTCTGTCATAAAGTGAAACGAAATATAGTGCTAGTTGGGATCCGCAGAATGGTGCCCATGATGATGCCACCTCCACGCGTACGCCGCTTTTAGGTGTGCCAAAACAAAGTGAGAAAAACCGGCGTAATTGACTCCGATCATCGGCGTCGGAACATGGGTTTGCGCGTGTACGGAGCTTCGGCAGGTTGAAGTTGCTCAAATTTCGGAGCTTGGGCTCATGGGCAACCTGGGGATTTAAAACGTCGGACCAGGTTGCCCACGGGCTAAATCGTCCGTGAGCATTTCTCGCCGCGAAGGGACCAAGAGCAATCAATAGAACGCCGTCGTGCCATATGTATGTGGCTTCTTTTGGGTCGTGGCGCGTGATGATAAGAGCCAACAAATGGCTGCGTGTTGTTGAACCAGTGCGTTGTGTAATTATGCGAGACGGGTAGCAGCGAGAAAAATCCCACAGGCTCCATGTTCGGCCTTTCGACGCTGACAAATCGTCATTTATACAGTCAAACCTCGATGTAACAAAGTTGGTAAAATTCGGAATTTACTTCGTTACATTGAAATTTCGCTACATAGAAATTCAAGGCTAACGTTAAAGTTTCCCCAAATGTTTCTCCGGTGCACAAAACTCACCAAGGACGCCTCTATTTCGGTTGAAAGTAGTCCGTCACCTTTTTCTGGGCCACTCTTAGCATTATTATTGGCATCACACGACGTTCGCATAGCCAGACGGCCTGCATCGCGTCTTCGTCTTGCAGTGTGATCGTGAACCGCCTCAAGACATCGATCGCGTCCACCACCTCGCGGTTACTGGGCACATAGCAGGTGTCTTGCTCATCAGGCTTGATGTCGTCCCCGTCTTGAGGGTTCCCACGAACATCGCTAGCTATCGCCTCGTCGGTCACCTCCTCCGTCGCAATGACAGCAGAGTCGGCATATAGAAAGTCGTCGAGGTGGACGTTGTCAGAGGCGGCTCCATCGCCTTCAAGGCTCCATCGCCCAGGACACTGAGAAACGCATGCATTTAATTAGGCCTCGAAACAAACTACGCAGCACGAATGAAGCCGACGGACGAAACGGCGGCGGCTGTAGTGTCCTCACGTAGCCGTTCTGTACACCACACTCGCCAGATTCGGCCCGTTTCACCATTTGCGCTTTATCGGAAGCTCATTTCAGCGCATGTGCTTCCCAAAATTTCCTTTGGGACCCAGAAGTTTGCGACAAATTGCCAATGAAATTTCGTTACATTGAAACTTCGGCAAACGGGACTTCGTTACTTGGAGGTCAAAAATACTAGGCGTGCATACACTTGCGGTTAGAAAAAAGTTATGTACTTCGTTACATCGGGGGTTTCGTTACATAGAAGTTTGTTACAACGAGATTTGACTGTATTTCTTTTATTTGAATGCCTTCTCAGTCTGAGACATAGTGTGGGCTAAGAAAGCTTCAAAAATGGGATTTTTGAAAATTAGAGTCTCTGCAATTTTTTCGATACTTTTAAAATTCTTTTTTTTATCAGTATATTATGGTAGCGACCAATGTGGTAATCATGCCAATTAGCTGCACAAATAAAGTTGCAGGCTTTTAAGAAACATTCGCGCAACCGAACAGAGAACTAGCAACAGAACAAAAAATCCTGACCTGAGTAGAAACTCTGTCCAAACATTTATGCGGTATCTTTTATCCACTTTCATGTTTCACGCTCAACAGTCAACAGAGAAAGCTCTTAGGAGCATTTAATCAAGTCTTTGGGAGTATTTCAGAAAGTACAGTCAAACCCGCATATATCGAACTCGCAAAAAAACGTTAATTAGTAGTTCAATATATCGTGTAATTCAATATAACAGTTTTCATGAATTTGACTCTCCAAAATCCACTTTCTGCCGACATTTTACACAATGAAATGAGTCATGCATCTCCTGCTGCTTTTTCTTCATTGCATCCGCAATAACAATATATTTCTGCGCTATTGACAGACCCCAACATACTGAGGCCACTTCCTTCTATATTTGCGAATTAGCGCCGAACTATGCCGAGAGCACGGTGCACGTCCGAGCAGGGACACCTCCTGCAGAGCGCCGTTTTGCTCTGCAAGGTGGCTTTCCCCTAAGGCAGATGGCTTCGTTGGGGGAAAGCCAGCTAGCAGAGCAAAATGGCACTCTCAGCAGTTCGATAAATCGGTAGTGGCTGCCATTTTTGTTCGATGCAATCATAGTTTTAGCTATATATTATAACTGTAACATTACTGTGCACAAAAAATTGTTCAATATAAGGGACAATTCATTGTAAACGGGTTCGATATAGTGGGGTTTGACAGTGCTCTTGCTGCATGCATGGTCCCACAGGCTTCCTCAGGCTGTGGATGTATGGCGGACATTCGCAGTATATTTGTGCCACCTCTGTGGTTTTCATGCCCAAGCAAGATGTGACGTTTAATAATAACAAAAATAATAATATGATGATAATAATGCACCCCAAAACTGTTTGGATCCCCGTTTTTTTGTTCAATTAAAGGTATTGAAATAAATAAGAATGATACTAAAAGTGATGAGGATGCATTGCACTTACTCGGGGCGTCCGGTTCTGGTAGGGTACGCAGCCGCTGCCAGGGAAGCAGAAGTCTGCGGGACAGGAGCCCTGCCAACAATTTTGGCGGTTACCGCAACTCTGGATGCACCAATTTCTGGTATGGTGTTTAGGCTGCAAATTTCTCCCAGTTCATTTCTGGCTAAACTCTGTGCAGTACCATACTACCGTAAAATCCCGAGATGCCCCATTCCCTAAAAATAGCCCACCCCTGTTTTTGGCTTGATTTGCTATAATTTTTTAAACACCGAAAGATAGCCCACTCATTGTAATAGTAGTGTTGAGATCAATGATGGCCTCGGCGTAAATGCAGCTAGTTGGCTATGCCAGGATATATTGTAAAAGCCCGCATATAATACGAGGTCTTTTTTCAAATTTTGCTATGTAAAATATGCGGCTTGTATTATACGCGGGTCCCAAAAATTTTAAGCTTCGATGAGGCGCGATTTAACGCTGTCTGACGTAGTTTCGGTTTCGAAGCAATATGGCGCTCAAAACAGCTATCATCATCATTAAAATCGGAATGTTCAAGGCGCCACCATCCGTTTACAGCGGTCCACAGTGAGGCTCGAAAACGATAATGAACTGCCTTCAAAAGAAAAGTCCTTTTTGTTCCGGAAGGCATCGGCAACAGTTCTGCCGGACGACAATTCACCGTAAACGAGGGCAGCAGCCACGAATGGAGATGACAAAAGCAAGTTCTGTTTGCGTGCAACGGAACAAGAAGCTTTAGAGGCCCAAAGAATGTCGTGTTCGTCAACGTCAAGGCAAGTCTCAGCGACTTTGTAAAAGAGCAAAGTGAAGAGCACCTCACCGTAAAACTCGAGCTGCTGCATGAGAAGTTTGGCGACCCAACTTTGGCGAGCCGACATTGGGTTGCTCGCTTTATGCACCGCGCCAGGTTTTCACTGTGTGGGCGCACGCTGGTCCGCTGGTCGCTCGCCTTTTCAAGAAGTGCAGGATTTCAAATGCGCTCAACGGCACTGGAGGCGTTGGAAAAGGAGTCTGATGGACGTGATGAGAGAGATTAAGGTTCAGTTATGACGCAAATAAACCTTCTTAAGGCTTCCTGGGTCGTATTTTACGCGGAATATTTTCGTTGTCCTTATATTGTCTTGTATTATATGCGGGTTTTTACGGTAAGTGAACGTTGCTGACTGGGAAGCAGTCAATCTTTGCTTCGTTGCCCCTTGCCACCATAAGCTTGAAATCGAAACGACCTAAAAATAGCATTTTTTTAAAACTTTTCTTGATTGTACACCGAAAGTTAGCCCACTCCATATTTTCAGCCAATTTGCTCTTGATGGGCTATCTCTCGGGATTTTACGGTAGTAATATCTTTCAGCGTTTGCTTGTGCAGAAAAGGTTGAAACTTGCTGGCTCCCTATTCAATTCCGGAGCCACAACTAGCAGTTACCAGCAGACTCACATCGAACAAACAGATAGAGCCTCATCACTCGAGCACACATTTGTTGAACACATTCGTTTATAATAATAGTGGGTGTTACGAATCCCGAGCCTCGATTTGGGATCGGCCGAGAAGATAGGTGCCTGCACGTAGCGATCTCTCATTTTCATAAAAGGTGTATCTTGGTGATTTTCACCCTCCAAACTTGCAAAGCATAGCTCTCTTCCTGCGACAAATTAGACCAACATCCTGGACAGTGTTTACGCTGATGCCGCTGCAGAGGGCAGAGCAAACCAAGGATTGTGCTTTTGGTATCATCTCCAGATAGGCGCAGTAACCAGACCGCAATGCCAACCGCTTTCAACCACGTCGTTGTCTGCTTGCAGCTCCTACCGGGAAACAGCGTCACAAGCATAAAATGGCGTCACGAGCTAAAATCCACCACTACAAGGCACCTTTTATGAAAATTTGAGGTTGCTCCTTGAAAGTTCTGTTCGGACGATTTTAGAGCGAGCCCTGAAATTCGTAATATCCTACAGAAGCAAAGGTCACAAAACTCTTTTGCTGTTTGAGCCGAAACAGTCATCCCACCGGCTAGCTGCAGCGGCTAGTGACATTAGGGAAAACGGTCGTTTTCTGGCTCAAAGCAGTTTCATATTTTATTTTTATTGGTGAAGGTGTACGAGCATATTATGCTTAGAAAGAAAAAGCCTGCCATTAACTGCATCTTCCGGATGATGCTTCGAGATAGATTGTCTGTATGCGATACACAGGCATGCAGCAAAGAGGCTAGAAGGCTGTCCGAGAGGAGGAACTTCAGAGTAGAACATTATTGAGAATCGGCCGTTTTGATAATGATTTACAAACAAAGGAATCCCACAGGCAACTTGGCACGCTACCCACTGACGATTTTAAAATTGAGAGTGAGTTTCGGATACTGCAATACGACGGAAGAATTTAAAATCAACTCAAAACACCGCCACTGCTAGCTTTTTCGGAGATCGGAGAGTCCAGTTCAAAACCACGTAACAGGGTTTTCAAACTGTTGTCTCGATAAAACATGGTCTCAGAAGCTGACATCCCAGGCATCCTCAACAAACGCAGTCTGCGACATGAGTGACCATTTTTCTGGTGTGCGTGTGTTTTCAGTGTGAGTGAGTTTAGTTTTGCGCTTCTTCTACAATATGAATATCCAACTCGCCCAAGCATCCATTCTAAGAAAAAAACGCAGTGCAATATGTCAGATTTCTGCGACACTCGTCAGACACTCTTCTTTTCAGTTTACTCGCAATATACTCGCACAATAGCAACGGTAACGCGCAAACTCCGACGCAGCCATCAAAGCCAGGGTGCACGTTGGGAAAAAAAAGACAAAATATCTGCGAATGGCACAATGTTCGACTGCCGGGCCAATTCTGCGACAGTTTTTGCTAGTTTGGACGTACGCAGTGGCTCGGATTGCGCGAGCATCCTCACTGTGACCAAGACGCGCGTGACGACCACAATATACCCACTCTGCGAACGGGCCAAACTTTTCAATGCTAGCATGCTGCAAACTTTACAAAAATATTCCCGTATCAAAATTTTCCCGGGGCAATAAGACCGTCTGTCCAATGTCAACTCTCCAATGTCGGCCGCTGCGCCGAGTTGGAATACAATCTTTCGGGGCAAGTGCGGTGGGACTCGCTGGCACACAATTGCGAGTACCTCGGCGCAAAGCACTTACTGCGTCCAGGTCCCCGCAGCAGCTCTGCGGCGTCTCGTAGTGTTGGCAAGGCAATGGGCTCCTGGCACGGGAAAAAAAAAAGACCACTTCTTTCGCACATGTCCGCAAGCGGCAGACATAATTCAAACTCCCGTGCGAGATCCGTCAAAGTCCCACATATTTGAATGGAAGAAAGCTCCCGGTAATTCAAACGCACAAAAAATGTGCAACGGCCAAGTGACCTTTATGCTGCGCATGGGCAAAACAATACTGCCTCCCCCCCCCTCAGGGCCGAGAGCAACCGCGTGTGCGGCCGAACTTGAGCCTACATTGTACCAGGCTGCTGCAGAAAAACAATATACGCCGTAGGTCGCCTTATTTCTCGTAACGCCGACAAACTGTATCGCCGCAGGTTGCGAGAATTCATTTTACGGGAAAGAGAGCACCTATTTAGATTTCAGTCGGCCAAGCTGTGTCTCGTGGAAAAAGAAGCTCGGATAGCCGCTGTGAAGAAAAGGAAGTCCTCGTCGTAGCGCCCGAATGAGCACCGCCAGACACGCGGCGTCACGGGTAAGTAGAAAGTCTTCCATGCGCTAAACCTCGTTTTCCAACCCTCTTCCAGCCTTGAGCCCAAAGAAACGAAGCGTCTGCCAGTGTATGATAGGTGTCACATTGCAGCTAGCATGGCGTCGGCTTGAACTGCGAGCTGCCGTAAGCAAGTCGCGCTACCTATCGCTAGGGGGCATAAGCCACCGCCAGACTCGAAGAATTTAGCAGGTTTCGCCATATCTACTCATCCATCCGTCGCAGCTCCGCATCCCTGCACTGCACAGGCCGAGCACTTTTACGCTCGTTTAGGACTGACTGACCATCCGCTTTGTTTTCCGGTTAGCAGCCGAGTTGGAGACACCCGCCTCATGTCGCAGGCAGTCCTAGGTCACGTGCTGCACTACGCTGCCCTTTCGCGACGTCGTCGTCGGACATAAAGTTGACTGAAGCGGCATATACTTTTGCGCAATGAGGGCTTGCGCTAGAAAGGCACTCTTTACAGCTAGGACCACGTGCTAGCTCACGGTTGTCGACTTGGCTACCCTGTAGACTGAAAGGTTCCCGGTATCAGGTTGCAGCGTCAACTATCGCAGTCCGTTTCCACTAGGAAGGGGCAAAAACAAAAATGCCGCCCAAGTAGAACCACGTGCACTCCACTCAAACCACATGGAGCTGTCAGTGATGCGATTGGTTTGCATCATTTTCGAGCAGCTTCTGAGCAGCCGAAAGTTCATAACGGAGCAGCAAACAACACTTTGGGAGCACAAATGTATTCTTCATTCTTGTTCATTCTACCGTGAAAACTGCTAGAACTTAAGTGACCTATAAAATATGGCGCACCTTTGCTCTCCCATTCTGTGCGTAACCACCTCTTAGCATCAATTGCAAAGCTTGATTAAACTGCGAAGCTGCGCATCAATGATATTTTACATGTAGACATGGAGCAAAGTCGGCATGTGGAGAACAAACGTACTTCCCAAGCTTTCATTTCACCGTTGAAAATAAAGAGGCACTGACAGATCAAAATCTTTTTTTTATTATTATTTGAAACAATCGAAAACGATGCCTGGACATTACCCTCAAAATTCAAAACTTGGGAACTCGGCATTTGTGAGGACAAAAATGCAATTTCCACAACCTGAACTTAAAGTTCCTGCACAATCCACAAAGGTGTAGTGACGTCAAAGATTGAGTCGTCCTGCAACTTGAGTTTCTCTCATGCCTCCAAACCGTCCCGACCCGAACCGTCGTGTTTCCCGCGATCAAACGCTCTTCTTCGAGCCTGGCGCCTGGCGCCTATCGCTCTGAGCAGACGACGCTTCACTTTCAGGTTTGAAGTTCTTTTAGGGCCTTTACGGGAATCTCAAATTCTTTGAAATTCTGCCAAGTCGAAAAGAACGCACACTGACCTTTTGTGAGTGACGTGGGCGGCCACGTCGCGCCGGTTGACTGTTGCACAACCGAAACTACGGTACAGACACCAAACCCAGTTGTTTTTACCATTTGACAAGTTCCTTTTTGAAGTCCGAGAGGTCACTGGGCATCTAAAAAAAGAGAATGTCCGATTCCTCGACTCACCGATCATCCTCGGTGCTACGTGTCTAGAGCGCTGCCACGTCCTCCGAGGGAGGATAAAAAGCTGGGAGGCAACGTCACTCCCAACTCCGACTTTCAGTATTTCAAAAGGAAGGGCCATAGCGCGTTTGCAATTGCATTAAAAAGCATGTTTTACGAATGCAGTTATTAAAACTAAATATTATAGAAAAGTTGCTTACAATGCTTGTAAATTTCATAATCGATTGCGTCACAAATAAAAAGAAGCAAGGAGGTGAGGAGAGAATGAAAAATAATCAAAAATAAAAAATGCGCGCAACATTTTTTTTTTGCAATGTGGTTTTTTTTTTGTGTGTGTCTATGACTACACTTTGCATCATTTTAGACAATAAAAAAAATATGACCTTTGGCGTGTCAGCACACCTTTAACCTTTAACCTCACGACGCCAGGGAACAAAACGCCCAATTCAAACTATGATACAATAAGTTAGTTATTCATGGTAAAACATACCAGTACAATCCTGACGCCGACACCGTGTTTGAAACCTCTCTATAGCCACGACAAAAAAGCGATATCAGAAGGCCAGGCAAACAGGAACTTGTCTTTGTTACAGTGAACTGTGGGAGTATCAAAAATAAAAAGGATGACCTTGCTTTTCTTCTTGCTACAACGGATGCCGATGTTGTTTGTGGTACCGAATCTTGGCTTGACCCTTCGATAACCAACTCTGAAATATTTCCACCCAACTACGAACTCTACCGCAAAGACAGAAATTCGAGGGGAGGGGGTGTGTTTTTACTCGTCTTGAAAAGCCTACAAAACACAGCTCTTGAATTTCGAGACTGTATGAGCGATTCTGTTTGGTGCAAGATAAAACTCCAAGGTTATAAATTTTTAACTGTAGGCGCATTTTATAGACCCCCAAGTAACAATTCACTGAATCCCCTTTTGTGTCTTTCTAATGTGTTACCTGCAATAACGCCTCTTGACGTCATTCTTGGTGGCGACTTCAATCTTCCAGACATTGATTGGGTCAACAATCTGCCACTTTTGCGAAATTCTTCGTCACTGTATAAAACTTTCAAGGAAGTCGTAGATGCCCATGAGTTGCAACAGTTTGTACTGCTTCCAACAAGGTATGGCGCAACAAGTGTATCTATACTAGATCTTTTCCTTACTAATCACCCGTCCGCCATCCGTTCGGTAACGACGCCTCCGGGCATCAGTGACCACAAAGCTATCATTACAAATGTTACATGTAAGCACACTGCGACTGATAAGCCATGCATGCCCCAAAAAGTTTATCTCTTTGACCGAGGGGATTACGACAGCTTGTTTTTCGACTTCCTGGCTTATCTTCCCAAGTTTGAATGTGCGTGTACATTGCTTGACATTGAAGAATTATAGAATCTGTTTAGAAATAAACTTTCTTCTCTTATTGCTGAATATATTCCTTCTAGGATGTTGTCGGGAAGGCGCAGGAATGACAAACCGTCTTCTAAATAAAAAGCGAAGACTCTTTCTCAAATACAAGAAAACAAGGGACCCAGCCACAAAAATTGAACTTCGGTGGCTGGATAATATCTTTAAAACTAAAGTTAAGGAAGCAAAGGAACAGTACTATTTGGCACTGGGACCAAAATTACTTAACAACCCAAAAGAACTATGGAAAACGGTTAGAAAAGCGGGAAAGAGTGAATCTGTAGGCATTCCAGTAATTCTGAACAATGATGAACTGACCTCCGATAACTTTTTCAAGGCTGTTCGCTTCAATAACTTCTTTCAATCTGTCTTTTCGACAACCGAGCTTGTTGTACGAGAATCTTTAAAGACAAGTTTTGATACAATGCCTGAGTTTGTTGTAGAAGATTATGGTGTACTGAAATTACTGCATAATCTGGAATCTCATTCAGCCATGGGGCCTGATGGCATTCCTAACCACGTTCTGAAAGTCTGTGCTGCAGCAATTTCACCTTTTCTAGTTATTCTTTTCAACAAATCACTCTTTACTAGCAGGCTACTTTTGGAGTGGAAAACAGAAAATGTTGTGCCCATACATAAGTCAGGCCAAAAAAGCCTGGTTTCTAATTACAGGCCCATCTCATTAACTTGCACGTTTGTTCCAAGTTACTTGAACATATTGTATATTCAAATATGGTTAACCACCTTGAGTCCAATACCTTTTTTTCTAAGTCTCAGCACGGTTTTCGGGCTGGTTTATCGTGCACTATGCAGCTTACTAAGTTTTTACATGACCTCTCACTTTCACTAGATAAAAATGTACAGGTTGACTGCTTGCTCCTAGATTTTCAAAAAGCATTTGATAAAGTACCACATTCACTTCTTATGCACAAGTTGTCGTTCATGGCCCTTCCTGACTATCTTTTTGGTTGGATAAATGATTATTTGTCAAATGGTAAAAAATGTGTAGTCGTTGGAGGTCAAAATTCTCCATATGCAGATGTAACCTTGGGTGTCCCACAGGGGTCTGTACTTGGGCCACTTCTCTTTTTGATATATATCAATGACATAGCACAAAACCTAACATGCAGTGTACGATTATATGCAGATGATTGTGAAATCTATAGAGAGGTTAAATGTGAGGATGATTCTCTTCTACTTCAGTCAGACCTTGAAAAAGTGATGACCTGGTGTGACAAATGAAAAAATGTTTTTTAATATCAATAAATGCAATTATGTTAGATTCACCAAAAAAAAGCAGCCTTATCTATCAAAATATCAGTTGAACGGTGTTGCCCTTCAGGAGGTAGCTGATGTCAAATATCTAGGGGTTTATATTAGCAGCGATCTTTCCTAACTGGACTAAGCACGTCGACGCAATAACAGCAAAGGCAAACCGCATTTTAAATTTTATCAAACGAAATTTCAAAATGGCCCCAACAAATATTAAGGAGGTTTTATACGTAACTAATGTTAGGCCAATCTTAGAGTATGCTTGTCCAGCGTGGGACCCGTATTACGTAAATTTAATATCGAAACTAGAGATTGTGCAAAACAGAGCAGCCCGTTTTGTTGCAAATAATTATGAATTTTGCTCAAGCATAACAGATTTAAAGAAACAACTGGAGCGGAAATCTCTGGTTTCGTGGAGAAAATATCTTAGAATGAAACTTTTCAGAAGTATTTACTTAGGACAAACAGGTATTGTGAAGGACAACTACTTACATAATCCTGATTACCTTTCCTCAAGAGTGGACCACCCACTAAAAATAAAGAATATTAGGTGTAGAACTGAAATGTTTAAGAACTCATATTTTCCAAAATCAATTAGTGATTGGAACAGTCTTCCGCAGCACGTGGTCACTGAGACTTCGGATGTTTTCCTCCTCATTTTTAGACATCCTTTGATAGTGGTGTGCTGTTGTCTTTGTTTTGTACTGTTATGTTTCTGATTTTGTGTAACAGTTTTGTAACAGTCTTATTGCACTTCTTTCAATCAATGCTCTTATTTTTTATGAACATGTTTGATACAATGCGACGTATAATCATTTTACTTTACTGCCCCTGTTGCGATGTAGGTGCTGTGTAAATAAATAAACATAGAAATTAAACCAATGACCCAGCCCAGCCATACCTAATCAATGTCATTTATCAACCCTCTCCCAACACCCAAGTAGGAAGTATCTTCAACTAAAACTCAAAATAAAAAAAAAAAAAAGAAACAATTATGACCAATGATGCAAGCAACTTGTCAAAATTACACCATCCATTATATAAAATGAGCACAGTTTTATTGGCAAATTTTACTACCACGTATATGTTGTCAATCAGCATTCAGCAAATATTTTATTTCCTATATTTTTTTATTACACGAAGCCTGGTTCTGCGTAATTCCGCCCCGGAGGAGTGCTTTGCACCTTAAAGGGATTGTCCAGTCAAAACCGGAAGTTACTTCAGTTCTTGCGCTAGTTACGTCGAGGTTCTTGCAGTTCTTGCGCTTGTCACTTCAGTTCTTGCGCTCATTACGCTCATATAGTAGACAAACATAACTTTTATTAGGATATACGATTTCCCTATAATAATTAAACCTTTCATGAGCGTGTGAACGAAACTGCGCCCTGAATTTCGCCAGTGTCAATGGCCGATGTCTGTAGTTGCTGCGTGACGTCGCGCGATGCAAAGGATCGTCGAATGGTCGGGATAACAAGTGTCGGTCGACGGACATCTCGTATTTTGTTTCAAATTATATTGTCTCCTAGGCTGTATCCTACTGAAATATGTTTCTTGTAATGCAGTTTCCAAGCGTGTGCAAAAAAGTTGCGCCTTTTAGCAGGACATTACTCGAAAACAGCCGTTAGCTCTGAGCCAACGTATACTGTTTCGCGAAAACACAACTGCGTGGGCCACTGAAGTGGCATCCACGAAGGGAATTAAGTGACATCTGGGTCCACCTATCGGCAGATCCACTAGATCGGTGATGCGGCTGTAGGTCATTCCCTCGGAGGCGATGCCCGCGGACCGAATGCAAATGGCGAATCATTCAAAGTGCATGCAACGTTTCTAAATTGTCACTTGACCCAAACAAACTTGGTGAATCGTAGCAACGCTCCATTTTCGCACGTGGGTCAAACAGAATCGGGCTGCACGCGTGCTAAATGCAACTTCTGACACTGTTTCAAGACGGCCTAGCTGTTGGTTTCGGTTTCGCTGCATAAACAAACCAATTGGTCCGATTTGGGTGAGGTAAGAGCCTTTTGTCCGCTTAGAGCTCGGCACGTAGCTCTCTTTTAGTGAAATGATAAGCGGGATCTTGGTCTTGGCAGGAACCCAGTGCTCCCTATGCACGGCGACGATTCATTTCCCTCGTCACTGCATAACTCGTGGAAAACTGTGGAACGACATGTCTTAGCTCGCAGGAGCTGCTCGGTGGTTGTGACGCCCAACTGCGCAACAAAAATTTCACCCATCTACGAGACAAGTCGAGCGCAACAACAAAAATGAAGCACGCTGTGGCATTCACTAGCAGGCAAACAACGAGGATGCTCATTTTGCGTTATGTGACGTCAGAGCTTCCATGTTGCCAACGAGAGCACCGTTTACGCTAGGATGCAATTGGAGCAGTTGAAAATTCAGTTACTCACGCAGAGGGGCGTAGAAAATTCAGATATTGCAGGAATGATGCGTTTCGAGGCAATAACAATGATATTCCATTGCTTTCTCAAACACAAAATTTGACCGGACAGTTGCTTTAACGTAATTCTCCAGTGCGGCGAAGAAGCCTAAACAAAATCTCCGATCTGCGGGCATAGCTTCTCTGCAGTGGACCGGTGCGCACAGTGACGAGCGCACTCAACAAAGAATTAAACCACCCAAACAGAACCCTAAGAAATTAGAAATGTTCTCAAACTTCCGAGGACCGAGTCGTGTTCGATACAAAGATCATATCAAATCATACTTTATTCTAGGCTATACCTGAGAATTTTGAAAATTTGAGCAAGGTTTTCACAACAAGTGGCAGCTAGTGTAGTGACGCCTCAACCATTAGTTTGCCTTTGATACAATGTTGGAGCAAATTCCTCAAATTTTGTTGAAATGTAAAAGGATGTAGGATGGTAAGCGCTTTGGTGCAATTTGGCACAGCAATCGCATCACTGCGCTTTGTCAATCATGTTGTGCTTCTCGCCTCCCGTTGCATTCACTTCCCCATGACCCTTGCTATTAGAAAAAAAGTGTTTTTGGACAAACAGGAGGTTCTGAACGTTCCTGGGTGCACCTATGTGGCCCTTTGTTTTTGACTCTCACTAGCTTTGTTTAGTTCATACTATTTTAGCCAAGAGATAGTACTGAATGAAACTGTGAAAAGGTAGCAGCAACGCGCGACAGGGTCTTATTGCGCATATGTGCGTCTTTTCTTATTCTGTTTCGGTCTGCACCTTTTAACTTTTAATTGATGTGTACCAAGTAACAAAGTTTTATTGCGAATACGGTCTTGGTTGACACACTTTCCCGGCTGTTCAGTCGCGAAAGCCGCTCCCGCTGCATACTTATGGGGATACGCATTAATTTCCTGCTTGTTGCGTTTGCCTTTCCCCTCGCAATGTCCGAAAACTGCCGTCCGACCTGCCGAGCCACCCTCTTGGTTGTGCTTTGCCACACCACACCAAAAAACATATTCGTGATTCATATGATTTTCATTCTTCTTCAGTCTCGTGGTTTCATTCATTGCGATGAGCTTCCACCAGCTAGTTAATGCTCGAACATTTTGCTCACAAAAAAGAAATATTGAAGATTAAGATTTAGAGCATCCAACCTACTACAGCTTTCTCGAAAATGTTTGTTATAATTTTCGCTATTTCTTCAAGGGAGAGGAGAGAGTGAAAGAAATTAAGTAACCAAAAGAAACCATGCTTTTTGGCTGCCCGTAGTCAGGAGAGAAATCTGACAAATTTTTTTATGCAAAAGCACCAACCATCTCATGGAGCAGAGCCGGCGGCGTCTGTAACTGCAAAAAAAACACGAAAGAAATGCCCATTCCCCCATTGGCTGAGCAAAACGGCTCCTAGATAGCCATTGGCCGCCGCTAGACGAGAGCACGCACTCGGCCACTGCTCTCGTGGCAGGTGTTGCCAAAGGAGGGGTTGCGGCCGCTTTTGCTCTTCTCGGCGCCTGAGGCACCTGTATCGTCGGCAACCTCTGCAGTAGCGAAACGTGGCCGTTCATGCCACTACGCCGCAGACAAACTAAGAGAGCAGGAAACCGACATTCATGCTTTCGCATTCACAACTCTTAAGGAATGCTTAGGTGCCCTCGGAATTTTTTAACTTAAAAGTGAATCCCCATTTACCGCAAGTTACCAGCACTGACTGCTTCATTCAGTTAACACTCATGTTTGCAGAATAGAAAACTCCCAAGGAATGTCAATACTCCTCGGGTATTAGAGAAAAAATTATCAGCAGCCTTTATCACCAAAGTCCTAAAATGCACGGCACACAGTATTTAAGAAGCGACTGTCTCATTTGTTTGAAAGACATTAAACAATCATTTTGGGAAGTAAAGCACATATTTGTTTATTAATTTCTCCTTTAAAGTTAGCGGCTAAATTGTTTACTATTATTTCCACTAAATTTAGCGCAAAAATTGACGTCGCACGACCCGACCTTGCTCCGACGTGACTTCACCACACAGAGTGTAATGACGTAATACCACGACCTCACGTAACATACATTTAGGAAGAAATTGGCGTTGTGCGACCTTAATTCCCCACTAAACTTAATGGGGATATGCACGGCTGGACGGACCCGATTCTGGGATTAGAGGGTTCTGCTAAATAGCGTTCTGTGCTTCATAGCTTCTGCCAGACAGCGGACTCCCTCATGCCAAGAATGGCTCCTTACGTGTCTCCACAGCTCTGCAGTCAGCCGGCAGTCATCCACATTTCCGCGTAGCTCCTCCATGCTCAGCTGAGTCTCAACGTCAATGATGAGATAACGCCGGGGGCGCAGGCGGCGCCGCCTGGCTGGAACCACCCTTCTAGGCCCCACTCTGGTTTTGAGTTGCACGTCGGGTTGTGCCTCGGGTTGCACATCGAGTTGAACGTCAGGATGCACGTCAGGTCGCTCGTCAGGTTGCTCGTCAGGTTGCTCGTCGGGTTGAAAGTCAGGTTCCAAGTCAATTGGAACCGGAAAGGTGACACCACTGGGAGATGGCGGCAACGCCGGAGGAGACAGAGTTGGGCGGGGCGTGCCTGGGGGTGTTCTCGAGGGTCTCCTGTTGCAAACACAAGCAGGCACTTGTGCTGTCTACGTGGGACAAGAGCAGCTATGCTTATCTAGGAGTAACGACAGCCATTTTGGTGCATAGAATTGACTGGCTATCATTGACAAAGATCACTGAGAAGAAAACTACCGTTCCAGTACAGCATCCCCAGAAGCACAATGACAGGAGCCGGAAAGACGGATGTTGCGGTCGTCTTCAGATCAAAAATTAATAGAAATTTCCTAACAAAAGCCTCTAGTTCAGTTACCGGCAATACCTCGAGGTACACCCGCCGGCAATATGAAGGTGAACACCTTACCTGGTTTCTTGCCTGTTTTACGGCACCCTAAAGCTATATTAACTCTTAATGTCTAAAATGGTACGTGGCTTGGGGTCTAAACTTTGCGTTCTAGCCCTCTTCTGGAACAGAGCTTGTTCCAAAACTTGCAGGAGCGTCAAAAACAAGAAGAGGGCTGTTCACCTTCATATTGCTCACGGGTGTACAACTGAGATATAACTACAGTTCTAAAGTCAACAAAAAAAATATAAATCAATGCAGATTGTTGGGCTAGTTCATACTGAGAATTTGACGTCATGATGGCGCTTAAGACGAGGACAAAAGGGAGACTAGACAACACGGAGCGCTACTTCAACTGTTTATTTTTGAAAAAAGGGGGGACATATTTACACTCAAACCGTTTCACCTCAGCCAATCCCAGGCCTCACCGTCGCTCGCAAAAATGCTATCTCTTTGTCTTACAAGTCAATGGAGGCAATGCTGACACATTGTGCTCCAGGTTGTGCAGATTAACGAACCCCTTTCGCGGAGGCCTCCTGTGCTGTGGCAAGAAACATAGAAACCCGTTTGTCGGTTGCGCAGAGGGAGTCGTGTTTGTGATTCAGTTGTCATGCGGTAAAGAGTACATCGGGCAAACAGGCAGATGCCTTAATGATAGGTTACGAGAGCACAATTTGAATGTTAATAACCACTGTGCCGGTCATCGTTCAGTTCATTGTCACGATTATGGATGAAGGCCCTTGTTCAACATGTGCGCGATTGTAGCCAGACACAAGGATAAGACGGTCAGGGAAATAATAGAAGCAGACTTCATAAAACAGTCTGGAGCACAATGTGTCAGCATTGCCTCCATTGACTTGTAAGACAAAGAGATAGCATTTTTGCGAGCGACGGTGAGGCCTGGGATTGGCTGAGGTGAAGCGGTTCGAGTGTATATATGTCCCCCCCCCTTTTTCAAAAATAAACAGTTGAAGTAGCGCACCGTGTTGTCTAGTCTCCCTTTTGTCCTCGTCTTAAGCGCCATCATGACGTCAAAAAAAAAAATGTATGTGCGTACCATAAACCAGAGAGCTAGAGCTAGAAATTGAAACTTTTGGATTCCAGCACCCTAGTCATCCCACAGAAACACCGTACTTTCCGACTCCAAGCAGAATCGGAATCAGCTTTCTAAACAGTCACTAGACGACCCTTGGAAACGACGGGCTTTACTCCAAGACTGTTGACAGCCTCGTAGGCCACGCCTTCTGCTCTTCCCGCACTAGCACTGTCGCCGGCAACTGAAGAAACGTGGGGTTAGTATGTCGCCGCTTCTTGCTTACTTTTGTAGGCTAATGCCACAGTCTCGCTGGCTACAGAGCGATGACGAGAGCCATGCAACTCGCCACAAATTAAGATGAACTGTTGGGCTAGTTGGGTAAACATCTTAAATACAAAGACCGATTTCGGAGCAAGAGCCAGACAAACTTATGAGCCAAAATTCATAATAGAAAAAAAAAGGAAATGAGTGCATTAGCACACTATCAATATAGTTGAACCTCGATTTAACCAAGTCGTCTTTTGAGTCGAAAGTTTCGTTAAATCGCAAAAATCGTTTACCCAGGCTTCTTTTTTTTTTTTTTTTTTTTTTTTTTTTTTTTTTTTTTAGCATTACAAATGGTTTTTTAGGCTCCTAAAACCCTCCGATTACCTCACCTCTTCCGAGCGAGCGTTTAACAGTAAGATTCCACTACGAAATGTGGCGGTAAGAGAAGAATGCAGTTCATTGACCCTCATTTTGTATGGTTATGGGAGCAGTGCCAAACACCGCAGGAAAGTGTGCAGTCGGGAGAGCAACCACTGGCACTTACGGTAGCCATAATACTGTCTTTCAAGTTGAAAATCGTCGAGAACTCTATGACATTGCATACTTCTCGACAACTGCCTTTCAGAGCGCAGCTCTTAGGCGCCCGTTTCCGGCTTGAGCGGTGTCGCCATAACCGCGCGGTGCATTATGGGTAAATTTCCCCGCTAAATTTAGCGGAAAAATTTCCTAGCTACATTTAGCGGGAAAATTTCACCGCTAAATCTAGCGGAAAAATTTCTTCGCTACATTTAGCAGGAAAATTTCCCCGGTAAATCTAGCAAAAAGTTTCCCCGCTAAATTTAGCGGAAAAGTTTTCCCACTAAATCTAGCAGAAAAACTTCCCCGCTAAATTTAGCGGAAAAATTACCCTCCCCGAGGTCACGTGACTCCCCGAGGTCATGTGACACCCCCAGGTCACGTGAAACTCCCCCATGTCACGTGACCCCCTCCCTGAGGTCATGTGTGTGGTCACGTGACCCCCCCACGTGGACACCCCTTCCCCGAGGTCACGTGACCCCATCAAGGTCACGTGACCTCGAGGGGGGGGTTACGTGACCCCTTCCCTAGGTCATGTGACCCCCCCCTTCTTCGAGAACACGTCACCCTCAGTACCCTTCCCTCCTCCTCAAGAGCTGCGCCCTAATTCGGCGTTACAGGGAGTTGCAAACAGCTTTCACTTTTTTTTTTCTTTTCGCCATTCGTCACTTCAGCGATCATTTTCGCCTTGATGTCAAGCAATAGAACTTTCCTTTTGCGCAATATAGACCTTTTCTGTGTACTCTCGTCCCCAGCCACCTAATAGGCGTATCCGGTATGGGCGACGAAAAAATAAAGGGGAGGCAAAACGAGAATGTGTGACGGTTACGCTCATATCCTAAATGCCTTTATTGGCGTGGAAAAGGCAAAACAATGTTTTCGCCCATACTGGAAGTGACGTCAATCCAAGATGGTGGCGCACTTGCAGAAAAGGTCTATACCACTCACTGTTCCAAGAGGAACAGAACCACTTCCAGCACAACACTTGAGGAACGAAACAATTTTTGTTGTAGACGCGTAGGAGCTCTAGTTCACTGGGCATAAGTGCATGGGATGGCGGACATTTTTTTTTTTTTTTTTCACGAGAGGCAGAGGTTACAAGACTATTCATCATCATCATCACTTTTTTCTTTTTATTTTGTGAAAAAGATAATGATTGCACATTTCTATGCTTGGACTTAAACAGTAAGGTTTGTTTCTGTTAATTTTTTTTTTCTCGCAGAGGCTGATGTGTACAACGAGGTAGAGGGCCTTAGTACAATAAACTAACAGCTGAAAGTGACCCCCAATTGGCCGCCGCCATGTTGCACATTTTTTACTACTAGACACGTGACCTCATAGTTTTATGTCTAGATTTCAACGAAGTACCGCGCACATATAATTGCTTGTTGATCTTTAATAACAGTACCGACGCGATAAGTTATGTTTCGTTTGTTTTAAGTCCAAGATGTGCTTTTACGACAAAAACACGGGCAGCTTCACAATGCCTCCACTAGATGCCGTCAGCCGCGGTGCTGTATTTTGGGTTTTTATCGGAGCTAGACACTGATTTCTGCGGCTACCAACATTGAAAAAATAGTTTATCGTGTTTTTTACAGCAATTGCAATACAAATCAGTTTTGCGTAAAAGCCTCAGGATTTCGTACGGTCACATGTCTAGTGGTCAAGATTGTACAACATGGCGGCAGCCAAGTGGGGGTCACCTTTGCCTGGTGAATGGGATACCTTGTTGGATGTGTATGTGCGATTTCCTAAGACTCGGTTAAATCAGAACTGCAGCGCAAAAGGACTACGCTCAATCGAGAGATAAAACTGTCTTCACTGGAAGCAAGATAGGGAGACGAAAAAATGCTGTTAAATCGCAAATTTCGTCAGATCGAGGTTCAACTGTATCACTCACCAAGAAAGAGAACCTTTTTTCCTTTTGGGGGGAGATGGGCCTAAGTTTCAAAAGTTTTTGAAAATATTCATTTTTCAATTTTGAGGTTTTCGGTTTCAGAAACTAATTATACACCCTTAAACTAAATTTCATAACCATGCGCCAAATAGTTACGTCGATATAAAATATTTTCAACACATTGTGAGGCAATAATGAAGTAAAGGAGTTCAATGTTTGAATGCATTTTTCTCAGTTCCACTTTTTGCTGCAAATTTCATACGAAGGAATCTTTTATTTGAAGGTAAAATTATTCTGATACCACAATCAAGATGTTTCTGAGCTGAAATTTACTGGGGAATAGGGCTATCTACTTTTTTTTGTTTTAAGTTAAAGTCCTTATTGAGAAAAAACGATGTTTTCAAAAATTTACATAGAAAAGATATCCATCTCATATTTTGAGGTAATCACTCTTCCTGAAATATTTACATTTGAGTTATAAAAACTAGATAGCCCAAAGTCCCACATCCCCCACTTTATATTTAAGCAATTAAAATGATGCTTAATAGCTTCATTTGCATATCACAGATTTCTTAATGAAGAGTGACAAATCTTCTTATGCAGGTATGTCAAGTTGTCCTAGCGAGCTGAAAGTTGGCACAGTATGCCTACATTTGAAGTTAAATCTCCCCTGCAAATTTCATTCTGATCACTTGAGTAGTTTAGAAGTTCAACCTTTAGCCAGTGTCCCCCCTTAAAGGGATGCTGAACCGAAATCTGGATTCCACAAAACAGCAATATCTCGAACGCATGACCGTATTTTTCAAAAAAGGAGGCGCATTCGACAGAAATGTTCATGTCATGTTTTTCCGAGAAGGAGGGGGAACGGCCTCGCGTCTTCTCCACCTCGCCGCCTTGAGGGGGCAAAGCGAAGAGAGGAGGAAACGAGGTAGCTTCACGTCACGCGCCTCGTCAGCCTGGTTCAATCTTGACCTCGTTTTCCAAAAATACGGCCGTCCATTAGAGATATCGCCTTACGAGTAGTGTCGTAGGGATTGTAGCGTCCCGCCTACATCTCCTGCATTGTTTTTTTTAAATCCAAATTTCGGTTCACCATCCCTTTAAAGGGCAACTCCGGCCAAAACCCAATATGAAATAAATTACTGGTATCGCTGTAGTGACACAAAATACGACCCTAGCCAAAATATTACGTCCGGGGGACGCCGCATTCTCAACTAATGCCGATAATAAGAATGCGACCCGCCGCAAGCCGCTGCTCCTTAGCGGGCGGCCAACAAGTTGCCGATCACTAAAGCAACATTGGACCGTGACGTCAGCATCATTCTCTTTCTTTCCTCCGGTCCGGGCGTTGCGCGGAGTGCACTTCTTTGAGCCGCTACCACCGCTACTTCGGCTTGTGGGCGTGTTTAGCCGTTGCTTTTATCTGTAGGTCGTGTAGCTTTGGTATAAGCCTTTTGTTTATTTGCTTGTGAGGACTCAAGACTCGTTTTAGCAAGCAACTCGATCAGTCCGCCCAAGACTGCCCAGCTGTTCCTCAAAAGATGCCGAGTACAACTTGTAGCGCTGTGGGCTGCTCAAACAACCCGCTGCGCAACCACGAGGTGCTTTTTCACAAGTTTCCAACGGACCGGAGATTGGAGAAGGTGTGGGTGAACGCTGTTCGACGAGTAGACTGTGAACTTTGTGCTTTTACGCGTCCGAGGCAAAAAAACGAAAAACAGACGTGTACAGCCCAGCACAAGTGTTCGGGTGCCGCGGCCCACGCCAGAGAGCCTCAAAGCTTCGCGAAGCGAGACGACCCCCAATACTGCACGTAACTGGCAGGTCGACGTAAAGCAACGCCGCTCCATCCACGGAGCCCCGATGACAATTTAGGCCTAGCGACGAGTTCGGAAGATCGCACACACGGCGATAGCCGCCGAGTACGGCACCGAACAAGTTTACTCGTTTTTCCAGATGCTAGCTTTTGGGTATACAAGTGACGAGTATGGCATAGCACACGCACGGCGGCAGCCGCCGAGCACGGCACCGAACGAGTTCACGGGTTTTCCAGTCGCTAGCTTTTGGTTACGCACTAACTCTTGCTACATGTGCTGGATAACTACCACGTATACAGAATTAAAAGAAAATCAGATTACCTCCTATCTTTGGACGGCTATTGCAACAGAGGTAGGTGCCGCTCGGCCTGCATACTCGTTGAAAGAGAACGATCCTGACGTCACGTTCACATAGCGGCTGATTTCCAGTGTTGCCGGGGGCCTCGAGCGGCTAGTTTCGGTTTTGTTTGCCGCGCCTCAAACAAAACTTTGAGGCGACGATATCTTTAAAACTACGCACAATAACGAGAAACAAATTACATCTTGCAATTCAGGGACGCTGACTGCACTAAAAACAGTCCTAATCCCAAAATCGAAAGTATGGACCGGAGTTGCCCTTTAAGGGGAGCACTACCCAAGTGACTTATGAACCGTTCGCTGAATATGAACGAAATTTACAGTATATACTGGCAGTTGCGAGGCAGACTGCAGTGCAAAGTTTCACCTGTGTACATGAATTGTAAAAGAAATTATAGTTGTTTTTATCAGGAACACATTGACTTTATTTAGGAAAACTACTGTAATACTATGCAATGTTTTTCTTCACTAGATCTGCAGGAGAATGCCTGAAGAGAGCAACTGTGAAAACAAGATTTCCAAAAAGTAATTTATTTTACGATAACATTGCGGTGAAAAATCAAATACATCTGCCTTTTATGTCGTCGACAAAATCTTAATATCTTTTATAAGATATCCAGAAAGTAAAAAAAACAATTCCACAGTTGCATTGCCCATAAAATTTCAGTTCAGAAAAAGAATGAGCAAGTCTTTCCTCTTGTTCCATTAACAAACTATAGTTTTCGTAAAGTGATATTTACGCCAAAAGGTGGAACGGAGAAAAATGCATTGAAAGTACTCCAACCTCCCCCTTTTCTTTAGCATCTGTGAACCAAAAATAATTAATAAAACATTAACTATGTAGTGTAAACTAATGAAACTTAATGGGAATACTCTCTAGATGTTGGTGGGTGTAAATATAGCATTTTCCAAAATCAACTTCTTTTGCAGAAATTGATTTTTTTTTTTGGGTAGTGTTCTTCCTTAATCCGGCAGCTTTATTCTTCCCATCTCTCTCTCTCTTTCCTTTTCACTTTAATCTTTTTTTTTTTATTTATACAACTTTAAAATAACTTTTTTTTTTTTGTGCAAATATTTTCAGCATTTTAATTTTGTCTTTATCATTTTCGTCGGTTTCTCTTTTCACGCAATGAACACTCAGATGACAGTAAAAGGGCGTCTAGCAAATTATTATTTTGAAATTCCCTGACTTTTCCAGGTTTTCCCTGACATTTCACTGTAGAGGCGGCTAAATATACAAGACCATTACAACAAAAGGCATTGAGCATAGTGAGGATCATTTTGCACGGGCTTAATCCAACTTGCATATTCCGAAATATTCAGACTCCCGACTAAATGGGCACTTTCTTGCCGCCGACATCATCAGTGAAGAGGCCACTTCCGGAAATGCAATGAAAACATGAAGCTGAACCCCACACGTCAACGACCGAATGACAGCATGGCTGCCAGATGCACATTTTTGGGTACTTGCGCTTAAGGCCTGGATTGGATTGGGGTCTGCGGTTTTCCTATTTGTTACTAAATCTACCTAGTAGCTCTAACTGCATCTAGCATAGTGTCGCACCCTCAATCCAATCCAATCCAATCCAAGCCTTGGACTGAATTTGTCGGCTGTTCCCTCTGCATCGGGTAGCACACTCTACATCGGTTGAGCAGAGCCCACGCTCTGCTCTAAGCAGAATTTATTGCCAATTGATCTGTCCCGAAGCCCTCAAGTCTTTGCTCAGGGCACTCAATGGCGTTTCCGGCTCATTTTCCCCAACTGGGCTTGCTCTTTGACAATATCCCCAACAATTCCCTGATTTTTCCCGGTGATTAAAAATTCCTTGACAATTCCCGGTTTTCCCGGCCGCTAGACACCCTAGTAAGCGCTTGCCCTTTCCGTATCTTTGTTCTGTCCTTGTTTTTCGCACTTGTGTATTTAAAGGGGAGGGGTGCAATGATTTTAAGATTAAAAGAATTTGCATCGCGTAATTTTTAGGTTGTTTATCGTGTCCCGGAGGACAGAGAAAAGATGTCCTTGATTAAAAAATGTCGCAATTCCGTTGCATAATCGCAAAGCACAAGCCTAGCTTTTTCCCCCCCTGCAGCTGCGAGTGGCAGCCGAAGGGACTACAGCAAGAAGCTTACGTGACCGCCCTCGGCTCTAAGGTGCAGCATAACGCCCGATAATGTACGCAGAGAGAAGAAGCGTCCTCCGAGAAAGCACATGGGAACCCACATGACAATATTTATGGGGTTTTTTTACACGACAACTAGGACAACTAGTACACACAGCTGAAATCGGTTCTCTATTTTTTGCTTCAAAAGTGTCAGAAGGCAAATTGAAATTTTTGACCGCAGTCAGGAAATTGTTGCACCCCCCCTTTACGAAACTCGCCACGCCTCGAGTTTCTTAAGCCATCGGCGATAATAGGAATCAAGACGCGTTGCCAAGGCAATCGAAAAGCCGGCCCTCACCTCGGGGCGGGGGAGGTGGGCCGGGACTTGGCTGCCGGAGCTCCGGCGGGCGGCTTCGCTCCCAGGAAGGTCGAGCTTCCGCTCAGCCGCTCCAGCAACTGTTCCAGCTCCTGCAGCTCGTTTGGCTCCTCCGGAGGGAGGTTCTGGGTGCAGCCACGAAGAGGCTCAAATAATTACCGCACCGTCGTGGGGGTACTAGAACGCTGCGATTGCGAAAACGTCTTCGAAACGACTGCGGCGGCCGCGGAAAGGGGATTTCCGGGCAGGTGAATGACGTGAAGGCATTCGCCGATCCCGGAGCAGTAGTCATATTCCACAGGGGATCCGTAGGCGGCGCGACCCCGTTCGGATCGTGCGCTCCATTCCCGATCTGGTCAACTGATCCCGGCGCGCTCCAAAACGACCAGTGGAATTCGCCATCAGCTGGTCGGCGACCGTGGCGCTCCAGCGTCTCTCGCAGCCGCAAACCTCAGCTTTGCCCCAGCTATGCACCCTACCCTCCTGCGCACTTTCCTAACCCGTGGCCACAAACGCTCGCTTAAGGGGTCCCCAGTCTAACGTCGGAGTTGTTGGTTTCATGTAAAAACTTCGTGGCAGGTTTCGTAAAAGTGTTTAGGAAATTTTGGCTTGCGATTCGAAGAATAAAGAACATCTGGAAATTCCCGTACCACAACTTGCTCGATGAACAAGCCACGAGAAAGCGTTGTCCTTGGGGCACTCCTTCCTCCAGCCTCCTTGTCATCTATTCCTCTCCCGCCGCTTGGCGTCTCTTTTGAGTGTGACGCGGTAATGAGGGGAACCGAAAAAGGCGCAACATCACAATCAATATCTGTAGCATCCCATTACGATGGAGGTTTCGTCGAGTGACGCATCAAAATCTGAGCTTCTCAAAATAACTTCTGGATGAAATCTTAGTAATTATGGTTCCATAATCTGGCAGCGTAACGGAAGGTACCGTATTTACTCAAATGTGACACGACCACGACTGTAACGCTAAAAGTAACTTTTCAAAGCGAAAAAAGAAAACAAAAAAACATGAATGTAATGCAAGTAAAGTGAGGGAAAAAAGAACATTCATTTGTATTTGTAGGCGGTTTCGATGCTCAATTACGAACACTGCCACTTTGCCTTTTCAGCCGGACTTGTGCTTGAAGAGCTCTTCACACTGGAGCCTCCACACACGGATAGTCAGTTCTGTCACGTCTTTCTGTCGAGCAACGTCAGAGTTTCCGATTTCCTCAGCCATCAGAACTGCACTTCTTTTAAAGCGGGCATCGTACCGAGTTTGTCGCATTGCCATTTGCTCGAGTCCAAAGTCGCAGAAACACAAAAGAGCAGCCCGCGACACAAGGGCACACAGGCGCAATGAGTCGCAAACAAGAATAGGATTGGATTGGATGTTGCCAGCGTGTATATGTTGCCAGCACAAGATTCAAAGATTGCAAAATTTCTCATAGCCATTTTAAAGAGCCTGTGCCGCGACACCGCCAAGGCAAATTTTGAGGCGTTTCGATTATAACGCGAACCCCCAATTTAGGTGAGGGGAATTCTGAAAAAAAAAACTCGCGTTACATTTGAGTAAATATGCTACGTTAAATGGCGCAAGGCACCATTACCTAGTATAGCTATTTTTAGGCTGGAGAGGCCCTTTAACACCTCCTGAATAACCAATATCCAAGTGATGGAAGAAAGGAGAGGGAGAAGTGGGCGATTGTCCCAGTTGGCTAACCTGTGCCGGGGGAGAGGGACACAGATTAGAAGAGTGGTAGAAAAAGGAATTAAAGCAAACACGGCAGTCTTCGCAAGCACAAGCAAAAGTTTAGGTATGTTTCCCTTCGGAAACGAGCAAAAGCCTTTATTGCCATTGCTCAGCTACGTGTGGTTTGCCACAAAGAACGGCCGGTTATCCGGGCTCGCTAGTCTGCTTTTGAGTTCACTCCTCTCTTTCCCGCGTTAGCTAACCAGGCCACAGACGGCATGTGGCGTCAGCAGCCGACTGCGCCTCGTGCCAGGACACGGCTTCAGCGTTTGTGCGACATACTTTTGTTACGAGAGTGAGTTACCGGAAGTGACCAAGGGCATTAAAAAGGAAGCCCAATGGTCGTGTCCTCGGCTTGCTCTTGTCCTTCCTCAAAAGCAAATACAAAATAGACCACTTACAACTTAACCGCTTATAGTGCAAGACCGGGTATAAAGCGGCTTTTTTAAACCACCGGTTCGCCTGCCATAGAACTCCATGTAATTACATACCGCTTAAAATGCAGGCGCGCGAAGAACCGGTTATAGTGCGGTTTCTGGAGCAGCGCGCCGACCGACCACCGCAGCGAGCACACTTCCCTGTGCGACACCAGATAACGGCGCGACGGCGCTAGCCGCAAGCGGCACTCGTGGGGGGCAAGGATGGCAAGGAGGTTGCTCGAAGAAGCAGGGAGAAGCGAAGAGAGAGGCTTCAGTTACCATAGCGACGGAGGGACGCACGCACGTGTCGTTCATGGCGCAAGGCGTTGGCAAGCCCACCCAGCCGTTCGCGCACGTTGCATGCCGGTCGCGGGCCGGCTGCTTCTATCCGCAAACATGGCGTCGGTGGTGATCGTCGACGTCGACGGCGTAGTGGAAGCTCATCGTTCCGCGTAAAAGCACTATCCTTGACTGTGAATTTTCGTTGTGTGTCGCTATGATAACCCAGCACGTACTAGAAGGGAAGATCCACCTACTCGTGCGGCGATGTCGTGGCGGCACTCTCAAAACAGCAGAGACGCCCGTGTCGTCGTGTTTGTTTACTTCAACTACAGTGGTGCTTTCTAAGCATTTGTGTTTTCGAACATCACCTGGATTTTTTTTATGGAGCATTTCATGCCTGTGCTCAAGTTGAAGGTATTACTGGCGCGTACCTTATAAAGGATGCGAATTTTCATGCGTTTTCATCACCGGAGAAAAGTGATTAGGGTTAGCAATCCTGAACGCTCGCAACATCTGCCCGCAACCCGCGGCACCGTTAAAAGTCATTCATTTCTTTCAAAATGTGTGACACACTTGAGAGAGAAGTGTACTAGTCTGGTGAAATAAAGACTTTCCTCAAACTAAGCTTTATTTTTCATCTAAGATAAAATAAATTGTTTTACAAAGGTAAGTTGTCTCATGGCATGTATTTTGGCCTGAAAAATTTATGTTTTGGTTATAGCGCGGTACCGCTTATATAGTGCGGATTTTCACGACTCCCGTGACATACGTTATATGCGGTCTACACTGTACGAACGAAGTCCACCAGCCCGGAGCCAGTGGACCTTTTCCGAGAGTCCCGCTAGCCCTTCTCACGAAGTGGCCAAAGCTCTGAGTATGACTGGTGCACGGAGGAAAAAGCTGTTCCCGGGTGGATTCGAACCCGCAACATTTGATGCCAGTACTAGAAAAAGGGGTCAACGCGCAAGACTGCTCGGCAATGCCGACACACCGCCCTGCCCGGCTCAAAAACACTTTAATGAATCTCGTTTGCAGACTCGGTTTTCTGGACAATTCTGTTTCCCTTGAAATCTCATTTAACGTCAACTTCCCCGGCACTAGCCACTTGTGCAGTACTGATGCGATTCATTTAGCTCGAATTTTCAGCCGCCTCGCTCTTGCTCTGAGAGAAAAATTGAAATTCTATGATCGAAAAGACAGGAGCAAGAATGCACCGTTGGTGCGTAGCTTTAAGTTTGTCCCGCGAAGCTAGTCGGTGTTGCGAGCCGCCTCTGAATAAAGTTTTGGTCGTGAGCATTTATCTGACCTCCCACTGGGTGCACTGTGCATACCCTCCATTTGTGTCTCTTAATGCGGAAAAAGTCCATTGGTCAGTCGCTCCTTCGTAGTCATTCCACGATCAAACATTTGGCAGTAACGCCATGCAACTTAACTTTCTCTTTGCATTTGTACGCTACCTCTGCCTGTAGCTCTGTATGGACTACAAATGTTTGCAGAAAAGTTTTGAATGACCAATAGTACCGGCATGCAGTCATGTGTAGCGGCTGCATGGTGCACGGTAAAAACCCCACCCAACCTAGCGGTTGGACTGCACTGACTACATTCCTTGTCTACAGTAGGGATACCCAGTGATGGAAGTGCAATTTGACCTTTTGGAGCAGGCCTTGTAGCAGGCAAAATGTTGTTTTGGAGCAGGTAGTGGCCCTTCTGGAGCAGGGTCCGGCATATGTTGGCATATTACTTGGAAGATGAAATAATGCTGCATTGCTATATAAAGCCCATCTCTATTATTGCAACACAGCGCCTGTCGCCTTTTTAAGACAGGATATATGAAATTCAACAAAGTAAACACAAAAAAAACATTTTTTAAAAATTCAGTTTATCTGCTCGTCAGATAAAAAAATACAATTAAATATGTCACACTGAGTTCTGATGGTACAGGATATTTAGTTTTATCAGCCTGCACTTCTTTTAAGGTATCTGCAGCAGCATCTAACGACCCTCACTGTTGTGGAATGTTTTAGTTCAGATTAGAGTTGTCTTTCGGGCAGCAGCTTCCAATATTGCGGTATCTGATATTCGCTTCAAAAATTTCGATTCATTTTCGATGTGCTGGCGAAGTCACAATCGGATCACGGCGAGTTAACCAGTTGAGTGCGCTCCTTGTCATGCACCGACGCGCTGCAGAGAAGCGACACCCGCGGAGCAGACACCGCAGACGCGCGAGTCGCGCAGTGCTTTGTGCTCCGAAAAGAACGGTGAGGCTTTACCAGCTTTACATCCAGAGTTTGGTGCAACTCATCTATACTTCGTTTCAGCTTCGGTGCGAGCGCAGCCGAAGCTGCAAGCGTGCGCATGGAGCCCGTAACGGTGCCGACACTGCACGAGCCCACGCGCGAGTCAGGAATGCACAGAGCATTGGGCTCCCGCTAGCTTTGACTTCAATGGTAGCTAGCGCAAGGGAACAGGGCGGGCCAACACTGAAAACCTCCACAAGCTCGGCCTTTTTTTTATTTTATTAAATAGGCTGCTCAGTGGGATGGTTCTTCGCTTTGCCTCTGCAACTTTGGTCTCAGATGTTGTTAACGTTGTTCCTTTCAATGATGATGATAATGCGCCCTCGCAGTTTCGGTTTGCGTAACAGTTGCGGCGCGGAAAATACCGCGGTACCGCCACGCGCTCTGACAAGACTTCAATTTCTATTTTTTATTGCTACATCTCATCTCGGCGCAGGCATGGCGCAATTCTTCGGTAAAATGACGATTTGGCGCTACATGTAGCAGGATTGCGTCCTTGGCGCAATTTGGCGCAATTGGCGCAGCACTTCCATCACTGGATACCAGCTGTTCATTCGAGCTGAGACCAACATCCGGCTGTCTAAACGTACACAGAACACAATTAGTTTTACAAAAAATTTTTTGGTATGTTGTCGTGTTTCTAAAGGGAAGCAAAGAGGTCCTTGAATGCAAACAAATAGTAAACATTGTACAGTAGACACCTTAAAAATGGTACGCCTTAAGTTTTATTTCGATCTTATTAGTAGGAGCGTCGTAATATAGCCATTAAAATTTCGCCAACAGTAGGAAAGCGGAGAGAAAAACTAGCCAAAGTGCAGTCATCAGCGGGGTCAGATGACCGTGGCTTACCACTAAGCAGACTCTGGGATGCCGTCAATGACCTCACGACACTCTGGACAGATAACGGGCGGCAGAGAATATATATTTTTCAAAATAAATATGGCTTACATTTACTTCTGCCCAAGCTAAGTGCAATAACTGAATTCACAGGACAAAAAGGTATGCCCCTAACTTGGATTTCTTGAAAAGTGCTTCAGCTTGAGAAGTGCTTCAGTGAAGAGCTGGCCGACAGATGACAACCACCCTTACTCATTCTAGAGCATTAGATATACCGTATTTACTCGCAGAATGAACACACTTTTTTTTTCGAAAAATTGATGCAAAGTTGGGGGGGGGGGCGTTCATTACGCAAAGTAAAATGTTTGCGTCCATATTTACTCGCATAGCATAATGAACGACCTTTTATCCTGAAAAATCGATGTAACTTCTTATCTCTTTGACCCCCCTCCCCCCCCCCCCCTCCCTCCCTCCCTCCCTCCCTCCCTCCCTCCCTCCCTCCCTCCCCCTCCCCTCCCCCCCCCCCCCCCCGGGAGCGCGACCCCGAAACCAAACTGGGCTGCGCAAAAAAAAAAAAAAAAAGCAAAAAAAAAGCTTTTTTTTGTTTTCTTTTTCTTTTAGTTCCTTGGGTGGTTTTTTTTTTTTTTTTTTTTTTTTTTTTTGCCGCCTTTAGCAAGCTGTTTCGTTTGCTTAGGCGAGGGCTTCTCCGCTTATCTTTCTTATCTCCTTGCGCGCAATGCGCGACGCCGCCGCCCCCCCCCTCCCCCCCCCCCCCCCCCCCCCGGGTAACCAAACTGCGCTGTGCAAAAAAAAAACAAAAAAACCTCCTCTTTGTTTTTTGTTTTCTCTTAGTTCCGTAAGTTAATTGTTTTTTTGTTTTTTTTTTCCTTTCGCAAGCGGTTTCGTTTGCTTGAGGGCTTCGCTTCTTTCTTACCTCCTTGCGCGCGGCGAGCGGCGAGCGGCGCGCGACCACCCCCCCCCCCCCCCCCTAACCAAACTGCGCTGTTAAAAAAAAGAAGAAAGCTCCTCTTTGGTTTGGTTTTGTTTTCTATTAGTTCCGTGTTTTTTTTTTTTTTTCTTTTTGCCGTTTTTCGCAAGCTGTTTCGTTTGCATAGAGGGCTTCTCCGCTTCTCTTTCTTACCTCCTTGCGCGCGGCGCGCGACACCAAAGTCCAGACTGCTCTGTGCCAAAAAAAAAAAAAAAAAAAAAAAGCTCCTCTACATGTTTTTTTTCTTGCTTCCGTTGGATCTTTTCTATTTTTTTTACCGCCTTTTGCAAGGCGTTTTGTTCACCCACGCTGCCCATGCATTCGCGACCTCGCTGCACCAGGATAGAAAAGTGTTTATTTCGCGCGCGTGGGGGTGGGGGTCAAAATTTTGACGTCCGAGTTGGGGGTGCCTTTATTACGCGAGTGGAAAAAAAAGTCGAAATTTTGAGAGCAGACTTAGGGGGTGCGTTCATTACGCGTGTGTTCATTGTGCGAGTAATGTGAGGAGGGCGCAACTTGCCGCTAAACATACTGTCGCAGAGATGGCAGCCTCTACAATTGCCAAGTGGTCCCTCGAAGGGCACCCCGAGGAGATTCTCAAAGTCCGATTTTCGGGACTAACGCGTGGAATTTCGGACGGAGTCGACCGCACCTCATGTCCCACAAACTGAGTAAACGTTTCCAGACTTGGCCGCAGTCCTCCGTATTGTGTTTGGCTCCAACACTTCGTCCACATTCTCTCAGGTGCCCAGAACACGTTTCGGTCTTGGTGGTTGCCGCAGAGTTTCCAGTGATCGTATCCGGCACAAAAAAAAAAGCGCCCAAAGATTTGGAAAGAATACTGCGTGCAATCTTTTGACTCTGTCGAGAATAGATTTCCAAACTGTCTTTAGTCTGATTCTATGGCATGAGAATGGCAAAACGAGCGCAAATACCTCAAAGTTAATTTCTTCTTCAAACCGCACACTCGATACGTCCTCCCTCATAGTGATGGCGCTCCTGTCCGCTTGCAGGGCATCGCCGGTCGGAACTAGAGAAAAAAAAAGAACACAAAGTCACCTCAGACAGGCTCTGGGAAAGTTGAGGGCAGCCCAAAGTATGTCACGTAACGTGATGACTAAGAACGAAGGGCGAGGGTAAGACGGGACGGAGAGGAGGAAGCAGGCGGAACGCTGAAGGAGAGAGGGGGAAACCTTCTCTCTTTAGCGTTCTGTCTGCTTCCCCTCGCCCTTCGTTCTTAGGTTGCAACGGACTAAAGGTAGTTTTTGTTTCAAATATATACCGGTCTTCTGTCGTTACGTAACCATCGGAACCATGCTACTCGTCCCACCGCGGCTCCCATTCGTTGTGGAGCCTCATTGGGAATTAGAATTATGATAAAACATAAAGTGAAGCAAACAAAAAAATTACAATCATAATTTGACGAAATCAGTAGCAAGGAGGCATGACCTCTCGACTATTGGCACATGTTTTGGGCCGCTTATTTTTGCGGGTGCAGGTGTGGTATGCCGTAGTTTCCCACGACCGGCTTTATGGTGGTGAGTTTTCCATCAATTTTCCTTTACCAGGATCTTCCCCAGCAGTAACCTGGCATGCAGCTACTCAACGTACTACGGTTTAAGAAAGGAGGTTAGGTGAAGACACTCTCCTACGCTCCTTAGAAAGTGTACGACCAGATTGTGTTCGCCTCTACTCCCGTGAGCTCTTCTCTCCGGGCGACCACAGCGGCACTGTTGCCGGGGGGGCCACAGGGAGCAGACGACAGACGCACCGTCTGCTTTAGAGAATGTTGTACGATGCTTTAAAACATCGCTCACATTATGAAAAGAACACACCACCTTGCTGTCATACAACGTTCAGAGGTTGAACAAGCTTGTAGCTTGTTGGATTTGGGTGTAAGATTGACATTTCACGAATGCTTACCAAAAAGTGTATGCCTTCCACCATGGCACCGCCCAAAACGCAATGTTAGGCAAGGGACCTCCCCGAAGTACTTTTTGGGGCAGATTTTGTCCATGTCCATGCAACTAAATATAGCTCTAAATTTTTTTTTTCTTTGTTGTAAAATCGTTTCATGACATCCTTTTTCCATCTACCGTATTTACTCGCAGAATGAAAGCACTTTTTTTCCGAAAAATCGATGCAAAGTTGGGGGGTGCGTTCATTACGCGAAGTAAAATTTTTGCGTCCGTCCGTATTTACTCGCATAATGAAGGGCCCTTTTATCCTGAAAAATCGAAGTAACTTCTTATCTCTCTGCGCGCGGCGCCGCTATTCGCCAAGTTTAGTCACGTGAGGAGCAAAGCGTCCAGCTCGTGCGGGAAAGCCGGCGCTACGGCCACGCGCCGAGGCTGAATGCGCAACTCTGCTACCGTAGGTAGCTATACAGGAACTCTACTCCTTACGCGCTGCGCGCGACCCCCCGTGACCAAACCGCGCTGTGTAAAAAAAAAAAAAAAAAAGAAGAAACAAAGCTTCTCTTTGTTTTTGTTTTCTCTTAGTTCCGTGTTTTTTTTTTCTTTTTGCTGCCTTTCGCAAGCTGTTTCGTTCGCTTAGAGCGCTTCTCTTTCTTACCTCCTTGGAACCCAAAATCCAGGCTGCGCTGTGAAAAAAAAAAAAAAAAAAAAAAGCTCCTCTTTATGTTTTTTTTTTTTTTTTTTTTTTTGCTCCCGTTGGATCTTTGCGAATTTTTTTAACGCCTTTTGCAAGGGGTTTTCTTCGCTCACGCTGCCCATGCATTCGCGACCTCGCTGCACCGGGATAAAAAAAGTGCGTTCATTTCGCGCGTGGGGGGAGGGGGTCAAAATTTTGACATCCGAGTTGGGGGTACGTTTATTATGCGAGTGAAAAAAAAAGTCGAAATTTTGAGAGCTGACTTGGGGGGTGCGTTCATTACGCGAGTGTGTTCATTGTGCGAGTAAATACAGTATAAGCTGCTTTAAAAAAATGTTTTTTTTCCTTTGCATGTGTCCTTTAAGTTTAGACTTTCTCGCCACTTGCATGCTTGCATGCCAGCATCTCTCTATCTCCGTGTGTCGAGCTCCTCAGAATGGGCAAGAAATGTTTTGTACCGAATTGCAGCTCTCGGTGCCATTCGTGTAAAAAGTGAGTCTTGTTTAATTAAAGCACTCGCGGACCCTAATCATCTCGCATTATGATGTCGTGCAATTCCCTGCTCCGACTGCAAGCTGCCGCCCAGCGATTGTGTTTGCAAAAAATATTTCAGCCCACATCTGATTTTCTAAACCTATTGATAGAGCATGAAAGAAAAGTACTGCTGGACGCACTGAATGGTTAGTACTCTCGGTAGATGAGGTGCCATCGATTTTTTTTCATGTCTGCAAAGTACTTGTACTTGGCGTTGTCCAAGCCGCCAGGGAAAGCACCGAGGAAACGACCGCTCGTTTTCGTGAAACTTGTGCAACGCAACGAAGCAGCAAATTGAGTCTAGCACGGCGGCGGTACTCGACACCACCCAAGCAGTGGTGCCTCCGGCGACCTGTCCCGGCAATGAAACAAGCAGCGCTGTGGGGGAAAATTAGGAAGCAGAGCCACCAGTCACCCACGCCGCGGAGGAAGAAAGCTTTGTCGCGGGCACGGTGTTCACGGCGAGCGAGCATTGCAAGACCCTCCGGAAATTGAAGGCCCTCCCCTGTGAGTAACAGAGCGCTTGATAATAGACACACACACACTCTTCAACACTGAATTTCCACCCGTATCTCTGTCGGTGATGTTTTCCTCTCGTTGTAGTACAAGGCACTTGACAACCATTTCTGAGAATATCTCAGTAAAGAGCAACCTACATCGAAGAGTACTGGAGGTGAGAGTAGGAGCGAACATTTGTTTGTCGCCCTTGTGGCAGAGTGTCTTCAGATAATCTCCTTTCTTACACCGTGTCAAGTACACAAAGGCGATTCATTTCGCATATATTTCCAGCCTCCTGTTTCTGCGAGCGGATCAGCACTTTAGCTCATCATTTGACAATCGTATAAAGACACGGCCAATTGAAGTTGCAAATAATTGCCTCAGACTCTCCCCTGTAGCACGACATACGATAGCACAGGCAACATACGGGGTCGGCGTACGGCTCCAAACCTCGACCGCGGTGCAAGAGGCGATGCTAGAGCCTAATCGTGTCGGCCATCTTACGGGTTTCTGAGCATATCAGATGTCATCTTTTGTAGGGTTGTGCGAATATTCGAAATTTCGAATAGTAGTTCCGAATAATACACTATTCGATATTCGCTTCGAGAAGAACTGCACTATTCGCGTTTTTCGAAGTGTTGATTGCAGCGGGTTAGCCCCGTTGAGTGCGCTTCTCACCAAGCACCGGTGCGCTGCGGAGAAGCAATACCCGTGGAAGCGAGCTCCGCGGGTGTTGCTTCTCCGCAGCGCACTGGTGCTTGGTAAGAAGCACACTCAATGGGGTAACCCACCGCGATAAACACTTGGAAAAGTATGAATATTGTAATTGCGTGCTTGGAAGTAAAGCATACATTCAAAGCGGGATGGTGCACCCGTGCCGACTGTATTCGAAAATAAATTAAAAGTTTGTGAATGTGCGTATCTACTATGTAGTAAAAGTTTCAAAATTAAACTGTTGTGCAAGAGTATACTATGTTAGGCAGAAATGCCCTTACAACCTGTGTTCATCATGCATGATTCATTCTTTTTTAACTTGAGATTAAAGAAAGAATATTTTATATAGCAAGATTTGTAAATTCACTCCTTTTGGTATAGCTGGCCATCTCTACAGGATTCATTTTATGTCAAATCCATTGTTTACTTGCCATCCCAAGACACCAGACCTTCTGAGGTCACAGATAAATATAGATAGATTAAACTTAGTTTATAAATAAACAAGTGGAACAACCTTCACAAGTTTAGCTGGGTTTTCATCTAAGTATTATGCAATGGTAGTGAAAGGCGTGGAAAAACTATTCGATATTCTAATCGAAAATATTCGGGCAAAACATCTATTCGCTTCGAATTTGTTTCGAACTCAAAATCCACTATTCGCACAAGACTAATCTTTTGACTTGCGTGCGTGACATCATTATGGCGCCGCTGTTGGAGCCATATTCGATTTCTGGCTTCGCCCATTAAGTCCCATCTATGTCGCCATCTTGCACAGAATACAAAAATTTCCTCTCGGTTGCCTATTGTAACGTATTTGTAGAACTGAGAGGGGAAGCTCCCTGTTAAACCGAAACTATCTTTTTTACGGTAGTAAATGAATCTGGACAATCAAATGAATGAATGACGTCTAGGACGACCTCTAGAACAATGTCTAGGACGACCTCTAAGATTATGTCGAAGACGACGTCAAGTCACATCAGATTCAGCTGCCGGCACTTACGAGCTTCAGCCACGGGCATTTTGTGACCTTGATTTCACAATCTTGAGTGTGGTTGGGCCTATAAAGCTATCGCTTCAAAAAAAAACTGCCAAGTCTGCCACAACTTCCAAAGTTTGCCACGAAAGCACATTTTATGTATACCGCCTACATCCATAGGGTCGAGATAAATTTTTCACTTGGACCACCCGAGGACTTTGAGGGCCCTACCCACCTTGCAGGAGGTCGCCTTCGCCCTCTGGCAGCAGCACAGCAGTCCATTCACCTGCCGCCTGTGCCAGCCGCTCCACCACCTCGCTCGCCGGCGTCTCGTCATTATGGGGCACATTCCCGAAACAGGAGTTGCCTTCCACGGCGTCCTCTGCCGCGGCACTCTTCTTTTTGTCCTTCTTCCTGCGTGCGGATACACGGAGAAGCTGGTCGAAACTCGAGCCCCGCTTGGGCGATGCTGTCCGCCGCAGAGTTCCCATTATACCGTTAATCTCCTTATTGCAAACGTCAGATTAACTGCACATTTAAGAAAATTTTCTAAATCCTCTTACGATTTTTTATGCTTTTAATGTAAAAATATTGCAGTTGTACAAATTCAAAACACGGAATATTTCAGGAAAATGTACATAATTAAATTGCTCTTTTATGCAGTAAACACCTAAATATTACAAATGTATTTCCCAAAAAAGTTTAAAAAAATATTCAGTAGGCTCCCAGTACTTGGCAGCTTCTGCCACTATACTCCGTTTCACGATAACTTAGTGAACTGTGGAGGCTAAAGGCCCTGCAACCCAAAAAGAGTGTCGGAGCGAGGCACGTGACACCAAGGAACCTGCTGTCGTCTGCTGGCAAGAGTCGTCTGCTGCGAAACCAACCAACTTCAAATAAACATCCACTGCTACAACATTGCCGTCTGCTAGACTAGCAAAGCTCTTCGGGGACAGCTTGTAAGACAACCATAAACTCAATTTACCGTTTGTTGTAGCGGGTGCTAATGCCAAGGTAATGTTTTGAGCAGACCGGCTGTGATTGCCAACGGCCACAACGCTACAAGAAGAAAACAATCAGGAGCGCATTCGGCATAAATATACCTGAAACTCATGAATTCATCAATATTTTTCCCGTATCTTTTATATGTTCTTGATAGAGATGGAATCGCGTGAGTCAAATCGCCGGTAAAAAAAAAGAAACCTAGAACTACTTTTTGTTGCGGACGGCGTTGTTGCTGTGGCAGTAACGATGCCTCCGTGGCCTCGACCATGGGGTGTTATCACGTGACTCACTCCAACACTCTTATTGGATCCAGGGGCCGCATCCTCCACGGTTCGCCAAGCTATTGTGAAACAGAGTATAGGCGGCTCCAAAGACATCACTGGCAAACATTACTCGGCACATGTGCGCTAGGCCTAGGCCTCATCTCATACACATTACGTTATGTCGGCCGATGGGGTTTTTTTGGTTTGATTCTCCGGATTGTTTTTCGGGATCGTTCATTATGGCGAGATGCGACAGATTTTGTGGATAAGAGAATGTTAATGATGATACGAGCTTCTTTGTGAGCTAAGAAACCAGACGTCATTGTAGTATGAGAAGGTTTTCGCGTCGACTAAGCACAAGTCGTGGAATATGCACAGCATGCGGACTATGCACTCGGTGCAGACTATCTAAGCAAACACTTTTATTTTTGACAGCAAAATCGCCGTTGCAGACACCAAGTGCGGACTACAGTCCGGAAAATATATTAATTATTATAGTGCCGATTTACGAGTTCTTTATAGCTATATTTCAGTAGTCCCGAGAAATTATATTGAGATTTAACTCTAATCCTAGAGCAGGGCTTTACAAACTTTTCAATCTCGAGGCAACGCTATTTTCCGAGACAGGTAGCCGAGGAACCCCTCCCAATCTCGGTATTAATGCTCTTAAGCAGTAAAGAAGCCTACAGACCTTTAAGAGCAATGCACATTTAAGGAAGTGTTTGACTCACAGTTACGCATCAAAAGGTGGCTTCCATCTGATGAAAAAGTGCTTGGAAACTGTTTTTTCAGTTTGAGAACCCATCATCTAGAGCAGGGCTCTCCGGCCCCTCAGTCAAAAACTTTGAAGACCCCCCAGCTGAAAATTTTCATCAGGTTCCAACTGGAATTGTCCCATTGGTACAAATCAGGTTTTCGGACAACCAATCGGTCACTGCCAATGGTAAGAAACCACTTGGAACCCATTCAGGGTCCAAGTGGAAAAAATAATTCCAAATCAAAATGGAAGGTGAACCCAATTAAAACCAGTTGAAATTCCAATAGGATCTAAGGGGAATTTTTATCTAGTAGAAAAGGTCCCATGATCACGTGCACTTGAACCACTTGGCAACAGCAGGTCATGGACGGGGACGTCGGCGGTCCCAATGGGTCCGTATTGCTGGGGGCGCTTTATTATACGCAAAGAAGCAAGATATTCTTCCTTAGATAGATTTAGCTAGCTTTTCTTTTTGCAGGAAAATCAAGTTGCCGTGCATTCCGCAAAAAGAAACCAAGCTCACACGTGCTCCAACGTGGGTCGGTGCGTTTAAATGACTTCAACTCGTCGCGGCAAAACGAATGTGCGTAACCTTTCGTCCTTCTTCTCGGGCCTCCGACACGGCCGCTTACGATTCGCCGCATTCTGTCCCTGGCATCTGCGATAGAACCCAAGAACGTGGGGCACATCATTCGTCGGATTTTGCGGCTGGTAGACCGGACAGGTATATGGTACATTCCAGATGCGGGCTGCACGTTTCCAAACATATTGAAATCTAAGGTGACCCCGAATTCATGAGGACCTCCTAAGGCGTCGATTGATTTGGGGAAAAAAGGTGTTTTTCGTAACCTCACTATCGTTATTACAGTAATGTGATTGGTTCGAGTCGTTTTGGACCACCTTTTGGAGCAGTCGAAAGTCCATTTTGGAGCAGGGCAAAGTACTTTTGGAGCATAAACGCACATTTCATGTTTATTCGTACCAGCGCAAATGTCATGTTAAGATTTATGCGTTTATGTCTACTTTGCCTTCCTCCTTCTGTGCAACTTTTCGATAGCATCAACAGCACGGCAGGGTTGACTCACTAGCTACAAGTTTAATTGCACATAGATGCAAAAGACATGGTAACAATATGCTGATTAATGAAGGGCAGTAGAAAGTGCTGTGCATTTTGGGTATAAGATCAAGTATAAACCAAATAGCCTATTCCACTGAAATATTGTTAGAATATAATAATTTCGAACACCCAAATAGATCTTTTCTTAAAGTTCTTAAGGTTCTAATAGAACCGCAGCTCTTAATTTAGATAGAATACAAGGATTTTATCATTTGATTCTGAACCTCAATAACATTTTGTAAACAGAACTTCATAACAAAATTCAGCGCGTGAACGATAAATATGCCTTCTTAAAAATATCCTCCTGCCAAACTCATTCCAGTTGTTCCCAGGCTTGTATTTACTGCTCCAGCTCATTTAGTTTTATTCACTCTGCCATCAAACAAATGGAACCTATATAAACGTAACAACTAAATAAGAGTTGAGATAAAAAATAAACATATATCCATAAAAAATTTTTCACGATACTCGAGCATGCTTGATGAATTTCAAACGAGAAAAAGATATTGTCAGAATATTGCAGTCTATCATTTACTAGCCGCAGTTTTTTTCAGAAACTGCGCGTAATTTCCCACCCTGGAGGACCGCTTTCCCCTTAGCACGCAGGTGCACTGCAGCGAAGCGAGATTTGCAAAATTGCAATGCCTACTGCGCAGTAACAAGCGCGCTCAAAGATGCTAGCTATCCAGCCAGAACAGACAACCAACATGACCAATATTGAAAAACCTCCGAGTATTGTTGATGTTTGATATCAAATTAAGTATGACCTTATTTGAGGCAATCATTTGAAAGTGTCATAAATTCGCGCGAGCCTCGTGTAAAGACCTGGCCGCTGTGTTGGAAATGGCATTTGACTTTTTGAAGCAGGTCTTGTAGCAGGCAAAATGCTGGTTTGGAGCAATTGACGCTTTCGGAGCAGACGCCAACCCAGATGTTACCATGTCCTTTGAATATGATGACGATCGAGGGTTCACCTTTTGATATAAAAACATAATACTTATTTATGTTCATAACCAAAATAGTAAAATATTTAAAAGATAAAACATCAAACTTTGTTTTGCTTATAACACGTATAAAGGAAAAACAAAAACAAAAATGGCTAAACTGTCCGTTCTTTGGACAAATATAAAAAAACTATTATGTGGATCATAGTACAACACTTGAGTTGAGGTGGCATATCTTTCTCCAATATTATTCCCATAAAATTTCAGCAAAAAAGCAGCATATTCCCTGAATTATTGATTGATGATCCTACATTAATTATTGATATAGTATGAACTCACCTTACAGTATTAATAACATAAACTGCAAAACCAACCACCCAAAGAAACTGTGACCACTTAGGTATCTGCTTTCGAGACAAACATTGCACGTAACTCTAGCATAGGGAGCCAAGCTGAGTCAGAGTTCAGAGCATTGTCGATAGACTGAGGCAGGGAAACTAACTTGGCTATATTGTCACGAATGACAAGTAATAAGGCGACAAAAAGTGAAAAAAATTACAACGTTTAATGGGGCGAACTTGTGCCCAAAAAATAAAAAGGAAACAGAAAATAACAATAGAGCGTTGTGGACGTCGATAACGGCGTAACAGAATGAGCGCTTGGGCGAGACTGACTCCGGCTTGCCACGCGGAGCCCCTTTTGTACACGCGTGGGCTTCTGGAACATTCGGCGTAGAAGGTTCGGCGTGTCGAACATTCTAACCTCGAATCAGCAACACAGTTCTCAAATTTACCAGAACATTACGTTAGAGTCAACAAAAATGCGTCACCGCGGTCAGGAATCGAACCCTGGTTTTCTGCGTGGAAGGCATGCGCGATAACCGTTAAGCCACGAGCGCGCTACCTGCTTGGTCAGCTGCGCTCGCGGCAATATTTATAAAGTATAGGTCTTACGTCCTTTCCTAGATAAGCTTTTCTTTCTTAGATTATCGGTTGACCAGTATTACTAGTGGGCATAAATGCTCATCGAGCAAACGCAAATGCTTTCCCGCGTCGGCCACTAAGAGTTTTTTTTTTTTTTTTAAGTCGAAATACAAAATATAAGTGTGCGAACCGTTTCAATTATTTATGAAAGTAGTTTTAGTTCAGTATTTTAGATTAGAAAAGAAACGAATGCAGTTTAGAAAGTACAGAAACAACAAATGACCCGTCGACATACCCGCCACCAAGTGGTGGAGAAGGCGGCGCATGCTAGAAAGGTGTAGTGAGATCAGGCACCGACGAGTGGCGAGCATAGAAAGGTCCCGGATGCATGCAGCAGCGCTGCAGTCGTATGGGCTCGAGGATCTGACCGGTTCCGAGCGTTCCAGAGGACTTCGGCAAGCAGGTTTGGCTTGCGGTTTGGTCGTTTGGCGGTATGGAAGCACGAAGTGGCTCCTGTTCTGAACTGATCTTTAACCCGTGTTTGCTGTCGTTTATGACCAATGAAGTGTTATGCCGAATTAGTGCTTAATTGCGAAGCAAATGCAATGCGAGCCGCCCTGGCCGCCCGCTTCATATAGCCTATTCAGAACATGCTTTAGTGGCGCCCTCTCGAGCCCTCACCACGGAGTGCAGCTGGCGTGAGCGCTCAATGAGCTCACTACCCCTCCTCTAGTTCACGGCCACTCAAGCAACCAAGGATGTCATGAAGGAGGTTGTTTCTGGCTTGTTTTTGCAATTTTAATTTGCCTATAACTTTTAAAATAAAGCGAAATTCGAGAAAAGAAAAGCTTCATTAAGTTACTACGTTCAGTGGGCTCAGGGTCGGTGAAAATTAAAAACAAGTCAAAAAGTCCCTGCAGGGCTCCTTCAAGACTACATTAAAGGACACATGCAAAGGAAAAATACATTTTTTTAAACAGCCTGGTTGGGAAAAGAAAGTCATAAAACGAATTGGCGCTATACGAATTTCTAGTTGGCGCCTCCGGGCGCCGCGGAAAAGTGGCTGCTATTTTTCACATACTTGCGCTTTTCCGGAAGCTTTCTATGGCCTCTAAAAGTTACTTATTCATCTTCGTTGAAGTGCAACAAAAACAAAAAAGATTTGTAAGAAACTTTTAGAGCCCAAAGGAAGCTCCTGAAAAAGCGCAAGCAGACGTGATAGACCTGTGCGCTGGTCAGATGACGGCGGCGCCGCCGCGGAGCAGACAAACTTGCGCAGCGGCGGCGATGGCGTGTAGAAATGTGTTGAAACGGTGCCACACCATGCTCAGCGTGTGGCGGCGGAGTGACTCTGAGGTGGCAGCGGCGCCGCACAATGGCGCACAGGTGTACCACGTGACACGCAACGGCGCCCGCGGGCGCCAACTACAAATTCGTTTTGCACAAAAAATATAGCTCTAAAAGCTTTTTTTCTTCGTTGTAAATACGTTTTTGACATTATTTTGCCATCTAGGCTGTTTAAAAAAAATGATTTTTTTCCTTAGCATGTGTCTTTTATCGCAATCTGGGCAGGTGAGTTATACAGCAAAGAGGGACATAATATAGGGGGATAATTGTCACAATAAGTCAATGAATTAACTGACATCAACTTTTCAATTATTGAAGATATGGTTCCAATCAGGAATTTTTTTATAAATTTAGCGGGAAAACTTTACTTTCGTAATGTCACACATAACGTCATGAGGGTAAATTTAGCGAAAATATTTTCCTGCCGAATTCAGCAGAAAAAATTCCCATCTAACTTTAGCGGGAGTGTTGGCAATGTTGAATGCACGTGACATCCCTTGTGACGTTACAGGTCACATGATATCACACATGGCGTGTTTCCTATAATGACGTCATATGCCACGTGTTTCCCATAACGACGTCACACGTGACGCTACCCTCGTAAGGGTAACCCTCATAACCTTCGTGAGGGTAACCCTTGTAACCCTCATGAGAATAACCCTCGTGAAGGTAACCCTCGTAATCCTCATAAGGGTTACCCTTCTAAAAGTAACCCTCGTGAGGGTAACCCTTGTAATCCTCATGAGGATAACCCTCGTGATGTCACACGCAACGTCATTATGGGAAACACTCCAGAATGCAACACACGGTGTAGAAAACACGTCAAGAGACTCCAATGTCTCGGATGGAATGTCTTTAATCACGCGCACTCGCGACCACTTCAGCGCTTGTGCATGGCAATGGTGCCGCGAGCTAAAAGAGAAAACAAAAAAACAACAAAGTGCCTAACACGGGGCCCCTACACACGGTTAGACCGACGCCGCTCAAGCCAAAAACAAAGAGCTGAGCTCTAAAAATTGCGAAGCATGCCAGAAATAGGGGGCAAGTTATCTTTAGGAGGAGGGACATCTATCGGGATAGTACAGTAAAAGAGAAAATTTGAGGCCTGTGGGAAGTGCGGTGGTGCACTAAAGTTAGCACCTGTGCAACAGGCACGAGGGGGTGCAAAAAAACACCAGCACTGTTTTTTGTCTTTATTACACAGCATTGCACCCGCTGCACGGGTGGGAACTTTTATCGCACCACTGCAATACCCAGGCATCCCAAATTTTTCTATACTTATTTAGCGATTTCCAATGATGCTCAAAAGGTTTCTGATTGCAACCACGTTTATTTTCACTAATTAAAACTTGATTAACATATTTTAGTTCATTATTTGATTTATAGTGACGATTAACCCCTATACTATGCCCCCCTGGCCGTGTAACTCACCTGCGCTGAGCACATTATGGTAGCTTTCACAACTTTATTAAAGTATTTGTAAAGACTAAGAAAATCAACGGTAGATGCCAGTACATTGATTATTAGCACCAGGCTAGTATGAACCCAATAAAGACGTATATGTAACAATAAAGAGTTGGATCACATACACAAGCCATTAGCTAGCACACACAAAGCTTGAAAAAACAAAAAAAGTGTAGACAAAATGTAGTACAACGTACCACTAAACAGTCGAAACTGGCCGATACGAGGCGATTAATATATGTGCCAGAAAGGAGAGATTTTTTAATCTCTCGGCTTTTGGTAGGTTGTTTTTTTGCCAAAAGTTAACAAAGTACAGATTTCGATCCACTAACTCGTGGTCTGTTGAGTTATGACGGGATGACCACACTGGATGCACCTGTAGTGTGGCCAGTTGTATAAAATACGGAGTTGGAGGACAGGCTTTTTGCAGTTACTCTGTCCACCAACTGCCCACTTATTGTTGTTCTTTAGAGTCCTTTCTGGCGTTCTCTCGAGAAACTCCGTCCAATCCAAAGGCAGCTGAACACACTCACCTGAGGTGGAGGCCCATCTTGCTTCGTTCGTCCAAGAGCTGCAGCATCTTGTCCGCATATTCTGGCGAGAGAAACGTTTGTCAAGGTTCGCTCGAACAATGGTTCGAGGAACCGTGAAACTGCCTTGAACTGTTCCTCTCTTGGGAGGCAAGGGAGAACAAACCACACTTGCTGCGTTCCATTGACCTGCGCCAGCTGCACTCTGCCCAGCTGAAAATTCCCATTAAGTTCCAATTGAAATTTTATTGGTACCAATTGGGTTTTTGGACAACCAATTGGTCCCTGCCAATGGGAACCATTAGGAATTAACCCATTCAGGTTCAAAAATAATTCCAATTGGTGAGACCCATTGGCAAATGTGCTTCCAGTTGGAACCCCCTAAAACCATTTGGTTCCAGTTAAAACCAGCTAGAATTCCAATTCGATTTAAAAAGAATTTTAAGCTGGGTGACCACACCGCCGTATTCGATTTACGAGGGCAGTGCATCTCAAAGCAGGACCGGAAGTATGTTGCCCTGCACGTTTCTGCACCCGTGAAGCCTGGTGCAGGTAAATTGAATGAGCCCACCGAAAGACTTATCTTCCTCCGACCTTATTTAAGAAAGGAAGGCTGATCATTCTCCGATCTGAACAAAACGTTTCAAAGCATTTTGAATTTGAGCTTGATGTTGGCCGAGGGAAAATGTATCACTGCACGCGTTAGCCTCAGCTATAATGTTTACTTCGTGTACAATTTTCTCCCTGTAATAATCAAGCAAGACTAACAATATTTTAAATTAAAAAAAAAGAATTAAAAACTGAAAGACGTTTACAACTTCCTGGAATGCCGAATTAGAGTGCAGCTCTTGAGGAGGAGGGGAAAGTACAGAGAGGAGAGTATGCCCCTCCTCCCCCCTCTGTGCTCTCTCCTCCTCCCCGTTTCCTCCATCCTCCTCCTCTCATTCTCCTCCCTCTCCGTCTCCTCCCTTGTGACGTCATTTGTGACCCTCATGACGTCACTCGTGAAGGCCTCGTGAAGGTCGTGACCTTCACGAGTGACCTTCGTGACGTCACTCGTGACCCTAGTGGCCCTCGTGACGCCACATGCGACATCAGGCATGAAGTCATTATGGGAAACGTCCCATAATGCAACGCACAATTACGCCGACGGCAATGCCGCTCAAGCCGGAAACCGTCGGCTACGAGCTGCGCTCTAAAATCCGAACAAATTTCAATGGGTAGGGCCTTGAATTCATACATTTCCTGAAAGCTGGTCGTTATACCCGATAGGTCGTTATATTTGGGATCGTTATAAGTGAGTTTGACTGTACTTAGTTTCAGGCTCTTCTTTTTTAAGCATTGTATCGTATTGCGCTATACAAGATAACCACGCGGTGAAGTGAAGAAGTGCACACGCTACCAACGCGAGCGCCCGGGACATGGCTCGGAGCTTTTGGACTGAAACAACACCGTAACGGAGCCACACGGCAAGCCGTTAAGGAACGATGCGAAAACTGCGCTACTATTGAGCTTGGCGGGAGAAGATGCCACCGAAGGGGAAAGCGCCAACAACTACGAGACCACCGTAAACAAGTTCGACAGTTACTGGGAAGCTCAAACGAACGAAATTTACGAGCAGTACATGTTCCGGAAAAGGATCCAGGCAGAAGGAGAGACCTTCGAGCAGTTCCTTCGAGACGTGAAGAAACGAGCACGTTCATGTAACTTCAGAGGGCTGACGGAGTCGATGATTCGCGACCAAGTTGTTTTAGAAATCAACGACGACCACCTGAGGGTGAAACTCCTGCGAGACAAGCAATTTACACTGGCGAAGGCCGAACAAATGGGCAAAGCATCCGAAGGAGCAGCCCTTCAAAATGAAGGCTGGGGGCGGAAAGAGGAACAAGTAGATCACGTGAAAATAAAGACGGCAACGAAAGAACTACAAAAGAAATTCAAGTGTTCCAGGTGCGGCCGGGAGCACAAGCCACGTAGCTGTCCCGCCTACGAGAAGACCTGCAGGGCATGTCAAGCGAAAAACCACTTCGCAGCCTGCTGTAAAAAAGTGGCGGAAGTCGGTGAATTGAAAGACAAAGACGACGACTTCGAAATTCTTGATGTACAACTTGACAGCCTCAGGACCCAGCGAGACTGGACTGTGAAGGCAGTCATTGCCGGCGAAGAAGTGGTGCTAAAAGTTGATACGGGATCCCAAGCGAACCTCCTTCCCTACTCAGTCTACAGGAAGAATAAGGCCAGGGCTCCTCTTCGCCGGAGCGGTTCCATCTTGCGGTCCTACAGCGGAGGTGTGATCAAACACATGGGTGTCATCAACCAGCAGGTGACCTTCGATGGCCGTTGCTGCAGCCTCGTTTTCTTCGTCGTAAAGAAAGGACGTCAGGCACTACTAGGACTCCAGGCAAGTGAAAGTCTTGGGCTGGTCGCCCGCAACGTGGACTCTGTAACAAAGAACAGCTCTGAGCAAATGCTGGAAGAATTTAGCGACCTGTTTAAAGGCACAGGGTGCGTGCAGCGCCAATACAAGATGGTGCTACGCAACGGCGCAACCCCAGCTGTCCACGCGGCTCGACGCGTTCCTTTGGCCTTATGAGAACAGCTGCGCGACGAGCTGAAGAGAATGGAGCAGGCTGCCATAATAACAAAAGTCAACAAGCCAACGGACTGGGTAAGTCCGCTCGTGATTGTCAAAAAGAAAAATGGAAAAGAGTTTGCTTGGATCCAAAAAGGATTAACGCGTGCACTAAGCGGGAGCACTACGAAATGCCCAGACGCAAAGATATAGAAGCCGAATTATCAGGCACGAAAGTGTTCAGCCGGCTGGATGCGAAGGCTGGCTTCCACAAAATCCCTCTTAATGAAGAAATATCAAGGATTTGTATGTTCGCTACTCCTTTTGGGCGGTACAGGTTTCTAAAACTGCCTTTACGAATCTCGTCCGCATCAAAAGTATTTCAAAAGACTTTGAACGAGATTTTTGACTCTCTGTCCGGTGTTCACGTGTACGTTGATGATATCTTGGTGTGGGGAACGTCCAGGATTTAGCATGACCAACGACTAAAAGGTGTGCTTGAAGCCGCCAAGCAAGCAGGACTAACTTTTAATCTAGAGAAGTGTAAGATCGGAGTCTCGGATATTCAATTTTTGGGTGATACAATATCTCAGGAAGGAATAAAGCCAAACCGCAAACATATTGAGTCTATGAAACTGATGCCGATTCCATCCAATAAACTAGGCATGCAGAGGCTGCTGGGTGTAGTTAATGACTTTTCCAAGTACCTTCCCTCGTTGGCCGAGAGAACGCCACTGTTGCGAAGCTTAATTAAACACGACGCTGTCTTTGAATGGACGCCTAACCACACAAAAGAGTGGCAAGGAATATGCGAATGCCTAAGCAAAGAACCACTTCTTGCAATGTTTGATCCGCGTAAAGAAACGAAGGTAACGTTGGATGCATCAATGATTGGTCTGGGGATCATCGCTTTTACAGCGTCATGGCGACAACTGGCGTCCCGTGGCGTACGCATTGCGGACGTTAACTTCAGCCGAGCAGAGTTACTCGCAAATTGCAAAGGAGGCTCTAGCAGTGACCTTTGGGTGTCAAAAGTTTCACTACTTTGTTTATAACCACAAGGTAATTTTGGAAACATCATCGGCCATTGATTGCTATCGCTCAAAAGGTGATTGGAGAGATGCCACCAAGATTGCAAAGGTTTTTTCTGCGGTTGTTAAAATATGACTTCGTTATAAAATATCTTCCAGGGAAACAGCTCCTTTTGGCCGACATGCTCTCAAGGGTCACGTATGACAAGTCCGGAGATGACACAACAAGCGAGGACGATGTCGAAGTGCACGCCGTGAGTGTTGTAACAGCCTTTTTCAGCGCTACCACAATGAAGAGCATTGCCGAGGGAACCGCTAAGGACCCGTATTTACGTGCCGTAATAGAAAGCGTCAGCAACGGCACGAGAGTAGAAAGAGAACTAAAGCCTTTTGAGGGCGAGCTATCAGTGGTGAAGGGTATTCTGCTGAAAGGCACAAAAGTTGTCACACCCGAAGCCATGCGACCCGAGATGTTGAAGAGAATTCACCAAGGTCACATGGGTCTAAATAAGTGCAAAGCGAGAGCATGTAGATTCATATTTTGGCCAGGTATTCACTCAGATGTTACATCTCTGATAAAACAGTGTGAGATATGCAAACACTACGCGTACAGTCAGCAAAGCGAACCCCTTATCTTGAGCCCGACACCGGAGTTTTCGTGGTACAGTGTTGGTGCTGATCTGTACCAGTATGGAGGAAACTTTCCAACTTTCCAGAAGTGGAGGAACTAAATGACACGTCGTCAAGCACAGTCATCGAGAAGATGGGAGCCATATTTGCGAGATACGGCATCCCAGTCGAAGTGTGCACTGACAATGGACCGCACTTCTCAAGTCGAGAGTTCACCTTATTTGCTCGCAAGTATGACTTCAGACACACAACGTCAAGCCCGGAGTTCCCTCGGTCAAATGGTTTATCAGAGAAAGGTGTGCAGGTGGTGAAGCGGATCCTCAAGAAGACAAAAGAGAGTCGAGAAGATTTTTGGCTGGGTTTGCTGAGCTATAGATCAACCCCACTAGAAGACGGACGTTCGCCAGGGGAGCTGCTGCAAGGACGACGGCTGAGGTCAAGTCTTCCGGACTTCGGTGACCACTCAGGTTTGAAGGTGCAGAAGCACGTCCAGACCGAGCATTCCAGAGGTCCACTTCCACCATTGGAAAAGGGCCAGGTCGTCAGAGTCAAAAAGAGGTGGTTGTCTAAGAAGGCAAAAGTCATCGCCAAGACACGCTCGAGGTCATGCAAAGTTTTGACCGAGGACGGCAGGGTTATTTGGAGGAACAGGCAACATATACTACCGACAAGCGAGCCTTTCAGACCAAACACACCGCAAGATGACACCTCGGACGAGGAAACTCGTATAGACTTATTGTCGATGGCATTCACCTTTAAGCAGGCATTCACACCCTCCTCCACGAAGATCCCAGCGACAAACAAGGCCTCCTACGCGACTACACTATGACTGTAACTTTATTCAAGTGCCTTGATGTGTTTTTTTTTTTCTTTTTTATAACTAATGTAACTGCAATGTAACTAAAATTTTATAAAAAAAAGGGGGGGGATGTATTGTATTGCGCTATGCAAGATAATCACGCAGTAAAGCGAAGAAGTGTTCGCGCTACCAACTAAGCGCCCGAGACATGGTTCGGAGCTTTTGGACTGAAAGGACACACGCTGGTCACAGTGCTACATAACATCAAACTGATAATGATGTCGTAACAATAAATATTGATACAAGCATCAGATGATTAATACATGCTTTCAACTTGATCCTTGAAAAGTGGAAAAGCATAAAAAGTTCTGTGCCTAGATCCCTCGAAAGAGGGAAATATAAAAGAAGAGAGGAGTCACCCCTGAGTGCCTTGCACTTTCTGCGGTAGAGGAGCCAGAGGCCGCTGACGAGCTTGCTGCACAGCCGAAGGGAGGAGCGCAGCGAAGCCCTCCCTCCCAGGCCATGGGCCAGTTCCTCGCTCAGGTCCTTGCTGCTGACGGGGAGACGTGAACGGCACAAGTGCCAATCATTCTAGACAAGCTGCAAAACTTGTATACTTTTTTTTTTCTAAGCATCACCTCGCTGTCTGCTCTTACCTCTTAGCACGTGCATCACGCCACTTCATTTGTTTCTTATATCAAAATACTATCATTTCCTCGTGGGACTATCATACGAGAGGGCATAGACGCTTTCTACAAATTTACGAAAAAACAAAACCAAAAACAAATACAAGGGGTCGAGCAAAGTGGAACTCAGCATTAGGCTACTGTGACTCAAGTACCACATAGAGCGACAGGTGCCAATGTGAAGAGGTCAACTCTGCCCCCCTTGCTTGCGCTACCTTCCCCCACCATTGCCACGTCAGAAATGCACCCAAAACCTGAGATAGCTGCCATTAAAATGCACAATACTGCAGTTAAAAAAAAAAATTGTGGATGGGGGTGTTTTTAATTTGTGTTAAAACTTAACAACTTTTATGGGGCTTTCCTCGCTATCCCAGCACAATTTCCAACTGATTGGGAGAAAAAAAATGTCTCTATGCTTTCTGGGTTGCAATCCCCCATAAATAATTTTTCAATAATAACAGCAATAATTTTGAAAAAAAAAACGGCCCAACTATTAACCATTTCTGAAACCCAAGACAAAGGCTAAAAAAAAGGGCAAATGTTAGTAGTAGCTGTGTTTGAGACGTCTTGTGTTTGTCCCTTCTTTATAGCCTCAGTCTTGGGTTTTAGAGATGTTTAACTTTAACCAGCTTGCCTGCCTTATTACGCTGTCTTCGATCCAAATATACAGATTTTTTTATACACTTTTGCAAGTCCACCCTCAGGGTGCCGCCATCTTGCTCAGTTGGGGTGCACTAAGACGCTGTCATAGGTTCGTGGGGATGTCGTGTCATAAATAATGAGAACGAGACCATTTGCTTTGAGAATTATTTAAACAAAGAAGATATAAAGAAAAATATTTACAGCAATGTTACTAGTAAAGGTTCTACAAAAATATTTACAACAGCGGTATCACTAGACGTTATACACACGGCTTCCACAGATCTTAATGTCAATCGAAAAAATGTTCATCGTACGTTAGGCCTTGAAGTGTTCTGTCACTTGGACGGTGATGAAGGCTGGGCGGGTGACGGGTCCCTGAGTTTTCGGCCTTGTGGAACCAGGGCCAATTCAGCGGGGGCGCGGTAGCCAAGCAGACGGATTCTTGAGTCCCCGGCGTTAGGCCTTGAAGTGTTCTGTCATTTCGACGGTGATGATGGCTGGGCGGGTCCCTAAATTTTCGGCCTTGTGGAACCAGGGCCAACTCAGCGGGAGCGGTGGCCAGGCAGACGGATTCTTGAGTCCCCGGAGTTAGGCCTTGAAGTGTTCTGTCATTTCGACGGTGATGATGGCTGGGCGGGTGACGGGTCCCTGAGTTTTCGGCCTTGTGGAACCAGGGCCAACTCAGCGGGAGCATGGCCATGGCAGACGGATTCTTGAGTCCCCGGCGTCAGGCCTTGAAGTGTTCTGTCATTTCGACGGTGATGATGGCTGGGCGGGTGACTAGTCCCTGAGTTTTCGGCCTTGTGGAACCAGGGCCAACTCAGCGGGAGCGGTGGCCAGGCAGACGGATTCTTGAGTCCCCGGTGTTAGGCCTTGAAGTGTTCTGTCATTTCGACGGTGATGATGGCTGGGCGGGTGACAGGTCCCTGAGTTTTCGGCCTTGTGGAACCAGGGCCAACTCAGCGGGAGCGATGGCTAGGCAGACGGATTCTTGAGTCCCCGACGTTAGGCCTTGAAGTGTTCTGTCGTTTCGACGGTGATGATGGCTGGGCGGGTCCCCGAGTTTTCGGCCTTGTGGAACCAGGGCCAACTCAGCGGAAGTGGTGGCCAGGCAGACGGATTCTTGAGTAGACGGCGTTAGGCCTCGAAGTGCTCTGTCATTAAGACGGTGATGATGGCTGGGCGGGTGACGGGTCCCTGAGTTTTCGGCCTTGTGGAACCAGGGCCAACTCAGCGGGAGCGGTGGCCAGGCAGACGGATTCTTCAGTCCCCGGCGTTAGGCCTTCAAGTGTTCCACCATTGCGGTGGTAAAGATGGCTGAGCGGGTGAACTCTTGGGTCTTCAGAAGCCCAGACGAACCCAGCGAGGGCGGTGGGCAGGCTGACGGGCCCCTCAGTTCCCGGCCTTGTGGCCAAGTATGTGGAGTGTCTTGAGTTCCCAGCCTAGTCGAATCGGGATGAACTCAGCGGTAACGGTGGCCAAGCAAGCAGAGTCCTCAGTTCCCGGCCTAGTCGAACCAGGATGAACTCATCGGTCAATGAGCTTCTCGGACCGCTCGTCGTCTTCTCCCTTGTTTTTCGTTCTTCCCCGCTCATGCTTTTTCTCCGGCCGTCGACGGTATATCTCGTGACACGCGGAGCCGTGTCATGGCGAAAACATCTGTAGCCCGGTGATGGTTCTCGGCCGCGTGCCCTCGCTAAGGCGTCATAATCAGATTATGGTCGCACATAAAGCACACCCCAACTCAGCAAGAAGGCAGCGCCCTGAGGCAGACTTGCAAACATGTATATGTATTGTAACGAGTTTGCATCACCTGCTATGTCAATGTTCATACCCGCACCACTCAAGTGCAAAAACGCAAAGGCGCAGGGGAAGGCTTCCTCACGTTGATTATCGTCCAATGCCGACACAATGTCTTCATCAGAATTCGAGTCGTCAGAGCTAAATTTAAAAAAAACAGTTCAGTAGACTCACTGTCACTGTCGGTTGAAAGGTTTATGTCCTCATCATCCTAATAAAAAAATATGTCGTAAAATCTTTGTTTTTCCCGTGTTTTTGTTCCACACTTGTCACGAGGGACATCACTTCCAGAAGTGGACGCCGCCATTTTTAAAGCCGTTTTTACCAGCGTTGAACCGGTTTTCGGCCAAATCTAGAAATTTCCCCTACTTTTGCGCCATCTTTTGAAGGCATGCAACACTAAACGCACGTCAACTAGCCCAGTTTGTCTTTGGTAGGGAACATGCATTTTTTTCACCATGGACGAACCCAGCTCGTCCATGGTAGGGAAAGGGTTAATGTGTTCTTGCTTTGTGCTCCTAGTCATCTCATATACCAAAATCTCATTGGCTACACAGCAATGGTGAGATGCTGAAGACCCACCCTGCTTTCTTTAAAACTATAGCCTAATTATTGACTAATTAACCAGCACAGAAAAAGTTGCGTTTCCAACACACAACTCGAGGAAGGCCTGAGATGCCACGAAGAAACATTAACTTGCCAATTTCCTCAAACCTCGTCGTGTTTTGCCCAAATTGCCTGACAAAATATCTCCAACAATTCTGGGCCTTCCCTCTCGAGCATTAGGTAAGAATTAAAAAATCCAAGCAAGATGTCCGATCCGAGATTTAAATCGTCCATTTTTCTCTCAATATACGGCGTACCTGTGGCTTCCACAATGTAGTCAATGGAGAAAAAAATTTCTCCAAGTTTGAGGTGATAAGATGATTCGTGCAACCACCATGCTTTCTGCCCATCCAATAATGCACATTCCAAGCGATGTTGCACAAATGATGTGTAAGCACGCACTCATCCGGATACTCGGAGTGCGCGACGGCTAAAGGGGGCACGCCAGTCCATCGGTTGACAGTGCCACCGACGACGGCGTCCATGCTACATCGCATAGCAAAGCACCACCCCGCCCAACCCCCTCCATAAGCATCTCGGCTACGTCGGCTAGTGATGCAAAACTATTGTCGCAGAACTATCGATAGTTTTCTGATTGTTTTTCAATACAAAAATATTCCAAAAGCCGGGAATCATAATGATAAAAAAAACTGCACCGACTTTACTTAACAATATGAACAATTTAATCAAACGTTTCATCTCCCATGCAGGAAACATCATCAGTGAAACCTTAAAGGGCCCATGAAACGATTTTTGGGTTGGGATAGATCATTTTAGATTGGGATTTTACTAATAGAACATCGTTCAGTGGGCCAAAAGAAAAAAGGTAGAAAGTCAAAAGCCTGACATTCAGTGCGAAAATTTGAAAACACAGCGGACTATTTCGTTCCTCCTCCCCTTCGTAACCGCTCTGCCTTTTCACTGGGATACATCCGCGGTCCCAAAAGCGTGTCATCGGGTCCAAACTGACGTCACACAAAACCGGACCTCATTCAGACCCGTCACCCCTAAGCTGACATTGTGGTGGAAGCTACGCGCTTGGCGGACCAATCGGCCACCTCCGTTTCATCACATGACTTCATCCTCTGCAGCCATATTTGCCACGCTTGCGTGGCAAAAGTGTGGCTAGCCCAAGGAGCACGTAGCTTCCACAGCACTGTCAGCTTAGGGGTGAACGGGCTAGGGAAAGAAACTTTTGTCCGAGTTTTGAGCGACGGGCTAATCTTCTAGGGGGAGAATGGATGTGTCCGGGGATTACACAAACGAGGGTCCGAGCGAGAGGGGCCTCCCTTCTTTTCGTCTTCTTGAACTGTTTGGTGGAATGCGCGATTTATGAGTTGAGGAGGAAAGCGAAACAGGAAAAAGTTGGAAAAGCGTTTCATGACCCCTTTAAGGCTGTATATTCTTGCGACTACACATCTGTATGATTTTAAGAAGCGTTCATATTGAAAGACATTAACAGCCTTGGCCATAATATGGCAACAGAAAGGTCACTGCTGAATGTATGATTCCGGGACCCCAAGGAAGTGGCTGAAGTCATTGGAAATCTCGGGAAACTATTGGGAGCGCAGCAGTAGAGAATCTTGGATGAGGAACTACCAAGGAAGTTGAAATCTGGTAGGCACTTATTTGTAGTACAGTCATGTCCCGTAAATATGGACGCCTTCATTCGCCAGAAAAACCATCTGTAGTGGGAGTCGTCCATAAAACGGCACGTGACGGGCCTTACCAAAAGTAAAGGGGCGAGATCGTAGATGGCGTCAGTAGGAGAAGAGGGAAAGGAAGGACTTGTATCATCTTTTGTGTCCCAGACGGGTCCCCCAGAGCCTCTTACTCATAATTTGTACAAAAGCGGTCTCTCTCCTGCCCATGTCTTGGACAATGCTGCACGTACCCCATGCTGCACGCACCCCTCCGACCTGCAGATTGACTCGCTTGGACCGTGGCCTTCGCCATTTGCCAAGTTACGATGAAACTGAGTGCAGGAGAAATTAGCTTGGTGGGCCCAGAGCTACTCTCCTATTCGCCAAACCAAGTCTGCAGTCAGGTGACCTAGCTGCTTTAGGGTTCATTCTTCTTTGTTCCCGGTTGTAGGTCACACAACATCTCAAGCAACAATGGACAGCAAGAAGTAATCACTAGGGATGCTGCAAACTTTTTTTGAACCGAAGGTTCGATGATCGAATGAAGCGGTTCGAAAGATTTCGAATTTTCAAACTTTCCATATCCAGAAATTCGACTGAAGTTGAATTTTCGAACTTGTTGAACTAAGAAGTTCAACGCTTTCCGAAATTTCGAACTTTGCACGTTTAGAAATGCAATGTTTTTCGAACCTTCGAACTTATTACGCTAAAACATTAGACCTTTTTCTGACTTTCGAATTTATTACGCTGCAAAATTCGATGCTTGTCAAAGTTTCGAACTTGATAGACTAAAAAAATTCGAATGATTTTTTTTAACTTTCAAATTTTTTGCACTAAAAAGTTTGAAGTTTTCAAACTTTCTACACTAAGAAATTCAACAATTTTCAAACATTCAAACTTATTTATCTAAAGAATTCGAAAAAGTTTGAACCCGAAAAGTCAGAAGTTCAATGAACTTTAAACTTTTAGGGTAAAAGTTCAAAGTTCGTCGAACTTCGAAAGACCGGCGGGAGGTATCATTTGGATTCAAGCAGTGACGTACATTCATAATTTTTTTTCTCTCGCATTTTTACATGCAATGCTGCATTCCTTGCGAAAGGCAACGCCGTTTATTTCAATGTTCTGGCATGCTTAGTTTTAAAGAAATAGATTTCCGAAGGAGCGAGGAAGGACGACAGGTTTTTGACAATTGTTGTTTTTGCCATATTTGAAGCGCGCTATAGCCGAAGCTATTTATGGTAGAGATGTTAAACTTTTTAAGAATTATCTATGTATAGCCTAGGTAAGTGTCGTTTTAAGATATGATTATTGTTCAAGATGAGGTTCGAAGAAATGTCCAAACATGTATCTATGGGCAATTATGTCCTAAACTTGGTAATTTTTTTCGTCTAAATTGTTTAAGGTATCGCATTTAAATTAACACCACAGACGGTATATATCATTGCCACCTGCATAATACTAAATAATGTATTTATTGTTTTTTTTTCACGTTGAGGAATAAATTAACTGAAGATTTCTAATATTGTTTAACATCAACACGTCATTAAAAAAAAAAACTTTTTTTTCATTTTTTGTTCCTGGGACGTGCTTATTTTAGTCTGTACAAATTTTGGTAGGAGAAACTTGTTTCAAAGTTGTGGGCCTCTGAATATGCAAGAATACAACACTTCCACACGCTCTTGATAGTTTTTTTTTTTTTTTTTTTCTCCAGCTTTTTATTCTTGCATTTATTGTTATGTTGATTTTTTTTTCTTTTTGACCGATGGCACAGTTATTTAGTTTGAAAAGACATAGCTTTGAACTTCTGATCCCCTAAGCATGTGACGAGTAGTGCCTTCCGATAATGAGTTTCTAACAATGACCATCTATGCAATCTTTTATGCAGTGAAGAGCGACAGTAGATATACATATGCATAAATAATTTCAGATTAAAACAAGCTCGACCACACCCTCTTTCCCCGTATTGTTTTCTTTAAAATCCGACCTACAGAATCGTCTTCTACCGGGGGAAAAACCGGTTCCCAGTTTCCTTCTCTCCATTCCCACTCGCCCACTTTTCCCCTCCTCTCAACACAGGAGCGGATCTCTGAACTACTCCAGGTAGAGAGGGGGAGGGTGTCCCTCTTTCTCAAATGGAACGGAGGAATTGAGGGAGAGTTTTGCTCTCCCCCCCCCCCCTTTTGTTTTTTCTTTTCGGATGGCACGGGTATGGTAGAACGCTCCTCGACCTTGAGTTGTGTCGGCTTCTGTGCTTTTTGCTCGGCGTTTCTTCTGTCCCGGAAAATAAACCTCCAAAGCAATTACAACCTAAAAATTGTCAAGGTGCAGGCGAGCTGGTGTATGTTGAACATGATGCAAAATCCTGAGACTGAGAATGAAATTTAAAAGGAAAAGTGAAAGACAGAAAAAAGGGGACAAGACAATGTCTCAAACTCAGTCGAGTAGAGTTTGAGACGTCCTGAACTGAGTTGAGTTTGAGACGTTGTCCTGAGCTGAGTTTGAGACGTTGTGCTGTCCCCTTTTTTGTCTTCTTACACTTTTTCTTTCAAATTTCATTCCCAGTCTCAGGAATTTGTATCATGTACAAACTAAACTTACTATATGCCAGCGTCACTCGGGCAGCATTCGATTAGATTACTACCAGCGTGCAAGGGGGTAGGGAGGCAGTTTGCCAGATCGCTTCAAGGTTTTTCTGAGCCTCAACCACCTGCCTGCCCCTGGCTGTTTCGAACTGGATGAGTATCGTTAAACAGTGCGTTCATGTGATCACTACTGCATGATGCACGTTAAAGACCCCCCCCACCCCCCCTTGGGTCACTTGGTCACAATTACTTATCTATGGTCACACGTCACTCTGCGCTGACAACTATTCCAGCACGTCCGGGACACTCGTCGTCTCATTTAATTGCCTGGCCAACTTCGCGCAGCCTAAATATCACACCCGAACTTTTCTAAACTTGATTTCGTGAAAACCAGTTAGGTGTGAAAACGTTATTTATTTATTTATTTATTTATAATACCCTCAGGGCCACAAGTGGCGTTACAGAGGGAAGTGGGTTTACATGAAGTAGTTGGTGATGGCGTCCCGAAATCTTCCACTGTCGGTGATGCCGATGAGGTTCTCGGGAAGGTCATTCCAGTCCACAATCGCAGATGGTAAGAGCGCCTTCTGGTGTGCGAGGGTGAAGCATTGTGGGCGGGCGATCTTTCGACTTATAAGGATGGTCAATTCTAGCCGAGATGTATGATGGGGGGTTTAAGAGAGATTGTTTAAAGATGGGCGTATAAAATACCTTGTAAAGAAGACAAAGGCGAGAGATCCTAAGACGTGAAGATAAGAGCGGAAGGTCAAGGTGAGCTTTCATTAACGAGACACTCGAAAAACGGGAATAATCAGAAAAAATGAAGGGTGCAGCACGGCTCTGAACAGATTCAATTAAATCAGTTAGCGTTGATTGATGAGGACGCCAAACTGAAGACGCATATTCTAATTTGGGACGGACAAGAGTAACGTACAGGAGGCGCTTAAGGTTATTGGGAAATAACAGATCTAAAATTTCGACGGATGTAGCCTAAACTTCGATTAGCAGATTGTACAATGTTGTTAATATGAGTATTCCGAGAGAGGTTAGGTGAAAGAAGCACGCCGAGGTATTTATAGTGGTCTGTATATTCGAGTATAGTCCCATCCAAAAGTAGCGTAGGATTAGTTTCTGCTAATGAATTAGAAAAACGCATGCACTTACATTTGTTAGTATTGAGAGACATTTTCCAATTCTGGCACCAGTCGGTTATTTTGAGGTCAGCTTGCAAAATTAGAAGGTCATCTTGAGTAGTAATCTTACGGTAAACAACGCAATCGTCAGCAAACAGGTGAATAACAGAGGTGATACGCAATGGGAGGTCGTTATTATAAATGAGAAAAAGTAGCGGTCCAAGCAGGGTGCCTTGAGGAACACCAGAAGAAACAGCAGAGACGTGAGACGAGGCATTGTTAGCGTACACGTATTGACGGCGTTGAGAAAGAAATGATTCAATCCAGATTAGTACATGAGCGTCAATATTTAGCGTGGAAAGTTTGAGAAGTAGAAGTTTATGAGGTACTTTATCAAATGCTTTAGCGAAATCGAGAAATACAGCGATAGTGGGGCATCCGGAGTGGAGATTCAAGAACAAGTCATTAGTCAGATGAAGAAGCTGTGTTTCGCAAGAAAAATTACGGCGAAAACCGTGCTGCACGTCACTGAAGAAAGAGTTAGAATCCAGGAATGAAACCAAATGCTTGAAGATGATGTGTTCCATTATTTTAGACGAGATGCAGGTAAGAGATATCGGTCTATAGTTGGCTGGTGATGACCTACTACCGCTCTTGTGGACCGGAATGACCTTCCCAAACTTCCAGTCCTCAGGCACGACTCCCGTCTCCAGAGAGTGACGAAAGATTTTTGTTAAAAAAAGGCTAGACGTTAGATTAGTGTTACGGAGAATCTTGGAATTTATGCTGTCAATTCAACATGACGAAGAAACTTTTAAGGATTTAATAATGTTCATAATAATGAAACTGAAATTGTGGAGGAACATGAAAACCGGACAACATCGAACTCTGCGCGCTTGGACTTGAAAGAAATTCGAAAGCTTCAAAGCTTTTTTCTCGAATTTAGCTCTAAAAGAGCTCCAAACTTTTCTAACTTTATGTAGAAAGAAATTTGAAATCTTCGAATTTATCGAACGTTATGTCTATAAAAATTCGAAACGTTCAAATTTTTCGAATTTCAGATTAAAAGAAGTTCGAAATCTTCTAATTTTTCGAACTTCAAATTTAAAGAAATTCTAAATCTTCAATTTTTTTCGAATTTTAGATCTCAAGAAATTCAAAACTTTCGAATCTCTCAAATTTCAAGTTAGGAGAGTTCGAGATCTTAGAATTTCTCGAACCTCAAGTAAAAAGAAATATTCGAAATAATCAAACCCAAACTTTTAGAAACCGTGAAAGCTTCGAACTTCCGAATTTGAAACTACACGGCGTCTGAAAGTTCCAAACTTTTCAATGTCGAACCTCAGTATGGTCGACAATATCGAAATCTTTCGAATTCAAACCTCAGTTTGGTTTGAAAATATTGAAACTTTTCGATTTCGAACCTAGGGTGGTTCACGGCATCCCTAGTAATCACTTGTTTGGGGCGCGCCTCTTATCACAAGACCCGCAACGAACGTTTGGGTGCACACTGTGCCCTCTTGGGCTCACCGATATCTCGGTCGAGCTCTTAGGCACCCGTTTCCAGTTTGAGCGGCGCCGCGCGCGTTGCAATATGGAAATAATGCAAGCGGCCGTAACCGCACGTTGCATTATGGGAAAATTTCCCCACTAAATTTAGCGGGAAAGTTTTTGTTAAATTTTTCTGCTAAATTTAGCGCGAAAATTTTCCCAATAAATTTGACGAGGAAAAGTTACCGCTAAATTAAGCAGGAAATTGTCCCGCTATATTTAATGGAAAAATATGCCTCCTAAATTTAGCAAAAAAATTACTCCGCTAAATTTAGCAAGACAATTTTCGCAAAATTTAGCGGCAAATTTAGTTAAAATTTTCCGCAAAATGGGAGGAGAGTGGGAGGAGGGGGGAGAAGGAGACAGGGCATACCCTCCCCTCCTCCTCCTCAAGAGCTGTGCTCTAATTCGGTGTTAATGAAAATTGTAGAAACGGTTAAAGTGCAGGCGCACTGGTGTAAGTTATACATGATGATTGAAAGCAGAGGCTGTGGTTTGAAAAATGGAAACTCGTGAATAAGAAGAAAAAGGGACAGACAACGTCTCAAACTCAGCTAAAAGCTTTATTGCCTCCACGCCTTATATACACCTCCCCAGAACGTCGGGAGAGGTGTACACCTTCCCCGACGTTTGGGGGAGGTGTATATAAGACATAGAGGCAATAAAACTTTTAGCTGAGTTTGAGGCGTTGTCTGTCCCTTTTTCTTGTGACTTCACGAGTTTCCGTTTTTCAAACCACAGTCTCAGCTTTCAATCAACATGTATAAGAGAATTGTAAACGTCTTTCATTTTTTTAACCTTTTTTCTTTTCAACTGGGGTAATGGCATCCATAGTAACGAGAAAAAAATGACTGTATTTGCCCAGTTCATCCCCAAAATAGCTGTCTATAGTCCAGACTGGAGTTTCCGTATAAGCGGGGCAAAATTGCATGGCGAAAGATAGGGCGCAGAAAATTTCTTCCATTATGTGGGGTCCATATTAACGAGACATGACTGTATATTGTGTGTGTGTGTGTTGGGGGGGGGAGAATAGCAAACTATTTCACTTTGGCCACCCCTCCGAAAAGCGATTCTGCATAGGTCGTCTGCTCCAAATGTTTTGCTGTGCTCAGGTAAGCTGACATTGATTAGAAACTAGGGTCAGGCGCTACACACAATGCCAACGAAAATGATTCTGCTAGGAGCACACCGTGCCGCCACTTATCACATGCCTGAAGCTTCCAATAGCCAAACCTAATTTCCTCGTATTTATTTTATTCAGATATTATGCGTGATTACTAAACTCTCTGAAATCATGCACAAAAAAAAGAAACTGGAAGTATTAGTTCTTATCATACATAATACCAATAATCCAGTTTTTTGCAAAAAAAAGTTAGTGCAGCGTTTTTCTACAGCACAAAGGGCTAGTTGGGCACAGGCGAGTGTTGGGCTTTTTTGTACACTTAGATGGGTCAGCCAGCTTTCCTGCCACATACGTTATTACAGCACAGACTTCCTTTCAACAGTCAACTCATATAACGAGCAAAAACAATGAAACCATCAAATTCCAGAAAAAGGATTAGCGTGTCTCCACACCAACAAGCAAACTTGGAAGAACAGTCTCACTTATGAAAAAGATACAAGTGGGATAGGTTTAATGGTAGTTAAACCAATCCAGCTTGTGCAGTAGTGATACACGACCATATGCCGGTACGATGCTCCACCAGATCGAAACGAACAGGGGTTCAATCCCCACCACTGCTTATTTTTATCTAGATGACCATCGTACCGGCGTGCGGTCATGTATCACTACTGCATGGTGCATGTCAAACACCCCAGCTAGCAGCGGTAAAGTGCACTGGCCAAGTTTTTCATCTACAGCGCAAACCAGTGTCGCTGCACCTCAAAGACAGACCGACCTTATGCCGTAAAAACACGAAAAACAAATTTGGTTTTTCATTAGCTTTAAGGACATAAAAAGGTACCTTCTACCGTGTCCCGGCAAATAAATGACTCAGGTTTCATTTACTATGCTCGATCTGAAGTACATGCCCTGTGCTTTATTGTGTAATCTTGAAGGATCGTTATGAGTAAACATTGTGCAAGGTATGTTGTTGCGTTTTTGCTACAACATATTTTCTCCAATTAATCATCTTTTTTCTGTCTTTTACCAATATTGTTTTGTTGCCCACTGTGCAATATACACAGGTAACAGGACTTGTACAAGTGGAGCAAGTGTGCCTTTTGACACGTTAACCTAAATCCGGTGTCGGAACAACTAAACAAGCATCAACACAGCAATTTCCGCGAGCGTGCCCGACTCCTGCGACAGAAGCGCCAACGGTCGTTGCGTCCGGGTGGCAAGGATTCGCACCTGAGTCTGTTGAGTGAGACTGCGAAGGTCTTGAGCCGCTTCAGGAATTTGGGTTGGCAGGCCGCCAGCCTGCGATTTGAGAGGCGGGAATGAACGAGAGGTCCTCGCGGGAGCGTGGAACAACATTCTTTCGACAAACAAGTAATACCATTCAGTTTTTAGGGCATGAGGAACTAAAAAAAAGCCATACTCCAAATCAAGCCCTGTGAGTTCCCCCCAAAACAATGGAGCATGCCGGCAATGGGAGCTCTACACCACTTGCTTTCATAGACCCCCAAACGGGTTTTTCCTTGCTGACAAAAAATGCCACGAGAAGTGCGGAATACCTGCCGATTTCGGAGAAACCAAATCCGGGAGATTTTCTATGCCAAAAAAAAGGAGGAGAGGGGGGGGGGGGGGGGGGGGCTCACAGTTTATTTAAAAGTAGAGTTGTGCAAATATTAAAAATTTCCAATAAAAATCTGATATTTTCCTTATTCAAAACGTATTTAATTCGAAAATTTCATATTCGGAAGTTCCTGAATATTCGGCCAAAGCCGAATATTCGGAAAAAACAGCGAATATTCGCACAAACTACGAATATTCCAGCAAGTAACGAATAATCTGCTTGTCGCGCATTCCCCTATGATTATGTTTATTCATTAAGAAAGGTGTATGATGCACGCGTTATCGGTCTGCTTTGTTTCTATCTGTATGATGGCGGCAAGACAGGATCAGTTTCGGTTTCTTTTTCATCATACCTTTTGTTGTGTGGCGCTTTTATAGCAATATGTGATGCAATTGCACGTTCTATAAATTGATACAATAAAATAAACCTCGAGAGTGAAATATAAATATAAAAAGAATCTCGAGAGTGTTATCTAATATAAATGTTTGAAAATTTAAAAAAGAAAAAGCTAGGTCCGAGCAGAACATTGCATCGCCATCGACAAAACTCCTGCCACTCCCGCACAGTCAAAACTAGGGATGTCGCGAACCTGCCCAGGTTCGAGTTCGACTAAGTTAGACTTTTTCTAACTTTCAACGTGATGTTCAACAAAGGTTCGACTAAAGTTATACTTTTGTGCGCATCCACGAAAAAAAAAAAAAGTAGTTGATTTACTTGGCAGAGGAAAAGTGAAATATCTGTTGGGTTTATTGGCATCACTGGTTTACATTATTAACCAATGAAAGCGTTAAAAGTGCATATGTTCGCTTTTATATGGTGTAAACATTGAAAACCATTTTATAAAATATTTATTTTTTTATTTATTTATTTATTTATTACTTTTGTGGTGCCCCTCAACAGCCCACGAGCCTACAAGAGGGTGCGTCAAAGTGCGTACAAGAAAGAAGACAAAACATAAAAATACAAAATACAAAAACATGCCTAGAAAAAAAAAAAAAGTTTATATGTTTGATAACAGACAGCACTGATGCAAAAACATGCCTGTTAAAGTCATATAAAATATACTATCTAACTTTTTTGAGTCCCGAAATTCGAAATATTCATGTAGTAGCAGATGGGCAACACTGTCCATAAGTCAAACTTCTTCGAACTTTAGTGAAATTTCGCAGGTTTCACAATTAAAAGGTCTTTCTACTGGCGGAAATGTTGTGACAGCGCGGAGGAAGCGCTTACTTTTTGAACACATTGAGCAGTTAATTTTACTACACGATAATTCGTAATCAGTGTGTTACTAGAAGCATCTTTAGCCCAGTAAAACGTAATTGCATTGATTTATTTTAAAAAAAGGCAATAAAACCTGCTGTTATCTCTTGTTTTGCAATTTTTTATTACAGGACACATATTCGATTCTATATTTGAAGCACGTTTCTTGTTTTATTCATATTCAATTCACATTCGAAAGTTTCAATATTAGCGCACCCCTATTTAAAAGAAATATTGACGCTGAATTTAAACGAAGACAACTCCATTACATTTGTACTGCACTGCTCATGCTAGCGAGATCCAGCTAGGCCTCGCCATCATTGCTGCTGAAAGACAAAAACTCCTTGTTTAAGAGCTTAAAGAGGGGAGGAGGAGTTTGCACTCTCCTGGAGATTTTCTTGTATACAAAATGGGCAAACTTGGGGAGTGAGTAATACGGGATACTCCGAGTGGGGTAGCGCACACCCGCTCAGAGCACATGGAGAAAAAGCTCGCGCCACAGAACCCAAGGATCCTGGGTTCAATGCCCCCCCCTGCCCGTTTCGATCTGAATGAGCATCCTGCGAGCGTGCGGTCATGTATCACGAGTGCATGATACACGTCAAAGGCCCCAGGTAGGCGGTTGTACTGCATCGGCTAAATTTCTCATCTACAGCTGAGAGACAAGTCGCCCGTCGAGGCTGACTAAGTTCAGGCTGGATAAACATACCCACACCCACATATATTAAGGTAGTTGTCTATTTGTTGCGTTTTCTCGTTTGTCTCAGATTTTATTCAATATGTCCCCCCCAAAAAAAAAAAAAAATTTAAAGGGTTTTTTTATAGCAAAAATAAACTATGCTTTGCAAAACACTGTCCAAAAGTAGCGCTAAAGATCCGAACTAGATGCAAAAGTTTCAGCAGTAGCCGTTACCTTATTCAGAAGTTACAAAGTAATTTCCTGAAATTTTTAATGGGAAAATGGCGGCTGACAGAGCTTTGTGACGCCAGTTACCAAAGACAAAGCAGAAATAGACCGCATTATTTGTTGAAAATTTCAGAAAAGCATTTATGACTTTTGAACAGATAACAGTTACTGTTGAAACTTTGCTACCTGGATAAATATTTGGAGAAAATGAGCGCTTTGCAAAGCATAGTTTATTTTTGCGGGTAAAAAAAGAAAACACTAAATATTTGGGGGAGACACGCTGTACTTCACTTGTTCATGAGTCAACAGAGGGAACACAAACATATTGTCAAAACCAGTCAAAAATATATCTTGAAAATAATTAAAAAAAGATATCACCAACTCCCATAATCTCTTGGCGAGACTTTGCTACCCACTACTCCTACTTGGCTATTCAGTAATTTAGAATTCCACATAACACTTGCAGCCACTGCCAATTCTAATTTCTAACCCAACCGAACAGGGAACATTAACAAACAATAGTGTGCACCCATTTAGAAAGATAAATTATGACTAATATTCTCAGTAGAGCTAGATTTCGAGGAAGACATTCATTTTGCTTGAAGCCCTTGAATTACAAAGTGTTAATGACTTTAGGAACTCCCGCATGACTAAGCTGCTATGTTTTCCAAGAAAATGTGAATTTCCTCTTCTCCATCTTGATATTATTTCAAAATAGACCTTCAAACTTAAATATAGAACTAGAATGGGGAAAAAAAACATTTTCTGGGCAACTACAGTGCTTTTTTGTGCTGCAAGAGATCACTTCTGCAAAGTGCCTGCATTGCTCTCTGCCAAAATGAACTCACCAGATGAGGCCCAATTTGCCATGGTGCCTGCGGAGGATTTCATGGGCGTAAAACATTGTGCCTGAAAATGAAAGCGGCAACAAAATATATTACTCAATTAAAGACAACTATTTTCCTCGCGATGGAGATAACAAGTAGACTTGCACATGATTGGAAAAACCCCGAGACTGCGGGTAAACGACACAACACTAAAGAGTCTCTAAACGAGACTTTTTAGTGTTGTGTCGTTTACCCGCAGTCTCGGGGGTTCTTTCAACCATGTGCAGTGTACACCAGCTCGTTTGCGCCCTTACATTTTGTTCATTAGACTTGCACTTCTCATTGTTTTCTTCTCAACCTTGTGAAGAAGATAACAATGAATGGCGCATATCTGAATGAAAATTACAAAAACAAGCAAAAAATAACCTCCTTCCTGACGTCCTTGGTTGCTTAAGTGGCCGTGAACTAGAGGAGGGGTAGTGAGCTCGGCGAGCGGTCACGGCAGCCACACTCCGTGTCGACGGCTCGAGAAGGCGCCACTAAAGCATGTTCAGGTTAGGCTGTATGAAGTGGGCAGCCAGGGCGGCTCGCATTGCATTTGCTTCGCAATTAAACACTAATTCGGCATGACACTTCATTGGCCACAAACGACAGCAAACACGGGGTAAAGATCAGTTCAGAACGGGAGTCCCTTCGCGCTGCCATACCGCCTAAAGGCCAAATTGCAAGCGAAAGCTGTTCGCCGAAGGCCTCGGGAACGCTCGGAACCGGTCGGATCCTCCAGTCCATATGACCGCAGCGCCACTGCATACATCCGGGACCTTTCTAAGCTTGTCGCTCGCTGGTGCCTGATCCCACTACACCTTTCTAGTATACACTGCCTTTTCCACCGCTTGATAGCAGGTATGTCGACGGGTCATTTTTTGTTTCCGTACTTTATAAACTGCATTTGTTTCTTTTCTGATCTAAAATAGTGAAAAAAAACTACTTTCATAAATAACTGAAACTGTTCGCGCCACTTATATTTTGTATTTCGACTAAAAAGAAGCTTTTAGCGACTCTGACTAGTAGTAAGCCGAGAACCAAAAACGTCACATTTTGCACGCTTTCGGCACCACAGGTCGCCCCCATAGGTGGAGGAGGCTTCCGCGTCGTCCGGTTAAAATATGACGCACTGACACTTAGTTGCTCTCTCCGTGCCGCTGGCTTGCCCGAACCCCAAGAGACGTGGAAACCGCAAAAAGGTAGACGCTTAAATATGATTGCAGGGCACCTGTAAGGGCACAGGGCAACGAGGTAAAGGGGATTAGAGAGAGATAAACTGGTGTCACATTCACCAGGCAAAGGTGACCCCCACTTGGCTGCCGCCATGTTGTACGATTTTGACCACTGGACACGTGACCGTACCAAATCCTGAGGCTTTTACGCAAAACTGAGCCGATATTTGTACTGCGATCGATTGGTGTAAAAAACATGATAAACTATTTTATCAACACTGTTAGCCCCGGAGATCCCATGTCTGGCTCCGATAAAAACTCAAAATACAGCACCGCGACTGTCGGCATCTAGCGGAGGCATTGCGAAGCTGCCCAAGTTTTTGTCGTGAAAGCACATTTTGGACTTAAAACAATGGAAACATAACTTATCTCGTCGGTACTGTTATTAAAGATCAATAAGCTATCATTTGTGTGCTGTACTTTGTTAAAATCTAGACGTAAAACTATAAGGTCACGTGTCTATTGGTCAGAAATGTGCAACATGGCGGCGGCCAATTGGGGGTCCCTTTCAGCTGCCAGTTTATCATTTTAAGTCCCTCTACCTCGTTGGCCCAGAGGCATTATACGAGGGAGTGAACATTAAAAGAAATATATATTTAATAACAAAACATGCTGTAATCTAGTTGTAGAGCTAGGTTAGAAAAAATAGGATAATGGCTGCAGCAAATTTATTAGTGTCAGTTATGGAAACAATTGGGTCAGGGGGGCATGTTCGACAATCGTTTCTCCTAAAAAGAAACTGAAGTGACTATATCACGTCTGATTGGTTAGAGGCTCTCGTCATCTGAGCCTCTAATCAATCAGGCACAATATTGTCACTTCCGTTTCTTTTTAGGAGAAACGAAACATTTGTCGAACATAGCCCCCCTGGTAGTGTGTTACAGTCATCAGTGGCTAATGGTAAGGTTGACAGTCGACGATGAAATCAGACAGAGTCTACAAGAATGGTCAAAACGAGAAAAAATATGGTGAGGAGGCGATAGCAAACATTGTCAGACACGATTGTTGCGATAAAAGATCCGATAGAGGAGAGAGATGAGGCACCTTGCGGCGGTGAGAAAGTGTGTCCACGTTAGCTAATTCGCAAAAATCCTGATGTGCTAGCATATCGGGAGTAGTCCGAAAAAGAAAAAAAAGGAGGGCTGTTTTTATTGGTGACCATATGAAGGGAGCGAATTCTAGTTTAGTTCTGACCAAGGTAGTATAGGCTAGTTGTTTTATTGGGGATGTAGCTTTTCTGAAGTTACAGCAAAGAAATCTGAGAGTATGGTTAACATTGGTGATGACAGAGGTATTCCTAGGCATTTATACGATGAGCAAGTAGTTACGTAGTTATTGGGATGCTTGAAAGGTGAAGAAAGTAGGATAGAACATGTAAACTGGGAAAATAAAAGAGATTTACATTTATTATAGTTCAATGGTATTTGCCATTTCTGACACCCTTGAATAATAAGTGAGAGATCATTCTGCAAGATTAGTTGCTCGTGATGTGAATGAATCGGCCTGTATATGACACAGTCGTCGACGATCAGACGTACTGAAGAAGAAATGCGTTAGTGCACAGCAGTGCACGACCTTCAATTTACCAGACCAAAGCTGCATCCTTTAGGGAAAACTTATATTGCCGTGACTAGTATATGGAAGCGTTGAAGTTCCTGCGACTCGAGTGGCGCTTTTATTTTTTGGGAAGCACATACATCATTAGCTTTTGGAAGTTGAAAACCCTGGCTAGGTAGAACAAGATGCTGCCAGATTCAAAGAGTTGAGCTGTATCCATTCACTCATCTATCCGTCCATCCAAATTGGCATCTATTTAACCGCGCTTAAAGAAAAAAAAGAAATTGTACCTTCAGCTATGTTTTGAAAAGTGTATATTCACTAGCGCATGATGTTTACGACGCAGTTACACCGGATATCCAGGATGGAGCTCTGCACGAGCTAACGTTACTAGAACCCTCAGTTGGGAAACTCACCGTTGAAACATGGGCCGCTGGAGTACACCGAGACCGAGCTAAACATGACAACAGCGCCACCCTTTATCATTTGTCTTTACTGCGGCAACCTTGAACTTTCAGACGCATGTTTTTGCGCAAAAACCAACGGGAAAAAAACTCTTTTTGTAGCAACTTTTATTGAAGTTTAGTACAAATTGAGGGCGCATGATGTTTTCTAAAATCTTTAGTTTGCAAGGTTTTGCGGCACAATTAATATTATTTTTATACAACCATGCCTCAGCGGTGCTTTCAGGTAGTGCATTCCGACCTAGGTGCTTCTGTAGTAATTCGCGGCGCGTCCGCTGAGGAGACGGGGGTGGCGCCCCTGTAACCTCTTCCACCGTATCTGTTTCGACGCCATAATGGCCGATTAAAGCCAAAATAGAAGTCCCATGCAGTTCCTCGAGTGGCCGCTGCGGGAGAAATGGCGGCGTTGTATTCGCCATTAGCTCGGTTCTGGAGGATGGGTCGGTGCCACTTTTTCAGAACAGTCTCTATGGCAGTTTCCCAACTGAGTGGTTTAGTAACGTTGGCACGAGCAGACTCGCGTGTAGCCTTGCATCTATTAAAAAAAGGTGAAAGAAAAACTGTGTTTGAGCGCATTAAAGGCCGCAGCCACCTTAAAGGCCAGGACCTAAGATGCCGTTTGAAGACAGACCCACTCCCCCCTCGTATAATTGCCGTCCATGTACGACAAACGTGACGACATTGGTTGGCAAGAGTACTTTCATAGGGTCTTGATAAAAGGGATCGAGCAAAGCGGCCATTTAAGTCTTCTCGGACCAGAGTGCACGTCTACAACAGGGGCAGATTAAGGCGGAGGGGGCGACCGCTCTCCCCAGCCCCAAGGGCAACCTTTTGCTGTTGTTTTTGTGGAAAAAGGGGCATGCATTGGCATTTTTAGGAAGAAATGCCTCGTCCTTGCTGAAATGACGCTTGTCCGCCATTGCTTGCTCACATACTCTAAGCATGTATTGGACATCAGCGCTGCATTAGCGTTCGATGAGGACTCTGAATCCATGAATGAAGAAAGAATAAAACAATTAAAGCAGGGCCAACACAACCACATCGACACAACCACACAACCACATCTTTCATGAAAGATGTGGTTGTGTTGTCCCTGTTTTAATTGCTTTATTCTTTCTTCATCCACGACTTAAACCAACACGCTCTTCTCCCAAGCATCCGAATCCAATCACGCGCTTCGTCTGCTTGGTGCAATGCCGACCGCCAATGTTGAAAAGGGCCTACTATCGTCGTCCGGGACGCTGCATCTCTTTGCAGAACCCCCGAGCCAAATTCTCACCGCCCTTTCCCCCAGCCTGACCTAGAAATCTGCCCCTTGTCTACACCTCCTGTACCAGCTGTATTCAGGGCACACTGCCGTGTTCAAACCAGAAGCACATCATTTAACACAACCAGAAGGGCATAGTTTAACTCCTTAGAGAGTTCCTAGGCCCTCAATTAAGGGAATGCAAGCATTGAAATAAACTTTTTTTTTTATAGCCATATCTAGGTGAATTTGTGAATTTTTTGGGGTATATACATAACACATATATAAGAGGAACTGTAAAGCTTCATAAAGCTGAGCCGATGTTTGTTCTCAAGTTACTGTTTTTTTATTATTTATATTTTTTTAAGAATATGGTTCACTTGTTTTCTTTGTCCCGGGCCTGGAACGTACATAACATAAGACATAATGGGAATACGAAATTTGTTATACGTACTGTCTAGAGTGCCGTCCGCTATGCTAGAGTACCGTGCTATGCAAGAGTGCCGTTGGACGGCACTCTTGCATAGCATTGAAGTGCCGTCCAACGGTGCTCCACTCACGCGTTCAAGTGCCGTCCGAAAATCCCGTATAAAACGAGTTCTCAAAACGAGACTTAGAAGCTGTAGTGTAGCTTAGTGGTAAGATGTCTGCCTCATAAGCGAACGGTCCCGGGTTCTATCCTCAGTTTGGGCTAATATTTTTTTTTCTTCTCTAACATTTTGTTTTGTTGACGCATTTGGCGATATTGACATTTCTTTTTTACAAATAACACTGGAAAAAAACGAAGGTTGACGACGAAACTTCGCTGAACAAACTGATATGGGACTTCGTTTCCGGAGGTGCATGGGGGGGGGCGGCGGAGAAAAGCTCACCAGAGATAAGCTCACCGGAGAAAAGCTCACCGGAGAAAAGCTCACCGGCCTTTGAGCGGATGCAGAGAAAAGCTCACCGATCTTTTTAACTTAGCAGATTCTGCGTCAAACATGGCAATTTAACAGAATTTGGATTTGTCACTTCATTAAAAATATGTCTTTTTTTTTTTGTAATATTCTTGAAGTTCATTGGGCATGTTTACTAATTTCTCAGAAATCAGCAATCACCCATTCTGTATATTAATGACGCCGCAAGTATAAAATCAGAACATCGTACACCGGTAAAAAAGACAATATATTGACAGCTGACAGTGCGCTGTCGGTGGCTCTGTCAGATAAAGCGGTTTGTTCTTTGCGAGCTAATGTGAATAGCGGTGTGTGAACCGTTTCAGCTCCAAATATTGTGTAGTGCCTAATAAATAAGTAGGTGTTTGTTGATGTAGGCAGTGTCGGCTACGCTGTTTTCTCTCTGTCAATTTCACTAACAAACCTTTGGTTGCAAGAACAGCTTCGTTCTGTCGTGTTTGTTTTATTCACCCCGTCGTCGTCGTTCGAACGGTTTTCATGATATATAACGTTTACCAACTCGCCATATTCACTACCTTACAGAAGACTACTTCTTATGTAGGTCACGAGTAACAACGGTGCGAGTGTGCAGCTCTGAAGGTCATGGGTGACTGGCCGTAGAAGGGCACTATCACACAAAGGCAACGTGTGGAAACACCAGCACGAACGGCTAGAAAACGTGCATGTCCGTGGAAGAAAGAAGCCTCAATATCCTATTGACTGTTTTATCCTGCTTTCAAAGGTTAACAAAAGCTTCAAGAGAATTTCAGGCACCGCGTTGTTGCGCATTCACTTTCAGATTTACGGTTTTGATTTTTAGGTTTTTGGCAGACATTACTAGTTTTTGAACTTTTTCCTGTTCTTCAAGTTCATTAAGTCTTCAGTTAGGCTTTCGTTGCCTAGAGAGTAAAGGCCGTTACAGACAGTTTTGTTTGAGTGCGTTTAAATGCGTTGCGTCGAGAACCGAAAGCGAGTCATCGGCACATCTGTGCTTCGTATGAAGCGTGGAATCCAATTCAAGGAATCATCTTGGCACGCCATATAAGTAGCAGGGACGTCCTGGTTTCTCGCAGCCGCAACGCACTCAAACGCAGTCAAACGCAACTGTCTGAACAAGGCTTAAGCCCCAGAAAACACCGCCCGCAATTATTAATTTGGGAGCAATAAACAAGAAACGACATTTTCTTTTTCACAAAGCTGACGAATTTTAATGATAATAAATTGATATATGTTGCGCATGTTCCAGCAGCCTCCATATAAAAAGAAGAAAAAAAAAATCAGTGAGCCTTCTTCCGCATACGCTCAATGGCCGGTGAGCTTTTCTCCTCATCCGCCGGTTTTGCGGTGAGCTTTTCTCCGGTGAGCTTATCTCCGGTGAGCTTTTCTCCGGTGAGCTTTTCTCCGGTGAGCTTTTCTCCGGTGAGCTTTTCTCCGGTGAGCTTTTATCCGGGATTCGCATGGGGGACCGCGGGGCTTGGTTTGCCGGCTGGATGCCGCGGAGCGGCGTGTACGACGGGGCCAAATGGGTCAATAGTTTTGTAATTAGCAGCCGCATACTGTCGCGGCGAAGCAGAAGGTGGGTGGGAGAGGGGGGGGGGGGGGGGGGGGGGGGTTAACGATCTCCCCAGTGATACACGCGCTGTCCGACTCTCTTTCGGCGGCACTTGTAGGCGCGAGTGGAGTGCCGTCGGACGGCATTGTAGACGCAGCCCTTCGAAAATCTTTGTTTGAGAACTTGTCGGATGGCACTTGAACGCTCTGCAAGAGTGCCGTCGGACGGTACTCTAGACACTACGTTATTATAATCATTCCTGGGCAGGGAGTACCCCAGGGCATGACAAAGCCCTTTATTTTCTTTGCAGAAAATGTTTACCGCAACGTTGACTTTTAGGTTGTTAGTCATTAACTGAAGAGCTCGTTGGGAACAGAAACAATCAAACTCGTCCCGAGTTTGTTTTATTCTTTCTCAGAGAGGCAGTTTATGGTCTAGTAGACAACCCAAGTGTTTTTGTCGGTTTCTTTTTTTTTTTTTCCGTTTTTTTTTTTAATTGATTATTTCGCGTCGTTTCGGTTTACAAGGCCTGCGCCCCAAAAATATCTTCACTAGCTTCCAATGAAGCAAAAATAAATATTTTTTAGAGTTGAAAGCCGGTAGCCGAAAGATCCCGTAACCTAGCTTGATCCCCATGAGAGCCCTTGCTTAGCATGTATCCGGATCATCTCAACCAACCTCAACTATACTCTGTTTCATACTTAGTGTGCAACGCTCTCAAAGCTACTGGCGCGAGCATGGGGCTTGACCTCATTGATCATTTGCACGTGTTCTCGCGCAAACAAAACCATAGATGAAGCCACGCGCTCGCGCCAGTAGCTTTGACAGTGTTGCACGCTAAGTATGAAACAGAGTATAAATTTGTCCCACCTCAACCCTACCGAGGCTCTGCGAAAACTCGCCTGTCCACACTGGCGAAACAAAGCTCCACAAAGGCAATCGTGTGAGAAAGAAAAAGGGGCCTAGAGAAGCAACTTTTTGACGGACTCACCGAAGCAAGTGGTTCTCACAGCACCTGCCCGCGCCTGACCCAAAAACGCCACCAACGGACAATGGAACCGTTTCAAATTTGAAGCGGCAACGGGTAACGGCGGTAATCAACAACTACGCATGCGCAAATGACATGTTCAATCATCTGACGTTTCTGGTCCACTGGAGTGAGAACACAAAGCAAATAAGAGATATCATATTGCACAATTACATCTTTCACAAGATGCGGTTGTGTCATCATCGTCCTACATGTTTATTCAATCTTGAGAGAGACACCCTTGTGTCGTGGTTCATACTCGTTTGCTAAGAACAGCGCTAAAAAACATGGGATGAGGAAACACGCAGACGGGGCACTCACTTACTACTGAGAGTTTATTGCTGCGCAAAAACAGAAATAAACATGAAAAGGGGGAGGGAAGATAACAGAAAAAGCAAACCGATAACATCCGGCATCAGCCACGCCTACATACAGTCACACAAACCTGTCACACTTTTTAAGGAAATCTACTTCGTCACCTACGAGGGCAATGGAAGGAGCGCTTGCACATGCGTTCGCTCCATGAGTCGCCATAAAATATGCTTCGCCTATCTCTCTCGCAGTCTCGTTTTTGTGTTAAAACAAAATCTTAATGTCATGGAATGACGGCAAGCAGCCACACCTGGTGCAATGGACCATTCCCCGAGGGAGAACGCAGGGAAAGAAAATGTTCCTTCACCCTTGTATATACACATCTGCCCGTCTGGTCAATATACAGCCTGCCGCGGGGCAGAGGGATCTGGTACACAACCCCGTTTGCACATGCAATGTATCGGGTGCGATGTTTGGTGTCACACTGAACGGCGTCCCTCTCTACTCACAGAGGCGACACAGCTTAGATGGTGCCGAGAAGACGACTGGCACATGAAACTTATTGGCAACGCGCTTGATTCGGTTCTTGGTTTTTTTCTAGTATACCTCTTAAACATTCTCACGAGGGACTCTGCAATGCACACAACAACTGCCAAGGGGAAGCCTGTAGAGGCAAGCCTCTTAACCTAATACACAAAACTTAAACCGCACTTATGACGACACGGTTTCAACAGTTGCCCCAAGACACGGCCCGACAGTTTCTCTTTTCACCAATTTTGAGTGGGCTGGATGTGTCTGTGATAATCTGTCAAATATAATTTTAAGATAATGGGACAGCCCCTCTGCATATCGCTTTAAAAAAAATCATGCAGTATTTTATCTAGACCCGCTGATTTTTTTTGCACAAAGAAAACGTAACTTACCAAAAATTCCTGAGTGGTAGGATGTTAGTAGAGCACTACAACCATACTTCAACATGATCTCACTTGTGAAACCTTGTTAACGCACATCCAAGTCGGGGAAGCCCTTGTTGACCAGCAAGTCCGGTATGAGGTCCGTGACCAGCTGGCGTTGAGTAATCATCGCAAAGAAGTCCGCCTGTTTCGAAATCCTTTACGACTTGGTTCTCTGCTAAGCTGCCATGGCGATGCAACTGCGTGTTTGTCGGTCCAAATCATTGCTTGCCTTTTACTGTCTGACCTTGCTCTTTGCTCGAGTGTGTGCGTAAAGAGCATGATGATGGGTGCAAGACCGACGGTTGACTGGCGGAATCAGCACATAGCTTTCACCGCCCTGATAGCTTTGCGGTGAGTGGAGTTATGATGCATTAATTATCCATAGGTTAATACATTGCACAAAGCCTATGCCGCATACAATTGCCGAATGGAAACCGCACTGTAGAATGCAAATCCAACTGGAAAATACGGTTAAGACAGAATTCAATAGGAAGCACCCGAACATGCAATGCCAACGTACCTGGTGCTTCCACATGACAAACACGATTGAACGACAAGTCGACACTGCTTTTAGGGTCCACACAAGCGCAACAAATTTCGCACTAAAAATCTTATTGCCACCGAAAACGCAAAAAGCAATTTTAGTTTGCATGCAGTAGATGAAACCATTCTCTAAATTTACATTGTAAAACGTAAAATGGGAAAAAAAAAAAAAAAAAGGTTGCAAATGATCTGTTTCATTACGTTTATTATTACATCACATGCAGCCTACGTCGCGTACAAGTTGGAACGTAAATCCGCTCTGTAGATTGCATATTGCAAGGTGAACAGCTTTAGCGGTTTAAGCGACGCGGCGATTGTATGCTAGAAACTGACAAAAACAGGGCAAATGTCTGTTGCTCTAAGTTTCGGTTGGGTATACTTAGGATGAGAGCAGCGAACCCCAAAGGTGTAATCTGAGATCGCTTGTATACAACAGAATCACGAGCGAAGCTGCACACTCAAAGGACACCGCAAATGCAAGGTGAGTATGGAAACGAAACACTCCACGCAGACACTGACCAATCGACCCCACAGATGTCAACCAGGAATGAAAGTGGCGCGCTCGCAGCTTGTAACAGTGCGCGATTCCCGCGTTCGAAACCTTCAAGCTAACATGGGAACTGCTAATCAAGGGTGACGCAGCGTAAGATTATACACCTTTCCAAAAAAACACTCGACCCCAGGGGCAACAAACCATTTTCGAGCCCAGTCACTGAGTTTGAGGCTAGACTCTCACCGGCGTCCCTCCTAACCCTAACCGACTGGACTGTGATTTCAAAGGCGCAGCCTGCGTAGGCGCAGTTTCAAACGCTGCTGGCGGCTAAATTCTCGTCTTTTCCAGTTATATTTTGTGTTTCATAGTACATGTATTTTCCCGAGGACATTGAGAAAGCATTGTACCACATTTGAAAGAACAAAAAAGCAAAAAAAAACTGTAAACTGTTTTTGTTGGGTACGCGCGCGACAGAACGAATGCGACTGGAATGTATAGTTCTAGTTATTTGTGTTTTTTCTTACGACAAGCTTTGACGGCGCCGCGGGATCCGCCGCATGTGAAACGACAAAGTGCTTTGCTCTCAAAAATAAATTACAACGGAAGAGGGCCGAAAGGCATGCATTTTTCACGCTCACAAATAACATGTTTACCGATGGACAGGGTATGGACATACAATTGAGGAAGTGTTAACATTCAAACAATGTATCGTACGTACCACACGATGCAGCGTTATCCAAAAAGAATTTATTTGAGAAAGATCTCAAATAACACAGTCACAGTCGACGACAATCACATCTTGACGATCAGATGGAATCCGAGATGACTTTGTTTTGGGGAGAGCTTTCTTTTTTCACAACCGCTCCAAGGCAAAGGAACGAACGCGACTGACCCGTTTCCCACCCCAACCCGGACAACTATTTTTGGAGAGGACTGAGGATTCTACGCGAATTATCTGTAAGAGGGGAGAGAACAGGGTGCTCGCAAAATCGCGTCGAGGGTCATTCGACGTCCTTCACCTCCTTCATTTCCCGTGAATGTAAAGCAGAAAAGCTTGAATGGCAGGCACTTACCAGCCTTATTTCTCACAATGGAGGATAACACAGAAAGGGTACACAGCACGCATAAAAAAAATGAAGTGGAAACTTTCAAAAGGGGCGAGAAAACGTCGAATGCAAAACCGCAAATACGTAAGAACCGCGCTGAGCGGGCCTTCACAGTCCAAGAGAGTGGCAGAAAATTTCTAGCTGATAGAGGGCGCGAGAGTCACACCAGCCGCATCAGCATCAGCAACATGGCGACGGCCTAGGAGCGTTTTTTGGAAAGGTGTATAGTGTGCTCTCGGGGCACTCACATGTTTCCTTTTGCTTTTCTGTTCCTACAGTGGAACAGAATCCAGCAAACAAATACCACCCGGCACAGCCATGTGTACCGGGCCGTACTTGTTTGCTATTGCAAACGGAGAATCTTTTTTTTTTTTTGAAATATGAAAACAGTTGTTTTCTAATGTAAAGTAACTAGCGTCTGTGCACATTTATTGGAGCTGTAAAGCACGGGAAGACGTCTCGATCGGCAAATGTAGTAACGCGAGCAGAGTTGGAGTCGCCCAGGTGTAAAGACAAGCCTTCTCCAAGTCCGCTGAATCCGGACGATTTAAAAAAAAAAAAGTGCCCACGCAGTTTTGAGTAGCGTATTTTCCGTACTATAATCCACACCCGGTGCATAGTCCGCAAAGGCAAATTCGGGATAAAAAAATAAAAGTTTTTGCTTAGATAGTCCGCACTCGGTGCATAGTCCGCACGCCGTGCACAGTCTGCACTCAGTGCCTAGTCTAAGCGTAAAAATGATCATATGGAGCACTCCTTGACAAATGCCTGCTGTATAGCTCACAAGAAAAGCTTGTATCATGCATAAATCAACATAACTATACTCCATTATTGATAAAACTCTTTGCGTCTTGTCACAGTGAACAATCTAGAAAAAAAGAAATCCTTGTATAGTCCGCGCCCATAGATAGTCTGCATGGGTAAATTTTAAACTTTTAAACATGTGCACGTGTCCCCAAGGCCCGCAATCCTTAGCGTACGCTCTACTAAAACTTTTTTTATTATCTTGAACATTTGCAGACTTGGCATCACTCGAGTTGGGCAAATAAAGGCAGCGCAGTGTGTGTAAACCCAGGACTTTTTGGTCATTTTTAGCATTTCCGATAGTTTTGCCGAACCAGGAACTTGATTTACTTGGTACACTTTTTATAAATGTCGATAACAACCTGCAATACAATCTTTACATGCGCACAGAGGAATATACGACGTCTGCTATTTGCGCGCCTTGCGCACTTAACTTCCCATCAAATACACTGCTTTCCCTCAGAGGCAGTCGAAACTTTTCCAACCGATCCGGCGGAGTCATTGTCTTCGTCGCTGAAGATTTTCTTTTTCTGTCGGGACGATAAAAAGCTTCTTCCCTTTTGCAATGCTGTTCGTACAATCCACAGTGCAGTAAGATGACATTGCATTCCTGCACAGGTCGTGGTACAAAAAACAAAACAAACAAACATGGCCGGGCCGTAAGCAACGGAGTCACTGCCATACTTGGTACGAAAATGGCGCCGGTTCAGAGCAGACCACCTTCTTCCCTTTTGCAATGCTGTTCGTACAATCCACAGTGCAGTAAGATGACATTGCATTCCTGCACAGGTCGTGGTACAAAAAACAAAACAAACAAACATGGCCGGGCCGTAAGCAATGGAGTCACTGCCATACTTGGTACGAAAATGGCGCCGGTTCAGAGCAGACCACCAAATCGCATGGGGATCATGAGAAGGCAACGGTCACGTGTCGCGCCCGATCCAGTGGAGGGGATGGGAAAGCGAAAGTTTTGAGGGAAAGGGCATAGGGGCAGTTCCCTTTTCCATTTCAGACAATAGTTTGCACTACCTTTCAATATATAGGGACCTTAGCGGCAGCAACTGTCTCCCCTAAGCCTCCTGAGGGCATCTTTTTTTATGGAAAATGCAGCATAGCTTCATTTAGGAAGAAGTGTTTAGTTTTTGCTGAAATGGCAATTATTGGGTCAAGAAAGCAGGTCTGGGCAATGCTTTATTTGCCCATAACTTCACATCCGTTTGTGACGTCCCCTCCCCCAACCAAATTCCCATCGCCCCCTCCCCAAGCTTGACCCATCAATGTGGCCTTGCTTCGACGGGCCCTTCTTTGGCTGTCCTTGTCTCACGTTACATTGCCGCAAGGTTCCCTCTATTCGCTCAGCTGTAATTTTTTTTTTTTTACAAAAGATATTGTGCAACCAAGGATCGCTTTCACGGTTGATGGACCTTTACGGAAAATCCCTCAGGGCGTTGCATTGCAGGGCGCAAGCAGCAGAGGGCCAAGCTGACGTACACTCAGACCGACTTGCATGCATCCTGCTACTCTCGGAACACAAAGGAAACAGAACACAGAAGAAACTTTATGCATACCCTGTTTTTTCATCATTCATTCCGAAATGGCAAATGCTAAACCAGGACAAACAACTTCTCTTTGTGTCATGTGCCATACGTGGGATTACCGTAAGTGGGGTCGCCGTGCATTTCGGGAATGGTTTGCGAGGTTAGGACGGTTTTCTGAAAAGACAGGAATGCCATCTCGGTGGCTCTGGAATAATATTATGCCCTTCAGATCCCTGGCTGGTGGGTCGGAGTCCTTGCCGACGGGCCAGTAGTTTGAAGAAGGTTTATTGCTCCCAACTGACTTCACATCAAAGAGTCCTTTGGTGGTTTAGATAAATCCTTCACCTGTGTGTGGCATATATTACACCATTTCAATGCTAGCAAAAAGCAACCGTCCAGTGTGCAATAAAAAGAACCCAGCGCCTGCCACTTCAGCGAGTGTGGGTAGCACACACCAAATGCATCTAGCGTAAAATCCCACCCCCGAAAAATAACCCATCCCTATTTTTGGCACGATTTTCTATATCCTTTCAAAAAGAGGGAAAGATAGCCCACCTCTACTAATTGCAGGGCTCTGGCCCATGGTGGCCTCAGCAGCACTGGTGTTATTCTGCCACAGCGAGACAGAAGTGAACATTGTAAACTGGGAAGGATAGTTTTCTATGTTCCACTGATGTGAGGTTGGTAGGTCTCAGAATATAAAAGTATCATTCTTAAAAATGTTCTTGATTGCTCACCAAAAATTAGCCCGCTCCTCATTATAAAAAAATGTTTTCTCTCGCTTTCAGCTGGGCTATCTGTCAAGATATTACGGCAGAATGGGAGTTATAACAAGATTTTTGAGCTACAGTTTAAACTATTCGTCGGTTTGACTTGTAAGCCACCAAAGTTTTCAAAAGACAACTAGCTCTTTTTTTTTGTGGCAAAACATTGGATCTTTTTCTAAAATGCCTCTGGCCAAATAAAACTTTGAAAGGAGAATAAACACGAACCTTAAAAATATAACACCTACCATTTAAGACTTATTTGTGGAAGAGGTGCACACAATTTAGGACCCATACAAATTTTAGCAAAAGTAAAACGTTGGTTTACCACATGCGGTTCAACTGGACAGATCCACTTGTGCTCGAACCTTAAAAATTGGTCCGCAAGCGTCCAAGTTACGAGCATGCGAGGAAACCGCCTTACACCCAGATTGGCTCCACGGATGGCAGGTAAGCAGTTAACGCCACAATATCACTACGTATATGCTCAAAGGCTACGACGTAGCACTTCCGTTTCCCATTTTTGTCACGTCGGTTCTATAGATTTACTCCGATGTCACGGCCGGAGATGTCTTCACGCGAAAAAGTTTTGCAATCTTATATTCCAACTAAGAGTCTTTACGTGTTCTTCGATGGTAGGAGAGACTGGCGTGCAGTTCGGGGCCGCACGGCAGGCAACATTGGTTCGTGTAGGCAATTCTTTGGCCATGATACATCGCCTGGAATGCGTTTTTTGGACCGGCGTGTTTGGAATCTCCCCACGCATCAGAAATGGTCCCGAGGCTCATGCGAAGGGGCCTGGGTTTTCCAGAGGTGAACAAGACCCTGTTCTTCGTGTACTGCAAGAGCCCCTGCGGACGGGTAGAGCCCGGCAAACTCCGGGTCAGGTGCGCCACCTGCGGCCAGGGCTGCTTCCTGCTGGACAGGGTAGGTGGGAGTCTGGGGGGAGGAAGGAATTAATTCAAATTTAGTGTTTGATCTAATTAGAAACTCGACGGGCATCGTCGATGACCACTAAATCCATAAAACTAACACACAGTGGCGTGCTAAAGCTAACCCTTGTGCTACAGGTGCAAGGCAGGCAGAGCGAAAACACAGATGATTATAAACAAAAAAACCATGTGGGCGCATGCAAATCGAGTGCATTTTTCAGACCCAGGAAAACAAAGTGCATATGGCTCAAATAGATTCTAAAATTGACTTATTTAGTGATTTTAGTTGATACCCATCAAGTTTCTAATTGGAACTATCTTTTTATTCTCTTTGATTATAAAGTTATTTCGTAAATTTTAGGTTATTAGTTAGCCAATGTGGAGCGCAAGTTTGTCTGCTTGTTGGAGAGGTGTTGTGATGATGTCAGAGCGCCGAGCTCTTATTGGCCGATTGAAAAAAATAGTGGGTGTGGTGATTGTTGAGTGACCCATGTGCGACGTGGCTGGCACGAGACACGTGCGGACGGCTCAAAAAGACGTTTTTTCTGCCTGGGAGCCTGGACTAAATGGTCGCTCATTTCACAGCTGTTGTGGGCGCCCCAACCTAGGAAACTCGACAGTGGGTAGAGCTCGAGTCATTTAGCGTTGAGGTCTACCCACTAACCTTTCAATCAAAGCCAATCAGAGCGCGGCGTCGTTCTGACCTCACTGCTACTCCTGCGCAAGAAGCAGACGACTTGCTCTCTGTATTAGTATGTTTCTTGGAATCCCCGACGTCCACCATGACTGGCAGTTTGTTCCCGAAAGGAGATTTTTCTCGACCTTTTTAGGAATTTCTTAAAATCTTTGTTGAAATACCCAGTATATATTTTCTTATGAAGGTTTATGATCTTTTTTTCGATGATATATGTGATATCTCCATTCAAACCACCCCCCCCCCCCCATCCTCTTTCCAAAGCTGACAAGCTTGAGACACGATGAAAGCAATCCAAACCCCATTGAAACACAAACCTGCTTCACAATGGAGGACACATATTTCATCCCTGAGACAAGCCCAAATATTATCCACCCCAAAAAGTTCTGAAATAGAAGCAGAGTTTTTGCATCATTACGAATAAGTGCACAACGTTTTAGTATAAGGTTGTTGATGGAATCACAGACTTGCCTGTCTTGTAGAGCTCCTTCTGTTTTCAGGCCCCACCGCATACTAGCCTAGTCACAGCTTTTCTATCCACACATTCTTTGGCTAAGTGTTGGGCATATCCTGGAGCCCAAAAGTGTGGCCTGGATAGAAGTGTTGCTTTTTGAGTGGCAGTAAAAAAAGCATTTGCACCAGGTGGGCATCGAAACGAGGCCATTTAGATTATTTCCAGCATGCCACGACACATTGCCATGTGTTGGGGTTGATCGGAAAGCCCTGTGCGGCATCCTCTCTGCATCCGGCAGATAGCAACTGGACACTGCCGCATGTTTTCAAAACCCAGGTTAGTGCCGGTATCTCCATTCCAGGAATAGCTTCCGAATGTACGTGCCACGCGCTAAGCCAGTTGCTAAACTAACTGATGAAGAGGGCGTAGATGCCACACGTTTCACGTGCAACACAATTGCCCAGCAATTGGCTATGCACTTTTTCCCTCATCTTCTACCTTAAAATATTTTGTAAAAATTGTCATAACTAAAATATAAATCATTGCATCACAAAATACTTTGTGATATAACATTTTGTCATAATCTCGGCAGTATATTAATTGCATAGTTCAGTATCTGTGTCGTTTTTTTATTTTTTTTTTTTTTTTAGAGTTGCATTATATTTGTTGAGTACTACACTGAAGGCCTTGACCTGTTTGGGCACACGTTAAAAGAAAGGTTAATATTATTATTATCATCATTGCATGAGCATGCATGCTTTTACTTTGCAATAGACCAATTGCAAAGCAAGCGGTACCGTCCAAGCTTTCGCAAGTTTTTGCAAAAGGTTTGTTCTCAGCGAGAAGCAGCAGATTTTGTTACTTTAGCTTGCGAAATCTGGCATCGCAACCTAAGAACTTGCTCTCGTTTGGGGCTGTCCCAAATGGGTAAAAACGCTTTGGGAAGGGGGGGAATGTGTGCCGTATAAAAGGGAAAAAGCAGTTTAATGCTTAGGCAAACCCTTCTACAAGGAGGAATGATTCATTTCTGGGTGGGCACAAATTTTGCATAAGCATTTGTCTGGGTCCTGGACACCTGAATGCAATTCCCAGTCGAACACTGACACAGCCCTCGTGCTCCACCCGTGCCCCACGCTGGCCTCCGCCACGTGACATAGAGAATCCGGGCCTCGTCGCCAACGTGGCATCGACTAGACATTCCTCGGGGGGAACGTTGTGAGAGCGTACGGCGCTTCCCGTCCAGGAGCCCTCGTGCTGGCCGGACGTGCTGGAGCGCGGCCGCCTGGGTGGCCGCTGCGAGCAAGAGGGCTGTGGCGGTCGCCTGGCCGACTTCTTCTTCAAGTGTGCCTCCTCCAACCGGCTGGAGGGGCACGACCAGCGGGGGTCAACGGTGCTGCCCCTCGTGCGCTGCAACTTCCTCGGGGTGCCCTGCCTCTCCTGCACCGACGTCAGGTGGGTGGGAAATTGCTCGAACAATCTGCCATACTCGGTTTCACTTTTATAGTCGCGCGTAGCACTGCTCATGAAACTGAAACTGCTTTGTAAGCAAGACACTCCCTGCAAAGTTGTCGTGCCGTTGCCACTTTTCTGTTTTTTTGCGTTCAGTGCACAGACCAATGACTTCTGCCTGCGCTCAATTTGCGAACGAAAAATGCCTACGGAGCGGTGAACGCAAGTTTATAACTCCGCAAGAATGTTCTTCCGCGCTTTTGCTCGTGCAACTGTGATAACTATGATACCTGTGAGGAATTATAATAAAGTGCGTATATGACACTCTCGGTACTGTTTTCAATGTTTTTCTGTCGGTTTGGGGGAGTTCCCCCATAAAAAGCCAAACAAATTAGACGTCATACCACGAAATGCCGATTTGCCCTCAATACTTAACAGCACCGGTTCAAAGTTGTCGGGCACATTTTGGCCAATGCAGCATAAGTACTGGTCTGGAGTAGAAAAAAAAGCTTGTTGCACCAGTCCCGGCCTCGAAAGAAAGCTCAGGTGCACCCGACGCTGCGCAGCCATGAGCATCAATGTGCATGGGAGAAGCAACTAGCTCCACAATCACGTCCTCTGGACGACGTGCAACTGCTGTCACGTCCAACGAGCTCGGTGGCAACGTCTGACGTGCTCTGCGGTTCAGAGGCAACGACGTAGTTATCAAACGACACATATTCACAGTCGGAGACGGCAGCTGCCACCTTGGCCGTAGCATTCTCCATCTTATGTACCTTTGCATGCAAAAGATGGAGGATGTTGTGGCGTTACCTGTTAGTGCGATCTAGAGTCGACGGCATAAGAGTCCCTGAATTTCACGCAGCGTTCATTCTCTTTCGACTGAGATTGCAACTCTCCATTCATAGTGTGTCGCGCTTCTCTTCAAAAGTGAGAACCTTCGTTTGCCATGGACAAATGGAAGTCAACAAATCGTTTATTCTCGTAACGCTACCAACACGCTCTGATTCGTCGAGCTTTCCTTTTCACAAGACCAGACCTACGAGTGGTCACGAGCTCTTGGAACCCCAAACTCTCTACGCAAGATGAGACTAGCAGAACCGCAAAGGCTCGTTCACACTCTTGCGACCTCTTAAATCTGGGTTCCTTAAAACTTCTTAAACCAGAGAACACACTGGCGCCATCTATTGGGAAGCAGTGTAAACTCGGCGGTCCGGCATATTTTTTTATTTCTCGCGCATTATCCTTTCTTTTTTGGCTCGAAAAAGCTTTTGTCAATGTTATAAACGAGCCTTTCTATGAGTATTACGCACATTTGACCGCGGAAATCCCGCAAAACCTTCGCTCTTGTGAAATGCAGTTCCAGGGTCACCGCATAGATGGCGCCACAATGCCAGTGTGTTCCCTCATTCTAAAAACATTTAAGAAGTTTTAAGAGATCTTGTCTCTCTCAGTCGTACTCGGTCGCAAGACCGAGTACGACTGAGAACTGCAAAGAAAAAAAAGTTTTTTTTTTAAATAGCCTAATTGGGACAAGCATGTCAAAAAACAATTTTTCCGCGAGAAAAAACATTTTTTGCAGCAATATTTATTGCGTGAGACTCATTTTAGTTTGCGGCTATTTCGTCCGTTTTAAATCGCGTGCCACAGAGTTGTGATTACGTGACGTCAATCCCAATAGGTTCTCATTGGCTAAGAGTTTGATTGACAGCTTAGATCTTGGTTGTTAAACCTTTGTTATATGTTTCAATTTCCTTTTGAGCGGCATATTTTTACGTTTAAAGAATAACCTATGTGATGAGAGTTATTATTCTTTACAAAAGGTTTACAAGACGGGCACTTCCGTTTGGATTCCTACAAACAAAAGCTTCGCCATTCTTTCATGGCCGCCGAAGTCTCTGCTCCCGCCTGTCTCGCCTACCTCGACTAATCGTTTCGCCGAAGTGATCAGTGTTTCGTGCTGACCCAGGTGCTTGAGTGAGACTTCTTGAAGTGAAGTAGTGTGAGTTTAGCAGCTGTCGCAGGTGTTAGTGATAGGAAGCGACGCGGGGTTTTGGCTTTCATAGCGCGGTTTTTTCGTTTTCCTCTTTGCTTGCTTAGCGTGCCTTTTTTTTTTTTTTGTGTTTGTTTTGCTTGTTTGCACGTGCAAATGTTGACTTTTCGGAGATGTCAGATGCGTGATCCCGACAGTGAGCCTTCCAGCAGCCATGTCGCCCCGAAAGGAATGCTATTTGGCTGGAGGTAATCGGGCGTTCGCGTAGCGAGAAACGTGTCCAGTTACGTTCTCGTCATATCGCTCCGGAGTCCATCGAGATTCGCACCGAGCGCACCTAACGTCCACAAGTAGACACACAAAATAAAAGAAACACCATGTTCACTACGTAAAAAGTGGTCTCAGTTCATGCATCTGTAGACAGGTACGAAATTTTGCCCAAATTTAATCACACCGCACGAGCGCAACACGTCGCTGTGCAAACGCAGTCCAACAACACGAAGCATAAAAACGGCAGATTTAGGAGAACAATTCGGAGTCCATTGTTCAATTAAAACGACATAATTTATTTGAAAACGCCCGCAGCTTTTTACTCACGGTATGCGTCCGGAATCTTCCACATTTTGAAACGGAACGAAGGAAGATTTACTTTTAAAAATGCTCGCTGCGTCCTCCCGGGCCAGTTTTACTGGATCAGCTGACGACGACGGGCCTGGACCCGTTGTACGTCAGCCCCGCATAACACACATAGCATCGCATTACACACACCACGAACGTTTCAGCTCTGTCGCATCGCCGTGTTGCACCAAACAGAACGAGATCGCCGAAACCAACGCAGCGCTGTCGTGAACCTTGGCTTGTGGTTGCGCACTCGTGGATTCTGTGACTCCCTTCGCTTGCAAAGCACGCACGACGATTACGAACGATACTTTCCGTCTTCCGGGAACATCACAGGGGCACTTCTTCGGTCACGTCTTCGCTACATGTGCTCGCAAACCGCGTCAAACCAAACACCCTACCAAAACAATACCGCGGCCTGGCGTAGTTGCCAGATCTTGCCGGAAGTCGAAACGCTGCGTCGTTCAACTCCGCAACGCAAGGAGAGTGAGGGGCGGGGCGTACTCCTCTTCCGCAGGGGTCGAAAGAGCGGGAGTTTCAAATGTTGAGAGGTTCTGACTCTACTAAATTACGTCCTGTGGCGTAAATATTGATAAAAAAAAATCATTTTTTTCGTGGAACATTTGTTTTGTGACATGCTTGTCCCAATTAGGCTGTTTAAAAAAAAAAACTTTTTTTTCTTTGCAGTTACCCTTTAAAGGGGTACTCCGCCGTTTTCTTCATAGTCCCCGATTTGCCTAAAAACTTGCTAAAAACCCAAATATTTGGACAAAATAACTTTTTTTCGCGAAGTTACAGAATTTACAATTTTGGTCCTCATCGTGTTTTCCAAAGTGAAAAGCTCTACTGGCAACATTGAAAAAGTGACGTCATGAGTGTGCAGGGGTTCACTCTTTGGGCTGTAGACTTTGTTTTCAACTGATTACAAGCAGTTTTATCGTGTCAAATGAATGCTTTGGAAAGTCGCTCCAGCTCCCGCGCAGCAGCACGATACAAATGCTCGGCATAGTTCATTTTTAGACTGCCCGCTCGAACCGCAAGCCGGCACATTCGTGACGTCACGGCAATGAAAAGCGCGGGTATATTCGAATCTTCGTTTTGGCGCCATTTTCATTTGCCGATTTCACAATAGCTATTCTGAATTTCGCGATACAAAATAACATATTAGAAAGAGTAAAGGACGGCGATTTCAAAAATATAGTTAGTTGGGGTTGCTCAAAAAGTCGCCGGAGTTCCCCTTTAAGGAACCAAGTACAGCAGAAGCATGTGCTTTACAAAGAGTTGGCAAGATGGCTGCAGTGGGAGCATGTACCCCTTTCAAGCCTAGTCTAAGGTCGTGCCTCCTCGACAAGGCTGCCAACACGGAATGTCAGAATTGCTTGCCTAAATAATTACGTAATATTAAATATTAGAATTGCTTGCCTAAATAATTACGTAATATTAAATATTAGAATTGCTTGCCTAAATAATTACGTAATATTAAATATTCATTGTTTTCTGCACCACTTCCATTTTTACGATGAGAGATATATTATGTAGCCTTTAGGCCTCGCGTACGTTTTGCCAAAATGAGTTTATCGGGCCAAAAGAGTGGTCAAAGCAAATCTGGTGAGGGAAAGTGTTGCCGGGAGATTCAAACTAACGAATGAAACCCTATCTCATACCTGCCAAGTTTTCCCGTATTAGCCGGGAGACTTCCAAATCTTGATCAGTTTGTACGGTTGTATGATTGACAGAAAAATCTCCCGGAAAACACAAATTCCCCCCCCCCCCCCCTCCCTCCCTCCCACACTTAAAGAATGAGTTTTTGCCGTTGCATGAGATGGCTAAAATCCCATGAGCATGAGCAGTGCAATATATAAATGTAATGAAGTTG